>NC_072835.1:16640000-17240000 GCF_027744805.1 Dunckerocampus dactyliophorus | reverse complement strand
CCACTTTTCCGACGGGTCGATTTTCGCCTGTTTTTCCGTTTTTTCTGTCGCGAAATCGCAGTTTTCAAGTTGCTGAAACGACACTTTTCCAGTCCCGGATGTCGGCCAAACCCCCCAAACATTCATCCGGGGTCCCGACAGGACCCAAAGATGGCAAAAAACGCCACTTTTCCGATGGGTCGATTTTCGCCGTTTTTAAAATTTTTTTCTGTCGCGAAATCGCAGTTTTCAAGTTGCTTAAACGACACTTTTCCAGTCCGGGAGGTGGACCAACCCCCCCAAATATTCATCGGGGTTCCCGACAGGACCCAAAGATGGCAAAAAACACCACTTTTTCGACGGGTCGATTTTCGCCAGTTTTTTCATTTTTTTTTGTCGCGAAATTGCAGTTTTCAAGTTGCTGAAACGACACTTTTCCGGTCCGGGAGGTCGGCCAAATGTCCCAAACATTCATTGGGGGTCTCGACAGGACCCAAAGTTGGCAAAAACCGCCACTTTTCCGACGAGTCGATTTTCACCCGTTTTTTTCAGTTTTTTCTGTCGCGAAATCGCAGTTTTCAAGTTGCTGAAACGACACTTTTCCAGTCCGGGAGGTTCGCCAAACCCCCCAAACATTCATCGGGGGTACCGACAGGACCCAAAGATGGCAAAAAACGCCACTTTACCGACGGGTCGATTTTCGACGTTTTTTAAAAAAAAATTTCTGTCGCGGAATCGCACTTTTCCAGGTGCTGAAACGACATTTTTCCGGTCCGGGAGGTCGGCCAAACCCCCCAAACATTCATCGGGGGTCCCGACAGGACCCAAAGATGGCAAAAAACACCACTTTTCCGACGGGTCGATTTTCGCCCGTTTTTTCCGTTTTTTTCTGTCGAGAAATCGCAGTTTTCCAGTTGCTGAAACGACACTTTTCAGGTCCGGGAGGTCGGCCAAATGTCCCAAACATTCATCGGGGGTCTTGACAGGACCCAAAGTTGGCAAAAAACGCCACTTTTCCAACGAGTCGATTTTCACCCGTTTTTTCCGTTTTTTCTGTCGTGAAATCACAGTTTTCCAGTTGCTGAAATGACACTTTTCCGGTCCGGGAGGTGGACCAAACCCCCCAAATATTCATCGGGGGTCCCGACAGGACCCAAAGATGGCAAAAAACGCCACTTTTCCGACGGGTCTTTTTTCGCCGTTTTTCTTTTTTCTTCTTCTTTTTCTTTCTTTCTTTTTTCTTTTTTTTTGTCGAGAAATCGCAGTTTTCCAGTTGCTGAAACGACACTTTTCAGGTCCGGGAGGTCGGCCAAATGTCCCAAACATTCATCGGGGGTCTCAACAGTACCCAAAGATGGCAAAAAACGCCACTTTTCCGACGGGTCGATTTTTGCCCGTTTTTCCAGTTTTTTCTGTCGCAAAATCGCAGTTTTCCAGATGCTGAAACGACACTTTTCCGGTCCAGGAGGTCGGCCAAATGTCCCAAACATTCATCGGGGGTCTTGACAGGACCCAAAGTTGGCAAAAAACGCCATTTCCGACGAGTCGATTTTCGCCAGTTTTTTCAGTTTTTCTGTCGCGAAATCGCAGTTTTCAAGTTGCTGAAACGACACTTTTCCAGTCCGGGAGGTGGACCAACCCCCCCAAATATTCATCGGGGTTCCCGACAGGACCCAAAGATGGCAAAAAACACCACTTTTTCGACGGGTCGATTTTCGCCAGTTTTTTCATTTTTTTTTGTCGCGAAATTGCAGTTTTCAAGTTGCTGAAACGACACTTTTCAGGTCCGGGAGGTCGGCCAAATGTCCAAAACATTCATCGGGGGTCTTGACAGGACCCAAAGTTGGCAAAAAACGCCACTTTTCCAACGAGTCGATTTTCACCCGTTTTTTCCGTTTTTTCTGTCGTGAAATCACAGTTTTCCAGTTGCTGAAATGACACTTTTCCGGTCCGGGAGGTGGACCAAACCCCCCAAATATTCATCGGGGGTCCCGACAGGACCCAAAGATGGCAAAAAACGCCACTTTTCCGACGGGTCTTTTTTCGCCGTTTTTTTCTTTTTTTTTGTCGAGAAATCGCAGTTTTCCAGTTGCTGAAACGACACTTTTCAGGTCCGGGAGGTCGGCCAAATGTCCCAAACATTCATCGGGGGTCTCAACAGTACCCAAAGATGGCAAAAAACGCCACTTTTCCGACGGGTCGATTTTTGCCCGTTTTTCCAGTTTTTTCTGTCGCAAAATCGCAGTTTTCCAGATGCTGAAACGACACTTTTCCGGTCCAGGAGGTCGGCCAAATGTCCCAAACATTCATCGGGGGTCTTGACAGGACCCAAAGTTAGCAAAAAACGCCACTTTTCCGACGAGTCGATTTTCGCCAGTTTTTTCAGTTTTTCTGTCGCGAAATCGCAGTTTTCAAGTTGCTGAAACGACACTTTTCCAGTCCGGGAGGTGGACCAACCCCCCCAAATATTCATCGGGGTTCCCGACAGGACCCAAAGATGGCAAAAAACACCACTTTTTCGACGGGTCGATTTTCGCCAGTTTTTTCATTTTTTTTTGTCGCGAAATTGCAGTTTTCAAGTTGCTGAAACGACACTTTTCCGGTCCGGGAGGTGCGCCAAACTCCCCAAACATTCATCGGGAGTCCAGACACGACCCAAAGATGGCAAAAAACGCCACTTTTCCAAGGGGTTGATTTTCGATGTTTTTTTCATTTTTTTCTTTTGCGAAATGGCATTTTACAAGTTGCTGAAACGACACTTTTCCAGTCCGGGAGGTTCGCCAAACCCCCCAAACATTCATCGGGGGTACCAACAGGACCCAAAGATGGCAAAAAACGCCACTTTACCGACGGGTCGATTTTCGACGTTTTTTAAAAAAAAAAATTCTGTCGCGGAATCGCACTTTTCCAGGTGCTGAAACGACATTTTTCCGGTCCGGGAGGTCGGCCAAACCCCCCAAACATTCATCGGGGGTCCCGACAGAACCCAAAGATGGCAAATAACGCCACTTTTCCGACGGGTCGATTTTCACCGTTTTTTCATTTTTTTCTGTCGCGAAATTGCAGTTTTCCAGTTGCTGAAACGACACTTTTCCAGTCCGGGAGTTCGGCCAAACCCCCAAACATTCATTGGGGGTCCCGACAGAACCCAAAGATGGCAAATAACGCCACTTTTCCGACGGGTCGATTTTCACCGTTTTTTCATTTTTTTCTGTCGCGAAATTGCAGTTTTCCAGTTGCTGAAACGACACTTTTCCAGTCCGGGAGTTCGGTCAAACCCCCAAACATTCATTGGGGGTCCCGACAGGACCCAAAGATGGCAAAAAACGCCACTTTTCCGACGGGTCGATTTTCACCGTTTTTTCATTTTTTTTCTGTCGCGAAATTGCAGTTTTCAAGTTGCTGAAACGACACTTTTCTGGTCCGGGAGGTCGGCCAAACCCCCCTAACATTCATCGGGGGTCCCGACAGGACCCAAAGATGGCAAAAAACGCCACTTTTCCGACGGGTCAATTTTCGACGTTTTTTTTAGTTTTTTCTGTTGCGAAATCACAGTTTTCGAGTTTCTGAAACAACACTTTTTCGGTCCGGGAGGTCGGCCAAACCCCCCAAACAGCCATCGGGGGTCCTGACAGGACCCAAAGATGGCAAAAAACGCCACTTTTGCGACGGGTCAATTTTTGACGTTTTTTTCAGTTTTTTCTGTCTCGAAATGGCAGTTTTCAAGTTGCTGAAACGACACTTTTCCAGTCCGGGAGGTGCGCCAAACCCCCCAAACATTCATTGGGGGTCCCGATCGGACCCAAAGATGGCAAAAAACCCCATTTTTTCGACGGGTCGATTTTCACCCGTTTTTTTTTTTTTTTTTCTGTTGCGAAATCGCAGTTTTCGAGTTGCTGAAACAACACTTTTCCGGTCCGGGAGGTCGGCCAAACCCCCCAAACATTCATCGGGGGTCCCGACAGGACCCAAAGATGGCAAAAAACGCCACTTTTCCGACAGGTCGATTTTCGACGTTTTTTTCAGTTTTTCTGTTGCGAAATCGCAGTTTTCAAGTTGCTGAAACGACACTTTTCCAGTCCGGGAGGTACGCCAAACCCACCAAACATTCACCGGCGGTCCCGACAGGACCCAAAGATGGCAAAAAACGGCACTTTTCCGACAGGTCGATTTTCACCGTTTTTTTCATTTTTTTTTGTCGCGAAATTGCAGTTTGCAAGTTGCTGAAACGACACTTTTCTGGTCCGGGAGGTCGGCCAAACCCCCCAAACATTCATCGGGGGTCCTGACAGGACCCAAAGATGGCAAAAAACGCCACTTTTCCGACAGGTCGATTTTCACCGTTTTTTTCATTTTTTTTCTGTCGCGAAATTGCAGTTTGCAAGTTGCTGAAACGACACTTTTCTGGTCCGGGAGGTCGGCCAAACCCCCCAAACATTCATCGGGGGTCCCGACAGGACCCAAAGATGGCAAAAAACGCCACTTTTGCGACGGGTCGATTTTCGCCCGTGTTTTTGAGTTTTTTCTGTTGCGAAATCACAGTTTTCGAGTTTCTGAAACAACACTTTTTCGGTCCGGGAGGTCGGCCAAACCCCCCAAACAGCCATCGGGGGTCCTGACAGGACCCAAAGATGGCAAAAAACGCCACTTTTGCGACGGGTCAATTTTTGACGTTTTTTTCAGTTTTTTCTGTCTCGAAATGGCAGTTTTCAAGTTGCTGAAACGACACTTTTCCAGTCCGGGAGGGGCGCCAAACCCCCCAAACATCCATCGGGGGTCCCGACAGGACCCAAAGATGGCAAAAAACGCCACTTTTCCGACAGGTCGATTTTCGACGTTTTTTTCAGTTTTTCTGTCGCGAAATCGCAGTTTTCAAGTTGCTGAAACGACACTTTTCCAGTCCGGGAGGTGCGCCAAACCCACCAAACATTCACCGGCGGTCCCGACAGGACCCAAAGATGGCAAAAAACGCCACTTTTCCGACAGGTCGATTTTCGACGTTTTTTTCAGTTTTTCTGTCGCGAAATTGCAGTTTTCAAGTTACTGAAACGACACTTTTCTGGTCCGGAAGGTTGGCCAAACCCCTTCAACATTCATTGGGGGTCCCGACGGAACCCAAAGATGGCAAAAAACGCCACTTTTCCGACCGGTCGATTTTTGCCGGTTTTTTTCAGTTTTTTTCTGTCACGAAATTGCAGTTTTCAAGTTGCTGAAACGACACTTTTCCAGTCCGGGAGGTGCGCCAAACCCCCCAAACATTCATCGGGGGTCCCGACAGGACCCAATGATCGCAAAAAACGCCACTTTTCCGAGGGGTCGATTTTCGCCAGTTTTTTCATTTTTTTCTGTCGCGAAATCGCAGTTTTCAAGTTGCTGAAACGACACTTTTCCAGTCCGGGAGGGGCGCCAAACCCCCCAAACATCCATCGGGGGTCCCGACAGGACCCAAAGATGGCAAAAAACGCCACTTTTCCGACAGGTCGATTTTCGACGTTTTTTTCAGTTTTTCTGTCGCGAAATCGCAGTTTTCAAGTTGCTGAAACGACACTTTTCCAGTCCGGGAGGTGCGCCAAACCCACCAAACATTCACCGGCGGTCCCGACAGGACCCAAAGATGGCAAAAAACGCCACTTTTCCGACAGGTCGATTTTCGACGTTTTTTTCAGTTTTTCTGTCGCGAAATTGCAGTTTTCAAGTTACTGAAACGACACTTTTCTGGTCCGGAAGGTTGGCCAAACCCCTTCAACATTCATTGGGGGTCCCGACGGAACCCAAAGATGGCAAAAAACGCCACTTTTCCGACCGGTCGATTTTTGCCGGTTTTTTTCAGTTTTTTTCTGTCGCGAAATTGCAGTTTTCAAGTTGCTGAAACGACACTTTTCCAGTCCGGGAGGTGCGCCAAACCCCCCAAACATTCATCGGGGGTCCCGACAGGACCCAATGATCGCAAAAAACGCCACTTTTCCGAGGGGTCGATTTTCGCCAGTTTTTTCATTTTTTTCTGTCGCGAAATCGCAGTTTTCAAGTTGCTGAAACGACACTTTTCCAGTCCGGGAGGGGCGCCAAACCCCCCAAACATCCATCGGGGGTCCCGACAGGACCCAAAGATGGCAAAAAACGCCACTTTTCCGACAGGTCGATTTTCGACGTTTTTTTCAGTTTTTCTGTCGCGAAATCGCAGTTTTCAAGTTGCTGAAACGACACTTTTCCAGTCCGGGAGGTGCGCCAAACCCACCAAACATTCACCGGCGGTCCCGACAGGACCCAAAGATGGCAAAAAACGCCACTTTTCCGACAGGTCGATTTTCGACGTTTTTTTCAGTTTTTCTGTCGCGAAATTGCAGTTTTCAAGTTACTGAAACGACACTTTTCTGGTCCGGAAGGTTGGCCAAACCCCTTCAACATTCATTGGGGGTCCCGACGGAACCCAAAGATGGCAAAAAACGCCACTTTTCCGACCGGTCGATTTTTGCCGGTTTTTTTCAGTTTTTTTCTGTCGCGAAATTGCAGTTTTCAAGTTGCTGAAACGACACTTTTCCAGTCCGGGAGGTGCGCCAAACCCCCCAAACATTCATCGGGGGTCCCGACAGGACCCAATGATCGCAAAAAACGCCACTTTTCCGAGGGGTCGATTTTCGCCAGTTTTTTCATTTTTTTCTGTCGCGAAATCGCAGTTTTCAAGTTGCTGAAACGACACTTTTCCATAAAATCGATTTATCAGGTTTGTTTCCCCATAATTCTTCATTATTATCTTGTGTTCTCAATATAATATATATTTCTTTGGAGAAATATATATTTTATGACGGCACTTTTTTTTTTACGGTTTCAGAATATTTTCAAAATATTAATCAATATGATTCAATAAAATAGGAAATATTTATTATTGATTGTTTTAAATGATGTTGATTATTTTCCTAAGTCACTGAAAAAAATCAGACAACACATTTAAAAAATAAAATAGTTTTTCTTATCAAATCAGTTCCAATATAAAATGTTCATAAGAGTAATAAAATGTATTTATATTTTGGTTACCTTATTTAAAACACAACAAACAAATAAATACATTTTAAATTCATTAATATATTTTTGCCTGTAAATAGGGCAACAAAAATCTACATGTTTTTTTTTTCATTTCTAGTATTATACAAATATAAACATAATTTAAATTATAACAATAATATAGTTTAAATATTGTGACATCTCGCGGTCGATGTGCAGATTGCAGATGAAGTTATTTGTGTGGCATGTCACACTGCCGATTGCCACTAGAGGACGCCACAAGACTCCAAATCAACAGACGCTTTCGCTTTTCAGTGGCGTTTCGCTTGGTTTGACAAACAGCACAGCACATAATGTGTATTGTGTAAAATACTAATGTAAACAATACATGATATCAAATGTTTATTATTTTAATTGATTTATTTAAGCCTAAATGAACAGGTACAAAATTACATTATAATAGAATGTTATATTATACAATACAAAAACAAAGACCCGTCTCAATAGAAAAATTTGGTGAAAATAGGTCAAATCTCTTCATGCAAGTTTCTCACAAATGAATCGGCTCTAAGAGCGCCATAGCGTCTTTAACCCCGCCCCTCGCCCTGCTCAGTATGGACACAGAGACACCGCCACACATCTTGACCAATGACATTCGCCCTTCACAGAAAAAGACTAGAAAAAACTAATCGTCTCCCAACGGCGTGAGCCGGCTCTTACAGCCGATTCGTTCACGACTGACACACCACTGCAATAGAGAGTAAACGATAGTACTGTACGCCCCGATGTGAACTTTATATAACAACATATGCTAAATATAACTATAAAAATAAATGGCAAAATGTAACTATGATGAAGGTAAGTAACTAACATGTTAGCATTAGCAGGCTGTCAGTCATTGGGTGTGTGTGTGTGTGTGTGTGTGTAAATAAACTAAACATGAAACTTGCCGAACCTGAAGAACGTCTGGATGAGATAAGACATGTGGAGCAGATTGAGCAGATAACTGACATGAGTTCTTCTTGTGTTTTAAAGAGAAGAGATGCAGACCTTCAAGGCTCAATACTCCCCATTTGATCATGAACACGCGTGCATTATTCACTGACAAGGAAAGGATAATATTTACTGCGTTACATGAAAAATGGCAACAAGATGAAAATGCCCTCCTTGTAAACTTAAAAATGAATCAAAATAATCATACGATACATTTTTAAAAAGTGGTTAAAAAGGCTAAAAGTGCAAGTTGTGCAATTTAGAGAGAATTGGCTTGTGTTGAACTGCGAAAAACATAACTGACTGACTCAAATAAAAGGCTCAGGTAGCTAACTAGCTAAGTTATAAGCAGGCGCACTCAGTAACACACTAATTGGCTAAAGATAAATGTCAAAAGGTAACTTAACTGACTCACTAAACAGAAGAGGGAAATGGTAAACATTTAACTAAGTTAGCAAACCTGCAAAGATGAATGGAAATATGTAACTAACCGAAAGGATGAAAGGATGAACATAAGCTACGACCTTAATAGCATACATAACTAAATCGACAACTACAAATAAATTGACGAATGTAACTCATTAACTTACAATTAGATAAAGGACACAGGTCACCAAGTAGCTAGCTTGGTTAGCTTCCCAACTAGCTATGTAGTTAACTGAAGAGAAAAGGCAAAGGCAACCAACTCATTATAGCAATTAAGCTTAGACAACAACTAAAAAGACAAAAAATAAAAGGCAAAAGGTCACCAAAATAATTAAATGCCATTGATAGCTGTCTCACAATGTAATTGCGTGAAATACAATTAACCAGCAGGTCAAATGTAAACAACTACCAATGTAACTCACGAAAAATGAAAGAAACCCAAACAGGATGCTTAGTAACTGACATATGTTAAAGGCAACAAATAACTAAATAGCTATTTTGGTTATTTTCCTGTCTAGCTAAGTAAAAATAAAAGGCAAAATGTAACCAACTAATTGCCCACTTAGCTACCTGTATAACAACAACAATAAACAAGTAAGCGAACATTAAATGACTAACTACATAGCAGTTTTCTGGCTAAACAGGAGCTAGTTACCCATCTACCTAACTAGCTAAGGAATTAACAAAAGATACAAGGCAAAAGGTAACTAACTAGATAGGTTGATAAAAATGAACAGTTAACTGTAACTAAGGCGATGACATGTAAAGAGGAACTAACAAGCTAGCGAGGTAACAAAATACGAAGCGACGTTAGATGGTAAACTCTCACTAGCATAGTTAACAAGATGATAAATGATGGAAGTACATTAACTAAGAGAAGCAAAACTCAACTACCTAGTTTTGTACTAAGTTAGCTAGCTAGCCATCAAATAAAGTCACCGTGCTAAATGCTAATCGTGCTAGCAATAAATGGGATGAATGCAGCGACACAGATGTTTTGAAAGGACATTTACAATCAATGAAGAGAGATGCAAAAGTGACTTGACGTTGTAGCTGGAATGTTGTTCCGCTGAAAAAAGGCAAAAATTTATCAGATGTCCTTGGGGCGCCATGGCAACCGCTGGCTGCGTTTCACGGCACGCCTGCTTGCACTTACACTAACGATCTAAAGAAACACACACAGAGACACAGGAATGTGTGTACTTGCAAGACTTTTGTCAGGCAGCAAAAAAAAAAAACAAAAAAAAAACTTGGCAACATCTATCACAGTTTCTTACAAGGTGCTTTGCTTTTTAAAAAAATCTATATATTGTCGTTAAAAGTCCTTAATGTACACAACATGTGCATTACGTTGCCAGATGAGGCGCTACAAACCTACCACGGCCAGCTCGTGATATCACGTCAAGTGTGTGCCTGTATGTGTGAGTGAGTGTGTGTTATTGTGTTGTTGTTGGAGGCGCTCCAGGCGTGCAGATGGCGCTGCTTTTTTGTGTTTGCAGCGAGCGGCTGCACGCCTCACGGCTCCCCGGCGGCCATGACTAAAGCATGCGCGACACAAACACACACATAAAGACAAGATGGTGCGCTGTAACATCTTCAAGGAAGAAAAGGCAAACGTCTGCGGGTTGCCAGTCGACCACACGTCACTTTGATCTGACTCAAAACACCTCAAATTCCCTTCATTCCGCCAGGCCGAGTCAAAGAAGTGGTCGGAACCACCGTGATGTCACCTCTTTGTCCTTCACGTGTCTGCTGTCTGCAACATCACAACTATTTCCAAAAACATTTACAGTCCAAAAAATAAACTCCAATCAAAAAGTCAATAAAACTACAATATCATACTATAATACTACATTTCAGCAGAACATTCTACTACATACTACAAATTACATTATACTACACTATGTATGTAGTATACTACACTGTTGGTACAGGAGATAAATGGTGCTAAAATTTAGACAAAATTTCACAAAATTTTACAAAATAAATATACAAAATTTGAGCCCCAAAAAAAAATACAGTCGATCTAATACACTATAATAATATAAATGCAATGATACTAACATTCGAGTACAAAAAACGTCATGTATCAAATAAAAAAAATAACATTTTAGCACAAAAAAATATTGTACTGAATATAAAGAAGTCAATTAGAATCAAATCATAGCAGAAAAACATGTTTGGACTAAAACTACAAAATGTACGCACATTTTAGAAAATAAATGACATATTGTGCAAAATTCGAGCCAACAAATATTGTACACGGTACATGGAATGGATAATACTAAAACTAAAAAATACATGGATTAAATAAAACTATACTGAAACATTTTAGCAAAAGTAAACATACTAAATAAAATAAAAATACAATCAAATCTTATTAGAAAAATGTACATGTACTCAAAAATAAACACTGATCTATACGCAAATTTTAAACTGACTTATTTTGAGAAAAATATGGAGCAAAAACTTTAGAAAATAATATCGAAAATGTTTCGCCCAAAAATATATGTACTAAATTTTAAAAACAAAGAAATTAATTATACTGCATCTTAACAGGGGATTTGACTAAATTCTAGAAAGGAAATTTAAAAAAACACAAAAAACTTTGAGCAGAAAATTATTTAAAAATATTATAATTATTAAAATTAAAAAATGTTTGAAGAAAAAATATTACATTTGAGCTAAATATATACCAACTTTTAAAAAATTCAACTATAAAACTGATTATGTAATAAATGTGAGAGAAAAACCTATCAAATTAGGGCAGATTAAATGATTAAAAAATTAGAAAATAAATTATTGTGATGTTTGAGCATTTTTTACAAAATTTAAAGAAAAAAAACATTTATTTAAAAAAAAATTGACTACGTTTAAGGAAATATAATCTACAATTTGAAAAAAAATGATGCAAACATGTCGAAAATAAATGATACTACATTTAAGCAGAAATGTAGACAACAATTGAGCAACAAATTTAACACCATTTTTACAAAATAAGTTACATCCCCTTTGAGGAAAAGATTTTAGAAAAGAAATGATTGATAGTAAATGTAGTTAGAAATGTGAAAATAGCCTAAACTGAAGTTTAAAGCGGAAATGCGGTCAGTGGTTATGCCAGTGCGTACAGGTGTATTGTTGCTATGTTATACAAATATTTTAACGCAAACATGGCAGCAAGTGATGATTTGTGTCGTGGAAAACACTTTAAATAAAAGTCCCATGCGCTGTGACGTCACCAAGGTGCGCCTTCATAAAAGAGTATCTATTTATATCCCATCTTGTGTCAGGAGGCTTGTCGAGGTAGCGTGCCCTCACCTGTACCGTACTGTACTCGCTGGCCGCCCGCCACTACTACCTGTATAGCATAGCAACAACAATAGCAACAACAAGGAGGACACGCCAGGCGCCAGGGAACCCTGAGGACTTCCTGGGAGATCCTCGCGGGGAGATACTCAACGTTGGCCCCGCTGTTTGTCGACTCGAGTCAGGTCGCCATAGCGACCACGGGGCCTCCGGGAAGGGGGAATCCCTTATCTGGCTGACAATGTTGTACAAGCGTCACGGTTCAAAGGCTGCTCTGGAGGAATGTAAAAAAAAAAAAAGAACACAGAACACACCTTGAAATGCTGCTCTTCGTTCACTATGTGTGTGTCGTCATGACAACCAGTGTTTGGGTGGGGCGTGTGTGCTCCACGGGGCATGAATGGTTGCAAAGCTCTGAGTCAGGACTTGCAAACATGCGGGCGATTCATGAATCAGCAGTCACCTGATATTGGTCTTTACAGACAACTGCAGGTGAGGCTTCAACAGGAAATTTCCGTGTTGTCTTGCAGCATAATTATGGTGAAAACAACCACGTCTTATGCAGATTACCCATACATCACTCTTTGTATAAATGGCCACACACTCCCCTTTCATGCCAAGAAAATAATAAAAAGAATACATACAACACATTGAGAAACTATACTAAAGTTGAGTAAATAATATATGTACTAAATTTCAGAAAATAGGCATTTGAGTAGAAAAATCAAACTACACTTGAGAAAATGTAATACATGTTTAACGACATTTTAGAGAATACACAAAAAATATGTAAAGATCAAATGTGTGCAGAAAATTGTTCGCAATTTTAGAAAATGTACATACAGTCATCCCTCGTTCATCGCGGCTATTTGGTTCCGGACTCGACTGCGATAAGTGAGTTTCCACGAAGTAGGATTCAATATTAACAAGCTGAATATTTTCATAGTTAGAGCATAGAAAACCTGCTTATGACTTTCTGAATACCTGTTTTAACATTATTAGAGCCCTGTAGACATGAAATAACACTCCAGGAGTCACTTTTACACTGCTATTATTCTTTGTTTACATCACATTGCGCAGGCAACGGGATCACTGCAGGGACATACGAGACGTCCGCCGCTAGCATAGCAAGCTACCCAGCTAACTAGTTAGCCTCTCCAATTTAGTTATTCTAAATTTAAGAAGCTGAAAACTTACCACTTCCACACGGAATGAGAGGAGAACCTTTTTTTTTTCCACTCGATCTCAGCCATGGCATGTCGGCTCGGCTCTGCTGGCTCAGTAGCCAGTCTCCATGCAGTGTGAAAGGTAATGTAATCTACCGTCATGTCTCATAACATTACTGACGCCTAGTGACCGGAATAGTACATAGAACTGGTCTTTCTATATGTTTGGACTAATAAAAGGCCATAGTCAACCACAAAACAACGATCATTTATTAAATATTTTTAGAAAAACAGAGATATAGTGAGAGAGCGAATATAGCAACTGTGATATAGCAAGGGACGAATGTACATTATACTAAATTGAGCAAAAAATATAATATACTGTATAAGTATGTACAAAGTGTTGCATCGGTACTCAATTTTAGACACAAACTGTACCAAATGTATATATATATATATATATATATATACACTGCTCAAAAAATAAAGGGAACACTCAATTCACACTCAGTCAAAACTGCTGCGCCGTTATTCAAACTGTCCACTTTAGAAGCAACAAAGATTGACAATCAATCTCACATGCTGTTGAGCAAATGGAATAGACAACAGGTGGTGTCTTTTTCCGCTTCAATTTTGAGTGTGACTCCAAATCCAGACCTGTGTGGGTTAATAAATTTGATTTCAGTTGATAATTTTTTGTGTGAATTTGTTGTCAGCACATTAAACCATCTAAAGACCAAAATATTTAATCAGAATATTTCATTATTTAGATCTAGGATGTGATATTTTAGTGTTCCCTTTATTTTTTTGAGCAGTATATATATATATACGAATATATACGAATACATCAGGAAGATGGCCCCAAGAGATGACGCACTTCGTGAATGTCTCAGGCAGTGGAAACTGTGCAAAGAGGCCCCTGAACCAGTCCAGCACCTAAATATCAGGGTGTAAGATACTGGCAGGAAAAGAATACATGGAACGCCATAACCAAGTAGCCGGTATAGTGTACAGAAACATATGTGCAGAATATGGACTGGAGACCCCTAGATCGCAATGAGAAACACATCCCAAGGTGGTGGAAATGAGAGGGCTAAGATCCTGTGGGACTTTCGAATACAGAGCGATAAGATGGTTGTGGTCAAACAACTGGACATCATGATCACGGATAAGCAGCAGAGCACAGCCATTGTGATGGATGTAGCCATCCCACGAGAAACTAGAGAAATACTAAGGGCTCAAGGAAGAGCTGGAAGGTGACTGCAACAGTGGTGACCGTGGTCATAGGAGCACTGGGGGCCGTGTCCCCCAAACTGGAGAAGTGGCTCCAGCAGGTACCTGGAGAAACATCAGACATCTTTGTCCAGAAGAGCGCAGTCCTAGGAAGAGCTAAGATACTGCTTAGGACCCTCAGGCTCCCAGGCCTCTGGTAGAGGGCCCGAGCCTACCCACCCTACCAGGGGAGATGTGGGGGTGGGTGAGGGAAGAGTTTATATATACATATTAGAGAATACATACACTATACTAAATTTGAGCAAAAAAGAAATACATTTTTAGAAAAATAACTAAATTTTTCAGAAAAAAATATTACATTTTGATTTGAGCAGAAAATGTTTTAGGGGCAAAAAACGCACTTCTTTTCAGAAAAAGAAAATAAATAAAAACTATGTACAACATACTGTATGTATACATACACAAGTACATTTGAGCAAAAGAAATTTCTGAAAATACATTCAACAAATTTTTCAACAGAAAAACTCACAAAATTTTAGAGAACAAAAAATGTACAAAATTTGAGAAAAATTAAAAATGTTGACACAATTTTGGAGTATAAAGGTACATCCTTAAACTTGACGATAAAAAATATCGTATGAGTATTTAAAAATGTTGGCTAGGTATTCCATTTTAGAATAAAAAAGCTAAACTAAATTTGACCAAAAAAAAAAAAGTTTGCGTCATATTTGGTTTGTAAAATTTATGTCAGGAAGCAGAATACAGAACAATTTGCCAGCTATGTTGTCTCGAGCAACGTAGCATGCTAGCATGGACGTTAAAATTTCATATACTGTATACAATAACCAAATAAAAGCACAGGTGGATGTGTTCTGGCTCGGAAGCGTCCTAAGCTGACCGTTTTGACACTGCATGCGTTCATCCCCCGCACTCGCACTCTTGGCAGGTGGTTGAATCTGACAAATGTTATTCATTTGGCTCGATCATGTGCAGCATGTGAGAAAGAACCCGCTCTCTTTGCAACCTTCACGGTGGAAGGGTTCCAAGAGAGAGTGCACAGAGGACACTTTTGGATGGGAATATCAAGGAGGGAGAAAAAAAGTACACAGAAAAAATTGTTGTGAGTGTTGCGCTTGATAGCAGCAGCAACAGAATGGCTGAATGTGAACATGCTGAGTCATGCTAGTGAGGCCCAGGGTTGCTCTTTAGGGTTCTTTTTCTACATGAGAACTAGGGTTCACAATTAGGGTTAGGGTTATAGTTGGAGTTAGCTTTGGCGCTAGGGTTTGGGTTATACTTGGGTTAGGGTTGGAGCTAGGGTTAGGGTTATAGTTGGGTTAGGGTTGGAGCTAGGGTTAGGGTTATAGCTGGGTTAGGGTTGGAGCTCGGGTTAGGGTTATAGTTGGGTTAGGGTTATAGCTGGGTTAGGGTTGGAGCTAGGGTTAGGGTTATAGTTGGGTTAGGGTTATAGCTGGGTTAGGGTTGGAGCTAGGGTTAGGGTTATAGCTGGGTTAGGGTTGGAGCTCGGGTTAGAGTTATAGTTGGGGTTAGGGTTGGAGCTAGGGTTAGGGTTATAGTTGGGTTAGGGTTATAGCTGGGTTAGGGTTGGAGCAAGGGTTAGGGTTATAGTTGGGTTAGGGTTATAGCTGGGTTAGGGTTGGAGCTAGGGTTAGGGTTATAGCTGGGTTAGGGTTGGAACCAGGGTTAGGGTTATAGTTGGGTTAGGGTTATAGCTGGGTTAGGGTTGGAACTAGGGTTAGGGTTATAGTTGGGGTTTGGGTTATAGCTGGGTTAGGGTCGGAGCTAGGGTTAGGGTTATAGCTGGGTTAGGGTTGGAACCAGGGTTAGGGTTATAGTTGGGGTTAGGGTTATAGCTGGGTTAGGGTTGGAGCTAGGGTTAGGGTTATAGCTGGGTTAGGGTTGGACCTAGGGTTAGGGTTATAGTTGGGGTTAGGGTTGGAGCTAGGGTTAGGGTTATAGCTGGGTTAGGGTTGGACCTAGGGTTAGGGTTATAGTTGGGGTTAGGGTTGGAGCTAGGGTTAGGGTTATAGTTGGGTTAGGGTTATAGTTGGGGTTAGGGTTGGAGCTAGGGTTAGGGTTATAGCTGGGTTAGGGTTGGAGCTAGGGTTAGGGTTATAGTTGGGGTTAGGGTTGTAGTTGGCTAGGGTTGGGGCTAAATTTGGAGCTGGGGTAAGGGTTGAGATTAGGGTTAAGGTTGTATTTGGAGCTGAGGTTGGGGAGCGGGTTTTAGTTGTGGTTAAGGTTGGCACTGTGGTTAGGGTTTGGGGTTGTAGATGGGGTTAAGGGTGGGCCTGGGATTTGATTTAACATTCAGCGTTGTTCAACACTTTAGACAGATTTTAATGTTCTCCACTTGAAGTCACAGACGTTATTCAGTCATGTATTCTGTGTTTATCCAAAGTGATGAGTAAACATGGACTTTTCCATCATGAATGACATCGCATTAATCAATATTACACCATGTATTCCTATGGAGTCCTCAGGAAGAGACCCTGTAGGACAGCTTGATACATCACGTGACCTTTTCCAAAAGGCAAACAACATTTCAAGTTTGGATAATGTTAATATATGCACTGAAATATTCATGAGGGATAAAAACATAATCCCCTGAGCTTCCAGGTGGGGTGAAGATCAGACAGGGGTGCTACGACGGGGTTGACCTGCTGAATTAAAGATCAAGTAAATTTACCTTTAAATGACTATGAATAATTCAACTTAGCATTAAAAAAAAACACGCTTGATTTTAGGATGTTTACACAGCACCTTATTCACTCATACTACTTTATGAAAATAATACCGATTAGCCCAAAATGTAACATACAAGCTCAAAGACAAATTTGCTCTTATATGATGTAAGGGTGGAAAAACCGGAATCTGGTCGTAAAAATTGCTAATGTCGCAGCTACTGTCCAAACGGCAAAAAGGTTTCTTTGGAATTGTTTTGTGTTGTTGACACAAACACACTTAAGTGTGTGACATGGGTGAATGTCGCTCTCATTACTTCTTAGAAAAATAGTGGGTTTTATAAGTGAGCCAGCTGAACAATAACTTGACAATTATGTCATTACTTCACAATGAATTATGTTTTCTTTGGCCTCACTGCTTTTTTTTGTCTTCTTTTAATATAACAAACAGGTTTTTTTTTTGTCTTGTTCTTTTTTTTATTGAGTTAAATTCACACTTTAAACTAAAATAACAACAAAATGAGCTAAGAATAAAACACACAAGTGGTAAAAATGATATACTACACAGTATACACTATATACACTCTCACTACTCGAGCCACAGGTGACACACACACACACACAAGGAGCTGATTGGTCAGGCAGAGAAGGGAAGGGGCGGGGCTTAACCACACAGCAAGCCAAGAAAAACAAACACCATTCCCAAATTTTATCTAACCACAGAAGAACTTGAATAACCAGAAAACCAACAGGAAATTCCTCGTGAACACTTAAGTTAAAACCTAAAACTCCTTAAGTAGAACCGTAGTAATAAGTAAGAACATTTCTGAATGTTAAAATGTAAATTAAAACGTAAAACTTAAGTAACTCATTAGTAGTAACTTAAAACTATTAAGTAAAAATGTAAAACTTAAGTAGTAACGTAAAAATATGAAGTTAAAACATCAACTTTATTTTGAATTAATTTAAAGAGTAAAATGTATCAAGTACAAATGTAAAACTGTAAAAATGTAAGACAGTATAGTTGAAACAAAATTGAATAATTTAAAATGTAAACTGTGCTCAAGTAAAATGTAAATCTCCTAGAGCCATAACACTTAGAGTTCAAATGTAAAGTGTATTAACTAAAAATGTAAAGCATATAATGTAAACATGTAAAACCTAAGTAGTAACATAAAAATACAAAGTTAAAACATAAAATGAATTCATTTAAAATGTATTTTGAATTCATTTAAAATGCAAAACATGTCCATCCATCCATCCATTTTCTATACCGCTTCATCCTCATTAGGGTCGCGGGGGCATGCTGGAGCCTATCCCAGCTTGTAAAACATGTAAAAATGTAAAATTGAAGTTAAGTTTAGCTTCAGCACCCACTTTAGCCTCTTGAGCAATAAGACCCCCGTAAAAAACATATAAATACATTGTTGGGATCGGGCGTTCAGATTTATAAAAACTACTTTTTTGGTATAGAATGTGCAAATTGCCAAACAAGTGTAAAAATAAGTCAACCACTGTTCATCATAAATCACTATAAAACACCGATGCTTACTCAATATGGAATTTCCGATGTTTATTCTTGTTCTTCACTTAACACCTACTCCTTCCTTTTGTATAAGTGATGTCAAAAAGCCAAAGAAAAAGCTGAAACTACCCATGCAGAGACTGAGCTCTGAAGTCTTGTGTCGTTTAAGAAGCATTTTTTTCACAAAAACATTGGCTCATTGTATGTTGACGCTAGAGCAGCTAAAGCTACGTGTGTAGCTACGTATGTTTTCACGCACTACGCTAAACTAACTTGGCTTCATTCTTGCCTTGACCCAAGGTTGCCTCTTCAGTGACCCGACTCTCTGTACGACTGCTCTCAGGGTCACTCAGGGTTCACAAAGATGGCTTCCACTTTTTTCCAGATTATCTCCAACCTGCCCCGACCTTGTGCGTTGCATCTTAAAAACCGCCTTCTGCCCCCTCAATCAAGGCGCTGCAAAATTTAGAGAGGAGGTAAACAGTCTGGTTTTATGATTGGGCCCCTTCTTACAGCGTGGCTGGATAATTGAAAAGCCTTGAGTGGGTGACTATTTTGAGACGCTAGTGGGAACAGACTCCAAATGCTCCGGCTGGGAATGGGGCTCTGCATTCAACAAAACAGGCATTGGCGCCTTTTTTGTAGGGGAATATACAGAATAACAAAAAACAAATACCAGCCATCCCACCAGGACATTTGAGCTGTCAATCCAGGCCAGCAAATAAGAATTAGTCGAAGAGAGAGGGAGACAACGCCGCTTGGATGCGTGTGTGTTTTCAAACAGGTTTTTCCACTCGGACCAGCTGGTCCTCACACGACTCCGCCATCGCGCGACCGCCAACATCCCGCAAACCCAAATTACCGTTGTTTGACTGCAAGTTTAAAGTTTAAACAAACAGAAATATCAGCAGTCAGCGTCTTCGGGGCGCACGTGTGGACTGGTGGGCCGTACGATATAAAACTTGATGTTTGGACAAAGCTTTAAAAGTAATGGAAGAGCAAAGAGTCTCTAGGGAATCTGTGTTGTGTTTCAGTATTTATTGGATGAAATGACTATTAAGTCAGGCAACCTGGGGTGAACCTGCATGGCGCCATATTCTTGAATTCAACACCTGCTGAGAGATTACCATTTTTTGAAGTTACAAGTAAGGATGGCAATGAATTTACTTCAGCAGCAGTAACGCAAACATGATATCACAGCAAACCTAGCATTTTAGCCTTCTTGCTTGCTAGCCATGTCATGTTCAAGAAGTTCTTCTTCGTCCAAACATTTACAGAAGGTATACAGACTACCGTACTCTAAAGTATTTCCAATTTTCATTTCTATCGTATTGTCCCTTGATATTATATAGCGTAATAGAAATGGTAGCTTAAGTGTGAGATAGAGTAGTCAGTGTACAGCTCGTATAGCAGTATAGATTTACTATCCACTGAAAATGACTCAACACACAACCATTATTTAAACTGCTTGAGCCACTCATGTGTCGCAGAACATGCTGGAATTCATGTTTCCCTCTATGTACCGCAGCTCCCCAGTTCTGGTCAGCACTCATGCAGCCCCAGACCATGACACTAGAACCCCCATGATTAACTGTAGGCAAGACTCTTATCTTGCTAAATCTATACTGTCATACAACTGCTGTACATTGACTACTCTAAAGTATATTCAAGTCATTTGTCAGGATGGCAGCTTGCAATGCAAAACAAGCATCTCCCTCTTTTTTCTTTTTTTCCCCCTTTGGATCGAGCTCTCGTGAGGAGCCTTTTTTCTGCCATCCTGTAGCTCGCTCTGATCTTTTTCTGGAATCGCATGTAATGATTGTGGCTGACTTTGAAATGTGCAAACACGTTCGCCGGGAGCTCCTTTGCACGACTTTTAGTCATTGGAAATGCTGCATACTGAGCTATCAGGGATGTTTTAGTACAAGAAAGTCTTGAATAGCTGGGAAGACACTTTGACATTTCCGTCTAAAGAAGACTTTGTACTCTAGGTTTTTCTCAATGCAGTTCTATACTATCCAGGCTAAGCGGCATCGAAAATGAATGAATGAATGATACCATTCCCCACTGGCCCGCACTCATACTGTTATGCAGCATTCAGCCTGCCGCATGTTTTTCATTGTTCGTAATACAACAGTTTTACTTCAACTTCCTGATTTGTTTATTTTACTCTATCTGTACTCTGTTTATTTTTATAATTTATTATTTGATGTTGGGTGTGGCATTCAGGCTTTAGGGCTGCGTTGAATGAATATATACAGTAGGCGACATTTGTCAGATGATATTCTTTTTTAAAGCATTCTATAATTGTCATCTTTTTTTCCCTTACATTTACCTAAAACAGGTAAGCGAGGGCCATTTGCCATTTGTTTCTTAAGGGTTTCATATGTTTTAGGTTTTGGTGGACCTTTTGGAACGAATTAATAACCAACACCAAGGTACCGTTGTACATGCTTTTGGAAGATTTTTGGCTTTCTGAACCGGAAAAAATGACGTCCGGCCTGGTATACAACTTTTCTTTTGTCTCACCAGTAAGAACCACAATGAATTTCACAGGAACGTCCTGGAGGAAGGTCCCACTGGTGCTCCTCCACTTGAGTGAAACTGGATGGTGTCACACATTTGCACTCTGTTATTTACTCCAACGTCAGAACTGCCAAGATGGTTTGCAGCTGGGCCCGTGTCATGAGTTCTGTTGTCGTGCAGAAATATATCCACGCTACCCGCTGATCACAGCCATGCTTGGTTTACGTCCAACGTGTAATTGTAATAATTGCAGCTCTGAGCCCTCGCGCTTACGTCCGTGCAGGAATATATATCTGTCATAATTGGGCGTAATGAAACTTGCATATTTTGAGTCTTAGTGCGAGTGGCGTTGGATTACACGTTCCCGGACACCCAGTTTGATTTGGAGTTGGGTAAGGAATGTGTTGATTTGATAGACGGTGCGACATCACCTGATCTTCCTGCTGTTTGTTTCACTAATTAGAAGAGAATAATAAGCTTTATCAGTTTACGAAGCCAGTTTTTTTTCTCTTGCTGGTTTATTCGCTGCGAGTGGGTGGCTGACTGTGATACGAGCAATGACAGAAACTTGGGAAAACAAAGGCGTTGACAATAAAGTCTTAATTATGGCTGTGGAAAAAAAATAGTCTAAGCATGCAGCGTGGATTTAAAAAAAAAGGAAGGAAAAAAAGCGTAAATGTTATTAGCTAGCATGAATTAAATATATAAATAGAAAAAGCTTTTGTTGATTGCTGATGTCAGGGGAAAAAATGCATGTTGGAAACAGCTCAGCGTTTCATGTGCTGTCTTTATTGTCACTACAGCGGCGGCTAATTGAAGATAAATCCTAATGAAGCGCCAGCAGAGCCGTCATTGTGGCGCGCTCTGCGGTCGCCCATAAACGTCGTCATGGCTGCTCCTTACGTTCAAAGCTAAACAACATAAAGCCAATTAACTCTTTGGTCAAATACTTCATCATAACTGCTTGTGTTCCAGTAATAAACTGTTCATTTGTAGTGTGCGACATTTAAAAGAACCGTTGAAACGAATGTATCAACGGACTTAAATATTATGGAGTGCATCAATGGGCATACGTACCGGACCACTAATATTTTTATGCCAGTGTCTAAAAAACATCAAGAAGCCACTTTTGTCTGTACAGTTGATTGACTTTCCTTGGTTTTCTTGCACCCCATTTTTCGTATTATTTGTTTTTTTTTCGTACAGCATTGCACGTCAGCAACTAGTCTGTTTACCCTTTCCAGTATTGTCCACACAAAACATCCAATGTGCCGCTGACTCACTGTCCGTGCGTTTTTTTGTTGAGTGCAAGTGTTAAATAACCCACAGTGGGGCCAAAGAAAGTTGCGAGTGCCACCAATTTGATAAGGAAGGTGAAAAACACTATTCAATTCTATCTCGCCAAGATGTACAGGAAGTCTACATCAATCAATAAGTTCCATCCATTTGTCTTTGAAATTATTTCACATTGTTTTCTGCATGTAAAACTCTAATTATTCTGATAAAATTTATTTTTTGTTAATATTTTTGGGTGTCTGGAACGGAGTAATTGCGTTTACATTACGTCGTATGGGAAAAATTGCCTCGGTTTTTGTACGTTTCGTACGTTGTCGTCTGACTTTTTGGAACAAGTGAATCACAAAAACGGAGGTACCGCTGTTCTTTAATCAGCTGACAAAGTCCAGGGCAACAACATGTAAGATGAAAGCATTTTGTCTTCAAGGTTCAGCTTGTTGGCGGAAAAAACAGTACGGTCGTCCCTCGTTTATGGTGGTTAATTGGTTCCAGACTCGATCGCGATAAGTGAATTTCCACTAAATAGGATTCCTTATTTATAAATGGAGTATTTTTGTAGTTAGAGCATAGAACACCTGTTTAAGACCTTCTAAATATGTTTTTTAGCATTATTAGAGCCATCTTGACATGAAATAACACTCCAATAGTCACTTTTACACTTGTATTACCCATTAGAGACATAATAATAGAAAGTAAGACGTCTTAGACATAAATAAGACATTACATAGACTCACAAAGAGAACACATACAGTCATGGAAAAAATGACTAGACCATCCTTGATCCTTCAGTTTCTTGTTCATTTTAATGCCTGGTACAATAAAGGTACATTTGTTTGCACAAACATAATGATGACAACAAAAATAGCTCACAAGAGTTAGATTTCTTGGTAGTACAATACCACAGCTATTGATGTAAGAATTAAAGTGATGTTGGTTATTCTTTTTTAAAAAAACATGGAAATGGCGAGATATCAGCTCTGAAATTAAACTCTTAAGAGGTATTTTTGTTGTCATCATTATATTTGTTCAAACAAACGTATCTTTGGTTGTGCCAGGCATTCAAATGAACAAGAAACTAAAGAAACAAGGGTGGTCTAACAATATTTTCCATGACTCTATTAAGCAAACATACACAAAGGAGCTGCTGTCAGACACAACTCACGGCAGTCACTGGCACCCTCCACATTGCTAACTCTACATATAACAAATGCCTTATATTTGGATTTTTGCTCATTTTGCCATCTTTATGATTGAAAATGCTTAATTTGGGACAAGAATACATACAATTTGCTTATATATGCATATGTTTTGGCTAATAATAGGCCGTATTGAACCACAAAACAGTGATCATTTATTAATCAATACATTTTTGAAAAAACGCAGTAGAGCAAGGGTTCGATTTTCGAACGGCGATGTAGCGAGAGACGACTGTACGTTTGTTTCGTTTTTGACGTCTCGACATTATCACCAACAATATTGGGAATATGCTGGTTGACATGTGAACAGGAATACTCCCATTGCTTGTGGACGCAATGCGGTTAAAAGAGGAATATTGTGTGCATGTAAACGTAGTGATTGTGATATAACAAAGTAGCTAATAGCCTGAATGCTAAAGGGCAGATGCTAAGCTGGTGGTGCCATGTTACAGTTTTGCCGCCTTCTCTGCATATATTCCTATTTCTCTCGATGATACCTTGTTTACTTTTTTTTTTTTTTTTTAAACGCCAGCCGGCTGCTCTGCACTTCACAGCTGTTGGTTGCAGCATGGAAGATGTTACCCTTCCATACGATTCCCCAGGGAACAAGTGCCATTTTGGATGACGGAGAGGTAAACAGCAGGTGTCATATAAGGGATGGCCTAAGGGGGGAGGTTTAGCGAAATAGCATGTAGCATATTAGGTGACCCAACAAGTAAGTTGGAGCGTCGACAGAGTGAAGGCCTGGTCGCGGCCCTCTGGACATAAACATAAGTGATGCTGCTCATTTAACTTTCTGTTTTTACATGTTTATATATGTGTATGTTACGTACACTATGTTTCCCCTCCGAGTTTTGGCTTCAAAATTGTGCATGAACGCTAATTGACGCTGTCACTGAGCAGCAAAAGCAAATAAATGAGTGGATGGTAGTTAATACATCACAGCATATCATAGCTACTCCAAAACCCCATGCAAATATGCCCCCCAATGGCTGCAGGGGTCCTTAATTTGTTTTTTATCAGTTTTTGAGGTTATGTGAACCCGCTTTTAATTTACGTCAACCCGCTTTTAATTTACCTATGCATTTTGGGTCCCAACCCCAAGTTTGGCCAATCTACTATTTCAGCAAAGTGATTGTATGCTGCATAAATTGTTTTCTCAGCTTTGATATTTTCGCAGAAGTCCAGTACAGTTGTCCCTCGTTTATCTTGGTTAATTGGTTCCAGACCCGACCGCGATAAACGATTTTCCGCAAAGTAGGATTCAATATTAATACATTCTTTAGAGCATAGAAAACCTGTTCATGACTTTCTAAATACAATTAGAGCCCTGTAGACATGAAATAACACCCCTATAGTCACCTTTACACTCCTATTATTCTTTTTTTACACCACATTGTTATGCGCAGGCTACAGGATCACTGCCGGGGACACAGGAGACGGCCACAGCTTTAAACATCACATGCCATGAACTAACTATTTATTTATTCTAAACTTAAGAAAGGGTTTCAAATGGAGTAGGGCCGAAGGACAAAGTCAGAAGCCAAAAACCTACCACTTCCGCATGGAATGGGAGGAGAACTTTTTTTCACTCTATCATGTCGGACATGCCATGGCTGACTACACGCAGTGTAAAGGTAAGGTAATCTAAGGCTAATATAATGTTTCAGCAATGTAACATTACCTACGCCTTGTGACCACAATACTACATATAACTTGTCACTATTCTTGTTTGTTTGTTTGTTAATTAATTTGTTTTTGAAAAATCACGATAGAGTGAGGGAGAGATGTTCGAACCGCGATTGTAGCTAGGGACTACTGTAATTTGGCACTAATAAATGCTCAGACAAATAGTTTTTTTATTGCATACTAAGTCCTTCAGAAACGATGATACTCTTCAGCATTTTTTTTTTGCAGAATAACATCAATTAAGTCAAAAACAAGCGTCAGAATATATATTATTATATATTATTATTGTTTTGGTTTTTCCAGGGTTTGTTATGTAGTAAAACTAACGCTAATGTAATACTATCTAAGCTAAACGTATTCAGTTGAAATGATTGGGATTGTGAATGAAATGGTTTTAGTAGTTTCTCTGGCATCCCCGCTAACAAACAAACAATGAGAAATGTAATGATTTAATGGGGATACATTGACTTCATACAGTAGCCGTCTATCCGATATTTTTTTGTGCATAGAACACAGGTCACAGTTTATTAGAATCACATTAAAATTTTGCATGTTAGTACTGATACTTGAGATGTCAACAAGGGCCAACAATGGAGTCTCTTTCTTAAATTTTTATGATGTTATGACATTTTTTACCTCATCCGATTAGTATTCAAAATACAGTTAGTATAGTTTAGTATAGTTTCATATAAGCTAAGTGTATGTAAACACACACACATATAATATCATGAATAATTTGAGGATGTCCAACGGGATACGCTGTGGTCATCACACCATTGATAGTTAGCGTATGTCTGTTCGTACGATATTTTTTGTGCGTAAACACACACACATATAATATCATGAATAATTTGAGGATGTCCAACGGGATACGCTGTGGTCATCACACCATTGATAGTTAGTGTATGTCTGTTCGTACGATATTTTTTGTGCGCAGAACACAGGTCACACTTTTGTTTGCATCACGTTCAAATTCAGTGTGTTTGCAACAGTACTTAAGATCTCAACATGAACCAAAAATGGTATCTTTTTGTTCAATTTTGATGAAATATTGACATTTTGTTGTTTTCTGTATCAGAAGACTACAAAGGGCCACAATGAAAATAGTTTTAGCCAAAAAAGTAACAAGCCATCACTAACAACTACAAACTTTTTACTTTCATACATTATGCTAATCTAAAACCATGCATTTCCAATTTTAGCCATGAAAATGTGCAAAACAAATTGGTTTCTCACGTGAAAGCTCCCCTCGCTGCACTTGACTAGTTATGGAAACCCATAGAACTTCCAGCACACTCTTTAAAAAACGTTCACAAGAGTATCCAGAACCCGGCCTGTTTAGTTCAGAAGGGTCTTCATCATCACAATGAGCCACTTTTGGTGCCTAAACGCCTCTAATCCTGCCTTGGGGGCCTGAAACAGCTCGAGTTATCGCTCTCTCTCTCTGTACTGAATGACAAAAGACAAAAAAAAACTGAGGTGGTAACTCAAGTTTCTGACTTGTGTGTTGCTAGATGTGGAAGGCCTAGATTCTGTCCCTCGGACTGGGTAAGGAGGTATCCCGTATCAGATGGTCTGGTTACTTGTGGGAAAGTGGGAGACACACACACAAAATACTACTAAATATGTTTGAAAGGGCTAACAGACAACTCAAGGGACTATACTGGCTACATCTTTCATTGTTCTCTTGTTATCTTTCTTGGGATTTTAGGAGCATCATCATAATCACCATCATGTTGTGAGTCATGCTATACTTTCCTCTGGGAAGGTCAGGATAGGGTGACCATGGAGGATGTTCTGGGATAAAGTGACACAAAGCAGCAGGTGTGGGAAAAAAAAAGAGCCAGGCTATTCTCTGCCACCGAAACACTGGCATTTCCCAAGGCAGCCATCAATAGCTTGGATTTCTAGCCTTCCATGTCAACTAGTAGGTGAACACCATGCAGTGTGTGTGTGAGGGACAGAGAGGAAGTACACATCTGGTTTTGTGTGCACTCAGGTTAACATCACTGTCAATGGTAACACAAACGCTAACTGCTGCTCTTGTTGAAACAGTGACCGATAGTTGAAGGTTCAGTGTAAAACACACCACCAACAATAAATACAGAATAAGTAATAATAATACAAAAATTAATAACAAATCATTTTCTAAATGCATTTTTTTTTTACTACTACTACTAATAAAGGTTCCATGCAAAATGTAAATAAACATGCAGGAGTCTTGAACCACATTAACCGTCTATTTATTAAGCACCACAATTATTAATTTCTATAATTTTTCTGGTAGAAATTTTGATGACAGAAAAAAAATGACATAAGTGGTGAAATTTGCATTTCAAACCAAATACTTTTTGCAGATTTTGGGGAAATGCAAGGTCTAACGTCTTTGAAAATGTCATGCACAATGTCACATGAGACCTCGCTTCAGTGAGCAATCGCAGGACGAATGAACTGCGGCCATTTTGCTTTGTCAGAGGGTTGCGAAGAGAAGAAGGCCGCAAGGGGAGAAGAAATTAATGTGAAGTAAGCACATTCAGTTATTCACACGCAAACAATTCTTTGTGGTTTTTGCATGTCGTAAAGTGGTTAACTTCTTTTTACACCTGTATGACTGCTAGGAATGTTATTCAAATGTGCTACACACTTATGTTGCGGTTGAATGGCTTTTTATAGCAGTGCTTCTCAAATAGTGGGACGGGTCCCCCTGGGGGAGCGCGGTGAACTGTCGGGCGTGGGCGAGAGGCAGGGAGGACTTTCAGTATTAGTGCAGACCTGCCAACATGTATGAATTTGTCATACACAGCATGCAATTTAACTCTTGATCACGCTTGTATGCGTCACTGCTCTCCATTTTGTTGCATTTTGCTGGTTTCGGTTTCGAGTTCAGTCTGTACAGTACAGATAAATAGATTAGCAGCTTCTCAATGGTCAGAAAAGAACTGACAACCGCTGGTTTATAGGGTTTACTATTAATAGCGGTTAACTTCTTTTTACACTTGTATGACATGTCGATACAATTTTGCTTGTACTATTAACAGTGGTTAACTTGTTTTTACACTTGTTAAACATGTCACGACTGCTTTATAGTTTAACTGTTGACAGTGGCTAACTTGTTTTTACACTTGGGTGACAGTTAAAAATGTTAAAATGTAACAATGCGCTTATAACATTGCTTGGACAGTTAAGCCTACGTCACAAGCGGTCGTACGGGCTCGTACAGCCAGTCTACCTGCAAAAAAATGCAAGGAACGCATGGAGGACGCGTGTGTGATGTGCTGATTTTCAAGCCATAGAGTGGCCGCAGAGTTTCTTTGTCATGTCAAACAAACTCTCCGGGCGCTTTTTTCAGGTTGCCAGACAACCTTACGCACAAACTTCGTACATCTTCGTGCGTCGTCCGTACGGCCAATGTGTGTCTTTCGTACGTTTTGCTTGTGTCAGCTTTGGGCAAAATGTTATGTACATACGAAATTAGTGCGGCCAATGCACGTTCAGATATTTCATACGTCCGCCACGCGTGTCGAGATTTTATCCCTTCATGGTCACCACAACCACGAACAAAAAAATACTGTATTTAGGGTAACGCCAAAAAATCGCACAGCCTAAAAAAATCATACATCTGGTTGTGACCTAAGCTTTAATAAAAGTTTCTGATGGTGAGAGTTTGACCCTGGAACAGATTATTTCTATCCCCATTCATTCGAATGGGAAAATATGAGAATAGGAGACAACATTTGGTTTGTATCCATAAAAACAGCAGGACTTTGTCACTAGCCTTCATCCTCTATTTCCTATTGTTTACCTCCTCTCTCGTTGCACTGCTTTGTTTACATCTCATCTTGCACAAGTAAATGCATCATTGTGAGCAAACCACATGGTTGAAAAGCCTTGTAAAAGATGCTTATGCGAGCATGCAATGTTGTACAGAACGTGGAAAAGACAAGTTTGGATGCAAAAACATCTGTTTCTTGATGACGCACATTTTTTTATGTGTTGGACAACATTTGAGGTCCAGGGCGGACATGTTGCATGGAAAACTTACAAAAGGAGTCATCTTTTTTGTCTCTCGCCCAGCACACACCCTTTAGGAAAGACCTTTAAGCGTAATGGACTTGATGTAAAGCACGCCGCTGTGTGTTTGCATACACAAAAACATGTGTGACTCAACTTGTCGTCAGCATGGCGTCAAGCCCGGTAATTCCACATCTCCTTCATTTCGCTCCGGTGCCAAAAAGACGACTCCCAACCCTCGGATAAGCTCTGAGTCAGCAGCACTGTAGATTTGCTGCACATTTGTGGACGGGAGTTTGTGGCCACAACATTAGGTACACATGCACAATGTGATGACATCCAAGAGGCGAGCTTTAACAAAGATAATAATGCTCAGCTTGCTCAGACACTGTCATACCCTCACCCAGTTG
The DNA here is from genome assembly GCF_027744805.1 of Dunckerocampus dactyliophorus. Classification (NCBI taxonomy): domain Eukaryota; kingdom Metazoa; phylum Chordata; class Actinopteri; order Syngnathiformes; family Syngnathidae; genus Dunckerocampus; species Dunckerocampus dactyliophorus. Next base: position 17,210,540 of record NC_072835.1, on the reverse strand, counting down.
TAAATCCACATAGTGTTCTGGCCATAGTTTTATTTGGAACAGTACTTTAGATCTAAATACAGGCCCAAAATGATGTGTATCTTTAATATTGGTATATTTATCACACTTGTTGTCATAGAAAGGCTTGATGAAACTGCAATTCACTTTTACACTGCACAGTATTGGGAATCAAAAACTGAAAACCACGCCACATTGAACGCACCAGTCGGAACACACAACAAATGTGAAAATTCATTATACATATATATGTATATATAAGAACTTAATGTTTTAAATTTAATAATGGTTAGGAGTGCATGAGAAAGTGGAAAGGAAAACCCCTCTTTGACCACATGGTCATCTACGAACAAGTATATTGCACAACACAGCAGTAACACAACCAATGTTGTACTGTGGCAGCAGTAATGCGCAAACTGCTCAGCCAGCATTAATACCACTGAGTTCATTGTACACAGTACAGTACGGTAAGTGTAAGACGCATGCATTTCACACTAACCACTGAGTAGTGCATTTTAAAGCGCATGCAGAGGTAGATAAAGCTGCATCTTGTGGAGGTAATTTAAAAAAAACACAGATCAGGAGGTTGCCTACAACCACAACTGTGAATGTAAATATGGGAATTAGAGACCTTGGCAGTTGTTTGCTTTTGTAGGCCATGCACGGTTGGGTATCATTTTCATATTATCCGATATGTGTGTGCACACGCAACGTAGACATGCCATATAATTAAGAGATCATTCTTCCTGCCAGCTATTAATGATAACTTCCACCATGCATATAGAAACAAACACAACGACTCGTGATAATCCCCAAAGTGAGGAAAGTTGCAGTAACAGTGTGGTGTTATGAAGTGATGGCACATGCAAATAACGTGGGGCCGATATGGCTAACCTGACTTGTCATTTGGTGGCATATTTTTAGTCAGACGTCACGCTGCTCGTTGAAGACGAAGAGGGGAAAAGAGAAGCAGATGCTCACTCGGGAGGAGGCGTCATCTCCATGCTTCCTCTTTGATACGGGCAGCATATGGGACAAGCACGAGACAAACAAACGACAAAAGGAAAGCAACAAAAGGCTCAAAGCAAAGAGATGCAGAATGCGGCCTTGCCATCGGAATTTGGAGCTGGAACAACGAGCGGAGGAGATTCGTGCATGAGGCAGGGTGCGGCGGGGATCCACTTGACTTAGCTTGCGCCCCTTTTGCGGCCTGTGTTTAATCACAGTCGCACTGTAGAAAGTCTCTGAGGCTTATCACTTTAATAACACCATATGTTTGTACTGGATGATTGGACATTTCATCAAGCTAGGAAAACGTCAAGAATCCCATTCCTTGCGGTGACGACGCACATACTGCACACTTAATGCTTAATTAGACTGCTGGATTTGCGGTGGTGGTGCACGACTATAATGTACGCCACTGGACAGTTTGGGGGATTTTGTGCATGCATTCCAATAAGTGGATGAAACCGTGATGCTTGTTCAAGTGTGCTTCAAACTGAGAGACGTTTCTAACATTTTGGCTCATGTGTGCAACGAAGAACGGTAACCAAAATATTACAAACGGCTGTCATTATGATGAATCCATACAACAACACTACAATAATAATGAAAACATACATTGCTAAACTGCAAGGGTATGGTTGCAGACGGCCACAATGTAGCCTACAGGGTATCTTCGTCAATGTATTTCCATATAATTAAATAATAACAATAACTACATATACAGTATAATATTATGGATATATATATATATTTAGGCTTCATTAATTACTTTTCCCTAAATGTATATAAAAATATCTATATCACAGAAATATAAAAAATATTAATGAATTAAACATGTTAATAAATAAAAAAAATATTAAGCATATAATACAAATATTAAGCTAATATTTAAGGCTTAAACATAATATTTCAAACAATACATATATTTTTTAATTATACAGATTTATGTAATAATGCATAATGTCATATCTTTACTGGAGTATATCTACTGGATAACTACCAGTTACTATACAGGTTAATAAAAAAATACAATAACAATAATGATATTGTATAGTTGTAGACCACAATGTATCATCATCACATCATCAGCATCAGCACCATCCTTAATTCTCTCTTTAATAATAATAATAATAATAATAATAATAATAATAATAATAATTTTTTCATTTTTTCTTCTTTTCATTTATTTCAACATTTACTACAGAAATGTGATGTATCATCATTATTTTTAATATTGTGTATAAAAAAATTGCAAATAAATATGAAAATATGACATAATAATTGAAATATTCATACGTATTTCACCTTGTATGATATATATTTACTGTATTTAAAAATAAACCGCCTTCTGCTGAAGAATAGCTAGTTATCTACCGGCAGGGGAGATTATATAGTTCCAAAGACAATGGCCCCAAAAAATAGACAAGCGTTTAAAAAATAAAACAGGGGGCCCCAACATTATTATTAATTTTGTCCGCACCACGGGGCCCAGAATTCCTGGCGGCACCCCTGTCGATTGGATTTTTAAGTGTACCTAATGTCATGGCTGTTGAGTCTAGGTCACATGTGCGGCTATGCAAGCTGGAAAGCAAACAAAACCCGAAGATCATGGCTTCACATCAAGGTAGCTGCAGTTAAATATCCCTCGGCTACACTTAATGGATGTGCCTGTAAATCCATGTTTGTTTTTTTAAATTTCAAGAGAAAGGCACTGCTGTCCTCACAGTCGCCTTCAACTTGCATACAAACACCGCGGGCACCTTTCGTTACGAGATAGAATATGCATCGAGTTGAATTATTATTCCTGTTGCTCATAATGTTGTGTAATAATGTGTAATAATGGTCATGTGGTTATACAGCTACAAGTAGTAATATGAAGCAAAAATATATGAAAAAAGGTAGCGTATCATACATGTACTTGTACTTTTATTACTATTGAAAGAATGACTCCAGATGAGACTAACTGAAGTTATATTCGTGTTTGGTGTCTAACAAGGATTCATAGTCTTTCTCCAGGGGGAAATAACTATCTGCAAATGTGTCACTTTGCCATTGAAAGTACATTGGAGTGTATTTCAGATGGAACCGATTGCGTTGAAATTATTGCAGCTGAGGAATTTAAAAGGCGTAAATCAACGTCGCAACCTTATTGGACAACTTATTTGACAAACCTCACAATGAATTCTCGTTGCGTCAACACGGCCGCCGTCTGACTGACATCAATCTTCCCGCGGGAGGCGGAACCTTATCGCTTCATCAAAGCGCGACTCGTCGGTGACTTCAGAGGTGTTGTCACGTGGCCGAGTGATGATCTTAGTTGTTTGTGAAAACGGGCTGTTAATTAAGTCGACGGGTTTAACTGCAACCAGTTTTTAGTGTTTACCTTTTTAATGACAGCAATTTGCCTCAGTAAAAGTCTGAAGACACTCATTTTCTATACTGCGTGAAAGTGTGTTTATTATAGTCCAGTAGTTTGACTTCACTTGTACTAGAAACAGCACACTCAATAGGACTTATGTCTGCTGGGACAGGCTCTGCTACCTCATTAGGCTAAAAAAAAAACAGTAACATGAAAGTCACATTTCAAAATACAATTGCCTGGAAACATATGACATAAAAATGTGAAATTAAGTCAGTTTTAGATTTTTGGACTTGAACAGCAGATGGCTAACAATTTTTATTGCAGCAACAATACCTAGTCGCTGTAAAATGAGAACTCCATCCAATCAATACATCCCAGAAAGCCAAAAATGGTAACACAAAACACTTTACTTTTATTTACAATTATAGTTTTACATGCAGAAACCAATTTTAAATGCACATTAATACATATCAATGATGGATGAAAGGGGTAAATGAGCATTTAAGGTTACTTTTTCCTTCACTGAACTCCAGGCTGATATATTCTGGCAAAAGTCTTTGAGAAAATTGTTGCTGCACAAGTTACAACATTTATTGAAGTTCATAATATTTGATCAAACAACCAGTCTGGTTTCAGGAAAAAAACACATTACAATAACTGCTGCAGTTTAAGTTGTTAATCATATCATTGAGTCCCTTGACTGTAAAAAATTATGTACAAACCTTTTTATTGACTTATGACACTGTTGATCATGACATCTTGTTAAATCGGCTTTCTAAAATTGGGCTATCCGACCCTGCTGTTGGCTGGTTTTCTAACTATCTGTCAGGTACAGGTGTGTACACTTTGCTGGTTTGTCATCCTCCTTCCTTTTACTAAAAGAGTACCCCAAGGTTCTGGCCAAGGTCCACTGTTGTTTTCCATTTTCTGTGAACAATCTTTGTCAAAACGTATCGAACACCTTTTTTCATTTTAATGCAGACGATACAGTCAATCTATTGTTCCTCTCCTTCAGTTGACCAAGCCTTCGGTTTCTTACCGTCTGAATTTGATGCTGTTCAGTCACATCTAAATCAGCTAAGGCGAGTGTTGAATGCAGACAAATCTAAAGTTATGGTTTTCTCAAATTGGAATTAAAATCAAAACGGCTGAAGGTAAAGAAATTCAAATGGTCTCATCGTACAAGTACTTAGGCATCATCAATAAAAATTAGTCCTTTAAAAAAACGTATTGATATATCTTGTATGTAAACTGAAGCTAAAACTAGTTTTTTTTCTTCAGAAATAAATCCTGCGTCTCATCTTATGCAAGGAAGTGTTTAATTTCTTCTACTTTCTTAACTTTGCTGGATTATGATGACCTCTTTTTTACGATTACGTCAGAGCATCTTTTAAAAAAAGGTTGACACTGTATTCTTGGGCTCCTACCATCTTACCTCTGTACATACATGCACAAATACCAACAACAGTATGCTCGGCGCTCTCAGAAGAACATACTGATGGTTGTTCCTACACAGACCCACAGATTAAGACGTTTCTCTGTTGAAGGTTTCTTCTAAAAAGCAAGAGTTCTTCCTCCTTACAGAAACACAGTGGATTATGACTTGGTATGTGCAGGGAATGAAACCCGGGTCACCAGAGTTTAAGGCCGCACTGGCTACCACCACCCCCTCTAACCACAACACCCTCACTTTCCACCATGTTGGTTCAGGGCGAAAAACCACCGGCTGCTTCCTTCCTGGATAATCCTGCTCCTGCGGTAGGGGGAAAAACACCCCTGTCCCATAAATGCGTTTGAGAACTTGATGTGTTTAAACGCAAAGTGCAAAGATAGAACATGAGAGACATCTTGCGCAGAATATTCTGGGATCCGACGTCCAAAATTACAGCACCCTTTCCCCACATGTTTAGTCTTACAGCCCGAAAAAGAGTACCTGTGAGTGTACTGTATGTGAGTGCACGGTTGAGAATTAGACCTACATTATTTGCCAGTATTTTGCACATTAAAGTATCGTATTTCTGCACTTAGCATTCATCAAACTGCTGCAGCCTATGTCAAAAATGCTAAGAAAAGACTTCTAAGAGTTAGCGGACGTAAATAAGGAAAGCTGACAGAGAAAACACAGAGAAGACAAAGGAGTCTTTTCATCTAACTTGAACCTAAGCCTCAGTATAAACAGCGACTTGTATGAAAGCTCATCAGAGTTTTATTAGTGTTGCCTTTTTGCCCACACGTGGTTTCCATTTGGGAGAGCAGGGTCAAGGGTCATCGTACATCTTAATCAGCCGATAATATGTGTCAGCATGAACTCTCACCTACGTCGTCCTAGGCTCGCGGCTCGAGTGGCGGCGACTCGATCCCCGTGATCGCATTAGATAACCGCCTTATTCATATCCATAAAGATGTGCTCACGATAACCTTACTTCAGGCAGAGTCTCGTCACGTTCCAACTAAAAACACATTAAATTAGAAATGCATGCTGGTAGATAACTATGAGGTATCCCACCAGATATGTTGGCGATTCACCAATAAATTCCAGCACAATTAGTAAATCACACTTGCATTAATCCTCATCCTTGTCAGCTGCAGTCATGTCTTTAGCTGAAGTTGTCATTATTTTTTGTTTCAATAAACCTAGAAAACCTACAAAAAACATTCCACTGGGGTTTTGCAACTTTGAACACTGTCATTTTTTCAAAGGTTTTGATTGGATGGATTTTGATTTCGATGGCTTTTCAGTGACAGCTAGTGATTCATGGGAAAAAAATACAGGTTTTGTCCAAGATTTGTATTCAGCCGGCGTGTAGCACCATAAATTCCGGATTACACTCAGCCCTCGTTAATCGGTGTTAATTACTGCCAAGTAGGATTCAATATTAAACATCCCCATCAGCAGTGTAGTGCATCAAGAGTGACTTTTCACCCACTTCATCCCGTGAGCCGAGTTCTGGTCGGTTTTCGTTGTGGAGGAACGTAGTTCCAGCTTGTTGCTGGGGTCTCTTAAGTTAAGCGTCTTGCTTCTCAAAACAATATGCATTCAAAGGAGTGCCATATTTTCCGGACTATAAGTCGCACTTTTTTTCATGGTTTGACTGGTCCTGTGACTTATACTCCAGAGCGCCTTATATGTTTCTTTTCACACTGACAGCCACGAGAGGGCGCTCTAGGCTTGTGTGCCAGTATCTGCTACTCCTATCACTCCTGTACTACTAACAATTTACAATGTAAACCTCATCTTATAAACACAGCTGAGAAAGACGCAACACAATGCCCTCCCCCCCCAAAAAAAACATCATATTCTGCAGACTGCAAGCGGCAAGCAGTGAAATATGCAGCCGGAAACTGTAATCGAGCAGCAAAAAGAAAGTTTGGAGTGACCGAGAAACTTGTGAGGGACTGGCGAAAAACGGAGGATATCTAACTGCAGTGAAGAAAATTTTAAAAAAGCTAGAGAGAGGCTCGTCAACAGTGCAGTTACGTCTCCACGCCTACATAGTTGCCAAGGCGATGAATACAAATGACTTGGCCGGGGGACCTTCTTGGTGTTACCGCTTCATGCAACGCAACCGCCTTTCTGAGAGGGACTGATGCTGAGTCTGACGACCGCCACGTAGACCAGGAAGCAGCACTCCCTCTACTTCCAGAGTTTGGTAAACTAGTTATGTTATGTTGTTTAAGCTATAGTTATCTGAATAACGGTTAAAATGTAACGTTAACATACCACCTATTCACGTTACGTTAACAGACGCCTATTTAGCCTGTTGTTCTCCATTTTATTGTCATTACTATAACTTGCCTGATGAAATGTCTGTTCTCGGTCTCTGATTTTACAAAATAAATCCCCCCCCAAAAATTGTGCATTTTCGGCTGGCGCGACTTATACTCCGGAGCGACTTATAGTCCGGAAAATACGTTAACACATTTGCATCACAAAAGCGTTGCCCACAAAAACGTCAGACCGTTCAATCGCTCTGTGTTATTTTCTCACCGTTCGTATCACTGCGAGCTGCCGCTGGTCCATTGTTGCGCATGTGTTCCAGTGTTTACATGTTCGACGTAAGAGAGTTAGCATCGCAGCTTCATCCGCACATGTAAACACTGTGGAACCCTTGTAGGCAAGACACAATTACCTTGCTCCTCGCTTGTGTTAACGGACAGCTACAGTATTTAGGCAATAATGGCTGTGTGTTGATAGTACATCTGTACTGTTTTACAAGCTGTACACTGTCTACTCTAAAGTATATCCAAGGGACTTTTGTGAGATACTGTGTTCAGTATTTAAAAGATGAAAAGTAGAGTACATGTGCAATAGACAGGGATGACATAATAGTGGTTTGTGAGGTGTTTTCATCAAACATTTAGGAAATGTGATCTCAAGTACGGTTTTAAACACGCAAAAACTGTGTGACCTCCATTCAAAAAATATCTCCAGACAAACCACTATAAATCCAATGTATCCCGGTGGGACACAATAAACTTTCTCAGCTGTAAAAGAAAATAGACAACACCGCGGACACACTTGTGAGGCCCAAGCAAACGTGACACCCTCGGGAGAGAGACGTCCAACAGAACCGCAGTCCCCACCACCACCCCGAAGACGTGTGTGTGTGTTCAGTAAATGTGATTAAGGGTCAATCGTGGAGGAACATTTTGACACATGTCTTGTATTTGGAGGGAGATATCGGTGTCATTCGATCTACTGCCGGCGCTAAAGAGTCCAGATGGTACATTCGGGTTTCTGGTCAACGTTAACATGTGATTGTTCTGTTACATACGTATCGGTGGAGTTTCCATTGTTGGTTTTGTTTTTAAGTATCACGCTGGTGCAGTGTTGAAAGGCTTTGGGAAGCCTTCCACACTGTCACGCATTTGTGGTGAGAACGAGCACACTTACAAGAGTGACGTGACCTCGCGTCGCCTCATTGCGTATGTTCCGCAGGGGTTTCCTACGTCAACGAGGCAGCTCTGGAACCACTAATGCAACATCTTTGTTTTGGTAAACACTCCTCTAGAAACCACTGCGATCAGAATGCAGCTCGCCGGGTCGCTGCCAAAATTAATACGCGGTTAACGACACGCTTTGGCCTGCCGCCCCGCTGCTATTGATCCAATGTGGATTCTTCCAGTCCACTTTATTGCCCTAATGTGAAACATCCATCACTGAGGATTTCTGCTGTCCAACTCAGCTGAAAATGCAGGATTTCCCCTTCGACAGCCACAAGGAACTGCATATTTGAGATCATCAGATTTGCATTGGACTGACATGCTTGTGCAAAAAAGACTGAGCGCTAACCTGGGTTAAAAGTCACGGGTACAAGGAAAACAACCATGAAACCGGGCCAGAAAATAATCCCGATCAGCCAAACTGCCTGAAAGTGTTGTCAAAGGCAGTTTATGTGTCACACTCCACATAGCTCACAGGATGAAGGATATTCCTGCGTTATTCAAATGTTAGCAACAACATCTGGAGGAGATTTCAAGAGGATAGCGGCCTGATCTTGACAGTCAGCGGCATGGCGACAGGGGCAAACCCCTAAAAACCAGAGCAGCTAATTAAGAGTCGGGACGCTGTCACCGGCTTTGAGATTACGTGTTGCTCCAACCACCGCTTTGCATCTTTCTGTCTGTCAAGACCGTCCCTGGGATGAGCGCCAGGAGTGTTGCAAACGCCAGACTCCACAAATGCCGCAATTGCTCATGATAAGCTTTGATAAACAGCTGGTTTGGATGAGAGGCGCACTTTCTTGAGAACGCGTTCACTGTTTTTCACTCCAGCCACTTGAAAAAGAGTGAAACAGATTCTGTACCCCACTTATGAGTGGTTTTATTCACATTTTTTTTTGGTGGCAATTTACAAAAAAAGGTACATACATTAATTTCTAATTAGCTTGTTAACGAATGTTTATAAAGATACGTTCATCAGGAATAAATGATGTTGCTACGTTTTAGATGGTAACAGTGTGGTTGTAACTTGCCAAATACCGCACTGACCCGAGTACAAGACAACCCTGATTATTAGAAAGCTTTTTTTTTCAATATCACTAGTGTGTGTGATGAGAAGAAAGGCTCTGACTTGCTTAGGGAAGAGTCGTTTGGGACCATGTTTTGGTTTGTATGTAAAAATCTATAAATGTCGAATATATTTCTAGAGGAAAAAATACAGTGGAACCTCGGTTAGCGTGATTAATTCGATCCAGAAGGTCAGACGAACCCCGAAATGTACACTAACTGAATCAATTCGTCCTATAAGAAACAATGCAAATGCAACAGAGCCTTTCCAGACACCCAGATATATTACAACAAAACATATTTTGTAAAAAACAATTATAGTTTTACATGCAAAAAAAACCCAATAAAAATTAATAAAAATGAGAAATGAAAGGGATAACAGAACATTTAATATCACTTTTACCTTGATTGTTGACAAAGATGGCGATGAACCAGCGAGATCCATTTGGACACCACCTTTGTGCTTTGCTGTGAGTTATTTCCAGAATTTCCTGCTTGCGCTTGCAACTTTCTTTGGCTCCATTGTGGGTTATTTTGCAGCCGCGATCAAAAGAAAAGAAAAACAGAAACTTGTGGCATAATTATTAGCGATCAAGCGGTATGTTCTTTTTTCAGGGCCCATACCGATATCGTTTTTTAGTAGTCAAGGAGGAGGCCCATAACCGATATTTGGAGCAGATATTCCTTTGCAGTAAAAGTTAAAGTATTGGTGACAATATTTTGAATGCTACACTTCCCCACTTTTAACTTAGTAAGTAAGTAAAGGGACGATGTAACAAGCTCATCATGTTTAATTCAATTACTTTTGAATTAAAAGAAACAAAGAAGTTGACAGACAACATCCTGTCTTTTGTGTTTTCTTTGCAATCAAGGGTAGATTTACTGCACTAGCATAAATGCTGGGCGCTTGTTAGCTTCAGCACTAGCACAACCGGCTCCGAAGTAGCAAGTCTCCATTCTTTGCAGTACAGTCGAGTTTGTTTCCCAGTCTTTATTAATGAGTTAGATTGATATTTTGTTACACTCCTGTTTGTTTTTTTCATCACTGGGGCAAAAAGGGACACTATGCCACCCTTGTTTCACGAAGGTAAGTAAGTACCTTTGAGTACCTTTTGATCTTTTATCAGCTGTCTGATTTTTTTTAAAAAAAAGGCCAATCCTGCTCAAAATGCCAAATACCGGCGCCGATAATCATAATTAGCAAAGACCTGCAGAGTTAACCGCTGATGACGTTATAGATGGGCGACAGAGCTGGGGGACAATGACTTCCACTTCCGTTTCCATGCTAACATGACGCCAACAGGGACATTTTATGATAGAAATAGGTTGCGATCATAGCTGGACTCACGGAGTGTATTAGTAACACGACAAGACGCGCGCCATATTGTATGACAGACAAAATATAGTGTACGCGAACCGAGGCAAAAGTTAAACCGAAACAGACGCTAACCGGAGCATACACTAACCAAGGTTCCACTGCGCCTGCATTCAGGTCAGTATGATAAAAAGCCTGTACATTGTTGATATGGTTACAAGTCATTTAGTTTGAAAAAGCAAGGATTCTGGGAGGGACCAGATGACTATAGGAGAGGTGCAGCAGCTTGAGAAAAATAAGTAAAGCCCCTTTCTCAACTTGCTGTGTTTAAAAACAGAATTAAATTATTTTCAGTTTCTATGGTGAGAAAGTAAACAGAGTCTGGGGTGAGCAGAAAACTCCACAATGTGCCCCAGAAAATCTTATTTTTAGGGAGTTGGGGTGAAGAATAAAGAATTTAAAATGCTAATTAATTGACCTTTATTAAAAAGTAGTACTGTTTTTAAACATAAAAAAAAAATGTAACGTTAAAGACAAGGTCCGTCATGAAACTAAGAGTATAATTAGGGGGCACAAATTCCCCATGTCATGCAAGAGCACATAAGAATGCAAAAATGCATTCATGCATCCAAAAATAACTTCAAACTGAGTCTTATTATCTTTATAAAGGCAGAATCTTGGATCCAAAAGGCAGAATCTTGGAGCCTGCTCTTGCATTGGATCCTATTCGGGTGGGTGTACCTAATGTGTATTTAGTGAATTTTTGTGACTGTTTCTCGGTCAATTCTCCAATTGGCAACCACATCCCATCTAGTCACACCACGCTGCTGACCATCTAGTCACCTTTCTCTGACCAGTTGCTCTCCCTTTCACCCTTTCCCCCCCCGGCTTAAAACCAAATCTAATTCAATCATAACTTTGTGTTGGAAATAGTGAGCAGCACAACGTGAATCTGTCCAGAGAGTACACTACAAATATAAACAACACTAAGTAGCCAAAGAAAGCCACGCTCATATTGTTTGAATTAGTGTAATTGCGGCTTTTGGCCTCCAATCTTTGGCCACACACACGCACACACACACACACACACACACACACACGCTGGCTGACATAAATACACTAACCTAAACTTAACAGCAACAACACATCACCACCAAATGTAATGACTTAACATCATGGAGAGTCCCCGCAATGTATCCCAGTCCCTGCAACGTGTCCCCGTCATCAAATCCATCCCCTTGAGATAAATACCTGAACACACACACACACACGCATTGACGTGTGTAAAGAAATCATTAAAATCCAGCTGCCTCTCATCCGCCATTGCCAAAGGATGCTGATGATGAAGCTGCACTGGACACCGCTGGTCCCATGATGACATCACAGGCTGATGTCATGCGGTCGGGTGTGGCGACTTGACAAGCAGCTGAGAAGGGGAATGTTTTTTAATTGTGCGTGTGTGTGCACATGTCAGGGCAGGGCGTAAGTATGCGAGAGTCCTCTGAGGTTTTCTGCAGTCAGTCAGATATTTTGGATGGACATTCGCTGTTATGTTTGGGAGGAAAAGATTGAGGAAGTAAGAGGGAAAATTGGCAGAGGAAAAAAAAGCTGCGTTGCTTACAGCTCCATCTGCCACAAGGCCAGCAATAACAGCTATAGATAAGAGCCCTGTAAATCATGTGGAATTGATCGTTGATCAAAATGGAGTGCAATACTTGGCTGCAACCAGTAGAGGCACTATTGCAATTCATTCACCTGTGTCTCGACCCTTATGGACAACAATATTCTGCTCAGTAAGACACTTGGGAGGCAGATCGGCGTTTAATAGAAAATAATATTTAACAGTTAATTTTCTTGGGCCGCACGGTGGCATGTTGGCCATACGGGTTCAAATCTGCGTTGGGCATCTCTGTGTGGTTTGCATGTTCTCCCCGTGCGTGCGTGGGTTTTCCCGTTTCCTCTCACATTCCAAAAACATGCATGTTAGGTTAATTGGCAACTCTAAATTGGTATTAATGTGAATGGAGTGTGAAAGGTTGTTTGTCAAGGTGTGCCCTGCGATTGGCTGGCGATCAGTCCAGGGTGTACCCCGCCTCTCACCCAAAGTCAGCTGGGATAGGCTCCAGCATGTCCGTGAGCCTAGTGAGGATAAGCGGCATAGAAAATGGATGGATGGATGGAATTAATTTTCTCAGTGGTGACAAAGGAAATTGTTAGCTACAATTACTCACACAGCAAGCATGACGATGTTAACATGTCAATGCTAAGGAAGTGTGCTGACTTAAAAAGTTGCTAATTGGAGCTACAGTCATCCCTCGCTATAACACCGTTCGAACATTGTGCCCGCATGTGCGTTTTCTCCAAACTTAATTAACTAATGATCGCTGTTTCGTGGTTGGATACAGCCAACAATTAAGCATTTTCAAGCATAAAAACAGCTTAATGAACTGAAATACAAATACAAGGCAGAAGAAGAAACATTCTAATTGTGAATGTAGTATTGTACTTTGGCCACAAGATGTCAGTAATTGTTCGGTGAGACACCAGACGTGATCGCATAACAGCCATTTATTGCAGGTTTAAATGATCAGGCACAATCATAACAATAGCATAATAATCTCGATACTACTACTGGCTACGGGCTACTGTTGGGGCTATGACCCACAACAAGCTAAAACTCAACTCTGAACCTCCAACGTCACCTCCTGTCTTCCATACGTCTGTCCGCCCGCCACTGAGGTCCGCTAGAGAAAACATTTACTAATGACACATGCGAGCAAACGGCGTATTACATCTACTATATTGGGTAATACGAGAGTAAAGCCATTTAAAGCCAGCATGACAATACATTGATGAGACAATAGCCACCGCAGGAAGTATGCTCGCTATCCAGAAAAAAACAAGGAGCGCTAACATATGCGTCTATCTTATTTATGTCTAATATGTCTTATTTCCCATCTGCTATATTGGGTAATACAAGGTAAAGGTGACTATAGGTTTGTTATTTCATGCCAAAAGGCTCCAATTGTGTTAAAAACTGTATTTAAAAAATAGTGCACATGTTTTCTATGCCATAACTACGAAAATAATCGATTTATTTACATTGAACCCTACTTTGCGGAAATTCACTTATCACGGTCGGGTCTGGAACCAAGTAACCGTGATAAACGAGGGCCGACTGTACTTCTAAAGTATGCTTGACTGTGCTGGATAATATTAAGTCATTTTTACAGTATTTTATTTTTTTTATGCTCAAATTTTAGGTCTACACTAAATGTGACATTTTGAAATGTCACTGAAAGGCATGTAAGGCTTTCATCACTGGCTGTTTGTTTGTTAGAAAAACATTAAAAACAAATTTACACACAATTGTATGGAGTGGTTGCGCAGGAAGAACTTGAAGAAAATGCTGTTGTAGGTTCAAACAAAGATTGTTCCACTTTTACTGCAAACAAAAACAAAATGTGACTGAATTGTTAAATTAAAATATAAATGACCGGGGGGAAATTTTTAATTTACAATAAATAAATACAAATAATTAGGACTGTCAAATGATTACGATTAATCCTAATTTTCAAATTAGTCAATCATGATTAATCGTCATTTGGAACTATGTCTGAAATCTGCCAATTTTTTACTGTATTTTGTTAACAGAAAGATAAATGACAAGACCTGATTATATATATTTCTGTGTATTAACAGTGACGTGTGGTGAGGATCATGGCTGGTGAGGCACTGACTTCTTTGGAGTTTATTTTTATGTTCTAACAGGTTGCTCATTAAGCGGATAACCAAAAAAAGTGGGCGAATAATTCACTTTGGTTAAAAAAAGTTTTCAAAATGTTTTCAGATACTTCCGAGACCCAATTATTTCTTTTTTTTTTTTTTTTATAAATTGAAAAACATTTGTGTTCTTAGCTTTTATTTGTATATGAAGTACATGCAGCCTTTCCTTCTCCGGGAAAAAAAAAAATATTTTGATACTTTGTTGTAAAAGTCTGATCACCTCCTGGTGAGTTTTGGCATATAATCCTCCATGTTGGCAAGAGGAAAGTTTCCTTCCTTCCTGAAGAGCTATGCTCTGTTTTCCCTCTGACACGTACGACACGATGACATGTGATATTATGTAATATACCTTTTTTCTTGTAAATTCACGACTTCATTTATTTATTTATTTATTTTTAATGTGGCCCTGATACTCCGTCGTACTCAGTGATTAGTGAATGACCAAATTCAGAGATTGGTGTCTATGAAGGTGTACAAATTGAGAGTGAAACAAATTAGATTAGATTAAATCAGCCTTGGTGGAGGTCTTCTATCGCGTGTTGTTGTATTTCATAGTGTTGAAATGCCTCCCGAAATACTGCAAATTGAGGCACTAAAACCCACAATTTGTGACACACACAGGTCCAAAGTCTTCCTCTCTTGCTTTGAGGCATGTAGGTCAATGGAAACTTTAGCGCCACCTCCAGTTGATGAATCAGCAAAAAGGAAATACTGTACAGGGCCGGCGGTTTGATGATGAGCGGGATATAGAACTTGCAAACTTGTTTTTTCCCCCAGCTGTCCAGGTGCTAGTTCTTGGACTTTGGTTGGCAGTAAATTGCAGCACAAACCTCCCACGCAGTCCACCAGTCATACGAGCGTATCAGGAAGCAATTGTGGCTGTGCGAAAATGCAATGTTGTCACAACAATGACAAGAGACACACTTGCAGAAAACGGTGCTTGATCGTGACGTAGAAGGGGAATATGGAGATGGTGGACCTGTGAGGTCACAAGAGAAGAATAGGAAAACAGTTTTGCGGACAACAGGTTGCTGATGAGTCATCAGTGGGCGACAGAGGGGCCACCAGGAATTCTGGGCCCCCATTCTGGCCCACACACACACACACATCACCCCCCACATCTTTTAGGAGCCCTTGAAATTGTCCTCACTTTCCCCCCCTTTACGGTGCCCCTGGTGGGTGAAGTAGGTCACTCCAAGAATGAGACCTATTATCACCATTTATATCGCCACACATGCTACAAAGAATGTAAGGAGTGACATTAAGGGAAAAGTACTTCACCCCGAAATGAATGAAAATCAATGAACCATTAAAAGATCCAAAGGGGTATAGCATTGGTTTCACAGTCAGAAAGGAGCAGTGATGTTTGCTTCCAACTTGTAGGAAGAGTCCATAAACTACACGAGAAAAGACCGTGGGAACAAAAGACCAGTTCCAAATGTGCGTCCTATGCTAACAGGTTCAGTTGCGGAGGACTGCGCGTTACATAATTTGATTTTCTTTTCCCCCTACGATGACGCAATTTCAAACATGGCCCCCGCAAACCCCAGAGGTTAACTTTATAGACGTATAATTTACTTTTATAAGCCCAGCTTTAGGAGTTGAGCGTCAAAGAAAGAAAAATAACCGCCGATATTGGCGCGGAGCGCTAGAACAACGCTGCGCAGCAGAATGATAAAAGCTTAAAGGAGAGAGTCCGGCCAATGTGCGTCTGTGCAGATTAAGACTTGTGTGCTTTCTGAAATCTGATGTACGCTATCAAAAACAGAGAAAGTGATATGTTACAGTGAACTGACTTGTTTGCTGATGCAGTGCAGACTGTATGTGTTTGGATGATGATGCTGTTGTTTTTGACTGCTCTCCACCACTTGGAATGACGACTGAGAGGAAATGCAGATTTTGGTGTGTGGGGTGGGAAATTGCTGCAGGGGAGTAGGGGGGGTTGTAAAGTAACGTCAAAATATACCTTTAAAAATACACCATGTACAGGAAAGTACAGTTGTGTAAAGTTGAGTCGTGTGGTGAAGGGTGGGGTGGACTTGAGTGATGGCTTAAGTACTAACACAAGTACAGACGTCCCTCTCAATACCGCGGTTCGATTATCGCTCCCTCGCTATATTGTGGTTTTCCAGAAATTAATTAATTAACTCATTAAATCCCAGCCATTTTTCAAAAGACACTCCCTTCAGTACTGGCCATTTTAGGCGATTTTGACTGATCTTTCAAGGCCTCCAGCGGTCCCAGTCGAGTTGAGTTTGAGACCCCCGGTATATACAGTAGTAATCACTACACTAGATGCAAGTGGGTTTTTTTTTGTCATAATCCCAAAGGTGTTTGAGAGAATAGTTCTTCCGGAGTTGCTTCGAAGGTAGTATTGCTATGGGAACACTGTATGCTTGTCAAAGTAGACATTTGCAGACCAGTTAATTCCACAGTAAGACCAAGTCATCTGTTATTATTAGCTCATTTGTATGACACCATTGAACACTAGTTCCAATTTTCAGTGTGTATAGTAAGCGGCTAGTTGGGCACTGCAAGGTGAGAAATGTCTCCAAAAACATCTCAAGGTCAAACATCCAAGTGAAGTAAGGGCTAACCAAACATCAATTTAAGACTAAGGAGGCAGGGTTGGCAGTGGGAGGGGATGGTAACGGCCTCAGTGTGTGTCTCCATCAAACTGACAATGACATACTCATATACAGAGAGGCGAGGCAGTGCGGGTTGCCGATGTTGATACCGCGCCAGACGCTAATTAATTCACATCCTTTGCCAGCCTCATGTCAACCCTTTGGCAGCGACCCCGCAACCCACTGTGGGTGAATGGATTGTGTGCCGTCTGGCGGTCCACAGCCCCCATCGTGTTCAGAAGAAGGACGGAGGGGGGGGGGGGGGTCAGGAAACTTAGCATTCAGTCACAATGATTGAGAGAAATGATGAAAAGATGTATTCTGCAAGTACAGTACACAGTATGGCAGGGTGTAGCTCTCCTGGCCCAGCTTCCTGTTATAGTACTTGTCTTTTTATGGCGAGACTGAGCTGCCCCTTGGCCCTGGGCAGACACACAAGAGTCACCTGCTAGTTGATAAAAGGTGCAGAAGAAGAAAGGAAAAGGAGGCCAATCAGGGCAACAGATACAGCTTAACAACGGGAATGCAACTTTGTTTCATAGTCAACAATTGTCTTCCTTTGGACCCACACAAGGAACTCCGCTGGTGTTGCATACTGCCAGAACTAAGGGTGCATAGAGTCCTGCGTTTCTGATTATAATCCTACGCAGGTCTTCGACTCTTTGGTGACGATGGCAAGCCTGTCCATGGTGACTTAATCCAATCCCTGAGAGAATCCTTTAAAGACTGAGCTACTACCTCCCCAATAGCTATCATGAGCCGGCTGTTCCCGGGGCCACAATTGCTGACCCATCTGTGAATTAAACCTGCGACAGTTGACAAGACTTTCTGTCTTGAACCTGGTGGAAGAGTAGAGCATGAGGTGAGGAAGATTCTATAAAAATAGGAAGTGGATTGGTTTAAAACCCCATAAAAACTCTGGATTTGGTGGAGATCTTGTCCTCAAACAACACCTGCCAAATATTCCAGACTATAAATCACACTTTGTTTCATTGTTTGGCTGGTCCTGCGACTTATCTGTGAAAATATATGCATAATTTAAAATGTTTTTAAATATTAATCCATAGTGACTGTAGCCAAGGAGTGAACATTACCGCGAGAAAAGTTTGCGACACCGAGGATGAAGAATTCAATAGATTCAGTGATGTGGAATGAGATTGGGAACTTGGTGAACTTCCATACCTGTAACTTGCTTGTTGGACTTGCTGCCTTGTTATATTAATTTAGCTTATTCAACCTCCAAGGTATGTTGTTTGTGTAGCTGAATATGTGTATTAATGTGTTACATTAACATACCGGACACATGCTATTATGTAGTTGAACAACTTTATCTTAAATTTTGCGAAATAAATGAAATACATTTCTAAATAAATGCAACTTATAGTTCAGTGTGACAGATGCTTTATTCTTACTCTTCATGACACATTTTTGGACTGATGCGACATACACATTTATAGTCTGTAAATCACGGTACTTCCTCAGGTAACGCTTAAATAAGTTAACAGGAAAACCAGCACCCAATTCCAAAGCCAAATCCTTACAGACTTAGCTCCTGTTGCTCCAAACTGACTATGAACCGGATTCAAACCCAGTGTTCCTGCGGCTATGACGCAGTATGCACCCATCAGGGAATCAAACCCCAGATTCCGGTGTGACAGGTGTGGATACTCATGACTATAACAGGAGGTAGAGGCATGGATCGGGACTGAAACCCGGGTCGGCCACCTAACTCCTTTAAAAACCTGTAGGGCAGTGAAAACATGATTTTTTTCACATGCCTGTATGTATGGTTGTGTAAGCTAACTACTCCTGAACTGCTGCAAGAGTAAAAATATGTCTAAAACTTGAAATTTCTCACACATCTCAATGTGCTTTACAAAACACCCACTGTAACATTTGGGGGTGTTTTAGTTGCATAACCATGAAATTTGGTACACATATCTAGGAGACTGACAAGCACATTTGTGTCAAATTTGAGCAAGAAAAACATGGCTGCCATGAAGCAAAACATCTTTGTAGGGCCACGGGTGGGACTTAGCAACCATTTGCTTCATGATTATAATATTTTGAGGACATCCGTATTATAAATATACAGTACAGTAGTATACTGTATACTGTATGATCTTCCAAAGCAGTTTGAGCACAGCCCATGGGGGCACCACAAATGTCGTTTACAGGCTGAAATAAAAGCAACTGCAGGGTTCTTATCAAACACTCCCTTCCTTTCTGCTTTCCTTCCTGCAAATTCAGATCTGAGTTCAGGCCTGTCCTTTCCCCCCAAGAGGGAGGCCGGCAGATTTGTTCTGTCCTCTGCGCTTCCTCAGTGGCCTCGCCAAACACAAGCAACGCTGAGACTGTTACATAACGCCAGGTTGAAGACATGGCGCCCTGAGGTCACCCGTCCCAGTAAGCAACGTCAGTGTCCGGCCAACTCCTCCCTTCCGGAGTGCATCCTGTGATATGGAGTCAAAGTAAGTTTTGGTTGACATGAGTGGACTGTCCAGAACCTGGACTGGTTTACACAAAAGTCATGAGACTTAATTTCACTTTCTTTTTTTTTTTTTTTAAATTTGAGCTATCATTGCTGGGTTCAGATGAGAAAATACAACATAGTCATCTTTTTTCCACAAAAGCTGCCTCTATCCCGTACCGCTTCCCCATGTTGGAATGGTGCCGGCAATTACTGAAGACATAAACTGTATCTTTGTGCTTATCAACCATCAGTGAACCCACAACAGGAAATGGTCGTATAATGAGCACACTGGCCCGGTACACCACGTAGCGCCATGCCAGTCAATTAGCCTGCAATGATTACACGTCTGTGTGTATTTTAGAAGTGGACCTTTGCATGCCGGGACAGAAGGTCGCTTTGAGGAGTTCCTAAGGTGTATTTGCGGTTTTACGAGCTTATCTGATTCGCCTTGCCACGGCGCTACCATTATGAGGTCCTGACTAACTGACAGGTTTTGTATTGTTGCAAAAACATTACGATAAACATCTAATTGGCTCCGTCGGTGACAAACGCTTGTTTCTTAATGCCTCGAGTCATCAATCCTGACAAAAATAAAAACTGAAACTGCAGCATTTTACAGTTAGGCCCGACATTATTTACAGTATATGCGGCCAAAGTCTGAGCTTTAAAGTCCATTTTTATTTGGTTTGGTATCCTGATTGTGTCAAAAGACTGCAAAAGGTTGTGTTGAGAGATTAATTATTTTATGGGTGCACTATTTGTATTTACTGCTGATAAGAAAACTGTGTTGCTGCTGTTTTGGCCAGAACACTCAAAAATATATTTAACAAAAATATTTAAACTAAAAAAATTTAAAAAAATCCCGGTTAAATAAAAATAATGTAAAAAAAATTATTCACAAGACATTTTTTTTACATTGTGACAAAAGGTTTGATGTCCTAATTAATTGATTACTTTTCTCCATACTCCTCATGCAGGCATATCTATTTTATTGTTGATTAGAATGCTCTATATTAGCTAGTGGGCCGGGACCCAAAAGTGGGTCAAAATTCTATTAAAATATTTAATATCAATCCTAATGTAAAAAGAAATGACAATGAAAATGTATCTGTCTCTCTGGGATTTTGTGGGCTTTTTTCTGATTGCTGCGGCCTAAAATGCCTGATTTCACTGCTGCTTTTTCAGGTTGCGGGAAAAGTTGTGATGTTTTGAGGCTTAGTTTTCTCAATAACATTGCCTCAGCTTGTGATTTTCAGCGTTTTCAGTGTTCCATGTTACCTTCACCCCAAAAAGCACAGGATTTCAACAAATCTAACAAAATATGCTCATACGCTCATGTGCAATGCACATTTTTAAACTTTTGACAGCCATTTACCAGTCCACCCAGGGCCTTGCGGGCCTTTTTTGAGGCCTTTTTTCCCCCAAAAATTGCAATGGAAGAAACTGAAAGTTGCAATAAATCATTCTATAATCTAGAATTTTGAAAAGGTTTTTAATTTTTTTTTGGTTACATTTTTAAAAAGTATTTAATTAACAAATATTTTAAAAAAGAGCAAGGCTTCTTACCAACATGACACACTAAAATGTGCAAAATCGGCTTACTTCATCCAAAAAGTGAAATATACAAACAAGCACCAATACGAGTAAAAAAAAACAAAAAACTATTTTAATGTTGTCTCATAATGCATTGTGTCACAGCAAAGCATTTCATTGATTATGCCTGCTGGGACGCTGCAATGACGTCAGCCTTCCTCTGGGCTCCTCTGGCTCCCTCTGGTGGACAGACACATTTGATTGGTTAGACCAGGGGTGGGCAAACTACAGCCAGGGGGCCACATCCGGCCCGCCAGATGCTTCCAATGTATTTAATATAAGCTTTGAACATACAAGCTGGCAACATGACTTGCAATTAGTCAGAGTCAATCTGAGACAACCTTTTGATGGTCCAGACAACTACCTCACCCATGATGCCAAACAAACACAAGCACAAGTCAACACATGAGACACACAACCTACACATAGCGCTGTCTGGGAAGTAAAAAAGGAGGGACGTTCACATACTCTATTATTTGATGTGGTCCGATGTTGAAAGTGCTACTGAAAAAAGGGACAAAAGCAAATATAACAGATAAAATAAGACAAATAATTCTGTTATTTCTATATACATACATTACATAAATATATCCATACATAATACATCAAAAAGTTTGTCCGCTTGCGAAAATGACGGGTGATTGGCTTCACGTTTGTGGGGATCGGTTGGCGCGATTGCAACATTGTGAAATGCTGGAGGGTCCAATTAATGCCTCCGACGCAACTTCTTCAACATATTTTGCTACTTTCTTGTGTCATTTCCACCTAAATGATACCCATTCAACACATTTAGCTCAAAATTTGGCCAGGGTATGAATAATTGTGGGCTTAACTGTAGGTGTCTAAACCATCAAATGTGTTTTTTTTATGTACGAGTGGAGGGTTTCCTTTTTATTTGTCTTGGCCATATTTTCATACTCATAAAAGCTAAAAAGAGTTTTCACACTGGGACCCTAAAATAAATTAGCTAGGAAAAACACATAAAACACACTTCCTTGTTTTGACTGTACAGTATTCCTTATGTTTTAAGCAAGTTTCGGTCCAATAATAATGTACGGTAAAGCCCAGAATTATTGGAAAGCACACAGTGATGTCGCCATAGACTTGATGTTGCATTACATGTGCTCATGAAAAAATATAATCATAATCATTAAAAAGTAAAACCATCCTGCAATCCCAGTTTATCATTTTGATATCTCGATGGACGGCAATGAACTGGATGATCACAACAGCACAAGATGAAAAGGTTGAAAGAGCCCTCTGGAGACATCGTGGGCTTCAATTAACGAAACGTCAACGATGCAGGAAAGCTGGTTCCACAAGAGAGGAGTCTGATTGCTAAAGGCTCTACCTCTCATTCTAGTTTAAGACATTTTTGGAATCACAAGTAAACGTGAGCTCTGGGAGCGTAGTGTTCTTCCAGGTTGGTGAGGCACCGAGAGCTCTTTAAAAGATACGGTGGTGCCTGGCGATGGTAGTGGCTTTTGTATGTGAGGAGGAGAGTTTTAAACTCAGTTGTCACTGTTGTAGGTAGCCAGTGCAGTGAAGCTTGTATAGGGGAAATATGATCTCCTCCTTGAAAATTTACGCCACTATTTTGTTTTGGTTTCGTGCATTCTACTGTTAGCATACAACATGACGCTCATCTTGTCGTGTTGTTAATACACTGCATGAGTCCAGCAGGTGATATTATTTTTTTCTTTTTTTATCACAAAACCTCCTTCCTTGTTAGCATCCTTTTAGCTAGCTTGCAAAATGCCTCAAAAATGTTTACACGAAACAGGTTTTTATAGTTTTCCATGCATAAAACAATATAAATGGGGAATGAAAGGGATAAAGGAACATTTAAGGTTACTTTTACCTTCAATGAAGCCTTTTGTGTTAACATTTTTGGCTTTGGATTTACATTATTTTGGTTAGTGTCTGTTTCAGTTAGAGTCGGACCTTATAGAACAAATGAATGACACTAACCAAGGATCCACTGTATCAGTAATTGTATTCGTAACAAAATAAATAAGCTCTGCTTCTGAATTGCGCAAGTGTAAACATGTGAGGTACTTCAATGTAACTTTATTAAGCATGTTCGAAATCAACTAAAGCGTTATCGTTACCTTATTTCTCAAACCGGTGTAGGTATGAAACGTCATCAATTCCCAGCAAAAACATACCTATTTGTTAATTTAACTCCAAATTTGCCCAGGGTGTGAAACATTTTGGGCTTCACTGTATGTTGGCCGTGATTATTACAATTGGCAAGGACGCTAACTCTGTTGCAGAAGCGTCTAGTCGGTGATAAAAGGCTCACTCCTATCTGTGGGCATTGGGCGTGTGCACCAATCGGCACGCACATTAGTATTGTTATATTTATGATGTGGCATGGTGCCCAGAGATCTTTCTCTTTCTCACGGTGTGACGTGTGTCCTTGTAGTCTTTAAACACGTTCCTGCCGTGCACCACTGTTGACAAAAGCCAAAGTCGACATGCTGATGAATGTTTTGTGTCAGAAAGTGGACATGTACTGCTGGCAGGCTCCGGTGTGACGTGCTGCTTGAGCTTACACCCTGGTTGTGTCTTAATGGGGCTTCAGGGGTGACATAATACTAGAAAGACCCAGTAATGACCAGATTTTTTCTACGTGCTGCATTATTCCTCATTTTCCTTCCAACACATGCTTCTCTTTCGGGCTCCAGGCAAAGGTGCCAATCTTGCTCTGAGTTGCCTCACTCAGACACACAAAAATCTGCTCAGCAGTGTAGCGAGCCAAAGTTTACAGCAGCCTGGCACCCACAAGCGCAGTGACAATAAACATGAACAGCATCAAAATGGCATGAGCAGTGGAATACTACTCTCAAGTCTGTAGCGGCTTGCTTACGCACAAATCACAATGAGTCACAGGGAAGGGAAGGGAAGGGAAGGCAGGGCAGGGGAGGGGTCCACCCTCACTTTCTCCCTCCCTTCGTCAAGTTTGTGGTGACGCATTAAAATAGCGAAGAGGAGGAGGAGAATGAAAAGGTTTGACAGGCAGCTATACAAGCTGGATCCAAGCGTGGGATGCATGTGTAAAGTTTCTTGCGATAGTACTGATTAAATTGGTCAAACGCAAAGATGTTTTCCCTTAGGAAGTAATGGAAATAGAAATAGTCTTTTTTGTGTGTGATATGTGTAAGTTAAGTTTTCCCCCAAAATATTTTAGAAAATTTCAGAATTGCATGACCTCAGAGGCGTTGAACTACAGGGTTTATTACCGTCATTTCTGGTGTACAAGCCGCTACTTTTTTCTTAAACTTTGACCCCTGCGGCTTATACAGTGGTGCGGCTAATTCATGTCTATGTTCTAATCTCATGATATCTCCTTTACTTCAGAACTACTACTAATCGTTTAAATACTGTGCCGCTCACGATTCAGTGAGGAAACAGTAGCTCTTTCTTTGGCCAGTCACGATCTAGAAGTGAACTCACGACGAGCTTGTCAACCCATTCGAAATCGCTGGAGGTCATTATTCAACATAACAGTCTGACTCATGGTGTCGTCTTACAAAGAACGCTAAACTCATCACAGAGCAACTTAACACCCAAAAGGTGAAATATACAAACAATTACCAATACGAGTTATCAAAAAAAAACTATTTTAGCGTTGTCTCATAACGCATTGTGTCACAGCAAAGCATTTCATTGATTATGCCTGCTGGGGTGCTGCAATGACATCAGCCTCCCTCTGGGCTCCTCTGGCTCCCTCTGGTGGACAGAGGAAGCATTGCAGCGCCTCCGCTGGGACAAAATGCATTATTATGATGTGGACATGTGCGACTTAAACACCGGTAATATGGTTGTACAAGTTGTACTACTTCATACTGAAAGCTAATTCTAATATTTACTTTAATTCATTTCGCAACACATGAAGGGGAAACTTATTAAACTGAACAGGATTACATATTTATATTATTTATTGTATTTTTTTAAAATCACTATTAACATGTATTTATTATTTGATTTTCTTAATATGTTAATATTATTCAGTGGTGAGCAGGACGATGCAAAAAAATATATATATATTGTCACCTTCTTATTTTTCGTAAAAAAATGTTTTTTTTGGCCTAAATAAACTCCTATTGTTTTCTGAATAACTTGAAGGCGACAATATGAAACCGATTTACATTTTATGCTACAAGGAAATGAATTATACAATTCAGAAATGTTGGTGCAGATCCCAGATTTTTTTTTGCTAAATTTTAAATTATTGCTGTTTACTGCATATTTAAAAAAAACAAACATTATAAATCATTATTATCATGATTTTTTTAACTCCTTCCTAAATTTCTGAGTGAATAAAGTACGGAATCTTAACAGAATAAAACAGATAAAGTATTGAGGTAAAAATTTTAAAAATACTAATACAAATGTAAAAATGAAAAATTACAAATATTTTATTATTAGGTCAATTAATTATTTGACTAATATACATTATTTGTGGTATCTGCATTGGCCAAATAAGAATATTCATCAGGTTTGTTGTCCATGTGCAAAATGGAGGTGAGGTTTTTCTAAAAATAGCCTGACAATGTCTTTGTGGTGGCTCCCAGAGGAAGTGGAACCCTACAGGGAGGATAATACAGCACTACTCGAATGTCTCATTCAAAGGGACACAATACACATGCAGGTTGAGGAAATGAAGATGGCTGACGCTCCTGGCAATATGTGAGCCAGTGACGCCTCAGACACAACAGGCCCCTCGCCATCCCACGCTTGTTTATTCCACAAAACTCCTGGAAGTACATCATGAGAAAGCACGGCCAAAAGACAGTCGTTGTGTCCAAATAAAAGGCTGACTGAATAAGGCTTTCATTGATAGCGCTTTCTTTAAATAGCCACATTTGTTTTTCTTGCAGTGCCCGAACGTGGTGACACTGGTGCTGAAGGGTCCAACACAAACAACAAGTTGTATTTTTCCCCCCTCACGCCACACAGAGCCAGAGTGTTTATGCTAACGCGCCGCTCGCACACAAGCCTTTTTTTTTTCCATAACGTGTCGACATTTCGCCGGCGTCACTTTTTCCCTCGGCGGTGAAACAAAGTGGCAAGCTCACGTCTAACGTGGACGTGAGCGGGCACACGAGCTCTAAAAAGCGGCCGGGGGAACGAGGTCATGTCGGTACGTACGTCATTTAAAAGTCAGGTGCAGAAATATGTTGGATACCTTCCACTGTAATTATACTCATTTACATGTCGCTCAAATAGAAACCTTGGTGTTCATACAAATAAATAGTGTTACTACTGACTGTAGGTCAACGCTTGACCGCCTATGCTAGTGCCTGTCATGTTGTTTTTGCACGAGCGTTGACGTTACTGTTATGTCGCACGAACTTTGATACAGTAAAATAATCAGGAAATGTGGAGGAAAAGGCTTCTTGAGACGTCATCTGTACTTCTGTGTAGAAGGTGTCGGACGTTTCGCTCCTCATCCGAAGAGCTTCGTCAGCAAACTAATAAGTGCTGGTAGCTTAGGCCTTAAATACAGTAAGAGTGGGCGGAATTGGTGTGCCAACACCCTCCTCCTATTGGTTCGTTACACTAAGCCTGGGCGGAGCAGTGGTATAATCCTATCCTGTTATTCACACCTACGATAAAAGGGAAGTGTCGCTCCCTGAATTGGGTATGAACGACTCTGATACTGGCTTGTTAGCATCTATTGTTCTGGCTCGGCCCTGCCTTCACCTCATTTGCAAGACTAAGAGCTGTGGGTTTTGGTCTCAGTAACCTGCTGAACACAGGGTCCAAATTAAACCTCAAACCACCATTCCGATTCAATGATGGGTTCTGTTGTTTGACAAAAATAGCTTCCTTTACTCCTCTTTAAAGGAGTAAAGGAAGCTATCTATTGTTCTGGCTCGGCCCTGCCTTCACCTCATTTGCAAGACTAAGAGCTGTGGGTTTTGGTCTCAGTAACCTGCTGAACCTCCTCTTTAAAGGAGTAAAGGAAGCTATTTTTGTCAAACAACAGAACCCATCATTGAATCGGAATGGTGGTTTGAGGTTTAATTTGGACCCTGTGTTCAGCAGGTTACTGAGACCAAAACCCACAGCTCTTAGTCTTGCAAATGAGGTGAAGGCAGGGCCGAGCCAGAACAATAGATGCTAACAAGCCAGTATCAGAGTCGTTCATACCCAATTCAGGGAGCGACACTTCCCTTTTATCGTAGGTGTGAATAACAGGATAGGATTATACCACTGCTCCGCCCAGGCTTAGTGTAACGAACCAATAGGAGGAGGGTGTTGGCACACCAATTCCGCCCACTCTTACTGTATTTAAGGCCTAAGCTACCAGCACTTATTAGTTTGCTGACGAAGCTCTTCGGATGAGGAGCGAAACGTCCGACACCTTCTACACAGAAGTACAGATGACGTCTCAAGAAGCCTTTTCCTCGATGGACAACTCCTGTACGACTGAGAGCCTACACAGACGCATCAGGAAATGTGGTTATTGTTACATGTTTAAGTTGTAACACAGACAGCCTTTGTGTGTTTAAAGTTTTTAAATTAAAATATCATCAACAATCCAATGAAAAGAAGGTACAGTGAGCCCTTGTTTATTGGGGTTAAATGCTTCCAGACCCGACCGTGATAAATCCATTTCCGCGAAGTAAGATTCCTTTATTAAAGGAAAACTTTCGTAGTTATAGCATAGAAAACCAGTTTACGACCTTCTAAATACTTTTTTTTAACATTATTACAGCCCTCTAGACATGATATAACACCCCATAGTCTGTTTTACACTGGTATTACACGAATATCATAGACATAATAAGAGCAAATAAGCCATTTAAGCCATAAATAAGACTTGTGCTCGTGTGTGTTGCACTAAATGTGTTCCCTAGGGGAGCGGAGTGGTGGGCGAACAGGAACCTCAGGGGTTTCGAGTTGAGTTTTAGCTCGGTGTGGGTTACGGCAGTAGCCTGTGTTTCTATTAGGGATTGTCTGTGAATATCTCATCCATCCAGGTCGCTGTATTCTCAGGGCATTGAATAGATCTCAACTGGACTGTTCCGGGTGTCTTAGAAGATGTTTCGCCTCTCATCCGAGCAGGCTTCATCAGTTCATGCTCAAAGACTAGGTGGGACACACACCAGTCAGACTAGATAGGACAGCTCTAGAGTGATTTAATATGTTGACTTTGCTTGTATAACTTTTGAGGAGGCCTGTCGATAAATAAAAAAATGTTTATGTTCATTTAAATTCCAAGTCGCAGCTGTATGGGGAACCCTGGAAGATAAAACACAGCATGTCTTACGGTTGCTGTACTTCATTATAATGATGAATTTCGAGTAATAGGATGCGATAATTATTTTGTGTGATGGTTCGACGCAGTAAACGTTATATACATACATCCTATGGCTTTGAAACAAATAATTAATGGTACGTATTAAACAAGGAGCCAAACCCAAGCTAGTATCACGCAGCTGTAAGTGAGCGTCGACTTACTGGTGTCGCATGCTTGTTGCATCAGTTTCTGCGGTCTGAATAACGCCTGACTAATGTTTCCAATTCTATTGTGAATAATAAAAAATAATTTTATGTTTTCCAAGGGTTGTCATGACCTTACACAGTTTCCCCACTAAAGATAAATCACACCCGTATTTTCGCTGAAGGCCAACTCTTACAATAGTCACCACGGCTTAGTCGTGTTTTACGGCTATTCTACTGTAATTCACAATCTGATGGATTACAGTTCTCGAGCCATATTTGGAATGCAAAGCTGTTTATTGATCAGTGCTTGGATCTGGTTTCCAAAATTGGCCGCAATTGAAGGGAGTTTTGATACAAATTCGGTCCTAATTGGACCCATGTGAACCTTATTAATTTCACTCAGAAGTCAGTAGCACCAAACATTTTTGGCAAAACTGAGAGCTTCAAATTCAAAGATTGATGATACTGTACGCTGTTATCTTTGCCTTAGCATCAACACTGTAAACAAGCAACATGGCAGTGATTAGAGAAAGCCATTAACTCTTTGAACCATTTAAAATATATGTTTCCAAATTCGTTACAACACACATTTCTCCAGGTATGGCGGCTAGATGTGGTTATTTGCAGCCTGGATGCTAGGCTAAGCAAACAGGCTACCGCTTGAAATTTACCGTACAGCCATAAGAGAGATGTCATGTCACATTTCCCGCTGGCTCCCAAATCTGAAGCCACAGGGCAGCACATGAGACGCACCGCTCTGCCCCATCTTTAATTTATTATCAGCTTACTTGCTGTGCTGCCTCGCGACGCTAACCGCCTTGGCCCGCCGTCGCTGCAACCCGTCCAAATATGGCTGGTCTCATTTGCAACTCTTCTCATCAAATCACCACCCCAATTTATTTGGCTAAGAAGTCATCTCTTAAGGTTGTCACTTTCTGAAATAAGCCTTCTGAAAGTAGAGTTGTCCAATTTCAAGACAATTTTTGGCTGTAACACACAAAAGGAAATAAAAAAAATATGCTCAATAAACTGTACAGGGAATTCTGTAAAAAGAAAAAAATCTGCTGGTAATATTAAAACATAAAGACACATGACAAAAACGTAACGTGACGGTGCGTGAAGCATGTACTTCACTCAAGTCTCTAAAAGAATTGCAAAAGATGGGACACATGTTGTAGATTTTTGTACATTTTATTGAATTCAATTTCAAAACTCTAAATTTTAAATTAGCATTTAAAAAAAATTGAAATCCAAAGACAAATGCCAAGTATAAAAAGTTGTTAAACACATGAAACGTGAAAAATAATGGCTACGTTAACTTTAATTATACAGTGGTCCCTGGCTACATCGCAGTTTGAACATCGCTACTGCACTCTATTGCGGTTTTTCAAAAATTTATCAATTAATTAATTTCACTATTTCGTGGTTGACTACAACCCATTATAAGTGAAAAAATATTGAAAGACAAGTCATATGTAGTATGTATTTTTCAAACGCCGCGGCGATAGAACAAGCCCCGGGCGTTGTAGCAACGTTGGTGTTTCGGGTGGCTGATAAGGTTTGCAGCGTTGAAGTTTTTTTTCCCCCCTCATCGCGGAATATTCCTCGAGCATTTGCATCATGTGGCAAAAAAGTGAGAAGTCCCAAGTGAGCTCAGTTAAGTTACAACAGACCGTGACAACAGCACATCACAGAAAAGGAGCGCTTTTGTTGCTCACGCTAACAGTAGGGGCAATCTCGCCTGATTTGAGCTTTTTTGGGGGGGCTTATCAGAGCTATTTTTAATATTATCGGATTCATCGGATTCCTCAACCCTATAAAATAATGAAAAATGTTATTTCTTACAAGTCATTAAAGAACCTCATATATGAGACTATTTCTTTTTTGGAAATGAAAATGTATTCTACTTGACATTTTGACGTTGCTATTTTGTGATTGCAACCTATCAAAAAAATAAGATTTGTAAAAATTCCGATTTGCTAACAAGCAGGTAATGTCACACTGGCAACATTCTGTATACATACCGTCATTCCTTCGTGATTAAATACAAACGTCAAAATGTTTTTGACATTTTTGACCAAGCACATGTTTCTGTGATTAATGGAACGGTATCAAATGATTACAACCGGTATAAATTGGGCCACAAAGGTCTATTTTACGACTCTTTATTCCGCCTTTAAGTATTTCTCTGAGCCAAAACACAGCGACACCGCGAGTGAGATCACGAGCTGGTGGCCCATCTGGTTTGAGTAACCCAAAATCACAACCACCCTCCGCCCTCTCCCCCTCAGTTAAGACGCAGCATGATGTCAATAAAACGTCAAACCGGAGAGGCCATCACTTAAATTGGGCCTGTCAAGCAATCGCTCTTTGCTCGGCATTCCGGCGGGGGACGATCCATCTGAGATGATTTGTAGTTTGATTAAGGTTACCGCAAAGTGCCATGTCCTATTTGGTTCGCTTACTTGCAGCCATAAAAAACAGTTAGTGGAGGTACTGTATATGCGTGGAGCAGTGGATGAAAAGTGCAGAAAAAAGTACCAAGGAGACTTCAGATTTATGTCGCAGTATTAAAGTTTATACTGTGGCGGTCTGAAGAAATACTGTTGACGTTTATGTTCCTGCTCTCTGATTGCAAGGTTGGATTTACTGTGGAGTGTAACGCTTGGATCATCCCGCGGCATTAATATCTGCCATTATTAGTCTTATTGTTAGCATTTCACTTTAACTTTAAGAGTGGTTGCCCCAATTTGCAAAGGCACACTTCCAGACTGTTAATCCAAGAAAAAGAAAATAGTGGGATGCATGGAAAAGGTCACACATTCCCAAGTGCTCCCAGTGGGAAAACAAGCTAGTGCGCTCCTTCTCAGGAACGCCGAGGCCTCGTACGCCACAATCTGACAACAATTACCGTGCGGATGTCAACGTATCATGATGCCACTTTAAGAGCGGCCAGCCTGGAGATCGTCAGCTCACTGGATCCATTTTTGAGGACCCTTTAACAACAAAAATTTCAACGACACAGGCTCCAGCTCGCTGCGATCAATCAAGTCTAAAAACATGACAGCCGCATTGCATCAAGAACGTCCGCACCTGATTAGCTGCCTATGGATCGATGCCAGCGGCGCTCTCGTTGGGAATACTTGGCTACGCCTGATCTCTTGCAGAGAAACAGGACTTGAATCCTCGTATGTTTCCATAGGAACCCTCACTAATGTTGTAAAGATGTGGTCTACTGGCAAGCTTTAATAGCACGACAGTTTAAATTGGATTGTTCTACAGCTCTGGTATAAACTTTATAAAGCATGCAAGCAAAGTCTGGGAAAAATGTTTAAAGGAAAGATAACTACTTTGTTGGCTTCAGATGCCAGTCATATTAAGTTGCGGGGTAGCCGAGTCACATGTTACGAGACACTGGGAGCGCTTGTGATAGTCTCGTTTTCTCTTTATGTAATTTGCAGATGACTTTAATAGCTAACAAGCTTGTGTTTGACATCAGGTGACCCTCTGAAGCAGGAGTTGTTCATGTGGTTAAAGGAATTTGTTTTTCATTTCGATATTTGATATCAAATCCTAACGCCGACAGATTGTAAGACACCAGTGCTAATGTTCCGCTCCAGTCTTGTTGGTGGTAACATTACAAGAGTGCATATCTCCTGGGGATGTTTCAAAGCCTTATGTTCTTATTTGAATTGTGCTTCATGAACACCAAAACCATAAAGGCTGATTTAAAAAAGATCTTGTTCTGACAGAATGAATGATGCTAGCATCCATCCATCCATCCATCTTCTGTAACGCTCGTTCTCAGGAGCCTATCCCAGCTCTCTTCGGGCGAGAGGCAGGGTACACCCTGGACTGGACCTCCTCCCACCCCAACTTCAGCAAGCAGCATATCATGCATTGTCTTGACTCGAGAAGCGAATTTCCCTAAAAGTGACACCAGTACAGAGGAACCTCGGGTTTCATTATTAATCCCTTCCGAAAAGGTCCAATCAAAATCTTCTTCCGCGACGGAGCGCCGCGACCACGTATGTGCGAGCGTCTTCATCACATACACAAGAATGGACAGGCGACAGTGCACAGGGATACGGCGGGAGACAAATGTAACGCAGAGACATTTGTGAGGTCTGATTTTTTTCCAGGATGCATTTCAATGACGCAAATGTATGACTGTTTTGAACGCATATTGTTTTGAGAAGCCAAACTACTTAAATGACCCCAGCAACTAAGCGGAACGACGTTCCTCGTCACGGAAATCCAAACAGAACTGGACTCGCGGGACCAAGTGGGGTGGGGGTAAGTCACAGTTGATGTAGTACGCTGCTGATGGGGATGTCATACAACTTCATGTCAAAAAATCCGAACCATCCCTTTAAAGTGCAACTATCTACACACAGGCCAACTTAGTGCAAATAGTGCCTCTATTTGTGCACAGAATTGTCTTTTTTTCTGCTTGGGTATAGCAAGGCACAGCAGCAAGCAGCATATCATACAGTGTCTTGAGTAAAAAAGCCGAAGTATGACTACCTCAAAATAACGACAGACCATTTGTCATTTTCAGATTGAACAACTTATATCACCTTTATATTATATAATAAAATATAGAGATAATGTTTTTTCGTTGTGGATTACTTGAAACAAGACCATAAACAACCAGAATATAAATGAGTAGAAATGTTTGTCCAACACTATCACATATGGCTGCTGTATCCCAGGATATTGATTCATTGAAGAGATTGTGGCATTTCTCATCATTGTTATCATTATAAGTGTTATTATTGCGCTGCATTTCAGTTTGAGAGATTCCATGGATTCAAAGAAATTTCCCTCATGAATTGCGCTTAGTTTCATCATCGTGCTGAAAGATTTTAATCAGATCCAAATGTGAAACGGGGCTCTTGTCAATCCCAGCACACCTAAACTAAACTTTGGCTCTGTTGGTGTCATATCTGTGCAATAGCCCTAACAGGAAGTGCTTTCAACATGCTGAAATGAGCCCGAGAAGTATGATGTCCTTCAGCGTCGTGAGGGATGAGGACACCGTATGAAAAAGAGAATCGGTTACAAGTCTGTGACGTCGGCCCGTGGTGGTCATTCAGGAGCGGATTTTAAGCCGCGGGTCCATCCAAGTTGTTCGTAAGTCAACAAGGTGAGCTCATGGGAAGTCCCTGACTCTCCCGTGTCGGAGAGACAAGAGAGACACGTACTCCCCAGCACTTGGCACTCGAGTCGCGGGCCTTTGCTTTTTAGAGGCTTCTAATCCTGGCGGGAAGCGGGGCCTAACGTCACGGGGCACCTCCCCTCCCCTCCCTCTCCCCACGCCCACCCCCGTCCCGCTGCTTGCTGATGTTACAGTACCCCGCACTCTCATTTCCTCTGCTCCAGACTATGATGATATGTGTTGTTAGCCTCTGACATTCCTAAGATCAAAACATGGCGATACTCAAACCAGAAAACTCCGCTCCCCTTAGACTTCTAAGTCTTCGTTTCTCCCTCCCCGTGTGTTTCTGTCCCTGCAGTCTGCTGCCCAGGCTGTGTCATGTGACCAGGAAGTGTGGCTCCCCTCCATTTCCCCTTCTGGCAGAAAGGAAATATTGTAACAGAGGGGGCCGGCGCTGGGCTCCGTTACGTCGGCGGTTAAAAATAACTGGCATATTTAAGGCGGCTGAGGAATCCCGGAGCAGGCAGAGGCTGGACAGCCGGCGGCCCGGCAGGACCTCTCTGTCTCTCGCTGCTCTGCCCTGTCACGTCCCATAATACAGACGGGCTTTGCCAACGGAAGCCCACCACTTATCTGCGACGAGACTGTTCTCAACCCTCGCCCTAATCCATGTGCAAGGTTTTACAATAACAATACCCAAGTACCGCACAATGACACATCCTCGTAGGTCGACAGGTACCAGGATGTCTGGACCGCATTGTTCTGTCATGCAAATGTATTTCCTTCAAATGTTTGCTTTAGTAACAAATGTCATCCTGGTGTTCCAGATTTACTTGTCCACGTGCACGTTCAGATGAGAAAGTGCGATATGAAATGTTTCCAGTCATCAGATATCCAAACAAGTACAAGCCCGCTGTCACCCCCCCCAGAAACTACTGAAAGTATTTTTCCCCTAAACATCTGTTTCAGTAACTAATATATAAATCAAACACACCTGAAATTGTACAGTTTGTCGATTTTGGGGACTAATACGCCTCTTAGGTAGCTCAAAACAACGAGAGTCCAAACCGCTGTCGCCATTACCACACAAGGTCTCTCTCCAGCACGCATCAAAGGGTTAACTTTAACTGCGTGTTGTGCTTTTTCTTTGGCTTTTTTGTTATTCGAAAAGGAGGAGCAGCCTCAACAAAGAGAAGAACGCAAGAAGAGAAGAATACAAACTAAAAAGCTCAGTAACACTGACTTGGGAAGTGGGTTGCAGCATCACCACACCAGTTTGTTTTGTCGTTGTTGTTTAATGTTTTACAGTGGCTCACTTCTTTTTGCACTTGTGTGACATGTAAGAATGTTAAAAAGGAGGGGAAGAACGTGGGAATGAAAAGATACAACCGTACAGTACTGAATGAAAGGGGTTTGCGGTTGCTTCACAGTGGTGAACTTCTTTTTACACTTATGTGACGATTAGGCGCCAAGTTCACTTCCAACACGAGTCGCCTTTGCATACTTAAAACCAGAGTACTGTTTTTACTTTTCACGATTAAAGGAATAGTTCGGATTTGACATGAAGTTGTATGACATCCCCATCAGCACTGTAGTCCAATATTAGCGACTTACCCCCCCCCCCCACTTGGTCTCTAAGTCCAGTTCTGGTCAGATTTCTGCGTTTAAAAGAGTGAAACATTTGCATCACAAAAAACAACCTCAAAAAACTCAAACCTCACAAAACGCTCTGCGTTATATCTCGTCTCCTGCCGTATCCCTGCTCCCTGCGCACTGTCGCCTGTGCGTTCACGTGACAAAGACACTTTTTTAGCGGTTAACTTCTTTTTACACCGATCACACTGACTTTTGATGCAACCCATCTTCACACAGTTCAAACCAAGTGTTGTTTTTACTTTTCACTATGAACAGCACTTGGGTGGTTTTTATATATATTGGATATGAAGTAGAGGTTACATGAAGTAATAAAAACATTATACTGGGACTGCATATGAATGTAGCTTGTTGCGGTTTGTATCGTAGCTATGCTTCCGAACGCACCTCGTACACGCCTGGTCTGCCAGAGTATAAGAAAACGCGGAATGTGGGGACCAGTGTTGCCAACTTAATTTTGTTGTTACATTTGGATGCTAGGGCCCTGTGATTCCGCATTAACGGAATCGCGGAATTAACCAATAAAAGCGGAATCTCAAAAATTGACATACTGGGAATGAAATGCCGTCATCGTGAGGAGAAGGAAAGTTCGTGTGGGGAAGTATTTCCCTGGCGGACCGCCCAATCGTGGCAGAATCTCATCACAAACACTAGCCCGCCCCCTCCCGAACTAAACATGTCAAAATGGGGACCTGAAACACCGGCGAAAGTTGTTGAAAAAAACTTGGAAACTCACCTCTTACGGAGCGTGAATGGAAGCTGGCTGAGTTAGCTTAGTTTAGCAGAGCATGCTAGTGTGGCTGTGTGTGCTACTCAGCCTGGATGAGTGTGTTTGCACCGTGTTGTGTTTTAATACCGCTTGTTAATGCAAACGAGCGTTTTACGATGGCGATTTCAGAGTGAAACAAGGACGAGAGGCGTGTTTATTCTTGCTCCCAGCTCGTCTAAACCGTCAACAGACATTCTCAACACACACAACACACTTCCGGCCTTCAAAATAAGAGCGCTGTTCGCCACATGTCTAATTGGTGACTACGTCTTCATTAACCACACGCACGGGCATTACAGTTTGTTTTTGTAGCAATATGTGCAGGGGCTGACATCTCATTAGAAAAGTTAGCCACTGGGCAAAACTGGCCAGTGATGTATCGCATCAATAAATGTCAAGATTTCTGCATTTAGTTGACGGACATTTTATTTACTGTCACAAAAATACACACTCTATGCTGGTAAAATAAGTGTAAAAGGCAAAAAAAAAAATGGAATTAAAAAAATTTAAATGGAAAAAACGGAATTTGCAGAAAAATACAACGGATTTCATAGGGCCCGAGGATGCGCTTTGGGAAAAAAAAACAGCGGAAAGTCTAGTGGCCTTTTCCTAGACTGTGACATGAAAGCAAGTATTACTCTTCTCAACGAGCAGCAGGTGCTGCTGTGGGCGCCTACCCCATCTTAAGGACACACACCAGTCAGACTAGCTAGGACAGCTCTCGTCTGAGAACTCGGGTGCTTCGTCCTATCAAGTCTGACCAGTGTGTGTCCCACCCCTTTGAGCATGAACCAATGAAGCCTGCTCGGCTGAGAGGCGAAACGTCCTCTAAGACAACCTGAACAGCCCAGTTGCGATCAATTCAATGCCCTGGGAATGAAACCAGACTTTAGCGTCACCAAAGTGATTTTTAAAAAATGGTGGACTTCTTTTGCCACTTGTATGGCGGGGGTCAAACTTGAGTGTTATCTCAAACATTGCCTGCACCATAAATAAAGATATTATCATGGTGACAGCTAGAGCCTGGAAAAGACCATATTTGTATTTTTATTGCTTTCCAAGGGAAATTCCTGCAAAATCCGAACTAAATCAGAAGTTGATAATACATTATTTCATTCATTCAGTCAGTCAGTCAATCCTCATTTAAGGTATTTTTTAAAGTATATTAATATATATAAACTTAGGACACCTTGTACAGAATCCGCCCCCCCCAAAAAAGCAATGGCACGTTGATGCTTTTTTAGTTTTACGTAGCGTGACAAAGGGGCCGCATGAGGTAGCGACTCGGCTTTCAAGAATTAGCGCAAGAATGAAAAGTATTTCTAATTACCGAGCAGCATCTGGACCTGAGCGGTGAACGCTTACTTGAATATCTCCACTTCTAATCTGCTGGTACTCAAATTCACTTTTAGGAAAGCAGGTCACTGTACCTAAAAGTCGTGCTGCTGTGTGAGTGTGAGCGTTCATTCTTCATCAGATAAGAGCAAACGTCTATGTGGACGCGTGCGGTGTCGGAGCTAATGAATGGAAAAAGTTACACCTCTGAAGTATCAAACCATCCCTCGTTATTCACGGCGCTGCAATAATAATTACCTCAATCTCTCCACATCTCATTCCTGCACTTTGCTCATAAGCGTAGTGAATTTATGGTCAATTTTTGAGGTTGTTAACACTTAAAATGATTCATGCTGGGTGGGCTCTGGAAGCCCCCAAATTCCAAGCGTTAAGACAGAGCCCGGGCTACAACAAGGAGCGTAAATCTCAAGTTTTAATCGAGATGTGAGTCAGCAGCTGTTCTTTTGGCCAATTATGACTGCTTTCTTGTCTGCAATTTTTGACTGTCACAAATGATTGCCTTCAAAACTTTGAGAACTATTTTGCGAGAATCCAAATCACTGTGAGATAGAGTGACACTCTTGCAGTGAAGACCTCAGCCAAGGCTCAGCGTCCTAACTGGATCAGCGCTAAACCGTACACCTCCTGCATCCACTGTCCCACTTTAGTCTTTAAGAGTCATGCATTACTCACTGAGAAAAATCGAGGGAAAATATTGACAACTTGTGCAGTGATGACCAAAAAGGAAGGTAAAAACATCCACACAACATGGAACAAAAAGCAGACTTCATTTCTTAGAATTTCCGGGATTATTTTGCCAACATTACCCATCCTTCAGTAAAATCTCATATGCTTACAGACTACTGCATCCGTTTTTTTCCAAACATTTTTTAAAGTAACATTTTAACATTAACTTAAAGGGGCTTTGCGAGACATGAAAACATTAAAACTCTTACATGAAATGACAGACGTGTAATAAACACTGTGAACCTGTGGCACATCCCAGTTGTGACGCACGTGTAAAAAGAAGTTAGAAACAATCTACGGCGGCGCCTCGGTCAGCGTATTGTCAAAACAAGTTATGTCAAAAATGTACACAACATTTTTTGCATTGGTTAGCGTACATTTCCCGGTTAGCTTGCAATAGGACGCAAGTCTTGTCGTGTTATTAACACACCGCATGAGTCCAGGTGTGTTAGCAACGTACTTTTATCACAAAGGCAGAGAAACTGGACCCAGAGGACATTGTTCCGCCCAGCTCCATCACCCCGTCTATGACCTCATCAGCAGCTGACTCTGTAGTTCTTTGTTAATTAACACAGTTATGCCACAAGTCTCTGCTTTTCTTCATGATCACAGTTGCAAAATAACCTGCAGCGGAGCCAAAGAAAGCTGCAAGTGCCAGCGTTTGATAAAGAAGGTGAGAAACAACGCTGGAACGCTGAATTTGAATTCAAGACGTAACTCGGAGCAAAACGTGAATGTGGTGTCCATGTTGATCTCGCTGCCTCTTTGTCAACAATCATGTCTTCAATCAAGATAGAAGTGACATTAAATGTTCACTTATGTCCATTCTGAATTGTTTTCTGCATGCAAAACTGTAAAAAGTGTTATGTGTTCAAATTTTTGTGTGTCCGGAACAGATTAATTGAATGTACATAATTTCTTATGGGTAAAATTGATTTGGTTAGAGTATATTTTAGTTTGAGTCCGAGGTTAACTTTGACAACAAATGACGTACGGCAACGCTGGAGTCTGACTGGTTTGAATGGGAGTCAGCTTACTTCGCTTAACTTCCTGTGTATATTAGTCTTCTTCTCGACACTTTTTGGGAATATGAGTGGCAAAAAAAAGCCAAAGAAAAAGCAAAACACTTGTTTAACTGAGCTATTTTAAATTATGCTCGAGTCTCGTGTATACTTCCGGTTATCCCCTAGAGAGCTCAGCCTTCTGGGTAATGTAGTGCACGCTGACATTTACCAACACAGACTTCGTGAGTACTCTGGAATAAATGAGGACCCAGAAGTCATGCCAACAGAAATTGAGTGTTTCTGCTGCACGGAGTGACATATAGTGGAACGGCTTCGTGTCCCTGGCAAGGAGGACACTGCTCCAAGAGACTGCATCACAAAGAATTGTTAGCGATAACAAACCCTGCAGTCGTACAAAAGTGTTTCCACCTACCCAAAATCAACTGGAAGACACCCATGCCAGATGGATCAGACGGACAACTGTCCATCAAGTAAGTCACCAAGATATTGAGTCTCGTACATGATGCATATTACAGCTATATACACGGTGAATCTACGCCTGAAGAATAGCTCCTCGGTGTTCGCTCCTACAATCACATGTACCAATAGATTGGTTAATATGCATGCAAATGGAACGTTGTTGGCAGATTTTGGATGTTTT
This sequence comes from Dunckerocampus dactyliophorus, assembly GCF_027744805.1. Taxonomy (NCBI): domain Eukaryota; kingdom Metazoa; phylum Chordata; class Actinopteri; order Syngnathiformes; family Syngnathidae; genus Dunckerocampus; species Dunckerocampus dactyliophorus. The sequence goes on along the minus strand of NC_072835.1, from coordinate 17,170,582 downwards.
TTTAGAGGGCTTTTCTAGGCGAAATAGGGGAATGCCATTACATGCATTGTTAGCTGCCTCATGCTAGCAGTTAAACACAAAGGTGAAGCAGTTTTCTGTTTCGCATTTTGTTTCCTTACTGTTCCGCAAATGAAACGAACCGCGGCGTTACCACCGACACACGTATGGAACTGTGAGCGTGCCGTACCATGTGACGTCATGCATGGAAGCGGATGAAACTGTGAAGTTTGTGCATATTTTTGCCTGAACATTTTAGTCATATTCCAAATTATACAACCTCGGGGCATTCACCATCAGAGCTCTGTTAGTGCTGGTTTACCATCATTTCCCACTAGGACACACTATGCCATCTTTATTGTGTTGGGGAGGACAGGGTTTAAAAAAAAGGAGACAGTGGTGTCATTTTCTCCTTCTTTCACTTGCCCCTCCTCACGCTCTCATTATTGTCGTTATTGCAATGCAAAAGCACCTCAGCTGTCAACCTTTTGTTTTCGGGATCATTTTCAAAACCCATTATCCGGCGGCATAAAGAAAATGGCTATAATGACCTAGCTTACATTGTGCGGCGGCAGGAAGCGCACAGAAAATAGGCGCTGTAGTTTGAGCCATGTGGGTTTAAAGCTGTTGCTGCGTGTTTACAGGAATATTTTAATAGAACGTGTGTGATTAGGTGAGCGTTTTCCACGTCCAAACTTACAAACCCACATACATTGGACCCAAATAAGGTTAAAGAGCACAAAAGACATGACTTCGCACAAGTTGATGATCAATAAAATAAAATAAATGTACTCTGTATAATAAAAAATAAAAGAATGTACTGTGACCTATTTTGAGCCCCCAAGCCTCAGTTTGGGAAATCCTGCTGCAGGTACGAGATTATCTCAGAAGATTGCCGCAGGATACAATTTCTGTTCACAACAACAAAGTTCTCAAGCTGTTGCACCCAATGTGTCTTTTCCCACCCGTTTTTCTGTTTGCAAACCAAAATGGCGTGCGCTCAGACAATCTTGACTAACTCATGTCACCGTGTCCTGTTGGAGTGACGGAACGTTTGTTTGACATGCCCAACGGACAAGATCCTGATGCAGCAGGATGAGTGGCGAAGGCTTTTGTTTGCTCTCAAACTTCTCTGCAGTCATAATTGTCTCTCTGGGAGAGAGAGAGAGGATTGTGTTAACTCTGCTAGCTTTGAGTAAACACGGCACTAGAAAAAAAAACAGTTCAAACGCAGCACTTGAAACAGTTTTGTGATATTCCTCAAGGCGAGCTTTTCTTATGTCGGGTGTCGAGTTTGCATCGTTGGATGGTGAATGGACGTAAGGAATGAAGACTTTATTAGCGGGGCGTTTGTCACAGAGAATACTGTAAGTCTTACATACTTCTAGATTGCTCATTGAGGCCGATGGGGATTTATGTGGCACCTGCATGGAGTTGCATGACGATCCAGTTGTTCTTCATATACTAAAAAGTTTACGGTGTTTGCAATGTTATCATTGCATCAGTTGGTATTTTAATATTTATTTTAATGGGCATACACTACGCCGTCACACCATTAGGCACACGTGTACAAACCAACAACAGCTGTATCAACATTATACACTTTTACAAAGGTAATAATGAGCAGTTTCCTTTCGTTGTCTTTATTTTGGGCTACAGTGAATAGTACAGAGAGCTATTTCTAATATATGCTGACAGCCGTCACTTGACACGTCGCGGTTCCAGTTTCCAGGCACGGTTTTTCAACGTAAATAAATATATTAGCGTCGTTTCGTGGTTGACTATGGCCCATTATTAGTCAAAAACATGCACATTTAAGCAAATTTGATGTATTCCTGGCCGACATTAAGCATTTTCAAGCATAAAAATAGGTAATGAAGGAAAATACAAATACAAATGTAAGGCATTCGGAAGACTCATTCAGTCACACATACTCCACTGGCAACTAGGTTTCAGTTACATCGACCCCAGGAAGTACGCTGTCCAGAAAAACAACAACAAACCCTCCTAATGCTAAGGTGTGAGTCTATGTTATGTTTTATTTATGTCTAATATGTCTTAATTTCTATTATTATGTCTACTATATTGGATAATACGAGTGTAAAAGTGACTATAGGGGTGTTATTTCATGTCTAGAGGGCTCTAATAACGTGAAAAACTGTATTTAGAAGGTCGTAAACAGGTTTTCTATGCTTGATTAGGTTCATTTTGTCTTAATGTTGAATGAATGTTCAATTTCTTATATTCAGGCAAACTTTTTAAGGTACGTGGAGCGGCCATTTTACCTTGACATGTTTCGACTATTTGCAGTCTTCTTCGTCTTGTCAGTTGTGCTTCCGAGGCATGGCCAACCAGGCTTTCTATGCCCTATAACTACGAAAATGCGTCATTTATAAATAGCGAATCCTACTTCTCCAAAATGTACTTGTCACGGTCGATTTTGGAACTAATTAACCGCAATAAACGAGGGAATACTGTATACTACTTTATTATTTTAAATACTATGTGTATTTCTAATTATATATACTTTCTTTTTTAATTTAGCCGCATATGCATATTTCTTCAGTCCCAAGTGTAAAGAGAAGTTAACCAGTACAAAAAAACTAAAATAAAGTAAAACCACTTACGCTTTGAAGAATCCTGACAGATTCGTAATGGAGAGAAATGCAGTTTGTCAGCTTGCTTCTCGAGGCAATTTCATGCGATTCATTAGCTGCTATGCTTCCAGCTACACGCTAACCTTGTGGTATCATGGTACAAGCTTCCTCCTTTCATGACAGAGGGCGTGGGTTCGATTCCAAGCCAGGGCTGCGGCGGGAAGGGCATTCGGTGACCCCTGATGAGGAAATGCAGAAAACGGGGGGGGGGGGGGGGGAATGTATCCATTTCTAAATGCATTGTTCATACTGTACTGAGCAGGCAGGCCCTTAAACTATGTCGCACCTTCAAGTTCCATTTCTGGTTCTATGGTTATCATTGCACTTTTTCCTCATTGATATTTCTGAAACCCTACCAAAATGCACACAGAAAAACCAAGAAAAGGCCAAACACACTTGTGGAATTAATCCTTTACATGTGATGATGTTGTGTTTGGACTTTTTCAGGCATTTTTCTTCGCCAAAAAATGTTGAACTACAAATTGTCATGACGGTTAGCGCCTTCCACTTGGGAGGTTGCAATGTATAAAACATATTGCGTCTTTTCGGGGTACAACGGCTTGCGAATGGGGTGGTATCCTCAAAAGATACTGCAGTAGATTATTTGCCATTTTTGGTTCTATGGTTATCATCACACTGTATTCTTCTTTACTATTAAAACCCTCCCAATAAACACAAACAAAGTCACAGAAAGAAACAAAACACACTTAAGGACGTTAATGCATTACATGTGATGATGATGATGTCTATTTTGACTTTTTAAAACATTCTGCCAGAAAATGTCGGTGCAACTACAATTTTTAAAAAGGGTACTGCAATAATTGCACATAATTAGACTATTTTGTTATCTTATATGCTTCTATGATTATCATGAAATCTTTATCATTATCTTATTATCAATCATGATCATCTTATTCCTTTGTGATATTACTAAAACCATCCTAAACACACACAAGCAAAAAACAACAACATCATTTTGTATTGTAAGTTTCCACAGTATTACATAGATTTATAGGATTTTAGGAGTACAAAGAGTACGGTATACTCAAAACTGCAACTATTACAAATAATTTGACTGTTTACGTTTTCTATTTCTATGGTTATAATGACACTTTTCACTCTTTGATATTATCAAGACCCTCCTAAAAAAACACACACACACAAATAAGCCAAAGAAAAAACAAAACATACACGTGGAATTTAAAAGCTCCTCAATATTACATCAATTTATGGGATTTTAGGGGTACAATGAGGTGGAATATAGCCAAAAGGTACTACAATAATTAAGTAACAGTATGTTTAACAAATATATTATTAAGTAGATTTAACAGGCATACACACACACAGAGACGAGAACAAATGAAGAGTAAGAATGAAACTACATGTAGTGTACACTTTCAACATGGAGGCTAACATAATATAAACATTGTCCAATGTCCATGGCGGTAAGTAACCCTCCCACCCCTGACAAAATAAACTAACTCTTCCCATGAGAACTTTAAAACTTTAACAAACAAAAAAAGAAAGCAGTTGCGCTTCTTCACAGGAATAAGAGCAGTGCGGATGGGTACTGTTGCTATGAACACAAACAACGTGCCGCTTCGCTCGCGTTAATGTTTTTGGCCTGGTTGCCAGGCGACGCAGGCGAAGCCACGCCCAACCATTTAAAAGCACAAGGCTTCACACGCCGCTCTCAGTCCGCAACCTGACGCTCCTTGCGTGGCCATAACAGCGACGGGCCGCGCGAAAAGAGGGATTCCCCCGGACGATCGGCGCCTTCTCGTCTTCCCGCAAAAAATAAATAATAAAACAACAAAAAAAGAGAGAATAAATTTAAACACCTACGCGCAGTACGTCCAGCGGAAGCAGAATGTCGTGACACATACTGGAGCGACTTTTTATTTTGATTTGTTTTGTTTCCTGAGAGCAACATAAATTCTTGTGAATGAGGTGCGATCGATACTTTTGAGGACAAACGTGGAGGACTACAACATCAGGACCACGGAGGACTGACTTTTTGTTTTTGTTTTAGGCAGCCTCCAAATGACGTCGAGATGGCTTTAGGAGGGACGCTGCTGCCATCCATAGCCACCTTTACCAGCCCTGCTATCAAGACTAAAGCCATAGGAAGTGCCAACCTAGTGAGTAAAGCTTCCTACTGTGTAAACTGTACTTTATTATATGCTTTATCTGGGACTGCAATGTATGCTGTACTGTACTTTACTAGTGCAGCCATCTACTTTATGCGGCATGCACCTTACCAGACCAAAAGGGGGTGGGATGACGTATACTGTTAGGTTCACAAGTATTTGGACAATGAGTAGAGCAAAAATGTAAAAAGGGTGGTTGTGGGGGGCACTTTGATACATTTTCTGCATTAACGATAGTAAAACCAACCCAATGTAGGTCAAAATATGCTAAGCTATCTGAACAAATGTAATATCTAATAATATATCTAATTAAAAGTGGATTTGTTTCATTCTTACAATACGCCGAGGGTCAATGAAACATAAGCATGGGGCCAAAAATGACCCTCGTGGTGCACTTTGGACACCCCTGATTTCCTCACAAAGTATGTGAAATAAAAATGTCAATGTGTGATTAAAGTGTAGACTTTCTACGTTTGCTGAAGATATTTTACAAAAGTATGACGTTTATGAGTACTTCCATTGTCAGGGGCTCAAACATATTTGGACAAATGATGACTCGCAAGTTGTTTGGTTTTTAAACGAGTTTAATTGCAGGTGGAGTCATTAAGGTTTGTGCATTACTTGCTGCAAAATTAAGAAAAATTACAACAAAAACAATGGGACGATGTTAACAAAGGTGCCCTACAATTATTTTTCTCTACTTTAAAAAAAAATATTTTGTCATATCTGATACCAGATCTCAAGGTGAAATGACAAATAATGACAGGTGAGGTCAAATGAAGCACAAAAAAGGACAAAAATAACTACAGTTAACCTTAATAAAGATCTCATATCTAAAAACAACAACAAAAATAGTATGGATCCAAAGCATACCGCATCATATCATATATCAAAAAGTGATATGGAAGGATGGATCACGACCATAAATATTCTACAAAAACCTACTCAAGACTTTTTGCCTGCAATTCAATGGAATATGATTCAATGGTCACTTGATTTCAGGCTGGTAGGGCATGCTCCTTGAAGACAACAATGAAGGCAGAAAGACCCACAAACTAGCAGCAAGTGAAGGCATAGCATCTTCAGGGAAGAAAATAGCGCTTCAGTGTGTTCCCTTAAGTCAAATGTCCAAATACTTTCGAGCCCCTGCAAATTGGGGTACATTAAAGAAAAAAATCCTAAATGGTAACTGCCATATGGCATTGTAGTGATTTTAAAGGCAAAATAATCCTAAACATAAAAGGTACCAGTCAAAGGTCTGGACACACTTGCTCATCATGTTGAATGAGAAATTGTGTCTAAACTTTTGACTGGTGCTGTACTTTTGGACATGCCTTCATGTTCTTGAAGTTCCTGCCTCAGTTTTTACCAGGTTAGTTTAGATTTTATCTTGAAGGACAGCAATGGACTCCACTGTTTCTGCACCTGTGGCACCGACGAGCTAACCCTCCTGAACCGCTACACACAAAGGGGCGAAACTTTGGCAAAACATGCACCCCTACTGTGTTGCCTGTGCTGTTATCTTTCTCGCAAACACACCACGTGGCGGCGCTGTTGATAAACCCCAAAGTTTGAGCCCAGAAGTCGGACTGACTTGAAAGTTCTCACCCAGCTCTACAAAACACCCACTGTAACTTTGGAGTGTTCAGCCGAATCACCAGTCATTCTGGTGTAGACCTTTAGCGCATGTCTGTAAAACGTGGGAAAAACTGGTTGAAAAACATGGCTGCCATCAAGCTAAACATCTTTGCAGGGATGGGCGGGACTTGGGAATTAATTGCCCATAAGTCTTAGACCATTTGCCGAATGATTGTAAAACTTTGAGGATATCTGTATCACATGTATGCTAGCATGTCCACCAAAGCATTATGAGCACAACCCATAGAGGGCGCCACATATGTGGTATGCCTTATCCACAGTATATGTATGTATAAGTACTACACTGATGACATCATTGGTTCAGGAAACATTTACTTTAGAGTCCAATAATTTTATCTGAAGGGACCTCCAGTTTGACAACATGGGTGTATTATTCTAGCCACTAATGCCTCTGTAAATTTCCTCTAGAGATGGAAGGAGGAGCTGTCCCATCTTAAGAGACTCAGTGTGCCAACCGGAAGCTCCGATCCAGACCATCCCAGCACCACCAGCACAACAAGCCCCAGCATGTCCAAGAAAGACACTGAGCCAGACCTGGACTTAGACTATGACTTCATTCTGTCCAATTCGATGCTCCAGCAACAGCAGCAGCAGCAACAACAGCAACAGCAGGACGAGGCCATGGTGTGTGGTTCTGCCCAAGCCTTGCAGCCCCCATCACCGGGCTCCTTCTCCTCCTCGTACCCCTTACCATCCCCTCAGGGTTCAGCTGGCGAGTTGCTCTACACCATCCCGGACATTAGCGACGTCTCGCCGTCTGGAGGTTTTGTGGCGGAGCTCATGAGACCAGAACTGGACCCGGCGTACCTTCACCCCACCAGCCTCCATGGCAAGTTTGTGGTCAAGACCACAGTGGACCTGGGGGAGTACAGCCTGGGGGTCAACATCAGCAAAGCTTGTGTTAATACAGCAGCAGATCCGCCTCCTGCACGCACCTCGCCGCCCTTTACGTGCCACCGGATAAAGCAGGAGATGCCCAGTAACTGTACCGTGTCGCAGCCGATGGACCTCCACCTAACCGGGGGTAGGCAGCGGCCAGGCCAACTGGACCTGCACGGCTTCCCCGGAAGCACGGGGCGGTCCATGACGGGCGGCCGCTTGTCCTCGTCCTCGTCCCTCTCACCGGAACACCCTCTGAGCCGCGAACACCAGGTGTTGGGCCACCCTCACGCGCAGATTCCTCTACCTCCCCACGGATATCACCACAACTCCCCGCAGGGATACACCGCCTACCCTCAGCCGACCGCCATGCAGCAATACCAGGGTGCGTGTACACTTCCTCCTCACGCAATATGGACATCTGTCATTTAACATGCTTGTCCATTAGTCAAAGAAAAGACACGCATGCACTAACAAAGAGCAGATTGTTGAGAGGCATATGAAATCTTTTTAAATATATCCTATACAACGTTGTGGGTTGTAATTACAGAGCAAAAGGAGCGCTTGAAAGAGATTAAAACCAACATCCCATGGCCTTGGATACAAAAGCATCTCTTAATCGTAGACTTCAAGAAACCAGACCAGATGTGAAGCTAATTTAACGTATTGTTTTCGTCTTTTTGCACAATACGGACAGCTCTTTGAAATAAAGGGGTTTGTTTTCCACTGCATTTAGCTCGGTAGCTCTTACGGCACCTTATCTGTATTAAACACCGCATGCTCCCTTTACAGACCCCCTCATGGTCGCCAGTGGCGACTGCATGCCGGAAGAACCCAAGCCCAAGCGAGGGCGCCGCTCCTGGCCCAGGAAACGAGTGGCCACGCACACGTGTGACTATGTCGGCTGCGGGAAGACCTACACGAAGAGCTCGCACCTCAAAGCGCACCACCGCACACACACAGGTAAAGCGCCAAGGAGCAAGTGCTTCCAACAGCACCTTACAACCTCAAACTATACACTCATGAACTCTCTGCTCACTAAAGGAAAACGGATAGATAACATGCATCTACCATTTTGTATTGTGTACTGGATGTACCATTTCAAGCACTTCTTTTCCAAGAGATTAAAAGCTACACATGTTGAGTGTTCCGTGAAAAGCACGTATCTCCAAACGTCATCCTTTTTATTGCAAATACAAGACATAAAAGCAATCACTATATTTCGAGATGCATGCTTTTCATTGGAAAACGTAATATATAGCTATATATATAGATAATATATGGGGGGGGGGGCAATTTTGTAAAAAGGATAAAAATTATTCATCATTACTATCAACATTTCAGCAACTTCTCTTTACATTTTGCCTTTTCTTCTATTTTTCCACAATTTTTGCTGCTTTTTTTTTGGTTTAAATGTATTCATACAATGTGCCACGGGCCGATAAAAAAAAAACAAGCTGCTGGCCGCAAATGGCCCCCGTGCCACACTTTGGACACCCCTGGTATAGCCTATCATAACAACATGAGGACTGTGAATTCTTGATCACCTCTCTGAGACTGCTTTCGTGTCCGTGTGGACGCGCTACGGACATGTATGTGAATGCCAGCCCAATGCCAGTCCAAAGTACAATTTATGCCATTTTTTATGCCGAAGCTGCACTTGGCCGGGTCATTTAAGTCAAGTGTTTGGCTTCTCAAAACAATATGCAAATGTATTACTCTTTTGAACGCATAGTGTTTTCAGAAGCAAAATACTTTGCTTAAGTGGCCCCCGAAACTAAGCGGAACCACGTTCCTCGTCACGGATCTCCGACCAGAACTGGACTCATGGGACCAATTTAGGGGGGCTGAAGGGTGATGGGGATGTCATACAACTTCATGTCAAAAAATCCAAACTATCCTTTTAATAGTTCATTGCAAACGACAGTGCGGCAAGCGTAACACGAATGACTTTCACACCAACGGCTGGGTAGCAATGTTTTGAAGTGCATGCAGAGGTAGATAAAGCAGCAGGATGCTGACCACTCATGATACAGCAAATGCAATTACTGCCATCTTGTGGTGTTAATCAAAACTACACCCGGAGGTTGCCTACAGCCACAGCCGTGAAATGAATGTTTTTGACCTAGTGCTAATTGGAGAAACCCTGCGTTTATTTGCTTTTTAATGCAGTTTATGGAATTGGAGCATTTACAGTACTTAAAATAGTTATTTTATCACACTGAAAGAGATGCTAAGAAATGAAGATCTGCGAGTTAAACTCAAATTAAAAGCATTTCATCCCAAATGTCCTCCATTCTCAGGTCTTTTCAGGATTTTTCCAGCACATGAACGCTCTTGTATGAAAATGCACAGGAAAATGTAAATGTTCATTTTACTTAAAGAAATGAAAAACAAGCAAAGAAATGATACTCTGCTAAAAACAAATGCTTAATTTTGTTTTGTAGTAGCAGAGTGAGAGGACATTATAGGAACACAGTGATTTTTTATTTTTACCCCCCCAAAAAATCACTTGTTTTAAAAACAGAACTTAAGTGCTTTTTAAACATTTTAAACGCCCTCAGGACCCGTGTATGGTTAGCACATCCTGATACACTGCTGCTAATTGGACTTACTGGTTTTGTTCACAGACAGTAGGCCTGTGTGCAATGCATGCTGTGATCAAAGAACATAAACGGGGGATGGGAGGAGGGCAGGTGCAGAGGAAGAACAGGTTACTACTGATCCTTACTCAAACATAAAACCCCCGGCACCATTAGCTGGGCCTTTTAGCTACAGAACAGGAAGGACCTCTTTTCTGCTGGGGTGGGGACGAGTGTCAAAGGTCACCGCTAACTCCATTTATGTACATTGTGTTTCCAATAAAAAGGAGAGAAGCCTTACCACTGCGACTGGGAGGGCTGCGGCTGGAAGTTCGCCCGTTCCGACGAGCTGACGCGCCACTACAGGAAGCACACGGGCCACCGGCCTTTCCAATGCCAGAAATGTGACCGGGCCTTCTCCAGGTCGGACCACCTGGCCCTGCACATGAAGAGACACTTGTGAGGACCGGATGACGACCAAGGAAGGCTGCAGAAAGAACATTCAGTATACATTCTACTATGACTTGCCTTGGGATACGTCAACAAGACTCGCTGTGGCGTTCACGGCTAAAACAGTGACTATCAAGACGAGACCTGTCTGGGTTGTACAAGGGACCAAAACTGGAAGTCGTCTTATTTATGTGACAAAAACTTGAGGACAATGTGCCAGAGACTCTTCCAACTGGAATTTTGTTCTTCTTGACGTGGAAAACCTGCATTCAGACAAAACATCTCCAGAGGCCTTCTACCTGCAGCAACGCGCCATTATACATACAACACTGTATTAAAGCATATCTATATTTATATAATCGTCACGTTTTACCTGCGACTCCATTGATTTCAGGTACAATGTTAGATAATTTATACCCAATGGTGCTCAAAGGTTTTCCAAAAAAAGGTACCAAAGATTGACAAAACGGAAGTAGTGACAAAGTGCCATAAGATTTTTTGCATTCCTCCTTAAAGAAAAAAAAAAAAAAATCAGGTTATGACTTTCACTTTCGAGCGGTGATGGCAATCGAGATGCACTGCAGTTGCATAGTGCAATAATTTATATGGAAAAAAAAACAGTCTTCATATTTTTGTAATGGAATGAGTGACTCTGAACAAAAAAAAAAGTTTTGTTTTTGTTTTATAGCCAAATAATGTAATATAATCGTGATCTTTGTACATTTGTAGATAAAAATCCTTTGTTATTGTTTTGTATTTTACGGTATAATAAAATGTATTTCAAATAACGGAACAGTGGTCATTTTTGTTTTTCTGCCACATGCACACCTAAAATTATACTACACACGATAAAAATGACATTTACAGGAACAAGATCCCTGAACTATTTAAAGTAGAAAATGACACATTTACATATATAATACAATAACAATTGGAAGGTAACATTTACATACTGTACGCACTATAGGATGTACCGGGACACACTGTGGTCAACATTCAGTTACTTACCAGCAGTCCTGTCAAATGTATTGGGAGATTTAAGGATGAAATTGTTACATACTGTTGCTTTACAAACATGCATTCATGCGCATATTCAAAGGTAATTGGAGAATGTCTATTGTAGATGTTGTAGTCGCCTACAATCGCCCATTAAAAATGGCAGTGAACACTTCCAAATGACGGACTTCACGTATAAACGGACAATAAACATGCTGTAAAATCTACGCACACGCAAGTTTCTATATAATTATTTAAGATTTTTCACTCAATTGTAAAATTAATCCTCCCCCAAGTTTTAATTCATTTTTAATGAGCTATTTAGCTTTATATTTAATTTTGGCACCAAAAAAAATGTCAGAAATATCACATTGTTCGAGTCAACACATAACAAGGCTCACAAGACAAAATGTTCAAGGCAGAAAATGAAGCATGCTTTTACAACGTAGTTAGTAAATATTGACCTGACTCACTTACAGGCTGTTGGGGATATCCACCTTGTGGTCTATGCCGCCCTCTAGTGGTCCTCTCGTGAGGTGCAGCACCGTAGACTCGTGGGAATAAAACAAAATGCCCATTTCACAAGACATTCAACATGTTGCATCATACCAGCAGGTTAAATACTTGCAATTACACAGCAGAACACATATTGCATTTATTTATGATTGAATGGGAAGCCTATCATGTGTGTAAGCCACATACGTGATTATCCATCTGGTTCACATGCTCATGAAGGGTGTATAATGGTGGAAAAGCCATTACTAATGCAGTTTTAATTCTCAAATTTAGAAAAAAAAAAAGTCAAAATAAGACATTGAATGTGTACACAACAATGATCGAAAAAGTGAAAAAGAAAAAAAAATTATACTTAAATCGTCACTCGAGGATGGCAGAAGGGGCTAATAAAACACATTTTTGGGGGGAGATATGGAAATAGATTATTACTGTGTATGTATAGCCGATGGCAGAAATAAAAAGTAGAAATAAATTTCAATCAAGTAATAGTCAGGGTTTAATCATCCATCAGTCGTCATCGAAATTCTGCTGTAAAAGGAAGTTGGCAGCCAAGTTCTCGTTCTTCTCACAAGCAAAGTAGGCTTGTATAACGAGTCCCTCTGGAAATCCTAAGGCTTTTAACTGCAACACATGACACATGCAAATTAGCCACACACACACGCACACGCACACGCACGCACACACACACACCTGCTCATAGACAAATTACTCAGTTATGGATGCCAGAGCCCTCACCCTCTCAATGGCTTCTTTCTCCTGCGGAGTGACCTGGATGTAGCTCATGTTCGTGCCACTTTGAGAGTCACTCGGCGCCCCTGCGGTGCCTCCACCTCCCCCTTCCATCGGCAACGGCTCTGGAAGGGGCTCGTTCAGCATCTGTATGAAGTGCTCTTGATTGTTGCTGATTTCCTACAGTGATTAACAAGTGTTGCAAAGGCTTAGGCGTACAGTATCTCACTGAATTGGAGTACACCCTTACACTTCAGCAACAATTTTATTATACCTTCTCAAGGAACAATATGGTAAAAAAAAAACTTGGATATAGTCAGTGTACAGCTGGTATAGCTGAACAGATCCACCGAAAATGACTAAACGTTGTCTCATTGTCTAAACAGCCGGCCAAGGTTGTGCAATTCATAATTAAACCAAAATGTAAGAAAAATTACCCGTCTAAAGTTGCACAAAACTTCACAGAATTTATGCGTTTTGCTTTTTGTGGCTTAACAGAGGATACACAGGAATTGAAGTGAAGTAAGCAAAGCATCAAAGTTAAAGTAGGCCATGTTGAACTTTTTTACACCCCACTGCATTGTGTTTTTCACAGCTCATAATTTGCTAAAATGTTAAACAATTGCTTGTACAGTCGTCCCTCGTTTATCGCGGTTAATTGGTTCAAGACCCGAGCGCGAGAAGTGACTCTCCGCTAAATGGGATTTAATATTAAATGAAATATTTTTGTAGTTAGAGGATAGAAAACCTGTTTATGACTTTCTAAGTACAATTTTTACCATTATTATATTATTATTATAGCCCTGTAGACATTAAATAACACCCCTAAAGTGCAACTGTAATGCGCAGGCTACAGGATCACTTCACGGACACATTAGAGGCGCGCCGCTTTAAATATAACATGCTACCAAGCTAACTAGTTAGCCTCCAATTTGTTTATTCTAAACTTAAGTATTTCAAAGAAGTGTGGAAGAAGTGCAAAGAAACAAGCCAAAAACTTACCACTTCCACACAAAATGGGAAGCACACTTTTTTTCAGTCTATCGTATCAGACACGCCATGGCCGACTTCATGCAGTGTAAAGGTAATGTGATCTAATGTCATGTCAATGTAACATTGCTGACGCCTAGTAGTGACCAGAATACTACTTATGACTCGTCCTTCAATCCAAACAGCAATCATTTACTAATTTTTGAAACCGCGATAGAATGAGGGAGCGATGTTCGAACCGTGATTTAACGAGGGACGACTGTACATTGAATATAAGTTTTACAATGGTGATTGATTGGCGCCGGAAATGATTATTTTTACTTTCGGTATTTCATACGGGAGTAATTCTGGAACAGATTGTGTTTGACTTTTAAAAATCCACGGCGCATCGTCATCTATGTATACCTGCAGAAGCTCTGGGTTTTCCCTGCCAATCTCCTGCAGCAGAGCGGGAAGCAGTGCAGCGTTCTGCTGGATCAACTGGCGCATCATGTAGAACTGGGGCTGATTCCTTAGGAAACTCAGCGGATTACCTGAGAGCATGACGATATCCAATATGTCATAGAAAAATTCACATTTTCTACACAAAAACACCAATGCTGCTGAAGAGTGAGGGTCCTCTTACCTGCACCTTCTGAAGCACCAGTGCTGCCCGAATTGCTTAAATCACCTGTAGGTCCGCTTGGAGCGCCACTCAGTGGGGGCAACGTGGCATCAGAGCCTCTGGCTTGGACCTGCTCCCTACTTGGGATGCCCTGATGGAACAGTCATATATTGTAAATGTTTTAATCCACTGTGTGGGAGATTTCTTGTACAGTATCTCACATTTCATGAACCATTTTTGTTACGTGAGGGATGACATCAAACACACAATGTCAGCCTTCACAAAGAAAATAATGCTGGGTTTTGATGTATGTTATTGTTCTTTACTGAGAGCAGGTACTCCACGGCTCTGTCTGGGTTGTTGAAGCTCGCTCTTAGAGCCGCCACCACCTGCTCCCTCTCGTAGCCCATGAGCATCATCTCCGTCACCATGGCGTCGTACGATGGGCCTGTCACTACGAGAGAGCGCCAGCGGTCAATTCCACGTTTGACCGAGTAAAGGTATGGCAGTAATCATAAGCAAGGTGGCCTTACCAAGATTTGAACCTGCGTCGTCAATTAAGCTCGAGGAAGCCGCCAAGCTTCTGCAGGAGAAAAAGAGATGAGTGGTGGTCGTCCATGCCACAGGTCAAATCAGACAAAACCACTATCAACACGCCGTTACCCGACAGAGGGGCGAGCTGGGTCGGCAGCGGCAGGCCGCCTCGCTTCTGGTTCCCCATCTGCTGGGGCACGCTCTGTGGACGCCTGTGAAGTGGACGACGTCGTCGGAGGTGCTGCCGTGCTGGGTGTTGATGAAGGCTGAGCGGCAGCTGAGGCCTTTTTAGGCTGCAAGTTCATCATTAGGACACAAAAACAAATAAAGCTATTAGTACATCTCAGATCATCTCCGAAAATGCAATTGGCACCAAATGATCAGCAACAATCTTTAATTCTAAAAGTGACTGGGGGCGATTATTTACTCCGCTGCAGAGTATTGGGCATTTCTTTTAAGTAAACAGTCTTATTTGAGAGGAGGCCTTTAATGTATTTGTACAAATGCTTATAGACACGAATGTGAAATGATTGGTCAATTCAACTGCAATATACAGTGTCAGTGTACAGTTTCAATAGGGTTCTGACGATGTTGCGTCTATTTGCGTTTGCACTTGCCGCACAGCTGTAAGACCATGCTAATGCTTTAATAATTACATCACTCGGTTATTTTTCTCCATTGCCAATTGTTAATCAAATCAGTATGCAATCAGATCTTACTAAAAGAGAAAACGCGACAAACCTTTGTCACCATGACGACAACAAAGTTCTTCTCATCAATTTTGTATTCTTTGAGAATGGAGTCATCGCTGAGGATTTTACCTGGGGACAAGAGTAAAGATAATTTCACGTTATTTTGCTGTGACTGTTACAGTAAAGGCTAAAATTGTATGAAATTGTTCAAATCATATCAGCATGGATCAGTTTTATTATTAAATGAACACACTGAACCAAAACCATAGAGCAGGGGTGTCCAATGAGCCGCGCCGGGGCCATTTGCAGCACACAAGTTGTTTTCCCGTGTAGTCCGGCTTCCTCCCACAGCCCAAAAACACTCACATTATGCTAATAAGAGATCTCGCGAGATTAAAACATGACAAGATTTCTCATTCAGAAAAAAAAAAAAAAGTCAGTTTTCCTTGTCCCTCACCTCCAAACAGGCAGGAAGAGAGTTCACTCTGTGCATTGCTTTCAGCACCTTGGCACGTTTGTTCCATAGAACAACGGTATGAACGGAGTGAGCCCTTTTGTCAGTCATACAATCTCTTTGTCTCGGTGGGTGGAGGCGTGGCCAGTAGCATACACAGAGTGCAGAGGAGTGTAACATATAAATTAAATCAGTAGATTGCAATATATTGATTGTTTTTTTTTCACTATGCCTTTATTAAAAGTAATGTTAAAAATCTCTCAATCTTGTGTATTGTCTTGTCTCGTGACACCCCTAGTGGTTAATGTAACGTAACGCTGATGTGTGACCTTGATTAGCTAGTGCCCAGTCCAGGGTGGAACCCTTACCCACCAACCCCCGCCATAGAAAAGACATTAAACATGAAGGTAAAACAGTCCATAAAATACCAGCATAGATTAGTTTCTGCCCGGCAACTGGAAAATTGTCCTGTCCTTTCTCTTGCTCGATCCGCTCTTTTAATGTTGTCACCTGTCAGGGAAACATGACAGTAAGATTAATTGACCTTTATCCATTATTACAACAAAAATGGTAACATTAAAAGAAAACAACATTTTACCCTTTTAAGTGGGGTACTACGTTAGCTAAATGCTTTTTTGTGACTACTTATGTTTTCAGCTACCTGAGGGGCTAATTATTGGAAAAACAAACAGTAAACACATTGTGCAATCGGGGCGTGGAGTACAGGTGGTCCTCGGGTTACGAACGCATTCCAAAAAATGTATGAAATGTGCTAATTTTGGTCTGTAAACACTTGACTAACTTGAGTATTAGAGCATGCGCTGCGTGCTGCAAGGATGCAGTGTATGCATCGCCTTGCGCGCCGCTACACGGAGTGGATAAGATTGCTTATTAACTTTGCGCACTTCATTATGTCTCCCAATGCAAGGCAAGCTCTTCTGGTAGAAATGCGCCCAGGTAAAGAAAAGCCACCGCCATGGAAGTGAAAATGAACACTATTAAAAGCTCCCGAAAGAAGAGAAACACCCACTGATATTGAACGTACTTTTGGTCTGAACCGCTCGACTGTTGCAACCATCATTAAGTAAGAAGATCGTATCCTTGAGCATGGTAAAGGATCTGCTCCTATGAAAGCGACAGTAATAACTATGCAGCACAGTGGTGTTATTATTGAGATGGAAAGTTGCTAGCGCTTTGGCTGGAAGACCAGAATCAATATCCCACTGACTTCGGTGTTCATTTCGGTATAATTTAGGTAAACGATCCAACTTGCACCAAAACTCGCCTTACATCAGGAATGGAAGTCTTTATACCCTGAGGACCACCTGCATATGGCAATCAACACTAATGAGTAAATGGAGTAAACGTGGCATGAACTGAAGTCCAAAGTATACTTAAAGTCATAAAGATGAACAACCTGGGAAGCCTTCAAGCGGTCAAGGAGCTACCCTATTTTTTTAGTTACTTGTTCTTGTAAAACTACACTGAGAGCAGATAAGATTTGTGGTTGGTTTATAGTTGAACGCTACGAAATTAAATATGGCGTGACAGTTCATTATCTGTGAACAGTAGTAGCTATGGCAAATACTGATATTAGTTTTCAGTCCGTTCAGACAATGAATGCAACCATGAATATCGATTACTGTAACATTTAAGACGTATAAAATGTATGCAATTCTTAAAAATAATAACATTTCAAATTAAATCAACGAAAATAAATAAGTCGTCTACAATGAAAAGCTTTTTTTTTCATTGCGTTCAGCGTATACCCAACTCCCATTCCCTCCATGTTGATCCTTACCGTTTCCTCTTCATCTATGTCGATTCTGAACGTCTGCTGTTGCAAAGTTTTCAAAGTAATCTGCATTTTGACGGTAGGTTTATATCCACAAAAGGACTTCAAATGGGATAAATTCAACTTATAGGACTCTTATTTTGGTTTCGCTGGCTCATTACAAACTGTCAGCCGCCATGCCTTGGCGCCACTCTTCTTCTACGGTCTACTATGTAAAGTCGGTGAGTGCTAGCGCTCCTAGCGATTAGTCTTGGTTTGACGGACAAAGGTAAACATAATCACGGATTTATAAGTAATAACGAATTAATTAATGTCGCCAGTTAAACCAATATTGGACTAATAATTTTCCATTACTTTTAAAAGCGTTAACATTGAACGCATTATTTGTCTTGTTCGTGCTTTTTGGATAACTTACTGTTGCGTTAGTTTACACTCGGACATCGAAATAGACGTAGCGTGTGCTCATCTTTGTCCGCTTCAGTGCGAATATTATTACGACACATTTGTCTTTATATAGTTTTCTTTAAATTTAATTACGCCAAATATGCGTGCAGTCTTAACTTAGAGGTCGCTCGAGTGTGACGTTATTCCCGTTGTGTTCCGACTTTTGGGGTAAAGGAACGCACGCAGCATGTAGCCCTCGAGCACACTTACAACGGGTGCTCAGAAAACATTCGTTGTTGTTTTTTTTAGCTTTTTGTGCCTTTTTATCCGATTTTATATTGTGTTTAAGCAATTAAAACAAAATTTTGTGCACCTTCATAGAGAATAGAGACTTTAAGATACATATTTTAGCGTTTTCGACGTGAACCACAGTTGGTGTCCCGTTTTGATGACGTCACATGGTCAATAAGGCAGGCATTTGCTTAAATAACATAATCTTGTGCTTTCACGTAGTCACATGGAGCAATAATAAGACAGGCATTTGCTTAAATAACAATCTTGTATTTTCACGTAGACAGTGTTATATATTTTGATTTCCCTTCTCAATGTGGGGAAAATGCATCTTTTAATAAAAAGTGACTGTGTAGACAATTGGATGGCCACCATTGGATGCATGTTAATTTATTTCAGTAACTAATACGTTGTTGAACGATACTATGAATACATTCAGTTTAACTTATTTGTATTGCTTTATGCATCATCCATCCAGACTTTTGTATGCATTGGCTTTTGACGTCTGTCTTGCAAGTGTCCCAATTCTGATGTTCAGTGGCGTGAGACTTGTGATCTCAAGTCAAACATGCAATGGTGGACTGTATGAACCTGTCAATCTTTATATTCCAATCCTCTCAAAAGCCTCCATCTGGCCTCCCCCTTCAGTTCTTCTCAGCCGTCGTCTGTTGGCAGACGTCCATCAGAAATTCTTCATGTTGTGTCCTCCTTTGCCCCTCCTCATGCTCCATCCTCCATGCCGTCGGTGCCGTCTGAAGTGGTAAACTGTGAGATTAAAATCTGATCCTCTGCAATCTGGAAATAGCTCCAAGACTTCACATCAGACATGTGAGATAATGTCTTGGCAATTCTTGTAGTGTTAGTATGAGATCATGACAATATGAAAAGGTCACAAACAGCACAGCCTGACTTGCTTGGGGTATTTGTGATGATGGAAATGCAGCGTCCTCGGCGTGTACAGTGGTACTTTAGAGTCCAGAAAAAAGAGGAATGACCAACTTTATGGTCAGTGTTTGGATTTTATTATGTGCTACCTGTTTCAAGTCTACTCGTAGCTACATGCTTATACAGTATACATAACATTTTGGTAAATGTTTAAACCCATCTTAAACTACCATACCTTATACTACCATACTTCAGTAACCTATTTTACTAATGAATACAAATATATATTAATTACATAATACATAAATATTGAAACCACACATATCACACTCCAGTAATCTCCAATAAAAGAAAAGACAGTTTTCCCTCTGAAAGAACAAGTTTTGATAGTCATACTAGCTGCTAGGAGCTACGTGCTAATGACAACATGCTAATATTCCAATGTTACTGAATATATTCAGCATATAGAGAATGTAGGTAAATGCTTAAACTATACCTATAGCTACGTATTTATCAACAAACACGTTTTAAGTTTTTATACGTTTTCCCTCTACAATGCATTTTTTTTAAAGCTACACTACAGTGCTACTGCGAAGAGCTAAATGCTAACATGCTAACCTTCTTATATTACTGAAAAATATAACGTGACTTCAACAAAAACTAATACCATCTTCTAAAATGTTATATTTTAAAGTCATCCTAGGTGTACCCAGAATAATTGGCTACGTGATTTAATGCTAATACTGCTTGAAAAAAAAAAAAAGTTTGGTGAAACCAAAAATAACTCCTTAAAAAGGAGAATTTTGTATAGAACGAATGAAAAGACAAGTGACCATTATCTGATAACTTTATTATCAAGTTAAAAAAAGACAATGAATTACAATATTTACAGAATATCCAGAGATAAATGGAATAAAATTGTAAACAATCATCCTAGGCAACATCACAACCCACCATCAGGTAATCAAGATTTATACGAGAAGAAAGGCAAGAAGGACAGATTCTAGCGTCAACCTATGGAGCCAAAAAAACAAACAGAAAACAACATTGAAAACAAAAACTAAACATATGTACAAAGTATCCAGTGTGTTGTCAGCAGGGACGCTACTTTTGGGTGTACAGTCAAAAACAGACTGGGGATTCGTAAGTCACGTACTACTCAAAAGATCACAGAACAACAAATGGGTTTTGGGGTTGACAGCCTCATTTCTACGATTGTCACGATAATGATAATGCAACATCTGGTCAACAATCGTAGGAGCTGCCTTTTAATGATACCACAAAAGGTTTCAGAAAACTACAAGCTGGCTGTGTCAAAAACGCAAAACTCAAGCGCCAACCCAACAGGTACAGTGATAGGATAACGTCGGTGAAAAGGGAGCATGGATAGGCTGATACATTCCCAATCTTCTGTCAACCACGATGACGGATACAAGTGACTAGATTAGGCGGGAGGCGGATCTTCGGAGTAATCGACGGGTTGCCTACTGGATATATACTTGTTCTTACCATGTTGTTCCTATTCAAAATTAATTGTACCACATTGATCTTCCTATCTGGAGACATTTTTCCATTTTAAATGGACTTTGTACAGCAGGGTATTGGATCGAGAATCCCCAAAACTCCCAAATATCATATTTATAAAAAAACAAAAAACACGAAACAAAAAAAAGGGACTTAGTGTATCCTTTCTGAAACACCACAGTTCACCACTTAACAAGTAGTTTTCTGTACATGGCTGCAAACGGAAGTTCCGACAACAGATAGCAGATTTCCCTTTTTGAAAAAGAGGGTCACAGCAGCGCACACAGCAGGCTGGAGAACCAGTTCAGTAACGATAAAATGTATTCCTCATCTCGACTAAATGCGATCAAAATGTAGTCATCGGCTATCTGGAAATTTGGACTGAAATTTGATTGCTATTTGTTTCCTCATAAGGCTTTAGGGCGTTCGAGCAGCAACTTACAACATAATACAATCTCTGCCTACTGTTTTTTTGTTGGTTTTTTTATGTCAAACATGAAATCTTCATCTACAAAAAGAGAAACATTAACGTAAAAGCAGACTATGACACGGGGAAGGAAAAGGAGGACGGGAATGACAACAGTTTAAAAGTCAAATGATAGCAGAAGCAAGGCTTTTTCTGTCTAGGTTGCACTTGTCTTTTTATTATAACATATATATCTTTTATGCTCTCGCTATAAAAAAAAGTCTAA
Source organism: Dunckerocampus dactyliophorus (assembly GCF_027744805.1). Lineage (NCBI taxonomy): Eukaryota > Metazoa > Chordata > Actinopteri > Syngnathiformes > Syngnathidae > Dunckerocampus > Dunckerocampus dactyliophorus. The sequence goes on along the minus strand of NC_072835.1, from coordinate 17,149,122 downwards.
CGACAAATCAGCTTATATTTTAGAGTCTACAGATTTATACAACCAGCAGATCACACTGCACTACTTCTCTCCAAGTGAGTCAAAGCTTTTCTTCCCATCACACACACACACACCAGTGACCTGGAGAGACCCGTGAAACAGAACAAATATGACCATTACCAAATATATCCTATCAGTTATTTCACTGATATTTAAAACAAGGTTAATTTTTGTCTCGTTTGAAAAATACTTTCAAAAATGGGTCTTAAAAGAGGGGGATCGTCTTAAATGCGGGCCGATATGTAAATAATGTCAAGCGATGAAGCCTGTTTTAACACACCTAGGGTATGTTTACCACATAGTAAAACAGCTCATGCACAAGGTTGTCAGAACTAGTCGTCTCACCCTGCAAAACCACTGTAGTATGTATGCCAGGCCACTAGAGGGCAATGTCATTTTTGTAAAGAAACACTACCAACTGCTTTTGGGAAGTATGTATGTGACTTTTTCTGACACATGCGTGGTTTTTTGAGTTGACATGAACGCATTTCCTAAAACAAGTGGTTCTGTGGTACGCAGGGACACATGAAATGTGTACAAAGTGGTCCACAAATACACATTTATTAATCAAAAACTTAAATTCACATTCTGTTTTCCTTGGCTGAAATATGAATGTTTAACTCGCATCATATACCACAAGCCAATAACCTGCAAGTGTAAGCCACACAGTTGGCTTCAACAACTGTGATAGTAAGCTGTCAATTCGATTCTCAAATCAAAATATCGATACTTTTGATACTACAGTCATTTGAAGTCATGTACGTCATCAACAGGAACACAGTGAAACATAATTAAATGATTTAAATCTTGTCTAAATGATACCCAGTTGGTGGGAACTACTACTTCTTCCACCTGAGGAAGTGCGTAATGCGTAAGCACAGTGCTCCGTCAGTCTCAGTCTGTTGATACGACAGTCGACCATAAATGAAGCCATGTGTGAATTGTGAAGAAAGTGTTCTTACTAATTAATCATTTATTTTAATGGATTTATTATTTTACTTATTTTCTTTTTTTATTGTTTAAAATAAATTTTCACATATTTTATATAGTTTTGTCCTCTTTTTTTCCCCTGTTGTTGTATATTAGCTACCCCAATATACTTAAAATTAAATTAAATAATTAAAATTAAATAATTTACACATCTTGTATTCTTTATGCTATGATTTGAAATACACCACTTTTTAACATTAGGTGTAGTTGCACAATTTATCAGATCGGTATCGGTCATACCGGCCTGAGTGTCGGATTGGAAACAAAATCAGTGGTATCGCGCATCACTAGTGGAAGCAGCAAAAAACGGTGGCACATTTTTGAGGTGGTACTTGGGTGTAAAAAGTTGGAGAAGCACTGTTCTAAAGCTTCCACGTTGAGACACACTTGCAAATGTTTGCCATGTAAACGAACAGCCCAACAAAACACAACTTTTCCCCATTCACAGATAAAAGGAGTCTCCTGTAAATGTTCTGAACTCCTGTTTCCAGTCATAGTGTTCTCTATCTATTTCAATAGGCGACATCATGTTGTCTTCTGGAGACAGCAAACTAGTCGAAGCAACAGCACCCCTGCTGGATTCAGCCAGATACTGCACGCCATTAACAAATCCACACAGTTTCAACCATCAAATAATCCAAATGGCCTCCTAGTAAAAAAGACAAGTGCAACCTTTGCGCCTTAATCAAGATACCAACTGTCCTCTTATCCATGAGTGTGAATGAAACATGTTGCGTACATCCCCCGGGTGCACAGCTTAAATCATGACGGACTGGAAAACAACGTCTCACAGGGTTAGGGTTTAATCCAATATCCACTATTTTTCATCAGTGAAATTACGGAACAACAAAACAGTACAGTCCAAACACGAAGGGTGCCACAGGCTGAAGGCTTATACGTAGTATAATCATATTAAGGGATCTAAAGATAGCAATTTGCTACAAAAAACATGGGTGGTAAATTGTCATCAGTTCTACCAATGAGGATTTGCAAACGTAGGAAAATAGATAAGGTGCAAGCCTTACTCAAGGTTTTCAAACACAAGGCTTCAATGGGAAAATAAGATAAAAGGTAGCTTCTACATTGGGCCAATCCTTAAAATGCTCACATTTACCTCTTTTATCATCTTTTGTGATTAAGCGGGTGTAAAAGGTGCTTCGATTAGCTCAATTGGATTATTTTGGACAACATTCTCTATAAATAGTTTAATATAGGTTGGTTTCTTTCACTGTAGTTTTGACCAGAATGTCGGTAATAAAAGTTCACTATTGGTTACCAATATATTAAAAATCTGTCCTAGGGGACCGCCCATTTAATTAAGGAGCTCCGCCTTTTTTTTTAAGCAGCACAACCTAATACTTATATATGTAACACCTACAATCTAATAATGCGCCAACTCATAAAATGTTTTTTTCACTTTTAAATCTTTTTTTTAATTATTATTTTTTTTTAATTTAACATCCTATTTCGACCTAACCTTCATGTCCCAAGAGGGTCCCCAGTCTGGTCAACCCAGCTGCTGATCTTTTTTGGTGTCAAGCGTCTCTTTGTTGTCCTGGCACTGATTTTGCGATAGATCCGAAGGGTTCTGATTCTCTTCCCGGTTGCCGGAAAGGTCCAGTCCGGTGTCGATGGATGTGGAGGAGAGGGAAGACAGAGCGGAGGCCTCCATTGTGGAGTTTGTGCTGGTGTCCAGCTGATTGTTGTTCACCATCCTATAAAAAATGAAAAGGCATTTTAGAGGAGCAAACTCTGACACTAGAAATGCATGTATATTTTTTTAATATACATTTGAATTAATGTACATTTATAATGTAGTAAGTGAAGTCAAAATGGAGGAAAATACAATTTGTGGTTTCATGTCGGTTCACTTCCAATCACCATTGACTTGTGTTCATTGTTCCGTGTTAATTTTAGTCAGGAATGTCACCTTATCTGCCATCTCATTTTATCTGACACCCTCCAGAGGGCCTCATCTATTTAATTTGTATAATCTTATATCTCAATACGGTATTAATGTTCATTTAATTAAATAAGAGAAACCTCTCCGAGTATACTGCCGTACCAGAGACTTTCATGATTGCCCCATTTTGTATCCATTCTACTTGCAAATCTGGAGATTTTCTGTTGGCATGTGTCTCATTTTGTCTTTGCATGCAATAAATAGATAAAGTGGAAACTAATGAAGGCATGTGGAGCTCCCCAGGGGTCTGTCCTATGCCCATCTTAACATGCATGTTACCAATGAGTGACAATTCACTTACAATACACTCAGTATGTTTCCATGCACTAAGTTAGTCAGATTACTGAATTAATTTGGTTTGTCTATTTTTCCACGTGTGACGTCCCTGTCATCTGACATGTCTTGTGTTTGGCTCGTCAGGTTGACCTGCTACATTACATATAAACAAAGCATTTCGGGCAGCGTTTCCAGGTCAGTTTATTGTTTTTTTGTAAAATATCTTGCAAATTCCCAAGTTCCCTGTTGTTTGACCTTGTTTTTTTGTAAAGTCTAAGTCTATTGGACGATTCAGAGGAGTCTGATTCGAATACCTGTATCAACCTCACAGTCCAATCATATGAAAATGTCATGTGATCAAGATTATACAATTCTGACTATGTGGGGGTGCCCACGGCTGCTGTTGAGCATACACTTTACGTCACTGTTCATGTACTGCATTGCTGACGGAGATATCATACAACTTCATGTAAAAAAATCCAAACTTGCCTCACAGGATAACAAGGGTGGCTGTTATTACTTTTATTATTCTGTAATTACCATCTTCATCACAAAACGCACTGCATGCTGTGCAGACGTGGCATCTGTCAAACTGACGTTTAGTGTTTTAAGGGAAAGTAAATACAATATTACGTTATATAAAAATGAATTTGTACAAATCATCACACTTAAGACATTCAACAGTGGAGTGATTAAACGCCCCCGGCCACTGTATTATGAGAAAAAAAAACAATACGAACATGCCGTGGCGAAGGACATGACGTTCCCACTCTAAATTGTTAGTGAAGCAGCGTCCACAGAACTCGCAAGGAAGACGCTTCTCGCCCTTCTCGCTGCTGTTGCTGCTGCTGCTACTACTGCTTGGAGAAGCAAGGACTTCTGGGAAATAGAGTTCAACACATGGTTGACTTGAGGGTCTACTGGGAATAGATTGGACAGGAAAGCAAAGCCACTAATGTTATTTATTTTACCTTGTAGGGCAGGCCTGTCTTCCTCCATCTCCTTGAATCCCTCCTCTTCTTCTTTGATGCTACCGTCCCGCTCTTCATCCTCCATGCCTCCTTCTTCCTCTCCTGGGTTTTCCATCACTTCCATGCCTTCATCTTCCTCCCCTTCCTCCCCCTCCACAGCAACAGCAGCACTTCCATCGACCGCCATCTCCATCCCGTCGTTATCCTCCTGTGCTTCTTCCACTTCATCCCCCTCGCTGCTGCTTTCATGCTCCTTCATCATCTCCAGCTGGTCCAAGTTGACGCGGCCCATCAGCTCAAAGTTACGTATGACCTGATCAAAACCAGAAAATTTTGGCATCCCAGTGGATATTTCAACTTTTCAACTTAGGATCATCTTTAATGGCTTTTCCTTTTGACAAAAATCCAGAAATGACCTCATGAATGCTACATAAACATATCACTTTCCTTTGCATCCACATGTACACTGAAGAACGGCAAACACATGTACGCTTCCTGACCTTGTGCTCGAGGCGGAGGTGCTCCTCGAGCTGGCTGCGGCGTCGGCTGTCGTAGTAGCACAGCTGGCACTGGTAGGGCTTGACTTCCACGTGCTTCTGCAGGTGGAGGTGTAGGGCCTGATCGCTGGAGCACGTGAAGGTGCACTTGTGGCAGCGGAACACCAGGCCTTGGAGGTGACGCGACAGCTTGGAGCGGTTCACCTCCAGGGGACTCATGCGGTCCTCTAAGAAAAGGTGGGAGAACGAAAAGACCGTCAAACACATGACAAGATGCTCAGGTGCCAAAAGTTGTCACACTGGCCACAACATTAGGTACACCTTCCACAGGAACCACATCGAAAATACTACCTTCCTACGTAGCTTTTGTAACTCAAGCATATATTGTAGAGTCCTACACATCATCATTTTTTATAGCTTTAAGCCATCCGAAATTGAATACAAAAATGTAAACACATATACATATATCCAGTCATACACATGTTGTGACTGCAAAAGTGTAGATAAATAAAAGTTTATAACTTAAAATATAATAAAATAATCAAAATAAACAGAAAAAACTTTTTCCAATTTCACATGTGTAACATTGTAATACTTCATGGGAAAAAAGTAAAGCCGTATTATGATAAACATGTCATGAAGTCTAAAATATGACAAGAATAAAACCTGTAATATGAGAAAAAGTGTGTAGTATTATAATGAGAAAAAATAAAGAATAAAGTTTCAACATAAGGAGAAAAAAAATCTGTTACATTTAGGGAGGGGGAAAAAGGTTTATAACAATAAAGTTGCAATATTAGAGCATGACAGACACACTTTTCAATCCCAGTAATAATGCTGAATGGTGAATGTGCGGGTGGATTTACTGTATTTGTATGAATTTACGTGTCCCGTTTGCCTCAATAGGTCAGAATTTCATGACAATCAATCCAATTTCCTTCTCTGCTCAGGCAACCTTTTCAATACGGCTCGTGTTAAGAGCTCATTAGATGTACCTAATGAAGTGTCCAATGAATTGAAGTCTTTAAATATTCAACTTTGAGAGACATCTTTCTCACACTGACAGCATGTGTACCTTTGTGAAGGACAATGTGGTCGATCATACTGCTCTTGTATTTGGTGTGGTAGAGACAGAGAGGACAGCAAAGGTCTTTCTGAATGTCCTCTGGTGCATTGTTGTTGTGACCTGCCTCCACGTGCGTGGTGAAAGTATTCCTAAAAACAAATAAGAATCAGCTTTATAAAGACCAGAATCTTAAGCTATTTCCATCCCTCACAAAGGATAGCAGCATTGTCTTACTTGTAGCAGGTGAAAAAAGAGCAGTCCTTGCACTTAAAGAGCTTCTTGCCACCGTGACGGTCCCTGTAGTGCCGACGCAGGCTCTGCATGTACCCGGAGCTGAACTCGCAGAACTCGCAGGTGAGGATGTTGTCCGGGCGATTGTCGGCCAAGCCGTGGGTCGAAGAGGACGACACATGACCGCGAGAAGAGACCTGATAATGACTGAGCTGCTCGCAAAAATCCTCCTGCTCCCAGTATGACGGGTCTGAAAGATTAACAGGATAAAATATAGAAATCCATCAGTTTTGTTACGCTCAGGGAATCTCTGTAGAGTTAGACCGTTATGCCGTCAAAGCCACCAAATGGTAAAATATTCAAGTCAGGGTATAGCAGTTTGATACACATGGTCAGTATTAATTACATTACTACAAAGGACCACATTGAAAAGTACAAATACAATACTATGATAGTAAAGGTATACAATTCTGAAAAAGACGTAATAATATTACAAGAAAAAGCCTGATTTTGAGAAGAAAATGTTCTAAGTACTAGGAGAAAATGCTTTAAATTAATCACGAATTAAGTCCGATTAATTCCTAAATAGAAAAAGTTTGTCATTTAACAAGAATAATGAAAATACACACGATTTTTACAAAAATTGTCAAAATATTAACAGGGGGGAAATATTACAACCATAAATTCAACATATTAAGAGATAGTAGACAGTTTAAATATTTAGTGGGGAAAAACTTGAGACTAAAGCTGCATTACTTTGAAAACAATTGTCATGTTTTTTTAAAGAATAAAGTCTAAATATTATAAGAACAAGCTTGTAATTTCAAAAGAAGAAATTTAACAAATGAAGTTGTATTATAACAACAAATGAACTGTAATTTTAGGGGAATATACTTCTATTTTGCAAGAATTACGTTTTCATTTTCACTGTAAAATTACGTGAAATAGCTTGTAATAGTAAATGTTATATCCAGGCCTCTGGATATAATCAAAATTACATTTTGGAAAACGAATAACACAGAAGCCCCATGAATCACTGAAATACTCATTTTAGATATCAATATATTGTAAGAAAATGCATATATCTCACTTGGGTGATCAATTGATTCCATCGCAGACAATGTGAGTGCTTCAATCATCCTCTCAAGATTGGCTAATGTTGGTGGGCGAGCTCATCATCTCGCCCTACTTTGAGGCTTAGACATCAATAAATAAACCACAGTGACACTAATAGAATATCTATCCATGTGAAAAATGCTTCATTCAGCACTCGAGAGTTGATGGCGGAAAACATGAGGAGAAAGAAAGTTACATTCCATTTTCACTTTGCAAAAAGGGTGGAGGAATTGAATGGATCTGCGATAAGGAGCTGTGCTTAAGTGAAGAAAGGGCCAAAACGTGGAATTGGTGCGCTGTTGTAACATCCTTCACACAACATGGCTAAAACATTCAATGGACGGTTGGGCATGCCTGTGCTTTTCCTCCTCACAATGCTTGATACGTTATGGTGGGGAGCAGCTGAGAGCCGTGGTTGGTGCTGTGAGGAATGCAGGGAATATTCCTCTGCTCCAGCAGCAAGGTGACAGCTGCTGCCAAGAACAGTCCACAACCTGCAGCTGCAAAAATGGTAGAACCCGGAGGCTCCATCTACGGCTAAGGTGACCCTTTGAAAGGCTCACGTCAGTAGAAATGATGGGTATGGTAAATACTACCGCTACCAGTAGAGGGAGCAAGTATCCTATTGACCCTGCTACATGAATATTTTTTTACAACAAACCTATGAGAACCGTTTTTCGGAGAAGTTCGCTGTGTCACGGCTACATCTGTCCATGTCACTGGTGTGTACGAGTGACTGGAAGAAAATTTCGGACTCTCGCTTGGGGTGAAGTCGTTTAATTCAGACTTTTTTTTACTAGGGCAACAATTCTTGTTTGCTTCCTAAACGTGCTGCATATGAAACCAAAATTGGAATGAAAGTTGATATTTTGAAACACTTCCAACAAGTATGGTTAATGCTTAGTAACATGAGAATAAGGTTTCGTGTGGGACTATTTTGAGCAAGAAAATATGTGTTTGTAAAATATTGTAGAGAGCTACAGTGTTTGTAATGTTAACACATGATTTAAATATTTAAATGAATATTTAATGTAGGAATTTTTTGTATTTTCTGCCATTTGGAAGTTGATGTGAAACACGTACAAAGTAAATGTGAAAGAATATTTAAAAACATAATAATAATAATAACAATAATAATAAAACAATCATTTTAATTGTATTAATTTAAAAAACGTGAAGATAAAAAATATTTTTCCCAAATTTGTTCTGAAATAGCCCTCCAATGCGCATACCTTCCAGAGTTTCTCCAGGATTCTGATCGGCATTGGTGGTCAGCCGGGTGGTCCTCAGAGCAGCGTGAGCGGCCTGGTTGGCGGCCCGCAGTTTGGGCAGGGTTAGAGCCTCGCCGTGGTCCTGCAAAGAGTGCTCCTTCAGCTGGCTGATGGTCATGGAAGAGAAGGGGCAGGACAAGCACTTGTATGTGTGCTGCTCGCCTGAGGGGAAGAATAAAAACATACGTTTATTTTATATGAAGTATTTTAGCTTTTTCTTTGTTTTTTTCTACTTGTTTGCTTCCTATGTCTTTCATGTGATTCTACTGTACTGATGCAACTAAGCCATTTCTTGCAAAGATCAACAAAATACCTACTATACTACTTTACTGTTATTTCTGTGCACTTTAATTACATTGTCCATTACTACTGCCAACTGCTGGCGTGGAACGCACACTACAGTCAGTCTTGTAGCTCCAAGTGCTAATCAAATTGCTGTTTCAACTCAACTGTACAACAAAAATACCAATCAAAAAAAATATATAACAATTTTTAGCTGTATTAAATATAATTATTTTCTGGAATTAAAATGTGTTTCTTAAATATATATTTTAATGTTTATTACTGCTAATAAAGCTGTATTTTTACAAAAGTAAATTCACAATATTATAAAAAAAATAATTTAACAATAAAGCTATATTAAGAGAAAAAAGTCTACATTGAATCAAGTTGGCTTTTTACTAAATAGTAAGGTTACAATAAAAAAAAAGCTGCATTATTATGAAAAAGTCAAATGAGTCGTATTTTTGACAAGAATAAAGTCAAAATAGTACCAGGTGAAAAATACAGGAAAATGTAAGAAATATGAATTTGTGGGAATAAAGTAATAAATAAAAAGAATTGTAACTTTATGAGAATAAAGTCAGATTTTTACAGGAATAAAATATAAATAAAGCAAGAATAAAGTAAAAAATATTACAAATTCAGTAATGAGCAAAGAAGTCACAACTATAGTCAAATAACATCATATTTTTAAAAGGAATAATGTCAAAAATATGAGAATAAAATCAAAATACTGTAGGAGAAAAAAATTGTAACATATATATGAATCTACAGTAGATTAAATGTGATCATAGGGTGTGTATATATTTGCATTTACCAGTGTGCGTCTTATGTATGTGGCTCTTCAAGCGGCTCACGTAGGCAGACTTAAAGGGGCAGAGTTTGCACTTGAAGGGCTTGTGGTGCCCATGGTGAGACTGCATGTGTCTGTCCAGACTGGTGATGAGAGGAGAATAGTAGATAAGGGGTTAAAAAAAGGCATAACAAACAACAATAATCAAGCACCATGTGATGTTTCCAGTGACTACAGCTCAAAGAGCTGTGGGAGGGGGTAGGGGAACTCATCTACCCACAATCCCCTGGTGGGTGTTAGCGCAAGCGCATGCGGGACGGTGGCTGTGTTTTGAATGCCAGCCGCCTAGGTGGCATGGGAGTGCAGCCTCTTTCTGGGTCAGAGCGCACACACAGTATACAGAGGGATTACACCTGGGAGCTCAGAGGAGATGAGGACTCGTTTCTCCCCTCTCGCTCCACCGTCTGATGGATAAAAACAAAACCGTGTCCGTCTCAGAAGACGGAGCACACGTCTTACACACATTTGTTTCAACAGCTGTGTCAAAGAAAGATGAAAAAGTGTAGAAAAGGAAAAAGTCCAACAGCTGTCATGTTAAAACAAAACACTTTCTGGACAAAAACAATAAAGGAATCCTGCCCAAAAAGTGTAAGGCATTCCTCTCTCTGCATCAAGTTAATGCAGCATGGAAATGTAAGCAGAGACAGTGGAACCTCCACAGTCAAATGACCCTGAAGTTGTAGAATTTGGGAATTCACCGCTTTTTGTGCACTGCCACGGTCAAACTAAGCTCCGTCACACGAAAGACATCAGTAGTCTTCAGCTCAGTGAGCATATAAATCAGGGTTTCCCTAACTTTCGCCAGCTCAAGACTGAAATTAGATACTGAATGTGGTAGTTCTCCAAAACCCAAACATACTACTACTACTACGACTACTTCTACCATAATATGTATTGCCATATTATCAACAAATACTGTACATCAGGGGTGCCCAAGTGTGGCCCGGGGGCCATTCGCGGCCCATAGCTTGTTTTTTATTGGCACATTGTAGAAATAAAATTAAACAAAAAAAAGGAAAAATGTTGATACTAAATAACAACACAAAGCATTGTCTGTAAATATTTATAAATACATTTAAGATTAATTACATAATAATATAAATAAATGTTAATAATATTAAAATAATATTGAATCTAAAATAAATATTTATTTTTGCGTTTTTACAAAATGTAAAACTACAAAAACAAAGTGGAAACAATTTATACATACATAAGATTAATTACATAATAATATAGATATTTATATAATATAAATATTTATTTGTGATCATAATATTACAATACATTTTTTTTTGCCTTTTTACCATTTTTTTTTATTATAAAAAAATATCAAAGTGGCCCGCAAACATCTTTTCATTTTCAGTATGCAGCCCTCGGTGGGAAAAGTTTGAACACCCCTGGTGTACAACACATAATTCACTTGTCTCCCAATTTTGTGTTTTTTTTTATTTTTGCTATGCCACAACAGAAGGGTCTCAGTGACTGCCAAGAGGACAGGAAGTGGAGCTTGTTGCGACATAGCGGGGGAAAAAGGCGAGGATGCAGGTCTCTGTCCTGGTTGTTCAGTACAATACGGCAAAAGTAACAACAACATTAAAAGGAGAAGTGCGCTGCGCAGAGATGGTTAGCTTCTTTTTACGCTTGTATGTCCTGTCACAACAAACACGTTTTTTTATGTTATATTTCACTGTTAAAATTGTTCAACTGTTACTTCAAACAGTTCTTGTGCTATAAATACAAGTTTTGACCCCGGAACTGATTCATTCCATTTCCATTATTGCCGATGGGAAAAAAAAACTTTGCTGTTGCTCCTCGCACTCACTTGTGTCTGAAGGGTGAGACAAACTGGCAGTACTGGCAGCTATATTTGTCCTCTCTGCTGAGCATGGCCATGGCCGAGTGACTCCTCTCATGGGACCTTAGTCCCTGCATGGACATGAAGACTCGGTCACACTGGGCACACGGATGGCCTCCTGTTGCCAGCCGTTGCTTGAGCAAGGCCCCTGACACTGAGGCCCTGGCTGCAGCCACCAAGGTAGCTGCCCTCCCCTCGACAGCATTCAGCTCTGGCTCCGGTGTCTCTGTGGCAACAGGGGAGCCCGCAGGGATGGAGATGGGGTCTGTCGCGTCATTGGCGGGCCCCTCAAGGCTTGCTGCTTCATCATTTTCCACGTCACCATTGACTAGCCTCTGTGACGATGCAGTCAGCGGAACCTCGCTGACTTCCTTCTGAAAAACAAAGGATGTCCTTAGTTAAGGAATGCACATCTTCATCCATCTACATTGATACACTGCAAATGATACATTTACAATCTGTACAAAATAATTATCTAAAGCATTTTAGGAGTTTTGATGTGTATTGGTTATTTTTCACATCCACAAGTAAATTACCATATGGGCCTAAATAATAATTTTCAAAATGTTTCCTTAGAAAAACAGGGTCATCTTATATTTAGAGTGTAGAGATTTATACATTCAAATTGTATTAATCTAACAAAAATAATTATTTTTTTGATAAAAAAAATTGTCATTATTTAGCATTAGTATTCCACAACTTTACTTAAATTTCTACCCATTTGGGCAGCAGGCACAAAGTATTGTATTGACCTGAATATACAGTAACACGGTATTGTTTAACAAGGTGCTTCGTCTTATATTTGGTGCCTAGAAATTTATAAAACCAAATAACCCTAACCCTGTCCCCAACAGAGTCAGATCTTTTCTTCCTGTCACTCACACACACACACACACACACACACACCACTGAACTGGAAAGATGCAACCGTGACACCGAGACCCACTGAAGGTTGGAGGGGAGGGGTTATGATGCTTATTTTAAACTAATGCTGATCAATGAAGTAAATTATGATTAAAAACTATACTGTGTTATTTTCTCTTTTTTTTGTCTTGTCAATAGGGAAGACGACCAGGAAGTTGAATGACAGAGGTTAACTGTATTTTGAGCCTACGGGCAGCAACATAAGACAAGCAAGAGTAAAAGATTGAGCTTCTTTGGCTACTACACCTGAAACCATTAACAATGTGTGTGTTTAGCTCAGTTAACCTCTTTATTCCAATCTCTCAGGGCATATTCTCCATCTATTTCTACCTCGCCTCATCTCCTGCAGAAGCTTTCTGTGTCTGTCACAAGCCGATGGACAATCATCGCGACTATTTCATACCCTCAAGGAGGCTCAAGCTTTCTTATTGAAGGCCCTGACCCTGTACTTCATGCAGCCATAAATAAGATGTGACCTCTCCATAGAGAAGCTTGCCATCTCGTCTGTAAAAAGCACCACCTTAGGAAAAGGAAGCCCAAATGAGAGTGTAGCCACGGTGAAGCATGTTGCTTGACTATGAAGTCAACTAATGTCCTCTGGTTGTGGCGCTGCATCCCCAAGCCAGTTCTTAGTCTCCCCGGAATACTAATGTTTCCAACAGTTACCTGCCACTGTCCTAAAAGTTGTATTTCAAGCTCTCAGTTCTCCCCCCCCTGCTCTCATGTTCCCTCAAGGGGATGCTGGCAGGCGGTCTTACCCTGGAGATGCCGTCACTAACAAAATTAAATGAGGGACAAGACCCAAGTCAAGAAAGAGATCACTACAGTTTGGTTGACAGGAAACCCATTCGTGATCAATTGTGAAAAAATGTTGACATTTTAAAAATATATTTGTTTAATTTGACCAAATAATGGCTGTGTGCCAAACAAAGAAATAATTAAAACATATACTAGTGTTTTCACTATAAAACTAATATTTATCACATTTAATCATTAAAAAAAGTTTTTTATTTTCATTAATGTAATTAATTTTAAATACGGGTACATTTTATTCATTCATATTTTGCAAATTTAATCTAGTGACTGCACTTGAACTCACAATATGATATCACAATATCAATTTGCCAAATTTGGATTCTGGAACCATTTTTCCCCAAGGGTATAACGGAAAAAGAAATAATCCCTTCCAGAATGAAATGGTCACCCTCAAACTCTAGTAACGGTCATGGAAAAAATTTAAATTATCATTTTAACATCCTGGGCCGCGGTGGCTGAGTGGTTAGCATGTTGGCCATCGGGAAGAATCTCCGCTTGGGCGAAGTTCGAATCTACGCTTGGGCATCTGAGTGGAGTTTGCATGTTCTCCCCGTGCGTGCGTGGGTTTTCTCCGGGTACTCCGGTTTTCTCCCACATTCCAAAAACATGCATGTTAGGTTAATTGGCGACTCTGAAATTGTCCATAGGTATGATTGTGAGTGAGTCTACATGGGCCCTGCGATTGGCTGGCAGCCAGTCCAGGGTGTACCCCCCCTGTCACCCAAGTCAGCTGGGATAAGCTCCAGTCCCTTGGACTGTCATGTATTACAACAGATAATTAAATAACATCATGCAAACTTCAATGGGAAAAAAATATGATTTTTACCTTCACATGTCCCTCTTTGACCTCTCCATACTGGACATGCTTCCTCAGGTGATTGCAGATGGCTCGCAGGGTAGGATGGACCTCCATGCAGAAGTTACACCTGAAGCCTACAGGAGCTTTGTTTGCACAGCTTTCCTGTGAATGACAAGAGGGTGACAAAACAACAGGGTGATGTGTATTTCACATGGCGCTTGTTTGACAGCTTTACAAACGACTGAGCTTGTTACCGCTTGTTTTGAAATGACTTAACTCGAAACGTGCCAATAAAACATCTTAGGTATTTGAAATGAGCAAAGGTTGCTTTTCTATTCAATTTAGATCAATAAACCTATCAAATATACATTAAAGGAGATTGATAGTAATTCATTTCCAACTCTCATTATGCATTAACATCCCACTGAATGAAGGAGCAAATGAACAGCTTAAAGTGATGCTTTAATTTTTTGCTTTCTGAGATAATCAACCCTAAAGTGCTACTATGAAAAATAATAAAACATACGTCCAAATAGATAGTGAAGGTATGTTAATGTTGCGGCTTTTGTTGCCAAGTGGAAGAAACAAATTGAGGACCATGGCACAAATGAATACATCACAACAATTACTTTTGTGTATTGTAACAAACAATTAATTATATGCAAATATAGTGCCAGAGGAGCAGAGGGATGAGTCGACATTTTTCAATTTGTATTACTATTTTAAACTTGCATCCTCTCCCGTGTTTGCCCAACCATTATATTACCCCCATGCCGCTCAATGTATGTATGCTAATGTATCTAAGCTATCTGAACAAAACATCTGACATTTCAGCTTTGTGTTATAGCAAATTGGTGTAATATCTAATAACACATCTCATAAAATTTTATTTTCAGAATATTCCCATGGCCAGTAAAAAATGCCCCCCGGGCCGTGCTCTGGAGACTCCTGCTACCTGAGAAAGTAAAATTTATTTTATTTAACAGTATTTTCTATATAGCGCCAGATCACAACAGAATTAAAGAAACCCTTTCCTATTCAACAGGTCTATCTAAAGCTTGATACCATGTCCTTTTATATATGTCCTTTTATAGTGTCATTTCTGTCTCACACATTTACAATTCTGCTTATATATCGCAATAATTGGTTGGTTTTAACTTATTGGGTTATTTTGGTGTATATCTGTATAACCTGGGGAGACACTGCTTTCATACCTTCTCAGGCTTGCTCTCCAGTACATCTACTGCTTTGTGTTTGCTGAGAAGCTGCTTCCTCCTCTCCTGCCTGGTGACCCTCTTCTCAAACTCCTCATTGTGGTTCAGCAGATGTGTGGCAAGCATAGGGAGGGCCAGGAACTTCAGCTCGCAATGCGAACAATGGAACCACTCTGAGTTCTCATCCACAGGGTCCGGCGACATCGCAAAGTCCCTCTTGAAGTCGGAGCTGTGGTGGTCATTGTAGTGCATAGACAGCAGCCTGCCAGTGCTGAAGGACAACCGGTAGCATTTGAAACACTTAAATGGTAGCCAATCTCCGTCGCCGTCCTGCTCGGCTTCTGGAGCGTCCTCCAGCAGCTCTCTATCTTCTGTTTCCATAGGACTATCCTCTGTTTTTTCTGGTTCTTTGGCATAGATGACAGTAAAGTAGCGACCAAGCTTGCTGGCGTGCTGCTTCTTAGGGAAGACGCCTGGATGGCGTTTAATGTAGTGTGCCACGATGCTCTTCCTGCTAAATGCCTGGAAGGCACAAAGTGAACACTTTCGTCTCTCTACGGCCAAGCGCAGCTCTTCGCTCATCTCCGAGGTCTCCCCTTCGGATGGCGGCGGTATCGTCAATTTGTTGGGTTTCTCGCTCATAGTCTTGGAAGCAGCCAGACAGTGGGTGTAGTATGCGTCAATATCGTGGCGCTTTTGGTAATGTGCTGCCAAACCTTTACGAATGGGGTTTGTGTATGAGCACAGAGCACATTTGAAGACATTGTTTTTACCCTCCGGTTGAGCGCGGACGTTGTTGTGCTTGATGCGGTAGTGGCGGGCGATGCCTTTGCGAGTGGAGCAGAAGTACTTGCAGAGCTGACACTTAAAGATGGTGTGCTTCTCGGGCTTATTGACGGGTAGCTGCGCGAGGGTAAAGTCAACTTCACCGACCTCCTGGACTTTGGCTGTGCTTGATACATGACTGGCACTGCATTCTGCAATGGGCTCTGTGTCTTGGCCGACTGAGAAATTTGTCAACCCTGGGGTGAAAATTTCGGTGGCTGACTGATTGTGATACTTCTCATAGTGGATTTTGAGTTTCTCCAGCGTCCCGTGCGTATACGAGCACATTTTGCACCTGTACGCACCATAGCCTTGCCTTTGGGTCTTGTTCTTGTCGTCAGCCTCATTGATGTCCACGATTTGCTCAATGTCATTGGCGAAGTCCTCCGCCGTAACTTTCACTAAAGGGTGCCTTTTCTGATAGTGTGTGAGGACGCCGTGGATACGGGAGTTTACATAGGGACAGTGGCGACACTTGTAAACAGAACTGGGGTTGATGTCGGCCTCCTGTGCAAAGTCTGCCGCTTTGACTTTCATCCCAGGGTGCTTTTTTCCATAGTGGGTGAGGAGACCATGGAGGCTGTTGTACTCCGACATACACACGGTGCACTGATAGGGATTAGTGGATATAGAGAGACGTGGGTGAGGGCGATGGGGGTTGCTGTCTGAAGGTGGAATGGCAACAAACAGGGCGCCATCGTCCTCTATAGAAGTGTAAGATTCTTTGGGGCTCTTCTCAGCTTTCCCTTTAATAATATCCAAAAGTACAGATTCATCCCCTTTAACTGCCCATGGGTGCACTGCCTGATAGTGACTTGTTATGTCAAATATTGTGCAGGCCTCAAAGGCACAATCTCTACATTTGTAATGTTTAGTTTCAAGGTTCCCCCCTTGTTCGGTGGTCTCTGGCCCAGCCCACAGCTTGCTTGCCATATAGGCAAGATCCACATTATGCTCAGGGTGGCGTCTTTGGTAATGGAGCAGCAAGCCTTGGGGTTCAGCGTGGGAGTAAATGCACCACTCACAGTGATAGCCAGCCTCCAAGATGCCATCTTGGTAAGCCCAGTGTAAAATGGTCATGGCTGTGGCTTTCACGGCGGGGTGATCCTTCTTCAGATGCTTTTTGAGGGCATACACATAAGGGGACGTGTAGGAACAGTGTCTGCACTTCAGGGAACGCAAGGGAGTAGTATTATCAGGGTCTGGTGGAGGGGCCGGGGCAACCACGGTGGAAGCAAAGCTGCTGGATTGCGCACGTTCACGTTGACTCCGTACAACCGCGGTGTGACGACGCACGAGGTCGGCGTTCGCCTTAGTTTCCCTGTGCTTCTTCTGGTAATGAATGAGCACTCCTTTTACAGTCCGGTTTCCATAATCACAGTGCTGACAAAAGAACAGCTCGTCTTCACATTTGTCTCCTAGTTTAGGGCTTGAGTTGTTGGATCCATCATGACCATTGTTTTGATATTGCGTCATCAACTGTTTAGGTGCCGCTATTTGCAATTCGTCCATCAGTTTCATCAAACCAGGAGTGGGGGCACCTTGTTTGATATATTTTGCTGTCACTTTTACTTCGGGGTGTCTCTTTTGGTAATGGACCAACACGCCCACAACAGATTTGTTGCTGTATACGCAATGTTTACAGTAGAACATATCTTCATCTGATCCATACAGTGCTGCGCTTGACTGTTTCACGGGGGTTGATGTGCTCAGGTTAAACGAAGTGTTAGTGATGGGCTGATCCACGGAGACGACCTTCATGGTTTTCTGTATACGGAAATAAGATGCCTTTTGCTCTGGGTGTTTCTTTTGATAGTGAACCAAAACAGAGTGCATGTTGGGGCTAGAAAAGGTACACACATCACAATCATATACAACAACATTGCCTCCCATTGCTTCCTTGAGGGGATCTATCTCTGTGGCAGCTTTGGGGGTCTTAGACACAGTTTTGAGCACCGGACTTGAGGAGGACCTTGGAGTGGAGCTGGCAGAGTTAAAACTTTTGGGGCCAGAGTTTAATATCTCCCTCAGAGTTTGGGATTCAGATGTTTTGTGGGCCTGCTCCACAACATAGCTGGAAAAAATCATGGCGTTGTTGATCTTAACGGTGGGATGCATTCTTTGGTAGTGGGGCATGAGGCTTCGGACATTGGGGCTGGTGTAGGAACAAAAGCGGCACATGTAGACCAGATTGGGCTGGTTGAAGTTGAGCACGTTGCTTGCTTCTGGGTGGTGATCCATGTAGTGTTGGTGTAGGTCGTTGTAGTTGTTGTATTCAATGTAGCACTCCAAGCAGCGGAAGACTGCGCTTTGGTCCTCAGGGTCCAGAATGTACTTAAAGCTGAATTTGACATAAGGGTGCATCCTCTGGTAATGAGTGCTGACGCTACGTGCTGACTTGTTGTGGTAATCACAGTGTTTACAGTAGAAACGTGTGGTTCCAGGCTCCTCTGAATAGTCGCTGTTTTCATGGGTGACCTCCCTACTGTCCATGATATCACCTGAAATGTTTTCACTATCATCAGAAAGAGTCAACGACAGAGGTAGGCTCCTGGATTTTGACTTAGGGTTGCTTTTTCTTTTTCCTATTCTGCCTCCCTTATGAGCCAATTCCCTTGCATGAGGCTGCTCTATGTTGTAAGTGAAGATGGCATTTTTGTCGTCTTGGTTTCTGCCCACTTTGTCAGCACTCACATAGTTGTCTGCAATGTCCTCATCATCCATGTCATCCAGTTTGATGATCAAGTCCTGCTGGCTTTGGCTTATTTTGCTTTGAAGGTTGCTAGCAATTTCGTCGATTCTAGTTCGCTTTTTGACTGAGGACAAATCCAAAGGCAAGTCGTTGATGGACTTCCTCGCCCTTTTCCCAGTTACTAAGGGTTTTTTGGTGGCGAGCCCTAAAATGGAAGTCTGTGTTTTTTGTAGACAGGTCGGCAATGCTGTTACTTCAGCATCCTGCTGGTCAGCCAACTGGCTTTCAAAGACAGTGGGATCCACGTCATCACAGTAGGAATGCTTGTGCTGCTGGTGGACCCGCAGACCTTTCAGAGTGGTGGTGGAGTAGCTGCAAAGCGTGCACCGATGGGGGTTCTGCTGGTCGTTCAATGTGCTGGTTGGCTTTTTTCCATTCATTTTGCTTACATTACCCCCATTGACTGGCTCTGCCGCGCTGTCATTATGAGGTTCTGGGCTATCGCTTGTCAGGTCCAAGGTCTCCATGTCTGATGAACTGTGGCTCTGTTTGTGAGTGCCTAATTTATGAGGGCTGGTGCAAATAAACGGGCATTCATCACATTTATATACTGTGGTTTTACCAGAGAGGTGAATGTTCTCGATGTGACGCGAGATGCTGCGCCTGTGCATGGTGAGGAAGGAGCAAAAGGGGCATTGGAAACGGTTCATGTACTTCCTGAAGGGTATGCCTTTAGTCTCCAGCAGTTTATTGTCCTCGTCTGATAAAAGCTGCTTTGCGTCTGCAGACAGCGTTCCAGTGTAGTTAGGATCATCATCTATATCAACCAAGTCTTCGTCTTCCTCTAAGCTGCTCCTGGAGTCCTCGTCATTCAGTATATTGACACCTGTCTCAATGCCACTATTTTCCACGTTCTTGGTGATGGGTGCGCCTGCACCACTCTGCGTTGATTCAAGCATTTTTTCTGGGGACTCCACATATCCATCAGTCAAAGCTGTCTTTGATGCAGTCGCGCTTTGGGATGGGGAACCTACTTTCAACGAGCTCACACTTGCATCCCCTTCTGGCTCGGAATTGCAGGAAACTATCTTGACCTTGTCGCCATGTTCCTTGAACACGTGACTAGTCCAGCCGGCCTTCTGGTCTGTCTGATAGTCACACCACTCACAGGCAAATGTCCCCCTCATGAGTCTTCCGGATGAATCCGACTCCTCGTCTGGCTCAGTATTCTCCGAAGGAACTCTGGAACTGTCCAAGGGAACTTTGCTATGACACATAACATGGTGTTTGATCATCCTCCCTTTGCGTGGAGACTTGTATGTGCAATACTGACACGAGTAAACTTTGGAATTGTCACTGTGTTCCACAGCAGTCTGCGAGGAGACAGGCGCCACCGCACCCTCCTCAATGACATTGTGCACCTTCTTGGTGTGGTTCCTCAAGAACACCTTGGATCTGAAATAACGGACGCAGAACTTGCACTGGTAAAACAGCAGATGGGTTTCAGAGGTTTGCTTCTGCGATGCCTTGCTGGAGCTGTCTGCAGAGTTGGGACCTAAACAAAAGAGTATAAATCATCTGTTAAAAAAATTGATTGTAAAGGTGGGATAACTTATCAATAACATAAAGAGTACAATAGGAGTATGATATACAGTGAGTCCAAGAAGTCCCTTTACAATTTAAAAGATTTATTACAAAAGCAATTGATACAGTTGTCACTCGTTTATCATGGTTATCATGGTTAATTGGTTCTGGACCCGACCGCGATAAGTGAATTTCCTTGACGTAGGATTCAATATTAATTCATGGAATATTTATGTGGTTACAGCTAGAAAACCTGTTTATGACTTTCTAAAAAACTTTTTTTTTAAATTCTATTAGAATTAATAGAATTCTGTAGAAATTAAATAACCCATATAGTCACCTTTATACTTGTATTACCTAACATAGTAGACATGATAAGCAATAGGGCCGCACGATGGTCTAGTGATTAGCATGATGGCCACACAGTCAAAGTATGGAGATCGGGTCGAATCTCCGTTGGGCATTTTCTGTGTGGAGTTTGCATGTTCTCCCTGTGCTGAGTTTTCTGCGGGTACTCCGGTTTCCTCCCACATTCCAAAAACATGCATGTTAGGTTAATTGGCGACTCTAAATTGTCCATAGGTATGAATGTGAATGGTTGTTGGTCTATATGTGCCCTGCGATTGGCTGGCGACCAGTCCCCCGCCTGTGTGTAGCCCGCCGGTCGCCCAAAGTCAGGCTCCAGCACACCCCCGTGACCCTAATGAGTGTAAGCGGCATAGAAGATGGATGGATGGATGATAAGCAATAATAAGACATAATAACTCACCATTAGTATTGGGAAAGCTGCTTGCTGTAGTAGTATCTGCAGCGTAATGTGGGTCGATCCCATGGCATTAAAAAAAGGATAGACTTCAGCCTATCATCCATCCATCCTCACTATGACGCTTGTCACTTGATTGATAGATAGGGCAGCCAGTCTAACATTAATCTGCCAGACACAGACGTACACTCCGACAATACTGCCGGCTTTGTTTACGTCATATTGCGCACTGCTTGCGTGCAGGCTAAGGGATCCTTGAAGTGACAAATGAGACTGCCGCCGCTTCAACACTACTGTAGCAATCTACCGAGCGAACTAGTTAGCCTCAAATTTATTTATGGTATTGTAAACTTGGGTTTGTTGGCTGACTTAATGCAGTTAATGTCCCATCCATGTTAACGTTACAGACGCCTAGCACTGGCCAGAATACGTACTACATATGCAGGGTTTCCACTACATGTAATTTATCGTGGCGATGCGCCACTACAAAATAAAAGCTGCCACACCTTAAAAATTAGTTTTTTTTTTTAATTTTAAAACAATTTTAGTCATATATTGTATGAATGGATATATATATGGATACATATATAGCATATTATAGCACAATGCCTTTGAACATGATTTAAAATACCCTCATTGCACTTTATTCTGAAAAGCATTCATCGGAACGGGAGAATGAACAATAGTCCGTAAAATGTGTCGTCAATTGACGACAGCTTGTCACATGCTAAGTCTATGTATGTCAGCGTGTGTGATCACTCACGGTTCAATCTCATTCCACTCTCTGATATCTTTGTTTACATGCCTGGCTGGTGGCATCTAGCTAGCTTGGAGCTACAAGTGCCTATCACGTTCATGGGCTACATCAATCTTCATCACAACTTGCTTTTTTAAAGTGTCACTTCACAATATTGCTCTCTTGTTATCATTATAATACTTGTGGCTTGTCTTCAAAACCTAGTTGTGTGTCGAAGCTGTGCAGCAGAAACGCGCAGCGTGTACAGCTTTAACAGGAACGCTATCACAGGGGTCACTAACAGGCAGCTCATATGCTAGCAGTAGCTCACCAGCTGATGTTGAGTAATTCACCAAAGACCTTTTGCTTCACCTCTTAGTATTTTATAAGTGTTCTATTCAAACATGACACCTGTAGTTAATGACAAATTAGCACACTGAGGGGAAATGCGCTTTTAAATAATGTGCCATTTAAATGTCGGCAGTGCTTTCAGCAACTTTTCCATTAAAGTTTTGCATTGTTTTGGGTTCATGTTCTGCTAGTTTTTGGGAAAAAAAGAATAAGTTAAAAAATAAATAAGTCATAAAGAAATTGGTATTTGTTTTTTTTTTTTTTAAATGCAAACGCAGCAGCAGCAGCCTGACACAACGGCGGCAGTCCGGCCTCCCCTGCAGCCCACCACCACAGCTTCAAAAACATCCTAGGGGAAACCTTGATATGAATTGTCTCATTATTTTCTGACTAATACTAGGCCATAGTCAACCACAAAACAGTGATCATTAATTCTTTTTTGAAAAACCATGATATAGCGAGGGACGACTGTGTATGTTTTTCCAATTTTTTCTTTGTACTCGGTGATTATCAAAGTTTTAAATGACATTACATTTTTAAATCAAACATTTCACTGGTGGATTGGAAGGGATAGACCAATTCCCTGGCCACCCCAGATATCACCCCTGGACTTATTTCTATGGGGTTATGCCAAAGATATTGTGTATTAAACAATCATAAGGGCCATCAACCACCTGAAGGAAAAGATCACTGATGCCATTGCTCCCACTGATGAGGCCATGCTGCAGCCAACATCGAGTACAGTCAGATACCGCTCAATCCAACTAATGACGCCCATGTAGAGGTGTATTAAATGAGGTCAAAAAACTATACTATCTATTCCTTATTTTGTACATTTCCACAGTTTTGCTTTAGTAATACATTTGTTAAAGTGTACAGACGCTTTATGGGAACTCTGCATTGTCCCATGGCACTAGTATGGATACACTAACGTCTGCTATAAATATCAGATATCCCTTCATCAGCTACATACAGTATCTCACAAAAGCGAGTACACCCCTCACATTTCAGCCCCATTTTTATTACAGTTTTTATTACTTCCCACCTGTCAATAGTATAGAAATCAAACTTGGAGGTACTTTCGAGTAGTGAGTGTACAGTTTGTACAGCAGTATAGATTTACTATGCAACAAAAAAAAGACACAGCTTGCCAGCTATTTAGAAAATAATGACTACATTTGTCATTTAGTAAATGTATACTATTCTCCAAGCTGTGCACTGACTACTCTCAATTATCTCCATGTTTAATTTGTTTAGAATTGTCCCTCGAGAAGGTGTATTAAAATGTTGAGGGCTCTAATCACCTTTGTGAAATACTGTATGTATTTCGATGTGTTATATATTTTACATGAGTCATGTCATAATATAAATACAACACTTAACAGAAAATATTGTGATAACGCGTCATGAATTACCATTTCACAGCTTAAAAGCAGCAAGAATCAAATCAATATTTATGATTTACTGAATGAATATTGAACATATGAATATGCATTCATGACTCAGTGAAACAATGATCCTTTTATGTAGAATTGTGTCCAAATGCTTGATGAATGAACTGTAACATCGAAATTGATGTGGGAGGCATACTCATTCCAGTTTTAGTCGGTGTGTAATCCTTGTCACGCTTGTCCCCAGTTTCCTGTGCTGCCGCTTCCTCCTCCTCCTTGTCATCATCTTCTTCCTCCTCCTCGTCGTCGTCGTCGTCTTTCAGTGAGTCAGACTCGTCTGCATCCGCCGGCTGCAGGAAGGCCGTGTGCACTTCCTGAATGTGGGTCTTCAGGTCGTCATACGACTCGGCGCGGAAGTCACAGCCATCACACTGCAGTACCTCCATAACTGAACAGGGAAAGCACTCCCTGGAAAGTCAGGGAAACCTGCAAAATGACAACATTGGATTTGTTTACAGATTTTTCAAGGGGTCTAGTGAAGCATCAGTGTCTTTCATTAAAACATATTGCAAATGCTTTTCCTTCTCTAGCATAGTTTATAACTATAACAAATCTTAGCCCATTAATACAATGACTCACACATCCTTCCAAAGAAAGAGCCTGGTGATAAAACAACATGATTCCTTGCTGTGAACATGGAAGCGAGTGCAAGAACGGCACATCTTTTCGAGTCGGTGGCCAGCAAAACGTGACGCTTTCAAATGTCAAAAAACATCCTCACAAAACAGCCCCTCGATTTGTATCTTGATAGACTGTCTTTGTATTGCATTTCCGAGATGGCATGACAAAAAAGGGATAATATCGCTTTGACACAGAGTGAAGAAAAAAGTCATATTATGGACATTTTTCCTCCGTGTTTGTGGAGGACAAACAGAAACAAAAAGGTCTATTTATTATCTTGGTCACATCACCCTTAGAATGTGAAATGTTTTTTTTTTTATAAGTGTGAGGGCGGGGTGTCAGAAAACTCAAGAAAAAACCCCTGATTTTTATTACCTGCTAAGTTAAGTAATTGACAGCGCAGAAAAATCCAGAAAATAGTTTTTAATGAGGACAAATATTAACATAGGATTTACTGTATATAAAATGTTGAGCCCATAAGAAAAGCAGCAGCTCTACGACCATTTATTACTAAGGATGGGCATAATTATTGCTTAATCAATCACTAGGCATTCTGTTGATTGCAAATGAATTGCCTCTTGAAGCAATTGAGGCAAATACAAAGGGCAATACTTGGTTGCAACCAACAGAGAAGTTGTTGATTCAGTCTCAAACGGTTGCTGTCTCAAGAAGCTACATCCTCAGAAATTACTCCAGGCAGCATTCCTATGTTCAATCCGAGATTGAAATCTCAATCCGCATTGAAATAAAAGTTCAGAAGCTCTGAATTTAATTCGTAAAACCACTAATGTCCAGATTCAAATAACTCAGAAGCACCACAAAACATGAGGATCCAGCAGATGCCATTAGGAAGGTCTCATTTTTTACCACAGCATCATTCCAGGAACAATGGAGGGACTGAGGGAGGATTATGGCCTGATTTATCCCATTTTTATTACCTTGGGATAAGCAACAGCTGGAGAGCAGCAGCTCCACAGAACAGTATTTAGAGCCGAATGTTCCGTCCGATATATCAACTGTCCTCAAATAAGATTGAATGAAGCAATACGAGACTCCTTTCATCCTTCTCTGTAGTTTGGTCAAAGACCAGAGCTCAGTTATACTGCACCTAGCTTGTGATGCAATGTGTTGTCAATTACATCATTTACAACCATGAAACAAATTAAATATCAGATTGTTTTCTTGTAACAATAAGAAGAATAAATTGTATCATGAATGAATGACTGTACTACATGGATTGAGTCATGGGAAATTGCAGGAGCATCTGCTTCAAAAACTGGTCAGAAAATGAACCTCAAACATGCATCAAACTAATTAAGCAATTGCAGATCAGTGTATCCTCTTTGCTTTGACTCCGCATACTTAAACGCATTGATGATCATTATTACACAGATTTAACACTAGAAACATGCCTGGTTGACATGTCCACAGTGTCCATGTAATAATGTCGTGCTATTCAACTGGTGGCCCGTGGGCCAAATCAGGCCCATGACTATGGGAAACATTTTTGCAGCAGATTCCTTTCATACACAGCCACCCCTCACTACATCACGGTTCCAACGTAGCTCCTTCATTCTATAACATTTTTTCAAAAATCAATAAATGACCGCTGTTTTGTGGTTGACTATGGACTATAAGTCCAAAAATACTGAAAGACAAGTTATATGTATGATTCTGGTCACTTGGTGTCAGTATTGTTACATTGATGAGACATTATATTACATAAGATTGCCTTCACACCTATGTCATGTCCAACATGACACAGTGAAAAAAAGTTCTCCCATTCCATGTGAAGTGGTAAGTTTTTGGCTTCTTACTTTGTCCTTCTTCCCCAGTCCGTTTGAAAACCTTTCTTAAGTTTAACAAATTGGTGGCTAACTAGTTCTACCTCTAGCTCGGTAGCATGCTATGTTTAAAGCGCAGGCCGTCTCTTACGTCCCAGCAGTGATCCCCTGCGGACTATAGTTGAGCAATATTTGGCAAGCAAATACTAGGAGTGTAAAGGGGACTATAGGGGTGTTATTTCATGTCTAGAGTGCTCTAAGACAGAAACAGGTTTTTAAGCTGTAACTACCAAAATATTACATTTATTAATGTCGAACCCTACTTTGCGGAAATTCACTTATCGCTGTCTGGTCTGGAACCAATTAACCACAATAAACAAGGGATGACTTTTGACTAGCTTATATGCAGTAGGTCATAAAAACATCAGAGCGCTCCTGTCATACAGGTGATCTCTGGTGAGCATAAACGTATGACTAATATTGTAATTTACGACTATATTAGCCTTTTGGATAGTAAAAATGCAGGCCTTGCATTGACATAGATACAAGAAAAAAGTCCAAATGGTCATAAAAAAAAGACTTCAGTTTTCATTGAACAGTGGTAATTAGTCATTTATTTCTCTATTTTTCATTGAGTAATTCTTCAACAATTGATGTTTTCTGTCCTACTACTGACCTAAGTAGTTAAGAAAATATTCAACGAAATGCAGAGACAGTTGCAGAACCAAGCTAGTGGAGTCCATGGGAGCAGGCCAAGCTGCCACAATGTCCCTGAGCAACCAGAGGATCCATTGTTCTGGAGTCAGGTTACAGCCCCACCCTGCTCTCTTGGCATTTAAACACTGTTTTCCACCAAGTTGCCAACAAATGCCAGTTTTCTTAACATGGGTATCAAGAGAATCATTTAGGAGAAGGAAAAAAAACACACCATCTGCCTGGAGTTGGCTGGGTCTTGCCAGTGCCACACCAAGTTAATGGCTGAGACTGTGCAAGCGCTTTCATCTAGTCAGCTGGGGCTCTGACAGGCGGTGACTGAGCTGCTCAGATCCTCCTCTGAGCTGAGCTTCAAGGGCAGCCATTTTAAGAGCTGACTATGTGCACTTAGGTGTTCAGCCAGCAGCACAACATGGACCCACGGACCTGATCCTCTTCCTCAAAAAAAAAAAGCAGGCAGGGCAGCCTGTCACGGAAAGAAGTGCTGACAGAAATCTATCTGCCAGATGTACACAAGCTCAGCAGAAAGCATCTCGCAATCTCGCCAGCCTAACTCCGCCTCTCATTTCTCTGGACATTATCTCTCGCATCAGGAGGTTTTCATAAAAAACGGCAGTTTTGCGTTCTGAGGAAGGAGTCGCAACAACCCTTTGTGGAAAGAAAATCTAGACTGAGAAGCCTCTCCTCTCCTGCCAACGACATTCCACAAGGGGGTCTAAAAATGCGAGGCATGTTTGAACTTCTTTATCTGGGAGCTTCGCAGCCCTCAGGAGAGCACGGGAAGGGGGCAGCAGAAGGGGATAGCAGAGCCTAAAGGGGAAGGGGTGGGAGGAGCAGGGAGCGTGATGAAGCAACCTGGAAGACCTTTGGTGGTGAGCAAAGCAGGACAAAGCCATCAGACTGGGCTTCCCAGATTCCAAAGTCTAGTGACATTTGTTAATCACCAACCGGTCTCTCTGCATCGGTGAGCTCTGCCAGCAGTCACACCCTCCACTAACACTGGCTGACTGCAGCTGCCTCGCCTGAAAGAGGACCTTTGAGTAAGCCCGCATTAAGCTGATTAGATGCAATGAGGCTTCGTGCTCCACTGTTGGTTATTGCTACCATCTCATGTCATCAAGGGGGCAAAAATCCATGGGTTGAATTTGTGATACAGGTTAGCATCTAGTCTCCTGCTATAATGCCGGGAAACTAGGAAACTATCTCCACATGCCAACAAAATAACCCTCCACTATACACCAGACCCAAGGACTACTATACTACATTTGTATACTACTACACAATAATTGGGAATGTCAATGGCAGGCAAAACAACTTGGAAACAGAACTTAAATTCCATGTAAATTGCGGTCCGAAAGTATAACAAGGGAGAATCTGATTGAAAACAGGACGAGAAGGATAAGAAACCTGATCTCCCTCAGGCTCCCAAGTCATATTTTTAAGTGTTTCGTGTGGGGTTTTTTGGTGTCTTTTTTGGTATCGGTGATGATATTCAAAAGGTAAAACGGTATTGATGACAATAGAGCTACACTAACATTAAATTGGAATTATTGTCCCAAAGTAGAACAAGAGACAATCTTTGATTGCAAACAGGGCAAGAAGGGTAAAGTTGATCTCCTCTGCCTCAGTTTTTTTGTCTTTCACATTTCACAAGGATATCTGTGATAGGCCAAAAAGTAAAACAGCAGTGCAACAAAATCATTTTCAGCAGATTCCTTTCATATACGGCCGTCCCTCACTACATCATGGTTCGAAAGTCGCTCCTTCACTCTATCACGGTTTTTCAATAATCAATAAATGGCCGCTGCTTTGTGGTTGACTGTGGACTATTAGTCAAAAAATATTGAAAGACAAGTTATATGTAGTATTCTGGTCACCGAGCGTCAGTAATGGCACAAAACTTGATGGGAAGAGATGAGATTGATGAGACATGACGTTACAATTTGAAACTCTCTCTTAAGAAGAAATAAATTGGAGGCTAACTAGTGAACCCGGTTCTTAAGTTAAGAACAAATAAATTGGAGGCTAACTAGTTAGCCCGGTAGCTTGCTGTATGCTATGAGCAGCGGCCGTCTCTTATGTCACTGCATTGAGCCGGTAGCCTGCGCATTAGTGTTGCGCAATGTGGTGTAAACAAAGCACAATAGGAGGGTAAAGGAGACAAAAGAGGTCTAATAATAAATTAAAAAAAAACAATTTTAGAAGGTCATAAACAGGTTTTCTATGCTCCAACTACCAAACTATTCGGTTTATTAATATGTAATCCTGCTTTGCGGAAATTCACTTATCGCTGCTGGGTCTGCAACCCATTAACGGTGATAAATGAGAGATGACTGCACTACCAAAAGTACTCATTAAAAGTTACTTTTCACAGTTACTTGAAATTTTAAAACATGACAAATTCAACCACTTCGTTACTCACCACCGACTGACCACAAACAGATAAACACATAATGTATGATCCATGATAAGTGTAAAACCATATGAGCACAGTAGAGCATAACACTTCACAAATGGCAGAGTGACAATTTACTTGAGAACATTATTTTCCATAAATGGCACAGTGAAAAATTCCTTGATCCATACCGTTATCCAGATCTGTAAAAAAAAAAAGTTATTTGGTTCTTCCCAATTGGTTAGGACATTTTTATATGCTAACTAATGGTTGATTACTATATACCAACTGGTTGATTACTATATACCAACTAGTATCACATGTTGCACTTGACAAGGTCATATATTCTTCAATGTTCACGTTTTGAACATCAAGTTGTCATAAAACTAAAAAGGTGCTATGAAGATAAATGTACACTATGTGACATCATATAAAGAAGTCAAGCAAAAAAACATACAATGGGTTATTCCATCTGCATCTCAAAGTGAGAACAGAGTTTTGGAAAGAGTACAACCTGGATGGAACTTTCCAAAAATAGTGACCTAACAGAGCTCACCAGTGGAGAAAATGTGTAGAACATCCACATTCGTAAAGATCTCATCATCTCGTGCCATCTTAATAAATAATGAGCCATTGATTTTAAATGACAGCCTGCTATTTAAGGGGGGAAGCAACAGCAGCAGAGAGACCGAGGTGCAATGACACCACCACAGAGAAATCAATACATGATAAAGTTAAAATAAGTTAAGACTGCGGTGCAAGCATTTGTCTACTATCCAGCTTTGAGGCACGTGTGTGTTTTCAGGTCAATTCCGACGAATAGCTGAGCTTGCTGGCGAGGAATGTCATTGTGTCTGCAGGAGACCAGAGAATGTTACATCACCGTCAGAGGGAAAGACACAGTGCAGGCAGGCAGGCAGGCTCAAGATGGCTCCTGCTCATCCTCTGATGTCAGAGGCCGCTGAAGACAGAAGAGCTTCACATCTGATGTGTTTAGTCTCCTACTCCCACTACATGGCTTTTGAACGCCAATGGACTGCAGGTGAATAACATCTGCAAGTTCATGTCATTGTCCCTGCAATGATCTAGGCTTTCTTTTTGGACTGAAAAAATATTTGAAGTCTACCCACCTGTGTGTAATTAGTATAGTTACCACAATTCGACTGCTGCGTTCCATAAAACGGGGAAATTTCTGACCTCTGATGAAGAAAAGTGCATTAGAAAGACAAAGCCTACTCGCAAGGCAAGCAGACTTCATCAAGATGCAGTAATCTGATGTCACACAGCATAAAGACATAAAAGACGAAGTAAATGTATATGTAATGGTTATTCTAGATACCAGTTTAACGCGAATGATTCGACATGGAAATCCGCATGTAAGCAATTAAATAAACCTCATCAAAATCAACAAAGCAAGTCCTAGCTTACTGCAGTTATTAGGCATTTTTTGTTTATGTTCAGTGTTTCTCATACATTTATTTATTTGCGGCAGCCCGCCACCAATTAATTTTGACGCCGCAGATTGTTTTGACACTACTAAGAATTATCCATGTTTATGCATGTTTCTGCGGAGACTTATTTTGAAACCTTTTACTTTGAAAGTGTCACTTCCGCTTCAGGTTTTGTGTGTGTTGCAGTTGGTAATGATATTCTCTCGGCAGCTTTCGGTGATCTATCGGTGCAAAGTCATTTCCAATGTAAGTTTTCTAACGCTTTCAGAGTGATATAGTTGAAGCATTAATGGCTTCTCCTAAATGTGTGTTTTATTGATGACCTGATATCATTATAGACGGAATGACAGCTGTGTTTATCTAATACATAGCATTTGACTGTTAAAGGAATTAGCTATTATGACTATCCTGCATATACTGATTTAAAACTACAGTTTAATTGGCACTTATTATATGCAAGTATATTTGCCTCTATTGTTTATATTAACATTCAGTTTATATGCATATAGGATAGAGACATTGAGTTGATTTTAAAGTAATGGACTGTGTGTACACTTCAAAGACCACAATTCAAATTGAGGACTCCATATGATGACTGTGTTCTCTGACTCGAACCCCAAAGTAGCCAATAATTCCATGCAGCAGTTTCAGTGTTTAATAATCAACACTACCTGGTAGCCCTCCTCATAAATGTTGAACTTATTTCCACAAATTGAAACTACAACTAAAACGTAAAGTAAGGTAACAATGACAAATGTTAAAATAATGACAGCAGTTGTAGCTACTACTGCTAATCATTTATGTTGACATGTAGTTATGAAAAGACACATGTAAAACAGATTGCAGTAGATCAGCTTCATGTTTATGCTAAAGAACTACAGTTCCCATCATGCTTAGAGTGTGGAACTCGAACGTAGTGAATTTCTGAGATAAACATTTGTGTCACATTTTTTGATAGTTTGATCAAGTGTATAAATACTACAGCTTCTGATTGGACATTGCCATGGCAGCTGTTGAACTCCGGTGAAAAAAAGCAGCCACACGTTGCAAGCAAACGAGTGACACTGGGAACGCCGAGTGGAGGTTGGATTGCAAGGTTTATAGTGTTTGCAAAGCACCTAATATGCTGTTCTAATCCTGCATACATGTGTTATCATTCACAGTGGCGATGCTAAGGCCACGAGACGGCTTTTGTCTTAAATAAGAAATATCGTCACGTTTTATCTTCCAGGATCTTGTGACAATGTTTAACCTCTCATCCAGGTCTAAGTCCCGTTGCTCTGATTCCAGTACTCCTATATCACATACAAGGAACCTTAGACACAGTTTGTCAACATTATTTTGAGTGTTGATAAAAACATCAAGTATAAGCTATTTGTCCGCAATTTGGGTCGCAGCTTGTCATTAAGGGGTGAGGGTGGGTCCCGCAGCCAAACCAGAAGGAAAGCACTGGTCTAGCGTTTAGTTTTTGTACAATTTACAAAAAGAAAACTAAGCTAAACAAGTTATTACGTGTATAATATCATAAACACTCAAAAGTTACTGACTTTATCCAAACACTGTCTTCTTGAGGAGAGAAAGTAGAATTAATTGGCGTTTAAAAACTTATTTAACATAGGATAAGAATATGGAATGCTGCAGCAAAGTGGAGACTGTGGATTATTACTGCATGGTCCAGTCTATATTGGCTGACCAGGTACTACATCCTGTTAGCTCTCAGGATTACCTTTAGTCAATAGAAAAGCAACATAAATAGTCTAATTGAGACAAAAAAAAAAGTACAGCGGTTTAGATCTTTTCTAAAAATCATTCAAACAAACCACAAAATCATAAAAAACACTCTCAGTCAATTTACAGAGCTTCAATAAATGCTATTTTAAGGTAAGTTTACAAATATCCTCTCCCCGAGGGTGCCATATGTAAGACTTGGCCCGCTGTCAAATTCATCTTCAACTGACGTTCTAATCATGTGACGTGACTCTTGCAATGCCATGAAGGTTTCAAACCCACAATAAGATCATTGGGCATAGGTGTGGGGAAAATAGATTCTTAGATGCATCGCGATGCAGACACTGATTGAAGCTGACGAAACAAAAAAAAGGTGGCCAGGCATTCCCACCCCTAATTGGCCAGGTACTAAAAAAAAAATCTATTTGGCACTCGCAAAACTGGCTTTCAAACAATTTCACAAGCAGCTTGAAATCCCACTCTTGTTGGCTCATAGTCTGCTTTTATCAGTTGGCATGTTGCAGATAACAACAGTGGTTCAAAAAAGGAAAAGCTAGTCTGACCTGACTGACCTTCATATTCCAATCCAGCCTCTTTCTTCTCTTCACAAAGGGCTTATAACAAAGAACACTAAAAGACAAACACTTCATGAGTGACATCAGTGCAAATATGAACAGTATGCCAACTTAGTCATTCAATATGTTTTTCACTGTTACAAATGTGTCTTAAAAATAGATTATGTGTGCTGGGGTTTCTTTCGCAAGGTCCTCCTGGCCCACGTTTACAGTCAACAAAGACTTCATGGAACAAGGACAGCTCGAGATAAGGGTGAAGAGTATGAAGAGAAAGAAGCTACAGAGTATTGCATAGGAAAGAAAGCATGTAAATGTGCACTACAGAGGGGCTATTTTGACAATTTATTTTTCCCATTCACCAAAAAAGCCTAAGGCTAAACAGTGAATCCGTTTCTAAGGCAATTTTAACCACCTCAGTCAAATGTCCTTCATATAATTAATTTATTCGCTATAAAAGCACCTGAATAAGCTATCTACAAACTCACTACTACACATCATTGCCCTGATAACCTTGTGTATGTTCCACAAACAAAGAGAATAACCAGACAAACTCTGCTTCTTCTGACTCCTTTTCAGACATATTGAATTATTTAAGTGCAAAATATGATATACTGGATTGTATTTGGGATTTTTATGGTGCTTTTAAACATTTTAACATGTTTAAAAAAAAACCTTCAAATCTAATGATTCATAAATATTTATTTCACATTAAGAATTTCCCATGAAAAAAAGACTATTTTTTAAGAATTCTTTTAAAAAAATGATAGTGTGTCACTACAAAGTTGACATTAAAATCATGTACAGTACAGTCATCCCTCGTTTATCACGGTTAATTGCTTCCAGACCGGACCGCGAAAAGTGAATTTGCCTCAAGTAGGATTTAATATTAATGAATGGAACATTAATCGTAGTTAGAGCATAGAAAACCAGTTTGAAACCAGACATGAAATAACACCCCTGTCGTCACCCTATTTATTCTCCTATTCTTTGTTTACTCTACATTGCTCAACTGTAACGCGCAGGCTACGCGATCACTGCAGGGATATCAGAGATGGCCATGGCTTTAACCATTAGCAAGCTAGCAAACCAACTAGCTAGCCTCCTTATTTACCATTTACAAGAGAGGGCACATTCTTCAGCAGGATGGCACTCCTTGTCATACTTCAGCCTCCATATCAAAGTTCCTGATAGTGAAGAAGGTCAAGATGCTCCCGGATTGGCCAGCCCAGTCACCATGCATGAACATAATTGAGCATGTTTGGGGTTAGATGAAGGAGGAGGCTTGGAAGATGAAACCAAAGAATTTTGATGAAGTCTGGGAGTTGTGCAAGACTGTTTTCTTTGCCATTCCAGATGATTTGATCAATTAGTTCTTTGAGTTATTGCTGAGATGTATGGATGGAGTCCTCCAAGCTCATGGAAGTCATACACAATATTAATTCTTCTCACCAAGGCACCCAAACTGTTCTGTTTTCGTAGCATGTTTGTGCTTTCAAAGGAAAATATAATTTCTACCGTACATTATTTCGGTATGCAACAAGACTTTTGCCCAAGCACAATCTGATCTTTCTGCCCTAATTAAATGATAAAACTCAATGAATGATACAATACTTTATTAAGCTATAAAAAGCATAATCTAGAAGCTTTTGCCTTTCATATAAGCAATTTCTGAATCCAAATGAGAAACTAAAAATGATGTTATTGTTTATTGTTCCTATAGCTTGGATAAACGGCAAGAATTTTGTCAGGCACTGTATGTTTAAAATTCATAGAAATATATTTATTCTTTTAAATACTGTATGTTTAGATCAGTGATTCTCAACTGGTGGGTCGAGACCCAAAAGTGGGTCGC
Source organism: Dunckerocampus dactyliophorus (assembly GCF_027744805.1). Classification (NCBI taxonomy): domain Eukaryota; kingdom Metazoa; phylum Chordata; class Actinopteri; order Syngnathiformes; family Syngnathidae; genus Dunckerocampus; species Dunckerocampus dactyliophorus. Next base: position 17,114,437 of record NC_072835.1, on the reverse strand, counting down.
AGAGCTCTTTTCAGTGGGTTTCGTGTTTATGTCTGGGCAAAAACAAAAATGTAATGACCCAATGTCCCTGTATATACCTCGCGTTCTTGTCTGTGTTATTTCCTGGGGAGCATGCCATGTTTCCACTTTGTCATCGAGTGGAGACTTAGCGTGCCGTCCGTCTGACACAGCTGCAGATATCTGCTGAAGAAGAGCGCGTTTGAGTTGAAAAAAGTTCTGCAATTTGGGTCGTTGAGGGGTGATGGGGAGTTCCCGCAGACAAGCCAGTTGAGAACCACTGGTTTAGATGGCAGAAAATACTACAGAACGTGTTTTTACATGTCTATACTGTATATATTTTATTTCAAGTCTGTCAAGTCACATTAAAAGTCACATTAAATGTTGCGAAACAAATAGTTTAGCTAAAACTCAATATGCATGAGCAGCCAAGTAGTGCACTATGTGGGTTGCGCCGCAGTTTTTTCAAAAGAAAAATAATCAAAAATCAATTCCACCCAAATGCCACTAGGGCTTTGACATATATAAATTGATTGATCCTAAAGAATTTTGTCAATTGTGTGGATTAATCGGGACTTGAAGCAATTTGAGGCAAAAATGGAGTGTGGTACTTGGCTATGCCCAGCAGAGGTGCTGTTGATTCCGTCTTAACTAGTTTGCCGTCTAAAGAACAGTTAACAGAACAATCGTTTTTTATTCTGTTCAATCCAACCCCAGCATCGAAACAGGACTTTAAAGATTCTGTTCAATCCAACCACAGCATCAAAACAGGACTTTAAAGAATGATTTTCCTGTCCCTTTGAACATTTTTTTTAAATCATCGGTTGATTTTTCCACATGGTCGATCAAAGAAATTTTATCTACTGTCTATCCCTAATAAGACTGACGTCTTCAATTTATCGCTTGTTAACTTGAAATGATCAAACCTTGATAATTATAAATACGAGATTGTACCATGAACTTAAATGAGACCAGAATCAATCCCAAAAACTACAAGGAGCTGAAAATCAGACAAAAGGTATGCCGCTACTCTCGTCTTGATGAGCATATCTGTTTCATCACAGGAGAGTTTCGGCACTTGTGATAAGACAAAACAGTGCATCTCACTCTCCTCACCATCACAAAGCAATAGTGAGGTTCCAGAAATTATGTGATCACATGACACGTCTCACATTTGAGAAAGTCTGAATACACAGAGACGAGACATCCATCTTGACCTGCCTATCAACGACCAGACAAGATGGGACTGATCAATAATGGGCAATCAGCCACGAGTTGTCATAATATTCATAGTTATCTGCTGGAATGGAACCAATGAATAGGTGACAGGAATACGCTAGATGTATACTTTGATTATTAGAAATGTTTTTAACCCCTTGGTGCTCAGAAGGGGTTTTACACTGCCCCCTATTTGCGTATGAAAGACAGCCTTATTTCACTGAGATTCAACTGATATACACCATTCCAGGATGCAATTATAACTGCAGGCTCCTCCAGACTAGCTGCAAACATAAACATCAATGAAACTCACCTTCGAAGCCTCACAGTATGCCAAATGCACATTAAAGTCTGACAAGGTCCTGTTACGCTGGCAGTGAGCCAATGAATGGAAATAGGTAGTCCACAACAAGCCATAAAGACACACTAACCACCGGTGCACTGATGTCTATAATTTTCGTCAGAAGCGCATATTTGCCACGTTATTGATCAGTTAGCATGTATGCATTAGCCACACTGTGCTACTGAAACAACTCTGAACTTTGAACTTTTGACTGACACCTCACTCGGCCCGTAGACAACTTTTTTTTACCTACAGCCAATTAACTTCAATGCAGAAAAAGTACCAGCCCATCTTGGAATGAACATAGCTAGGGCCAATTACATCCAATCTTGATAACTGGCGTACTGAATAGCCAATGAAATTGTGAGAAAAAAAACAATATGCTGGTTGATGGGCCGGCTTGCATCATAAAAGCACGGCAGTCCTGCGCAATTGAAAGGAAAATCCTGATTGTACATCAAAGATACATCAATGTTGCACCTTTGAAGTTTTTTTCTGTCTATGTAAAAAAATCATGACAAAACTGTCTTGAAAGACAATATACAGTGTCGAAGCCACGTTGCTTGTTGTATGGACTTACTGAAGACTTTGGTGACCGAGGGTCTCCAAAAAAACACCTTTGAAACGCCTGATCATTACTTTAGTTAAAAAAAAAAAAAAAAACTCAATTTTTGTTGCATCATTGTCAAATTTTAATTGGTAATTAATTAGGTAAGGACTCAAGCTGTGGCCCTATTGTGTTTTCCAGGCCACACCAACAAACTAGTTATTTTGAAGGCACGTTTTTGAAAACATATGGGCAAACCTAAAAAAAAAGTCCTTTTCAGTGTGTTCTAACTCCTATTCCTCAGTGTCAGTACCAGTTAAGACACATTCTGACTGGTTGGGAGTCTGCTGCTCAGTTTGTTAGCTTTCAAAAGAGCCCAAAGCCATTCCTGTACTCCAAATGATTCAATGACAGCTTTAAATTTACTTTGGGTATGACTTTTTTAGGTGTTTTAGTAAAAAAAAAAAAATAAATGCTAAGGGGTTAAACTTAAAACAAGCACAAACCTAATTTGGTTTAAAAAAAAAAAGATAGGTCAACCAGCTGATGACCAGATGTTGTCCACCACAAATGTTCTTGCAGCTACTCTTTAAAAAAAAAACTCTCTCCTCTAAACTTGAATTAACCCCGAAGGCTTAAAGGCACGGCGTCACGCATGTTTGCCTCACAGTCATGACATCGTTTGGGCATCTCTGTGTGGAGTTTCCATGTTCTCCCCATTTCTCCAGGTACACCGGTACATGTTAGGTTAACTGGACACTCTAGAAGTCTTATAATTCGGAATTTAGAAACATGTGACGGTAAAATGAACAGACTTTCAAAAAACTTGCAAGGATAATAATAATAATAATGACAACCACAGAACTTATTGTCATATGAAAGCTACACGTGTCTTTTGCCCTGGCTGCTCAGTACATACAATATGGCTAAGTTGCCAATAATAGTCAAGTAAGACAACCAGAACATGCACCCCAGCAGTGTTTAGAGTCTTTTTGTGAAAGCATCAGTCACTCATCAAGTCAAAAGGTAAGAAGACAATTTGTTGTTTGTCTTTGCACTCTTGTACGACAAGTAAGATTGTTAAAAATGCATAAGGCTTTACACAAGTTGGGTAATATCCTTCCACACTTCCCAATCACTCATCAAAGACAGCTTTTAGAATCTACAGGTGTCTTTATGGTGAACAGATTAAAATTCCATCCATCCATTTTCTATGCGGCTTATCCTCACTAGGGTGGGGAGTATACTGGAGCCTATCCCAGCTGACTTCAGGCGAGAGGCGGGGTACACCCTGGACTGGTCGCCAGTCAATCGCTGGGCACTGATTAAAATTCCATTATTTAAAATTTAAATTGAGTGTACAAACTGCAGGTGACTGTCGTGGAGTGGATTTGATTCAACTTTTGTCGTCCCTCATTTATTGCTTTACCTACTGATGATGCAGCATCAGGAGCAACCGGGGGTTCAGTATCTTGCCCAAGGACACTTCGACCCAATCACAGGAGGACGGAGAATTGAATCCGTAACCTTCAGGTAGGGAGATGACCACTCTACCACCTGAGCCATGCCACCCCAAGGAATTTCCTCAAAGTAGAATTCAATATTAATAGACATAGACATGACATGACATGACATGACATGACATAACATAGCACCCTTATAGTCACCTTTACACTCATATTATTATTTGTTTACTTCACATTGCTTAACAACAATGTTCAGGCTACGAGATCACTGCAGGGACACAAGAGACGGCCGCAGCTAAGCTAGTGACCTAACTAGATAGCCTTCAATGGTTTCAAAATTTCAAACAAAGTGGGGAAGCAGGACAACGTAAGAAGCCAAAAACATACCATTTCCGCACTGAATGGGAAAATAACTTCATCATGTCTATGGCTTGCTCCATGCACTGCTAAGGTAGTCAGACATGCTATGGCTGACTCAATGTACTGCTAAGGTAATCAGACATGCTATGGCTGACTCCATGCACTGCTAAGGTAATGTAATCTAAGGTACGTCTCATCCACATTACTGACGCTTAGTGACCAAAATACTACATACGACTTGTCTTTCAATATTTTGTGACTAAAAATAGGCCATAGTCAAACACGAAACAGCGGTCACTTATTATTTTTTTAAAATCCTCGATAGAGAGGGAGTGATATTATATTGTATATGGTCTTTATCATTATTTTATCTCATATTATGTGTACAAAATGTACCAGTGCAAGCAGAATTAATGGAATAGTAATAAGTATCTGGTGTTATTTATTGACTTATTGACCGACCATGAGGAAGATGTATCAGTTACTGTTAATGAAATAACAATTCATTAATCACTTTTAACAGGATGGGAGAATGTCTTGGAATGTTCCAAACTCCTTTTTCGATGCCAGGGAGTTGCCATGGTGTGGCTGTCGCACAACTTCCCATAGCTGACTTTGTGTATTCTTTATTGACATTGATTCAGCAGTGCTTCTGCTGGTTGCAGCCAAATAGTTGCACTGCATTTTACTAATCACACAATCTACAGAATTCTTGGTCTTGATTAATAGATTCTTCGACCAATCTTTCATTTAGTCAGTAAAACATACAGCTGAGACAATGAGCCAACTTATGCAACCAAGTCAATCAAGTCTTTTGTGTTTAACCTCGTTACGTCTTGCTGAAGAAGGGCATGCTAAACACCAACACCAGAGTGTCTCAGAGGAAAATGGAGGCGCACAGCCTCTCTCAGGCACTGCAATCCGGAGAGCTTTGCTGATCTGTCTGCAGCCTGACCTTCACTGGTGTCACATTCACAGGACATAAAAAAGGAAGTGCTGCACCGCACCGCAGTAGGCCTCAAAGACCATCCTCCTCAAAGACCTTGTTTACGACTATCACCATCCTATCCTGTTCAGCTGGCTTACATGACTAAAAAGAACTAAAGTTTATTTTTCAACATTGGAGCTAATTCATGACAACATGGCTAAAGGACAACTATTTTTCTACTGCCGAACAAGAGCATATGCACATTAAAAACCAAAGCAAAGAAGATAGAAAGAATAAGGAGTGCCATCGGTGTTGAGCAGCCAGCCACTAATCCCATATTTCATGTCTGGGTCCTCCATACTGCAAGGTCAGACTGTCTCTGTCTGACAGATGGCTACCTGACATCACCCACACAGAAAGACAAGACAGACAGACAGCCTTTAAAATTCCCCTTTCTTTATCTTTATTCACAAGCCCTCTCAATTAATGACTTGATGAGCCCATGTTGCCCTCCAAAGCCGCATGAAAAATTGTCATGAAGCAGGCCATCGTGGCAACCTTGCTCCAAGGGTAGCCTTCTGTTTTGTAAAGAGCTCAGCCTGCTCACTCTGAAAAGGGTGGGCAGGGGGAGGGTGGGCACGTTACACAGAGCATTAAGTAGCAACATTTGGCCTATTTTGCACAGATAACATCCAAGAAGATTAGGAGGAGCATTAATGACCATGTCCTCGTGTGTCTTTAAGGCTGCTGGGGTGAAAACGTCACTATTACATCTCCTGGATTGATATTTAAGGCACCTCAGCTCATTAAATGTTCACAAAATAAGAATGCCTTCAAGTCAATTGTCTTCCCTTGCTGTGGTTCATATGGTCAGGAGTGAACAGAGCAGTAGAACCCTCAATCTCAATGCAAACAAACCAGTCGGAAATGACCCTAAAGGGTAAAATGGTGACGTAACAGGTACGTTACTCTCTCAATGAAAGCAGGAGCACCGTTTGCTACCAGGCAAGGCAGGCAGCTGCTTGGGGTCCCATCCCAGTTGAGGGCCCCGAGGACTGGCAAACTTTGGTGGCCCGCTGTGAATTTTTGCCTATGACCCTGACAGACTCTGATGTAAGAACGTAAAAAGTAAAAATCTAATCATTCTGCCTTTGACATTATTGAACTTATCTTAGCAGGCTTTTTTCTTTGTTTTTCTCAGGCTGCTGCACCTTCCCTGAAGTCTCCTGGGCCTCCCGCTGCACACTTTGAAAACCGCTAGTCTATACAATTATTCAAGTTATCAACAAAGAACAATTTTGCTCCATTTTTGCTCATTAACAGCATCCACTTAACTGAGTAACTTATTTACATTATGCCCAATAAAAGAAGAAAGCTATCTCTTGTGGTTAATCACTGTTGCCAACTCCTCAGTAAGGAAAGTGGCTATTGGCTGTCCTAAAAGTCACTAGAATTGCATGTCAAGTGCTCAACCCACACGAACAGCTCTAAAAAGGATGAAGACGGCTTCGGAATGGACGGCATAGTGACTATGCAGAAGCACAATCCAAGCAGGCTTAAAGAACAATGCATGCTTTCATGTCTCCAATAACAACAGAAAAGGCCGCTAGTTGCTTTTTTGAAAAACAGTCGGTAAAGGTGTCTGAATACTTGGGAAATATAACGACAAAGTCGCTCAGTTGGCAACATTGCGGGAACTGATAGAACAGTTTGATTCTTTATCAGATGACAAGAAACTTAACCACTGAGGAAATGCATCAAATTTACAAACCTGTCAACCAGAAATGGACATTTGACAAAAATTTCCTTGGTGAATTCTAGGACAAAATTCTTGTTCTGAAGCCAAAGTCAACTTCACAAACCCATCGACTGATTTGGAGCAAAGAAAACAAGCTGATGGCATTATATTGTCATCCTGAACCTTTGCCATTTTGATTAAAGCCAAAAACAGAATCAAAATCCAGGAAGTCGATGGGTTTCGTGAAGATAAGAGGAAGCCGACAGACAAGCCTCTACTGAATCTTTCTTTAGAATAGTTGCCTCACTTGGCCGCTCTCTCGTCTCTCTTGGGGCAGCCAGAATTATCTTCTGCATCAGAGATGAAGCTCGAGCCAGTGCTCCACACACAGAGGGCTTCATTTCACACAGCAGCCCCGCCTTTGGCCTGAGGAGATGCAGCCAATCACACTGGAGTATCCGTGGCATGGCCACAGTCCACCATTTTGTGCTCCTCAAGGTCTTTGGCTGGTTCTTTCCGAGCAAAGAGGACATCTATCTTGTTACACAGATGGAAGTGTTTAAACGCTCAGAGCAAAGACCCGAGTAAGCAGCTTTCCTGCTGGTTCCCCTGCAGACCGTCATGGCGGTCAGCAGAAGATGGTAGCTGGGAGAACACTAGAAGCTGTGCCTCTAAATTTGGCAAATTGAATCACCCTGTCACATAACCCTAAGAGACCCAGCTCCAAGTTCCTGTGGACATCAAATACTGGTGGCCTCACATTTAGAACGTCTGAGCAATGTAATCCTTCCTGTAGATCAGTAGCATGTACTACTTGTATGTACTAAATGTTGCTTCCTAACATGATTGGGTATAAGTGTGGGCTAGGGAACTATTTTTTACAATTTTATGTGAAAAGGGGTAGCTAGATATACACAGTATTATCTACATTATGAAGAGGAACCTTGGTAAGCGTACGCCCCAGTGAGCCTATTTTTCTTTTTACATCAAAATTGTACGCAACAATTTGCCTCGGCACGCGTACATTTCCCGATATGATGCAAGTCTTGTCGTGTTATTAATACTGCTGGAGTCCAACATCGTTCATAATGTATTTGTATCACATAATGTCCCTGTTAGCACCGTGTTAGCATGGAAACCGGAACTGGAAGTCACACCCGCTCCGTCGCAGTTGACTCTAGTTCTTTGCTAACTAACACAGTTACGTCACAGGTCTCTGCTTTTCCTATTGATCACGGATGCAAAATAACCCACAATGGAGCCAAAGAAAGTTCCAAGTGCCAGCACTTTGATAAAGAAGGTAAGAAACACGACTGAAATCAACAAATAACTCACAGCATAGCATTTGGTTACCATCAAGTCTTCAATTAAATGTTCATTTATATTTATCCCTTTCATTTGTCCTTTATATGCATTTCAAATAGTTTAATGTAAAACTATAATTGTAAAACCATTAAACAAAGTGTTTTGTGTTTTCTTATGAAAAATGTATTCGGTTAGAGTATGTTGCCGTTTGAGTAGGACCTTCTGAAACAAATTAATGACACTATCCGAGGTTCCACTGTATGTTCATTTATTAAGAAGTATATTGCACAACAAATCCAAAACAGATGTTGTAATAAGTAAAAAGATGTTGATGTAACCAATGTTGTAATAGTGGTAAGGAGAAAACTGAGCCAGCATTAATAGCGCTCATGAGTTAATTGTAAACAACAGTACAGCAAGTGTAACACGCATGAGTTTCACAGCAAAAGCTCAGTAGTGTAGCCAAAAATATCAAGTGCATGCAGAGGTAGATAAAGCTGCTGGATGATGACCATTCAAAATGCTTCAAATGCAACTACAGTCGTCCCTAGCTACATTGCAGTTTGATTAATAAATGGTCTGTGTTTCGTGGTTGACTATTGTCTATTATTAGTCAAAAAATATTGAAAGACAAATTGTATGTAGTATTGTGGTCACTAGGCGTCAGTAATCTTAAACTGATCCAACATAGATTACATTACCTTAACACTCTGCAAGGAGTCATGGCATGTCCGACATGATTGAGTGAAGAAAAAAAAAAAGTTCTCCTCCCATTCTGTGTGGAAGTGGTAATATTGTGGCTTCTTACTTTGTCCTTCTTCCTCACTTTGTTTGAAACACTTTCTTAAGTTTAGAATGAGTAAATTGGAGAGGCTAACTAGTTAGCTTTGTGGCTTGCTATGCTTGCGGCGGCCGTCTTTATGTCCCTGATTCCGTAGCCAGCGCATTGTGGCGTAAACAAAGAATAATAAGCGTAAAAGTGACCATTGGGGTGTTATTTCATGTCTACAGAGCTCTAATCATGCTAAAAACGGATTCAGAAAGTCATGTCTATGCTCCAACTACAAAAATATTAAGTTTATTAATATTGAATCCTACTTTGTGGAAATTCACTTATCGCGGTTGGGTCTGGAACCAATTAACCCCGATAAACAAGGGACGACTGTACTGCCATCTTGTGGAGTTAATAAAAAGCACAAGGTTGCCTACAGCCACAGCTGTTGACACCAGTGTTTTTTTGACCGAAGCCCAACACCCTGGCAGTTATTTGCTTTCATAGACCACACACCCGGTGACTATAGGAGACTTATTTCATTTAATAAAAGATGTAATTGGAGCATTTACGGCTTCCAACGTCAGATACTCTATGAACAGTTTGTTATCCCACTTGCTAGTTTGTGTGTCATGAACGAATCAATCACAACATTTAAGAGAGATGATTCAGTGTTTTGGCTGTAAATAAGCATTTTCAAGAAGTATAAACAAGCAGCTCAGTAGGAAAGCGATTGTCCTAGTTTTCATCAATACCTATCTGCCTTCCGTCCAATACAACTCCAAACTTCCCAGTGTGGCATTAAATCTGCCAGACTGAGACCTCCTCCTAGAACAGACATACAGCCCCGCAAATACCACTTGAGTGTCAAGCTACTCTAGAATGTCCAAGGACACGTCTTGGAGAGAAACCAGGAAGTGTTTTTCCACAAGGACAATTACGCCAGGAAACCTTGCATTCCACACAGCCATCTCCCCTAGGAAACCATTTCCTGACATAAATCAATCCAATGTTGTCATCTATTATCTCCAAGTCAAATATAGGACCAACTATGTGTCAGCATCATAACACAGTAAATTATACTATGATCAATCTTAATTAATCCATGTTTGTATTCATGTTTCTCCCCACAACAACAATGCCCCCTGCTGTTTCCAATTCACCATCAAAGTATTAAAAGAAAAAGACACAAAAGGGTCTCTTGTAAGTGGTGCTGAATGGACAAGTGCCAGTAAACACTGCACTGTCAGGCTTACAAGAAATCAGCGTTCCTGCTACAGCAGCACGTCTGGATGCAGTATTCCAGAGTAAAGAAGACGCAGGATGCAATTAGGAGGAAAAAGTTTGAGCGGTTTGCTGCAGGAATGCATTGGAGAGATGGAACGTGGAGCTTTAAAAAGCGAGCGCTAAGTTTAGAAGAAGTTCCTTCCCAGGTTGGGACCTCTTGAGGTAACTCAACAAGTTAGAGACGGTGGGGAAAGATGAGAGACCCATCAATATTAACTTACCACCGAGACCTCCAAACTCTTAAATATTTAATCGTCCTTGGACAGCTCTGTTGCTTCCAGCCAGTGGATCCTTTCTACAAGACCACTCCTGTTCCAGCTCAATGAAGGCCTTGTCCCGTGGCACCACACAGCCCAAGGAACGGGCGTCTCCAAAGAATTCAGGACTTTTTTTTTCTCTCCTCCCCACCACAGGCAGCTTTTGGGCTGACAGAGCTGGGTTCACTGGTCTTACTTGAAGGCCATAAAACCAGAATTTAGGCAAGAAACCTGAGCAATGTCAGGGCTTAATTTATCTCACAAGCACAAACAGCCATGACACTCTTTCTCCATCAAAACCAAATCCCATGAGTGTTAAAAGCCCAGTGATAAAGACAGGCTGAGCTTTTTCTTTTTTTCTCTCCTCCCAGAAGGGAGAAGGCGACGTTGGGACTATTGATGTTCTGATGGAAAGCAGAGAAGAGGAACCAGTTTGGCAGTGGTGTAACGTGGCAACTGACAACAGAAACTGGAAAGACACCTTTCTGACACACAAGCGCACACACACACACACACACACGCACCACTTCCTCGTTGGAAGTTTAACCCTGACATGAAGTTTAACCCTGACATGAAGCTGCACTAGACCCATGGAGGTAGTGATCTACAAACTTTCAGCGACAAAGTATTGCAGCTACACCATCTTGGTTTTCTTGAGCAAACACAAAGAGAAGGAAGCGAGTGGCGTAACGTCGACAACGTTTTGGACGTGGGCCTTGTGTGTCGCACTTACAGCGGCAGCAGCAGCAGCAGCAGTAGAAGGGCAGTGCTGCATCTCATGCATCATGTCAAGAAAGCACTCACTGGAGCATTTCAATTTGCTTTTGTGTGTCCCCCCCTCTCTCTCCCTCTCCCTGTAGCCTTCCTTCACTGCCTCAGGTGGAGAAGAATGGAGGAGTGCAATGAGGGTGAGCAGACAGAAAGAGAGTGATGGGTTTCACAAGCATGTCCTTGCTGCATCCAAGCCATTACTCATTGGAGCTTTTTTTTAAAGCTTTAATGCTGAAATACAGTGCAACCTCTAAGGTCAAACAATTACCATATTGACCCCAATATAAGACACTCTTTTATCCTGAGGAAAAAAAGTCTAAAAAGACAGGTCGTCTTGTATTCGGGGTCTTGAGATTTAAACGTGCAAACCAAAGGTTGGGGCCAAACAACTTCTCCCCAAGTTAGTCAGCGCTTCTCTTCCTGTCACTCACAAACACCGGTGACCTGGGGCGATGCAGCCGCAACACAGAGACCAAATCCCAAAGGTAGCTAACAATTTAGCAAACAGCAGAGGAGTTACGATGCTAATTTTTAGATAATGGTGATCAATGAAGCAGAGTCATCAAACAGCTCCCAAGCAACTAAGGAATATGATATCCTTTTTTTAATTGCAATTGACCAGTTGCTATTACACTAACATGAAAACACTGTCAATGTTGTCTTTAAAAAAATCTCTTTATCTCTATCTTTAAAAAAAAAATCGATTTTTCCAAAAACTGGTCTCAAAAAAGAGGGGTCGTCTTATGTTTAGGTCAACACCGTATTCGTTCATATATCTGAAAGCAACCATTTATTTTTCATGGGAAATGGAATATGTGAAATAATCACTCCATACCCGTTACATGAATTAATAAATCCCATTATTAAATGGCAATGATTTAAGTTGCATTTTTAACCCTCTAAAATATGTACAAAAATAAATAAATAACCCCAATAAAAAAAAATTCAAATTTGATGATGGACACTTAAAAGGAAGTTGCTTTCAAAATGTTTCAAGTGTAAAAAGAAGTTAACCACTGTTTAAACTCATAAAAGATAGAAACAAACTATAAACTGTACTATATAATAGCAATTCACTTTTATTCTTATTATTAATATTGTTGACTTAGCCTTTATGTACTGAGCAGCCAGGAGACGTGTACCACTTCTTACTGTATGTCGCAATAATTTCCATTTCCTGTTCCAGGGTTGTCGTCACATTTTTTGGGATTTCCAATTCCAATTCTAGCCAACTCTTACCTCAGCTTTAAAATGAAATTATGATCTAAATATATTTAGCAAGTATCAAGACTAGCGTTACTGGCATGACAAGGAGATCCCACCTAAGGTGTTACAACACGAAACAGTGGAGGGCGCATCATCGTGATGTAGGGTGCTTTTTCCTTCCATGGAAAAATGGAGCTTCAGGTTGTGCAGGGGTGTCAAACGGCAGATGGCTATGTGGGGATGTTGCAGGGGGCATCTCTCATGACAGAAGGTCCTCTTCTGTGTGGTAATGACTGGCTTTTTCAACAGGGCAACGCTGCAGTTCACAATGCCCGGCTGACAAAAAGACTTCTTCTAGAGGAATAACCTCACTCTTTTGGACCATCCTGCATTTTCCTCTGATCTGAATCCTATTGAGGTTGAATCGTTTTTATTTATCATGCGGTTAATTGATTTATCCATTAGCGCGGCATCACTATTAGGTTCTATGCGTGAATGACGCCAGGGGATAGGATAAAACAAACAAAAAACAAGTTAGGCCCATGATGTACTTGTTGTACGATAACATGATTAACTTTGTGTTTGGTACGTGCACACACAAAAAAGTGTGATAAGTGCCTTCAGCATCATAACAGCAGCTCAAGGCTTCCATTCATCAAGGAACACAAATTCATTTTTATCACAAAGGACAACCTCACTCTCATATTTACCGTGAAATCACATTTTGACGCACCTGTCATTGTTTCCGCAAATAAATCACCGGCATCATCGCCATATCACACAACCTCAATTATCCGAACAACAACATTTTTCTGTCATAAAGCTCTCCGAAAACATTAAACAGAATGGCTGACATCACTTACAACAACTCAAAAAGATAATAAAGTATGGAGATTTCTTATCAGTGCACATTTTGATTATAGTTTACACTTTAAAAATGTTATCTTCAAGTTATCATAGATTCATATGAATATCAATCACGTAGTGACTACATCAATCATGACTGATGGATTGCAACATGAAGCAACAGTGTATTCTATACAGATATGAAGTGGAACCTCAACTATCGAATGCCTTATTAAAAGTTGTAAAACCTGGAGAAAAAAATATGCCACTGAGCCAGAATGTGTGCGCTTCTTCTTTGGCTTTTTTGCCCAAAAGAGGAGCAGCCTCAATAAGGGATGTTAAGAGAAGAAACGAAGAAAAATGTGAAAAGTATCAGTAATGTTAAGTCAAGTTGAGTATTTTTCACTTGTATTTTTCACATTTTTAACTCATGTAGATATGCTGAGACGTTTTCTATATTTAAAGAAAAAAACAGCCTGCATCTCAGCGTTGTGTTATCGGTGACATTATTCTGAACTTTTTGCTCTTTTCTTTATCTTCACAAATACTTCAACATTCTTCTTGTACACTTTTTTCTCAGAATATGATTACTTTATTCTCATAATATTTTGACTTTATCATCATAATATTGTAACTTTTTCCCAACTTAATTTGCTGTCTTTAGATGTTCCACAATATACTGTTTTAGGCAATAAATATGTGCTTTAATCTCTAAAAATCAACTGCCAGTGAATGCTAGATGGGTCCACACCAGAAAAGCAAAGACAAAATCCTGAAAGTTACACACATCAGCTCCAAACACTGCCAAAAAGACAAGGGCATCATGAACTGAGAGTTGGAGTACTGGTGCCTTGTCCACCAACACTGCAGTGGCCTGCCAGAGAAATGTGTCGAGCGCAGCAGATTCCTGTCGGGCGAGCGTGCGGCTCCTCTTCGAGGAACCTGCCACACCAGGGAGAGAGAAGGAGCACTGCCACCATTTTGATTTGGATGGCTCTCCTCAGCCTGGGCGCTGTCGCAGCACCGTGTGTCAAGCTCACGCTCCAGCTCGTCAGCAACATTGCACACAGTGACCACAAACCGCTGCAAAACACAAATAAACACACACTCTCTCCTGACAGACTGAACACCTTCAGGATATTTTGTGTGGAGAGCCATTTAAACAACCCGAGAGGAACAACAGAGCAGACACACGGTGAGAACTTCCTTATAGAAACTGTGCACCATTTCTTCACACTAAGCTGAACATTAACCATGTCGAGGGACCAAAACACTGCAATGTTCAGCACTATAAGGTCCAGCCATCACATGTCCATCAGACATGGCAACCACAAACAAACGTGTCAGGTCAATTGTTTCATTAAATACAGCCCAATCAATCAAGTCATTTTTCATGTAGAGGAGTTTAGCAACACATCCCTAATACAGAGGAGCCTACAAGGTCAAACACATACGATTTGTTCAGATTTTTAAAAATAATGAAATTTAAGTTTGTCAGTTCCAGGGTCAAGCTACTCTCATCTAAGTAACATTAACCAACATGAATAATAATACGTAAAAACAGTCATAATTAATAACACAGTAGTCATACTTTTTTATGATTAAGATTGTCAACCATATTGTACTGAGCAGCCAGAACAGAGACATGCACCACTTCCCTACATTGCACAAGCTCCATTTCTAGTTCTACGGTACTCATCATATTTCATATCTGTGCCACCACTTGGATACCCTTCTGTGGCAGCATCAGGATGGTAAAAACACTAAACGCCACAGAAAAAGCAAGACACTTGTGCAATTAAGCCTTGATTTGAAGTCTCATAAGGAGAGATCCACACCGGCGGTTCAAACTCTGGATTTTACTGCAACTTCAGAGGTCAAAAACCAACTGAATTGTACAACCTCTGGAGCATTCCACTTAAATGCAACCAAAAACTTTCGCTGCTGACATGAAGGAAACATCTGTCAGGAAGAAACCACTATGAACAAGAATCGTGACTCAAAGTAGGGAGGCTGTCTGCCTCAACCAGTTGAGTTGAATTATGAATTAGGGGGTCGAATGACAGAACAACAGCAATCATAATAGTTGCACCTTTTCCTAGGTCAGTTTTCTAGCTTTTCCAGGATGTTAAAGCAATGACAAAGTGTTTGCTGGCTGCTAACAATAGAAGAGATGGTATTACGCAACAAAGTAAGAAAATGAAACAAACGAATAATATACAAAATTTTAAGAACTTACAATTTGCACTGTTGGATATTGAGGAAGCTGAGTTTCTAAATGCAAAAAGAAGAAATGGGAGAGTGAGACAAAAAAAAATTTAGAAAGCAATTTATTGCAAACAACCATTAAACTGTGTTTGGCTGTTTATCAGCTGACCAAACGTTTAAGACCCCAGTCTTTAAAAGCCAAAATCTTGGCAAAAATGTGGATTCAAAGTCATTTTCTGTCAGGTTCACACTGTCATGATCTGTTGATGGTTAAAAAGGCAAAAAAAATGTCTCTCTTTGAATGCGGTCGGATTGTTAAGCAGCATAAGCAAGGCCTCTCACAGCGTGCCATTGCTGCTGAGGTTGGATGCAGTAAGGTAGTCATTTTAAACTTCTTAAAAGATCCTAAGGGTTATGGAACAAAAGAAGTCAACTGATAGACCCAAAACAATGTGATCGACCCTGATCCTGAGGATCACATTTGCTGTCAGTCGATTCTCTGCGCAAATGAAGGTTGTTACTGGTGCCGAGTGCAGTGCAATAACCATCAGACAATTTAAAAAAAAAAAAAAAAACACCTTCAAAGACCTTGTCTTCTTCAATGCCAAAAATTTGCCCGTTTGGAATTTGCACGAGAACACAAAACATGGGACATTGAAGTTTTATTCTCTGATGAGAAAAAATGTAACCTTCACGGTCCTAATGGCTTCCAACATCACTGGCATGACAAGGAGATCCCACCTGAGATGTTTTCCGCACGGCACAGTGGAGATGGCGTCATCATGATCAGGCGTGCTTTTTCCTTCAATTGAACAATGGAGCTTCAGGTTGTGCAGGGGCGTCAAATGACAGCTGGCTATGTGGAGATGTTGCAGGGGGCATCCCTCATGACTGAAGGCCCTCGTCTGTGTGGTAATGACTGTCTTTTTCAACAGGCCAACACTGCCGTTCACAATGCCCGGCTGACAAAGGACTTTTTCTAGAGGAATAACCTCACTCTTTTGGACCATCCTGCATGTTCCCCTGATCTAAAGCCAATTGAGAACATTTGGGGATGAATGGCAAGAGAAGTTTACAAAAATGGACATCTTCACCACCTGGAGTAACATTCCCACTAGCCTCCTGGAAACACTGGCATCAAGCATGCCTAAAACCATTTTGGAGGTGATTACTAAGAATGGTGCAGCTACTCATTATTGTCATTTTTTTGATTATTTTTATTTTATGGGGGTCTCTGTTTTTTTTTTTTAGATATGGTCAGCCTTTTTCAGCTTAATGGTTGTTTGCAATAAATTGCTCAGTCAAATTTTTTCCCATTTCTTCTTTTTGCATTTTGAAGCTTTACTTAGAACCTCATATATATACCTCATATATATATATATATATATATATATATATATATATATATATATATATATATATATATATATATATATATATATATATATATATATATATATATATATATATCAACTATTTTGATGACCTGTAAACTTTGAAACTGTGAAATACTAATCATTAGTATTTAATATAGTAGTTAGTTGCAGCTTAGATTTTGTACATGCTCTATGTTTAGTAGGAGGTAGATAGTTTTGATTGTGTGCACACACCCCTGATATACATGTATAATGTACATAAACTCATATTTATAAATAAAATTAATAAATATATATTATATATATGTTTATAGTGGGAAGTAGATCATTGGGACAAAGTATTCCACAGGCTGGAAAAGTGTGAGCACACCTGTGCCATATAGATACATGTGCAGCCAATTATTTACATATTGACCACAAATAATTTGAAATAAAATAGCTAAATATCATGAATATCATATAAAATATCATAAAAATGTTTCACTACACTTTATTTCCCTGTTGGTACGTGACAGATATGGAGTGGAAGAAAAGGCAGAGAGAAAGGCACTTAAAGTTAATTAAGGCATTTGTTCTTCAAGCCTGTGAAAAAGACCCTGATGTTGACGTTATTACCAACAGTAAATTTAAATATTTTTAAAAATTCCTGCCACAGCAATGCAGCAGAGGCACGACACAGCGGCGGCAGTCCGCCTCCCATGCAGCCCACCACCACAGCCTCAAAAAATACTATGGGAAACCCTGAATACAATACCCTTACACCCAGCCACCCTTACGACTTTGGACTCAACTCCCAAGGTGTAATGTTGCCGGAACTATCGTGCCCCCACCATTCACTGTCAGTGCAATTTATACAGAACAGCAACTCGGGGCAAAAAAAGTCGGAAGAAGGCCAGCATTAAACGGGTAAAGTTACCTACTTTTCTCCAATAGCTTAGCAGCTGCATGTAGGAAAAAACACCAGAATGCATGAAAGACTACCAAGCTGTAACCTTCTGTTCATAAAAGATAAACTGAGCCCATTTGTAAATTGGCGCTGTTACTACAGTTTAGCTCCAGTCCTATAGGTGGCAGTCATTTGTATGGCCAGGTGGTTGCTAACGTACAAACAAAATCTGGATGCACACTAACAATTAATTAATTGCTAACAAACAAAAATATGTGCACAAAACATAACGTAAGTATATGAATGAGAGGCTACATTTAGCTTTGTTCATAAAAGTACAGTTCTTCTTCTGCTTCTTCTTCAGTAGCCTCTACTTCCTCATCCAAGTGTCTGGCCTGCGGCTCAACATGTCAAACACAACCTTTGTTCTGCCCGACTCCTTGGAGACTCATCTGCCAGCCTCCATTTTATGCTTGGAGCTCCACTGTAAGCACCTGACCTGAGACCAGTGACAGACAGCCAGGAGCACAACCAACAGGACACACAATGACACACATTTGCATCATCTAGTGGAGAAGCAGCCCCTTAAAAATGGCCACCAGCTTTAGAGGAGGAGGAGAAGGAGGAGATAGAGAGACTCGTGCTGGACACTGTGGGCCAGTGTGGCTTATGGCAGCTCCTAATGGAGGACACAAGAGAGGACAACCATGCGTGCAATGGCTCCATGAAGCTAGCGCGCTAACTAATCCCTTATCTTTTTTTCAGGAGATGATGAAATAAAGCAACAACGATCATTTCCTGACTGACAACAGGATTGGAGAGAGGCGGACATGAGAGCGAACCGGGAAGCGAGGAGAAGACACACTTGACTTTGGCTACAAGGGTAGCCAAACACCATTAAAAAGCCTCCCCATGGAGGAGGAGGAGGAAGGGGGTCAAGCTCTTTCCAGGTCACGCTCCTAAAAAAAATAATCCCATGATCTACCAATGGCGACGTTCTCGCAAGACCTTGAAAGCCACATGGAATCGTGTAGCCACCACTGACTCATAAACGCAAATAAAAGGCGTCAAACTCACCGCTACAATCTTCGCCGTCACCTCCAAAGTTGTGTCTCATGCGTGCGTCCGATCCGGCTAGTAGTGGCTGATCGCCATCTTTCCTGCTTCTCCTCCTTCTTCTTCTTCTTCTTCTTCTTCTTCTTCTTCTTCTTCGCCTCAGCTGCAGATGACCTGAGCTCCTCCGCCGAGCTCTCAATCAGCGAGGAGGAGGAGGAGGAAGAAGACAACCACCAACACAACAACAATGATAACGTGACGAGAGGGCCACACAAAGGAGGAGGAGAAGAAGGAGAAGTTCGGCAGGCGGCGAGCGAGCACCAGAGGGTGCGCAAGAGTTGGCCAAGAGACGAGGGAGCATCGGCGGGATGGACGCTCGAGAAGCTCATCCTTCATGGGGGCACACACGCACATACACACACACGCGCGCGCGCGCACACACACACACACATTCAAACGCGGAGGGAGCTAGCTGCTAACCCCGGAGCCCTAGTCGGCGCGCTCCCTTATGCGCGCACACACATATACACACAAATACATTGGCGTATACGCGCACGCAGGCTCTGTGAATTTTATAGCGTGGATAGTAATCTATACGCGCATGTCTGTGTGTACGCGCGTGCCACGACATGGGGTTATCTGCAGTTCACTTCTTTGATAGACATGACGATATACTTGTAGATACATTCATAATACCTGGATAGATGACAGGTAATGTACTGTAGGTATATGCATGTATTAAACAATATAATAACACATATATTATTACTTATTACCTGTAATTACTAGATGACAATAGTTTTACTGACCATACATAGTTATTATCATTAACAGACTTTGACGAGTCTTATATATATTATAGAATACATTACTTTTATGTAGGCATGTATGTATGTATAAATTAATAGGTTTGTTCTTAATGTTATAGTAATATATTGACTATTAATACCAATAATTTTAGTAAGCCATTATTAGTCAAATAAAAAAGACAATGTCATTGCCAGCTTGATTTAATCAATAATGAGTTTTATTACATATGATTAAAAAATATTGTATAAGATACAATACATTATTATATGGCGAAATAACACTATTATTATTATCAGTAGCAGTAGTATTTATGTATTATCTATTTTTACAAAAATATAGTTATATAATTAATATGTTTTGTTATATTAATATATTCTACTTGATTTAGTGCAGTGTGTATCATTGTGTACACGGTCACATAAAATAAATTAATAATATTGTTTTTTTCTGTGTTTAGTTTTAATCATAATAATAATATTTACACTTAATGCTCTTTTAAATCAAATATATTGAGTGGGGGCTTTTTTAAGGGTGGGGTAGGTAGTCAAGCATTCACTGTACTCAATACAAGTGTCCAGTCAGATTGCTCTGATGACATGCTAGTAGTACTGCTCACGGCCACTAGAGGGTGCATTTGCTGTTACAGTACTGCATCTGGTGGTTGCCATAATATGTTGTGATGTGTTAATCAGCATCAACGTTGTAATCTAGTTTTAATGCTACTATAATTTAATGAATGGCTGTGTTTTATGTCCGCTTTTGCTTTCTTCAGAATATTACAAAATAAAGTCAATGACCATGTCATGACCTGGATCATCTACACGTTTTAATTCAAGCCAAGCCAATATTTGATACAATAATGGTGTTGTTATGTGAGGTCACAAAGTGTCACAGTCAACACAATGCTGCTGCAGGCTGCTTCCCTGCATCCAGCAGCTAACAAAGAGAAACCCAAACAAAAGGTGCTCACATGTACTGCATGTAGGATGGCCTGGAGGGGGGGAGCCTGCCAGGGGTGAGCGCCGAGGGAACCGTTGTGATGGACCATTTATCCGCTTTTTGATGAGAATTTTCACAGTCTAAGTCTTCTCGTCATTTAAAAACAGCCAAGAAATGCAAGTCACTTTACTTTATGGTTTAATCAAGCCATACCACTGAGTTATGAACTCATTTGTTTTTAAAAAGGTAGATACAGGTACTGCAGATGTGGTTAAATTTGAAAAAAACATTCATTGTACTTAATTTTTTTTTTTTTTTTTTAGCAGGAGAGTTACATTTAAAACAAGTAAAAAAAAACAACAAATAAAGTTAATACACATATTTTTAACGTGTAAAAATATCTGGATCAGGAGTTTAGAGGGTGTGAAAACTTAGATCCATTTTTTGGTCAAGTTTGTTTATTTATTTATTTATTTTTCAAATCAATTTCATATCAATTATGAGTGAAATCATTTGTTCCGGAGTTTAACACTGAGACAACAGCTTAGGCCATTGAACGTGGCTTCTTTCATGATTATTATGATCTTTTTTCTTGTGAGAAGAAGGTAACAGTTTAATTTACTACTAAAACGGTATATTTCTGCCATGAAAACACCAACATTTGTCACTGTAACACATATATTTTGACACAAAACACAAACATTTACAGTTGAAAATATACTGTATTTGTATTTCTTCTTTTTTTTATTCCTTAACGCCTAACTTTACTGTTACACATTTAATGGTAAGCTAGTACATTTTAAACGAAGTGAACAAACTATCAGTAACTACTGAGACACAGAGAAGGAGTTGGATTAAATAAGTTTTGCTTCTTCCTACTCCTACAAAAAATGTCTTATTGAAAACCATTGAAAATGGCATTTTTGAACCCATGTTTATTGTAACGTAAACTAATGCAATCCTTTACGTTCAGATTTCAATTTGAACTAGTGGCTTTCAGTTTTGAATTTTTAGATTTGACCATCAGATGGCACTAGATTTTACCCATTCAAAGCATGCAGTTGTCATAGTTTTCTGCTACTGAAATGATAAGCGTGTGTCGCTATTGATATTGAATAATGGTGTGTGTGTGTGTGCCGTTTTTAAAATCCTCAAAATATAATTAATATTCAAGGTTTGTCTTTAAAAGACATAAAATAACATTAATATATAATACTTTTAATTTTGGGGGGGGGGAGCGGACATTTTTTGTTGTTAGGGACAAATTAGTGATGATATTTAAAGGACTACTTAAAGGGACTGATTACAGCTGGCCACGAATTACATATTTTTAAACCATAACATATCAGAACATCAGCACCGGCTGGCATGTGTTACCATTAGTGGTTTAAAAGAACAAACCAAAAAAAGAAAGGCTCTATTTTTCACAATTTCAAATGAAATTGACTATAAATTGTAAGATGGCAGGCATTCATAGCTGTCACAGCTGTCTTGTGCACACGTAGAGCGCACACAAACATACTGTAAAAACACCGCCGGAGAAGAGATATTAACTTAAATGTTTGACTGATGTACTTGTCTTATAAGAAAATATGAGAAGTATGTTCTGACATCTACGCCTCCACACCGACACCAGCGCTTAGCAAAGGCGATATAGTGTGTGTTACGCGGGGCTTAGTTTACCTGCACCAAAACAGGAAGAGGGCGGGATATAATCCCTGCAGTACGTTCGAAAGCTAGCGCCCTCTAGGCAGCCGCCGAGCCCCTTTAATTCGTCTTTTTCTTTTTAAAATTATGTTACAGGCCACTGAAAAACAAGCTACAACCGTAAATGGTCTCAGACCATACATGTGGGGGTGGGGGTGCACTCTGCTTCAGGTTGTTTACATTCAAATATCACTGCAATTTTTGTGTTGTTTTATTGTATTTTTTTATGTATGTTACATGTAACTAGATATGACGTTTACGTCTACGCTACATACAATACATTGCGTAAGTTTTTATGTAGCTCAGTCTTGGTGAATTAAGGCGATAGAAACATGCTAATGAAGTCTTTTAATAAGAGCCACTAATAAAAACAAAAACCCAATATATAACATACAGTATATGAAGTATGGTTATTGACCATTTATGTTCATACATTTAAAAAATAATAACTACCACAGCACGTGACGTCGCAGAAGCGCTCTCATGCAAATTTGCTAAAGGAGGAAGTGACGTATGTCTTGTGCGTACACAGACCCGATCGCGTTTTCCGGACGGATTGCGTAATGACAGAGGTCAAGCACTAGGATGCTCCTTCGTTTCCTTTCAACCGCCCACCAGCTCATCAACTGGCTGTGCAGTTTCTTGCAAACGTGTGATTGGCCGTCCCCGTCGCTCCATTTGTAAACAGTAAACTTCATGACGTTCATATCGCTTTCAGTTGAAGGGTAGATAACATGACACTGTTCAAGCAGTTCGAGCACCCCCACCACCCACCCCTGTACTCAAGCCAGTTGTGTGTCCCCCCACCTCTGAAATCAAAGCCAGACTTTGGACACCCCTGCTTTGCCAATGACAGTTTGACATCTATGTTTTTGTGCATCTTTTAAGGCATTATTTCATAAATTGCTTCTAGGGCATTGGACTTAAGGTTCCACTGTATTCATTTTGTAGGAGGTGCAAGAACATATTAAATGTTTTCAGAGGGTGCCAAAACATTATTTTATCCCTGCATAATGTGCCATAATCTCACTTGGTTTTGATTTACACACAGACAGCCGGAACTGGAATTACATTTGTAGAAGACACAAATGTATTAAATCACATTGGACACGTGTTGCAGAATGGCCTATGAATTATGGATTGGATTGGAATGTATGTCATGTTTGCAATCAGAGTAAGATGGGGAATAATGTGGACGATGCATTTCACTCGTGCGCATTGTGACTGAATGTGGTGTAAATATGTAAAATAAGTGACACCTCAGAGCGGCGTGATGTGTTGTTAAAGCATAAGGCAACAGATGGAAAAAGCATTCCTCCATACTGGAAGTTGTGACGCACATAGCCGGATGTATTTCCCCAAACACTGTGGTATAGGCCAGCACACATTGTTGACAGTGCGCCCCGAGGGTGCCAGGTAGCAGCCAAGGTTTATCACGCTGCTTGGACATATGGCTGCTGCGGAAAATCTGATTACGGTGGGATGGCCCCTTGTCCAGGGTGGACTGCACCAGAGCAACCGGTCCGGCATACATCATAGCCACCCAACCCCACCCATGCATGCAGCGCAGTGCCAAGCATGGCTATAAACAGACCAGTCATCAGGGAGTCAGGTGGCCCAGCTAAGTTAAGATAGGCTAGGTCCATATTGACATATTTAGAAAAAAATACATTTTACTTTTATTGTTCCCCATTCTGCACAAATGGCACCTTTAACCCCTTGTAGGCCACTCATGAAAATACTCGGACTTTCACTTTCAACAATTTTAAGCGCCACAAAATTTTAGAATTCTAGTATTACAATACCTTTTTTTTCTAACTTTCAGTATCACTATAATATACTGTACATAATTTGAATGTTGAAAAATACTTAAAGGGATAGTTTGGATTTTTGACATGAAGTTATATGACATCCCCATCAGCACTGTAGTACAACAACAGTGACTTATCCCCCCCCCATTCATTTTACTCCTCAAAGGGAAATTACAGTAAAATGTTGTTACTATAGAAATAATAATTAAACAATAATAATAAAAGAACATTCTATATCCATAAACTGAATTACAGTATTTGTATGTATTTTATGTACTCACCTACTTATTTATGTATTATTTTATATATAATATTGTATTAGAATTTTAGCTTATTTTCACATATTTTCAAATATTAGTAATTTGATTTATTTTTGGAACTCTCTTATATATGTTATATGTATATATATATATGTTATATGTGTATATATACCGTATATGTGTGTATAATATATATATATATATATATATATATATATATATATATATATGTTATATGCGTGAAAATTAAAATATTAACATATGTAAGAAATCTAGTTTAAAAACATTTTAGTTATTTTGTACAGACCCTAAAGAGGAGAAGTGGTATAGAAAATGGATGGATGGATGGCTGGATGGATGAAATAACACCCCAATAAGTCACTTTTACAATTCTATTATTCTTTGTTTACATCACATTGCTAAGGCTACGGGATCACTGCAGGGACACAAGAGACGGCCAGCACTAGGAGGGATATTCAAACCGCAATATAGCAAGGGGTTACTGTACATACAGTATATGGAACAATACTTATTATATATACAGGTATATTATAATGTTGATTTTACATGAAAGTAACACCATATGTTTCTGGTTCTTCCCTAAATAACAATCATGTGTTTTTGTCAGGGTCAGCATGAGTGGACTGCGTGTTAGTGGTGCTAGTGGAGAGGAGATACCAGCAGATAGGACGATTGCGGCTTTGATAAACAAAGACTTCTTGGCTGACTATCTCCTCCAAGTGTGATAAAGCTGAAGGTTTTGCATCATGTTGCCTCCTTGATGTTTCTTCGACACAATCAAGCTCGAGCAGATGCATAAAAATAATACACAGTTTGCCTGTTTGCCTAACGCTGTAGGACTTAATTGAAGTGGGACAAAGAGGCACCAAGCCATCAACTTCCATGGCAGCATGCAAGAAAGGTCCAAGTAAATTACACGTACAGTATGGCAATCTGCATGAAACAGAATGAAATCCTCTGAGAGAGACAGAGATTACATGTAATACTATATATTGGTATGTGTTTCCATTTGCGTGAGCTCAGCTCAGGTCTAGGAATTTTAAAATATGCATTTCATGTATTCACGTTTGCATGCCGCCCATTTTGACAGCATGGTTCAAAGGTGCAAAGTTGCCTTTGTTTTTTTTTTAACTAAAGTTACCAACAGTGGTTCCCAACCTAATAAAGCACCATAGTTTCATCGACATGTAATCAGACAGAGAGAAAAAGACTGTCACACTGAGTACTTTATCAACATGTTGAAGAGCAATAATCTCAATTAAAATTCCCAAGCACGTTGATAGAGGCTTATAGGTACAGTTAGCGATGGCACATTTATCAGTGAAATGGTCCAAACTTGACAAACCCAGCGTGGCTTCAAGCTGGCTGTAAAACTGCAGCCCAGCCATCGGAACACACCTTCCATGCCTCATTTGGCTGAGTTATTCTAATGTCGGGATTCTTCCATTAGAGTCTTGTCGCTGGATGCATTACATTTCCAAAAAGATGGAAGATCATCCGGCAACATTTTCAAATTCAAAGTGTTCTGACGATGAGGTGCCTTAGAAGTTGTGGGTTCATATTTCTACAGCAGTTGATCTTGTTTGTCACTTAAATGCTAATGAGCTAGCGTATGGCTCCAAGAAGCGCTACTGTGCACTTGATCTACTTTTTACATATACAGTGGAACTTTGGTTAGCGTTATTAATCCATTCCAGAAGGTCCGACTCTCACCGAATACATTTTTCCCATCGATCCATCCATTTTGTATGCCGCTCATCCTCACTAAGGTCGCGGGGGTATGCTGAAGCCCATCCCAGCTGACTTCGTGCAAGAGGCGGGGCACACCCTGGACTGATCACCAACTAATCGCAGTTAATTTTAATAAGAAATAATGTAATACAATGAATCTGTTCCACAGTCAAAAATGTTGACACAAAAAATGTTTTTATCGTTTTACAATAGTTTTACCTGCAGAAAACAATTCAAAATGCATATAAATGACAAATGAAAGGGATAAATGAACATTTAAGGTTACTTTTACCTTCACGTGGCAGTGAGATCAACACGGATACAACCTTTGCATTTTGCCATGAGTTATTTCTTCAATTCAATACAGTTTTTCATGTAAAGTACCTGCTTTTCCTTTGAGCACGGCTGCAAAATAACCCAGAATGGAGCCAAAGAAAGTTGCAAGTGCCAGCATTTTGATAAAGAAAGTAAGAAACACTGTTGAATTCCAGACATAACTCATGGCAAAACACAAAAGCGGTGTCCGTGTTGATCTTGCTGCCACATTGTGTCTTTGTCAACACTTCATCACGTCTCCAACGAAGTTAAAAGTAACCTTAAATGTTCATTTATCCCACTCAATCATTCGTATGCACTTAGAATTGTTTTACGCATGTAAAACAATTGCAATTGCAAAACTTTAAAAACGTGTTTTGTATTTAACATTTTTGAGACTGTGTTAGTTAGCAAAGAAGTTAGCCGCTGATGACATCGTAGACGGGCGACAGGTGATTTCCGGTTGTTAGTAAGCCGCTAACAAGGACGTTTTGTGCTAAAAATGCACAAAGGACACAGTTGGACTCACGCAGTGTATTAAAAATAAAAACATTTGGCATAAATTTTTTATGTTAACCTAAAAACATGCTAACCGGGGCGTACGCCAACCAAGGTTCCACCGTACATTAACACTGCACTTGTCCTACATAATAAATGCCCTATATCATATCACATACAACAGTGTGGGACAGGAGGACACAAACATTGGAAACTTATGTGAGCTATAGTGCTTGGCTGAAATAAGGAAATCAAACTTATAGCTCCCCTATCTGTAGCTGACTAATGGATAGTTGGTACAGCTCCAGCCTTTATTTAAAGATGTGTAGTGAAGCCTGCGTGTTTTTTATTTAAGGAGGGTTTTTTGGTACTTCAAAAAGTGGAGCAAACAAGTGAGGGAGAGGTTTTTCTCGAGTTTGGTGCTAGGGATATACATTCCTGTTAGAATAGAATATTATTAAAAAGTCACTTTTGTACATGGGAGTCATCTTCTGTGAGAAGTGCATCTCTCCAGAATTATGTCTACCAATTGAGGTCAACAGGAAAAGTTGTCATAGAACCTCCAAGTCATTCCAAACAACACTTCCTGAGCATAAAAAAGAAGGTCGCCTCACTTCCCTATGAGCAATGGCTGAATAAATCTCCAAGGAGCAGACATGTAATGTGTGGCAAGAGTTTACAAAGAATACACATCACGTACGCTCCTTCACTTGCAGCCATGTTTAATCCTCCTTGAAAGGTATAGATCATTATTTACTGTTGCCATGGCGATAAGGCAACACCGCGCTACCTTAGCAGACCAAAGATGAGGCGCATCTTTGCGACAATAAATCTGCTCTGCCATTGGAACTAAAAAGTCCCCAGGTGAGAGGCCCTGCTATCAGGGAACAGCCAAGCAAACACTGGACAGTCCGTGGGATTAAAAATTGCTGCATCCACTCTTCCCCGGGCTCTTTGACAGATGGATAAAGCCTTGGACTCCACCTTCTAGAGAGCGAGAGAGAGAGAGAAACAGCCCGGGGAGCCATGAAATCCATAGACCGTTCTTCAAATGGCTTTGTGAGAGGAGCAAACCACAGCAGCTGAAAGAGCCCATTAAGTAAAGCCAGGTCCTCAGCATGGCGCCAGGGCAGAGTCATCACAAGGCAAAGATGATGGCGGCTCATGGCCAGATGTGACAGGTTGTCACGTGGGACACTGTCAAAACAACAGCAAAAGGATCTCTTTTCACACCTTCCTCTGCCTGTTCATATAAAGGATCTGCTCCTATGAAAGCGACAGTGATAAGTAAGCAACGTATTAGTAGTATTATTATTGTGATTGAAAGGTTGGCTGGAAGACCAGAATCAACACTGTATCCCAGTGAGCCTTATGTTGATTCAGGAAGTGGTCCTGTCCATTTTTCAAGGGACAAGAAATCTACTGTATACTGCTATACCAGATGTACACTGACTATTAAAGTATATGCAAGTTTATATTCCATAGTATTGTCCCTTGAGAAGATTTACTGGGAACACAAATGTTTACTGAATTGCGAGGCGTGCACTGAGACACTGCATTACCCCTTGATGGCTAAGGTCAACAGTTTGACTCCATTAGCGAGCTACACGCTTTCTCGCCGATATGATGACACACAGTTTATGAAGCCAAACTGAACTGTTCTGTGACATTGGGCCATCATCTGTTGTTGGTCTGTTGATTTGAAAAGACCTTTGTGGTGAGACGATTGCAATGTGGACAGGATGGGGAAGGTAGCATATACAAATGGAAGAGTGAAGGCCGAAGGGAGGGTTTGTTCGACTGATTTGTCATCTGCTCTTCCTTCCACCTGCTCCCCCTTCCGCTCCCCTCCCTCCCCCTGTCATGCATCCTGCCAAGGGGGAAATACACCCTGATGTCTGAGGACAACAGCGGGAGAAGGATGGCTTTGTCGTCTAGAAGATGGACATGAATGAGAAAGAGATGTTAAATAGATGCATGCCATTGCGTATTTGGAGGTGCTGGAGCTTACCACCGGGACTGCTGGCTGTATGCAAATAGGCAGCAGATTACTCCTGCTGCATTTGCTATTCATATATTTGCAAGGTGACTTACTTCAGACAAAACAGATGATCAAGAGCTACTACTCCTCCTTTTTCCTCCGTCACTCTCACATCATGGCGGCGGAAGTCTCGAACACATTTACACGGCCGTCTCCATTTGTTCCATTTTGCTGTCAGAACCCGCTTAAAGCATCTCAAAGTGGAGTGTAGATGAGGGACAAACAAGATATGAGAGTCACAATTGAATCAGAGAAGACATCTCTGCGTTTTCTTTTCTTCATCTGTGATGTTGGGCCATTAAGAGAGAGCCAAGCCTCATTGCTGTAGCAGGTGTCATTGCTCCTGCAAGGTCGCTCTTCATTTCTCCATCTCAGTTTGTCATGTCTTCACCAGAAAATGAAAGGAATGCAGCATCCTGTGAGGGGAGGGCGGGGGTGTTGTCAGTCCTTGGCTTTTTAATGTCGCTTGACACCCAATGTTCTGGAATCCAACCAACCACTGCTTTAAGATAATAATTATTTGAGCCCCTACTGATTTGACTCCTGGAAAAGACACTACCTGTCCATAATTGTAAGTGTTAATAGAGCGACAGAATACCTGCAAGTATTCTGACATGGACATACCACTTATGTGCCCATGTCGAACGCAAATTAGTCCTGTCCCTTTAGCTTGGTGAGAAAGAGGCCACTGTTGGCCGATAATTGGAAAATGGAAGTAATACAAGATAAGAGGCTTGCTCTGGAGCTCCATGAAAGATCTCACCCAGTGGGGGAAGGTTGATTCTGAGAAAGGTGAAGGATGATCCCAGAATTACACAGACGAATACGGTTAACGATCTCAGGGGAGTTAGCACCATCACGTTTAACACCATCACCAAGATGGTCATTAGTAGCACACTGTGCTCTAACTGAGGTTTGCCAGTGAACACCTGAATGATTCAGACAAGGCCTGGAAGTAAAAAAAAAAAAAAATGACATGGTCAGATGAGACCAGCACTGAGCTCTTGGGCATTTCAGCAGTACATTTGAGTGTCTTCATGGCAAACTTCAAAGCTAATGACCAACAACAAAATGGGAAGAAAAAGGGCTTCTGCCTCAGCAAAAGCAGAGCAAGAGGACATACACTGTGTGCACAATTATTAGGCAATTTGCATTATTGATTACTGGTTGTATTATTTAACAATAACAATCAAAAATGTTAATAAACCTCAAACTTGAATATTTAAGTCAGTGAAAGTGAGGTTTTGGCTTTTGTTGACAAAATCTCTGTGTGCACAATTATTAGGCAACTCAAAGAAAAACCAAAATATTCCCATCTGACTACTTCTCTTACGTTTTTTAAGTCGAGGGAGGGGGGGATTCTCCCCACCAGCAGGGGGCGCTACTCGATATTTGCAGTTCAACAAGAGAATTGCGACTTAGGCTGACTTATGCTGATTTGTTTCTTCTGACGTCACGGGAGCAAAGTGATGCTGATGCAACAGGCTCAGCTTAAGCCACAAGGTGCAAAGTCAAAGGTCAAGGTGCTTGTCTCCTTCCCGTCATTTTCCCCCTCAAAGCAGCCCCTAAATGGTGGTCGGTGAGAGGAGACGTTGCCGAACGTGTTGAAGCGATGGTGAAATATTAAAGCTGAGGGTGCAATTCAGGGCGGCGGAGGTTGTTTAATTTGACTTCTTTGTTGAGATTTCTCCCTGAGACAGTGTCGGCGGCATCAGCAGATTCTCTCCATTGGCATGAAATTCCTGGGACAAGTGTCCATGTCAGCACTTTCTGCCCCCTCAGCCAGTGTGTGAAAGGACATCATCACATTCGTCTGCTGCAGTAAGCCCACATTGTGTGTGTGTGTGTGTGTGTGTGTGTGTGTGTGGGGTGCTTTGCAAGGAGGATGAAAAGTAGGATAACTTGTACTCTTCAGCTGACAGATCATGTTGCTCCAATCTAAATGTCATCTCTCCTTTCTGCTCATGTTCATATAACGACAATAGTGCAGATCCTTTAAGAAGCTTGTTAATACCGTTCATTCTACAATAGGAGTGCAGGTCTCATAGGCATACATAGTAAACATGGAGGACATTCCCAGAAATGCAGTCACTGGAGCTCAGACCTAAACCTCTGATTTGTTTGAATTAGGAAACAATTGTTCCCACAGGAATGCATCGAAAGAGAATCCGTTCCAGGGTTAAATAGTGGACATAATTAAGAAAATATTCAATATATTTAAAAATAAAAAATTATTAACTGTGCTAAAGTTGTTAAGGAACATTCTTAACTGTCATAATAGCGTAAAAAGTTCTGTTCAGGTTGTCTTAGAAGACGTTTCGCATCTCTTCCGAGCAGGCTTCATCAGTTCATGTGCAAAGACCTATGTGGGACACACACCAGTCAGACTAGATAGGACAGCTCTAGTCTAGTTCATGCTCAAAGACTAGGAGGGACACACCAGTCAGACTACATAGGACAAATCTAGTCTGGTTCATGCTCAAAGACTAGGAGGGGCACACACCAGTCAGACTAGATAGGACAGCTCTAGTCTAGTTCATGCTCAAAGCCTAGGAGGGACACATACCAGTCAGACTAGAAAGGACAGCTCTAGGACATTTTAACATTAATTTTGCAGCTGTAGATTAAAAAATATATATAACATATTTAATAACCACAAATCATGTCGCACTGTAGTGTTAAATTAAACTGTTTTCATTGCAAAAAGAGTTTTTCATGGCAAACTATCATGTTTCGAAGGTAAATTTGAGTTCTTTTGTGGAAAAATATAGCGTTTCAGTGGTCAGTTTTAATGTTTTCATGTCAAAATGTAGTGTCAAATTGTACTGTTTTTGCGGCAAAATGTACCATTTCAATGGTCAGTTTTGCTTTCATGGCAAAACTTGGCGTTTCCATGGTAAATTGTGTTTTCACAGCAAAATAGAGCATTAAAATGTCAAAATAGTGTTGTCATGGCACAACACAGCATTTACATGACAAAATGGGAGTGTTTTCATGGCTCATTGAAATTCATTTTCCGGGAAAAATATAGCGTCAACGTACAATATATTGTGTTTTTATTGCAAAATACTACAACCACCAAACTTGAGGAGGCACGTATCCTCTTTAACAGATGGCTGGGATTGCCAACAAGGAATACAAGTGGAATCTACTGTACCACTATTACAATGTATCATTTGGCCTTGGCTGAGGTATACTTCTGAGTGCGCTTGTTCACCAAGGTCGTCGTCCCCTTCAAGATCCTCTGGGAACTCGTTACATCCTGTTTACCCCCTCCCCCCGCTTGCTCGTCACGTTATCGCCACAAACATCTCAGTGGCCGCATGTGCTGCAGGTTGTGCTTGTGGACGTACTGTATGCTTACACCACCCACGTTTGTACAGACTGTTGCTATACCGTTAGCACAGTAGTGAACCTAACCCCTAGTTCAAATGCATTGTTCCCTGCTGATTGTTACCTATACATTTGACAGCCACAGGTGCCTTCGCTGTGACATTTCTTGCTCAACAACTCGCCCAATCAGTAGCTTCAAAACGACACCCTGAGGGAGGGTTTAGAAAGCCGCCAGCTTCATTTGCCATTTTTGACATAGCAACGTTAATCCAGCCATCTTTTTTGAGGCTCCTGTGTGTGTACCTGCTGCCTGCAGCCCACCTCTTACTTATTACCCCCCCGTTACATCAGCAAAATCATGAAAGTCACTTTGCTCCCACAAGATGAATGAGTATAAACTTTTTCATGGATTGAGGCGGATGTTTGGGTCCTCGTGGGAGGCTGTGGATTATAGTTTGGCTACTTCGCTCTAATGAGCCCAAAACCTTAATCCACACCTCCTTGCTGTAAAGTCCTAACTTGACTGAATGGCACTCTTACATGAAAACAAGATGGCAGTGCGACGGAGGCAGCGTTGAGTACCTTAAGAGTGTGACTGTTTATCTGTTGGTTTGTTAGCATGAATTTAAAACGACTTTCCAACAAATTTGGAGGGGAGGCCTGACAACCAGGCAGCAGGTTATAGTAAATTCTGAAAAAAAATGCCTCTATGTAAAGTTGAGTTAAATCTGCTGTAATGTGTATGCTGTCCTCATAGCACATGACTGTAGGCTGCTAGACAGCCAGCGAACCAATAAAGCCTGCCTGTTTGGAGGCGAGAGATGAGGAAAACAGACACACATGCACGTGGCAATATATTAAGGCGGGCAAAACTGTTAAAATTCATTTCCATTTATTGTGTGATTCATTTATTATTGTCCCAAGCGTAGGGCCCACGAGAGTTTTTTTCTGGACGAGAAATCTTGTCAATCTTGTGACACCCTTTATATCCACATGAAAACATGAAAGTCCATGTGGCCCTCGCTGGGAAAGGTTTGGACACACCTCATGCTGACATGAACACATAGCATCAGTCCGGTGTGAAGCAGCAATGAACTCATTATACTGCTGCAACCTTTCCAGCGTTTCTGGAGCTCGCTTTGCATGCACCTCCTCACCTGTGGGAAGCACAGCAACAACAAAACATGTAAACGGCGACAGACACCACTGGAGGCGGGCGGCCCTGTCAGAACGGCTGATGTTTTCTATCCGGGGCTAATATGTGGATGGAGATGAACAGAGGAACCCAGGTGGATGAGGCCTCTGTGTGTGTGTGCAATTCAATCAGAGGCAAGTCACATCTGCCTTGCTGCCTGCTCTAGTCTTCTTAATTTCACTTCAATACGCACAGCTCCCGCCATGAATGACAGATGAGAGGCAGCATCAGACCTTAAATATTTGTTTTTTTTGGGCTATCCGGTGCATATAAAGTTTGATGTGTGCCATCAGACCCTTCCTCGACACTTCTGCCTTTTAGAAAGATAATCATGTCCAGTGTGGCATTGCTAAAACAATATATAGCCAATATAAAATGTTGCATTTCAATGGTAAACTATACTGTTTTCGTGGCAGTTTTCATGATTCGCTTTCGGCAAAAATTTGCGCCAAAATTTTGCCCCGATTTTCGTACACCGTCTTGGTTTTCATACAGTATTGCACGTAACAAACTAGCCCGTTTGACCTGTACTGTATCTTTCAGTGCCCGAACAAAGCACCCTACACGTTGCTGACTGACTGTCCTTACATTTTTTATTGAGTGCGACTGCTAAATAACCCGCCATGGGGCCAAAGAAAGTTGCAAGTGCCAGCAGCTGAAAGTGAGAAACACAACTGAACTCTGTCCCACCAGGATGTACAGTAAGTCAACAATAAGTTTCATCATTAACCTTTTCACATTGTTTAATTGGATTTACATTTTTTCCTATGGGAAAAATCTGCCTTGGTTTTCATACATTTCGGTTTTGATAACTGAAGTAGTACTGTATAGCATTTCAATGGTAACTTTTTGTGTATTCATGGCAAAAATGTATCATTTCCATCGGACATTATACTCCTTCAAATGTGGGAAATTAAAAAAAAAAAAATTAAAAAAGTGTTTCAGTGGTAAAACATAGCGTTTCATTGGTACATTTTTGTGTTTTCCTGTCAAAAATATAGCATTTCAATGGTAATTTTTACATTTTTGTGTTTCAGTGATACATTTTTGTATTTTCCTGTCAAAAATACAGCCTTTCAGTGGTACATTTTTGTGTTTTCATTGCAAAATATAGTGTTTCAATGCTAAATTTGAGTGTTTTCATGGCAAAATATAACGTTTCAATGGTTACATTCTAGTGTTTCAGTGGTAGATTTTAGTGTTTTCATGGAAAAATACAGCGCTTCAGTGGTACTTTTGAGTTTTTTTGTGGCAAAATATGGTGTTTCCGTGGTGAATTTTTATATTTTCCTTGCAAAATACAGCATTTCGGTGGTGAGCTCTCGCAAAATATAATGGCAAATTCATGGCAAATATTGTTTTCAAGGCTTGAATTTCCAAGGTAAATTATTGTGTTATCTAAGCAAATTATGGTTTTAATTATTTTATATTGTTTATGTCACAATACAGCATTTACATGACAAAATATAGTGTTAAATTGACACATTAGCGTTTTCAGGGGATAATCTAGCAACACAGCGTTGCTAAAACGAATGCGTACTTCGACTAAAACATATATTAGTTTTGTGATTTGCTGCAAGAGGGGTGGTGGGTGGGAGGGATGAGATTTTCTCTCCATTTGGGACAGCAGTGATTAGACGAGTCCGTGTCTGAGTTTAATCCCTGTTGGAAGGAGCATCAAGTTGCATGCGCAGGGCACGCACACACACGTTGACACGCTCACTGTTTGACATCCAGATGTATCTCGCGCTCGCTCCGTTTTTTTTTTGTTTTTTTTTTAAACGTGAGAGGAACTACGTCTGCATCATGCGGCCGACTGACATGGCGCTCTCCCAAGCTGCTTATTGATGGATAGATTTAACCTGCATTCATTTCACTCACACATTCCTTTGTTTGACACACACACACACACACACAATGATGCCAGCAGGGGTTGGAGAAAATAAATCAGCATAAAGAAATAATAGTGTCTTTCAATCCTGTATGATGTCCTTCTCTGAGTCCCTTTTCTATCCTCCATTTTGACTTCCAGAAACAAAGTGACAATAAGCATCCCGCCCCCTCCTTGCACCTGCTGGACATCTGCAGCAACCTTTACCACATTCGAATGCAAATCTGTACCGTATGATGTAGGAAGGAGTATTAGTATTACAGCAACACTGAAAAGAATTCACTAGTACTATTCAAGTAAAATAACTGAATTATGAGAATAAAATCATATTCACTAGAATAAAGTCAAAGGATAAAGTTGTCATTTTAAAACTAACTTTAATACACGAAAGAAGAAAAAATATTGCAAAAATTGTTTGAGAATAAAATGTGTAATTTTACGATAAAAGCTGTAATTTTTCCGAAAAAGTCTTTATTTTATCAGCATAATGTTGAAATATTATTGCTAACTAATTTTATAATAGATATTGTGTAATACTTTTTTTTGGTCAGAATTTTGTTAGGATAAAGTCGAAATTTTATGAGTAACTAATTAAAAAAAAAGACCAAATATTGCAAATTATTTTAGTTTAAAACAAGAAAAATGTAATGCTCAAAATGACCAAAATAGGGCAAAATACTGTAAACATTACATGTTATCATGAATGTGCCTGTTACTACATGACCACAGCCTCTCGATCAGTGATCCCCAACCCCCGGGCCGTGGCCCGGTATCGGACCGTGGGTCATTTGGTACCGGGCCACACAGAAAGAAAAAATAATTTCCATGATGTTTTATTTTGAAAAGTGTCCGGATTCTCTCTGTTACATCCGTCTCACTTGACGCATGTCCATTGTGCGTGTGCTAACTTTCTCTCGCCGCACAGATAGACTACTACTGTATTTTTACCATTTTTCTTTCGCCTCATATTTGGTGTCAAATGCTGATACTATGTGGGAATGCATAAAGGTAAGTTTTGATGACTTATTGAGTGCTAATGTGCACATTTGTCTCAAGTTAATTCATGCTAGCGCACTGCCTTTTAGCACACACGTCAAACAGCGATGTAATAATGATGGGTTCGGCATTCAGATGTCGTTCATGTCTTCGTTTTACACAATACATAATAAATAAGATAAATTAGATCGCTATAATGTACGAACCACCCGCCCGCCGCCCCGCGGGAGATTTGTGGGAACACAAGCCGGTCCATGGGTCAAAAAAGGTTGGGGACTACTGGTCTCTATTATCAACCAGCGGTTAGAGCGGCACTTCCAGTGCGAGCTCCCCACACCATGACACACAGTGAGCGGGAACTACCGCTGTAGCTACGGAGCGGAATATCCAACGTCCAACCTGAAACTAACTTCACCACTGCACACTGCGGACATGTCTACATGTTGGTTTTGCGTTTTCTTCCTGGCGACCAGCTTTGAGGCGCGTTAGTGCACCTACCATGTTGGAGTGTGTGGCTCAGGGTTACAAATGTGATACGGCAACCGGATCGGCCCGATCTCGTTATATCCGATCTTCACAAAGACAGCGAGCAGCTCGGCAGCCATCCCTAATTAATTGTGTTCAATATTTCAAGTTAATTAAGATCAAAAGTTGTTATGTTTTTTAAGTGTGCAGGAGTAGGGGTACATGGCTTCAGGTCAAATGTCTGAAGGGGTACGCCACTGTAAAAGATTTGGCAACCACTGAGGTAGACTATATACTAAATACTGTAGAAATGTATGCACCTTACTTTATGGAAGGAAACATTTATTATGCACAAATGAATTGTCTCTTGTGACTACGTCACAGCCAGAAGGGTGATGACGTAATGAGAATCAAGTGGCGTCCCATTTCTTAGTGGCTTCTTCCCCTTGGCCCTCGGTTTTAAGGGGTAGGGGTAAGACAAGGGGTGAGAGGAAGGGGAAGGTAAATGTGGTGGAATTGGGATTCAGCCTTAGTTAGCTGAAGTCTGAGTTGAAATCAATGGTGGTGAAGTGATGTGAACCACGTAAGGACTAGGCTGTGGCGTTTCACACTATGTACACATGAGGGAAAATGACTGTCACCTAGTCTTCCCTTCCAAACATATTGCACTGGCGCTGCATGACGGCTTCTTCTTCCTCCGCCTGTCTTGGCTGACACTCTTCTTATTGCAACGGCGACGATGAAAAATCGCTTTCTCGCCGAGATGCCTTCTAAGAGGTGACCACCGCGCAATTAGTATGCCACGACGACGCTCGGCTGCGGCTGCAAATAAGAGAAGAGAAAATGAGACTTGTGGAAAATATGATGTGTTGGCGAGCCCTGGGAAAGAAGGCGCTAATGTGCATGTCAGTCAAGCCTGAGCGGCGGCAGATAAAGCGCAACACGATATCGGCGTCCACTAACTGACCGGATGCTGTTTTGTGAGGCGGTGACCTCCAAATAGATTCCTGCAGAGCAGGGACGTGGACTCATCTGGCGACGTCATTCAAACGAGAGACACCTACGGTGGTCCTCAACAAAGTTTACCTTGGTCATCTGCGGCATTAGCCAATCATATTCATCAATCAATCAAATTCACAATCCTACACCTGACAGCGTAGTGGCTGAGTGGTTGTGTGAGTTTAACCTTTGTTGTCTTTTTCTTGCCCTGCTATTTGCGTTTCTGTCTGTCCCCTCTTAAGCAGGCGACTAGACACTGTTGGTATTGCTGTTGCTTTAACTCTTCTGTTTCTCTCTGTCTGTCCCCTCTTAAGCCAAGTACAAGCTGGTGTTGTTGTCTTTAGTTTGCCTTTTTGTCTGTTGTGTCTGTCTGTCCCGCCTTAAGCCAAATACTACCCACTGT
The DNA here is from genome assembly GCF_027744805.1 of Dunckerocampus dactyliophorus. Lineage (NCBI taxonomy): Eukaryota > Metazoa > Chordata > Actinopteri > Syngnathiformes > Syngnathidae > Dunckerocampus > Dunckerocampus dactyliophorus. Next base: position 17,076,455 of record NC_072835.1, on the reverse strand, counting down.
TGTTGCTACAACGGAGTATTTGGGCCACATTGAAAAAAAATCATCTGAGATTTCGAGGATAAAGTCGTCAATTTACAAGAATAACGTCGTCAATTTACAAAAAAAAGTCGTAATATTAGCTTTGCCCAAGGCCAAAGGTCACATAAGTCCCCCCTTTTCATGGCTGTCTCAGGCAATGCCTGTTACGGAGTATTAAATTAATCGGAGATTTCGAGAATAAAGTCGTAAATTTACGAGAAAACACTCGTAACTTTATGTTACAGACGTTGCCTGAGACAGCTATGAAAAGGGGGGACTTATGTGACCTTTGGCCCTGGGCATGTGCAGGGGGCGGGGTAAGGAAGGCGGAAGTGAGGGATGGACATGCTAATCTGTTTGTGCTCATCTGCTCTGTTTTGCTGCCACATTACAAATCAAAGCTTCCCTGAAAAAAGAGGAAAGTTTCCTTCCTTGCTGCTCTATTTTCCCTCCGACACATATGGCACAATGACACGTAATATTACGACTTTTTTATCGTAAATTAATGACTTTATTCTTGCAATGTTACAACTTTTTTCCGTGAATTTACAACTTTTACTCCTCTCTTGAGCCAATGTTGTTCTTGTGTTTTGTTGGCTGTTTTTGCTCGGTTCGCGCCGTGTCCGCTCTTAAGCTCAGTACTTAACCTAAGTTGCTGTATTACTCTTTGCTGTCTCTGTCCTGTCCCCTAATAAACCATGTTTAAGGAGTTCAAGACTCCAACACTGCTGTAACACGTGTTTAAATTTTAAATCATTTATATTCGGACTATATCCGTATTCACAGTTTTGACACAGTATATTTGCACTATGACTTCAAATGTGCATTCAGTGTAGCATATAAAGAAACAGGTTTACTTTATAATTCTATTCAACCACAGAAATAAATGGTTGGAAAATGAAACCATACAAGTGATTCAACCTGCTTTAGAAAGGAAAAGTGTGTGTCTGCCTGCCACATGTTGGGACAAAGCCACAAGTGACACACCTAAGAAGTCAGCCCAGGTTGATGGTGGAAAAACCTCTTCAAGAATCACCACACAGCAACAGGACGTCTCGCTCCACCCGCACACAACAACCTGGTACTCTCTGCAGTTGGGTAACAAACACCCCGGCCACTATTGGAGGAACTGTTCCCTTATGGCTGGCAGTGCATCATCATCAAGTTCGAGTGCACATGCTTAACACTGTTGACCTTCTTCTTGCTAATGAGCCTTGTCAGTACACGTCGGGGAGACAATATCAACAAGAACCTCCATAATGGCCGTTTTACCTTGGCGCGGATATATCCATCATTATCATCATCATCATCATACAACGTGATTTTTAAGGATGAGGACAAGCTGGCAAAAACCCACAAGGAGTCTCATGCTGTGAAGGTCGCGTTAAGTGTGTAGTAGGTCAGAAGTATGGCAACCACCATGTGGACCGGCCCTTTAAAAACACTTCGTTTTATTGACCCCAGAATATACAGTACAAGTGCAACCTATCGAATACAGAGGAACCTCGGTTAGCGTACAGCCCGGTTAGCATGTTTTTCAGTTAACGTTGAAAATTTACAGGTAAATTTTGCCTCAGTTTGCATTATAGCGCACAATATGGCTTTGTGATGTCAATACACTGCATGAGTCCAACTGTGTTTGTCATGTATTTTTTGATCACAAATCGTACTTGTTAGCAGCTGTAGAAAAAAGAAATGATTTACTGAGTGGGTAAATAATTCTATTTAGTATAAGTAGATTTTAGAATAACTGGGTGGGCGGGAGCCCTCTTTCATTTGAGCCAGGAGATGGGTACAAGTGGTACCTGTAGACTACGGAAACTATCGTCTCTGACTTATCTTTCAATTATTATGTCTAACTTATTCTTTGATACATTTGGGAAAAATCTAATTTGGTGTGAGTCTTTCTTCCTTCTCATAACTGGAGGTTAAAACAGCACGCAACAGGGAGGTGAAATTGGCTCCATCGCCCGTCCATGATGTCATCGGTGTTTGACTCTGTAGTTCTTTGCTAATGAACACAGTTACGCCACGAGTCTCTGCTTTTTGATCCCGGCAGCAAAATAACCCACAACGGGGGCAAAGAAAGTTGCAAGTGACAGCATTTGGAAAAAGAAGTTGCGAAACACTATTGAACTCAAGAAATAACTCACAGCAACACGTGAAGGTGATGACCTCAGAACCATAAATACATGTTTTGTATTAACATTTTTGGCTTTCTGGAACAGATTGATTGGATTTACATGAATTCTTATGGAAAAAAATGATTTGGTTAGGGTACGCTTTGGTTAATGTCGGACCTTCCAGAACAGATTAATGACTTTAACCAAGGTTCCACCGTACTTTGTGTGACATCCAGGAGGATCGAGTGTGTTTCATGTTGCATTCCAGAACACAGTGGAGACTTCCAACAAGAAAAACTGTCATATTCTCTTTGTAAGGTTTGGGAAAATCCACATAACTAACTTGTGATATCGTATCATTGCTGTATTTTACCAACAGTCGGTAAACAGAGATAACGTGATAAACAATATTCCGAAAAAAGACTTTTACAATACGTCATAATAATTACATAGAGCATATGTAACAGAAGCAGGAAAAAATGATGATGAATGAGCTCTAGGTGGACTATTTCATATTTCCCAGCTGCTTTGAATGCAACACTACACTGCAGTTCAGAAGGTGACAGTCATGAAACAAAAAAAAAGGAAAAAGTTGAAATTATTTGGCCGTTTTTGGACACGTGACTTACACATAATACGCAACATGAAATGCATTAGTGAACATACAGTACAGTATGTTGGTGTGTTGCTACTATTACCATGGCAACCATAGAAGTTTCCATTCAACCTAACCTGAGAGCAGGAGACTCCCACTGGATGGTTTTTGGAGCAGATGGCCACTCGTGTGTACAGGCTGGATCGTTTTCCCTTCCTTGTCCATTTTGGGCCATCTTCATCAATGCAGACACCATGTTGGAGCTTGTTGGCCTACGAGGAGGAGGCAGCAGATTAGTCGGTGGATAAACACACACATAAAACTACTTCTGTTTGAGAACTATCCGATGGTGCCCTCCCTTTGGTGACGCATTGTACGGCCACCTGCTGGGTTGTGCTGTTCACCCCACACATTTCCTGTGCATCAAGTATTTATTTCCTGCTCTTGTTCTTCTCAGCCTCACATTCCTCGCTATCCAGCGGCTGCGATTTCCCAAATGTGAAAACTCATTATTTACAGTGGTGTGAAAAAGTGTTTGCCCCCTTCCTGATTTCATATTTTTTTGCATGTTTGTCACATTTGTAAAGGTTTCAGATCAAACCAATTTACTCACCTGAACACAAAATGCGTTTTTTAAATGAAACTTTTTATTATTAAGGGAGAAAGGGAATTCAAAGCTACATCGCCCTGCGTGAACCAGTGCTGAACAAAAAAAAAAAACATTAAGGCTCTGGTGTAAAAGTAACGCCGCATTTCAGAAAAAGAACATCACACCAACAGTAAAACATGGTGATGGTAGTGTGATGGTCTGGGGCTGTTTTGCTGCTGTTGTTTTGTGATAAATGGAACCATGAATTCTGCTCTCTACCAAAAAAATCCTGAAGGAGAATGTCCGGCTATCTGTTTGTGACCTCAAGCTGAAACCAACTTGGGTTCTGCAGCAGGACGATGATCCAAAACACACCAGCAAGTCCACCTCTGAATGGCTGAAGAAAAACAAAATGAAGACTTGGCCTAGTCAAAGAGACTTGAACCCTATTGAGATGCTGTGGTTGCATGACCTTAAAAAGGTGGTTCATGCTGGAAAACACTCCATTGTGGCTGAATTGCAACAATTCTGCAAAGATGAGTGGGCCAAGATTCCTCCACAGCGCTTTAAGAGACTCATTGCAAGTTATCACAAACGCATGGTTGCAGTTGTTGCTGCTAAGGGTGGATCAAGCAGTTGTTAGGTTTAGGGGGCAATCACTTTTCCACACAGGGCCATGTAGCTTTGGATCTTTTTCAGCCTTAATAATAAAAAGTTTCATCTAAAAACTGCATTTTGTGTTCAGTTGTGTTGTCAGACTAATATTTAAATTTGTTTGATGATCTCAAACATTAAAGTGTGACAAAGAAAACAAAAAAAGAAGAAGTCAGCAGGGGGCAAACACTTTTTCAGACCGTTTTTTTTTTTTTGTACTTTTTTATAATGATTTTGGGGTGCACGAGAAAGTGGAAAGGCAAACAGGTACAGGTGCATCTCAGTGAATCTGACAGAGTGAAATATTTAAATAAGTAATAATAATTTTGATGATTATAGCTTAAAGCAATTAAAACCCCCAAATCCAGTATTTCATAAAATGGACCAAAAAAATTGTCAAAAAGTTGAATATTGTAAACTGCGGGTTAGTAGCTTGTAATTTTAAAGTGCATGCAGAGATAGATAAAGCGTCTGGTGGCTCGTGATACTTCAAATGCGGATACTGCCATCTTGTGGAGTTAATAAAGATGACATCAGGAGGTTGCCCACAGCCACAATTGCTTATGCTTGTGTTTTTGTCACCCGGTGCTACTTGTAACCAGAGGAGACCTGGCGGTTGTTCTCCTCATTCTCACAGTCTTTCGTCTTCCTCACCATCCATTTCCTTCTTCTGCAAAGTGAGGCCATGCTTTCTTTCTCTCTCATGCTCGGTTTCTAATGTATTCTTCCCCCTATGGTGGCCTCCTGCCCGCCCTGCTCTTATGTGCCACAACAATGGAGAGCAGAGAGGAGCAGAGAAGGTCACACTCCATGCTTCTTCCAGGCTCCACTCTTTCTGTCTTTGGCACTATGCTGCAATGCCCGCTCTCCGTTTTCCTCTTCCTTCCTTTCTTTCTGCCTCCTCAGCCCTCTGGGTGAGGTCGTCCTAGCAGGCTAAGCTATCCCTCTTCAGTGTCAACAAAGAGCTGACACGAGGATACACTGCAGCAGACAAGCACTGCAGATTGTTGACCAGACAAATGTGTATATGTTCCTCTCATGCCAAAATCTCAGTCATGTTGGTCATGACAACCTCATGCAGCGTATGCTGCATCAGCTCAGGAAGTCACCATGAGGATCTTCCACCTCCATTCCTGTCCTGGACCCTGCCTGCCTGCCTGCCTGCCTGCTGGCCATTGCTGAATGATTCATCCTTCTTGATGAAAAGCACTGACTCATCCCTGCGTTTAAGCCTCCTATTTCCAAAGCAGGCATGGAGCTAAATAGTGATGGCGCTTTCTTCTCGCTATGACGACAAACAGAGCATGCAGAGGATTTCAAAAGTAGAGTTGGAAGAAAGAACAAGCAGAAAATTGAAGCGCTTCTAATGTTTGTGCACAAAATGCTGCCTCAAGTGCTTATTCTGGGTCATTCTCCCGTTCCCATGAGGCCACAGTGGAACATCTAAGGCCAATACGTTCCACTGAATCTCCCATAGGAAATAATGGAAATAGAAATGATCTGTTCCAGGGTTAAACTGTCCCCATCATCAAACATTTCTTAAATGTAAACGTCATAATTAAATAAAATGTTTTCTTTTATTTATTATCAATATCATTATGGTGTATATTACACCATATTATTAGATGTACATTATATGGGATGTATTATACACTATAGATTTTTGTATATTTTTTCAACAATTTTAACTGTTACAATGGAAACAAAAATAATAAAATCCAGAGTAACCATTTTTTGTAAGTCTTAACTGTCATGCCCGGTACTGCCGTCCTGCTGCCGCCTGTCTGTCACTCTTTTTCAGTGCACCTCTCGCTGCGGAGGCAGAGCCGGGGGTTCTACGCCTGTTTCCATTTAGGATTTGGACTTCTTATACCACCGGCACACCTTGCCTCGTTGCCAGATTGCACCCACTGGTAATGGTTAGGCCGGCAGAGAAGGGCTTGCTGGCCCTGACTGCACACCACTAATGAAAACAACTGCCTAATCTCAACATTAATGACAGACGTGTAATGCATCTCATTTCAAAACACTGTCACACAAGTGTAAAGAGAAGTTAACCACAGTAAAATGTAAGAATAACCACTATTTCTCAACGTTTGTGTGACTTTGGAGGCATATTTTTCCCCAGAGATTCCAAATTGTTCACCCTTGAGTGCATTCGAGTCTTGGCTGTAGTGAAAAGTAGAACCCTCAATTGACTCTTATTGGATTTTAGTGCTCACTGGTTGCTTGTGTGGCATTCCGACACGGAGGACATTTTAGTAGTGCTCTGTTGAAGTGGGCTGTGGTCAGTAGGAGATGGACTGTATTTTCATCACCGTCTAGGACGCATGCTCGTGTGTGTATGCCCTTCGCTTCCTTCTCCAGCAGTCATTATGGACGTTCGGAATTCAGTGCCAGCTTCTAGCCTGAGCAGAAGGTGGTGTATGAGGGTGGGAGGGGGTGGCAGGATTACGCATCTGCCTCAGCCATCGTGCTCCTTGTCACTGCTTGATTTTGCAAGCTGACTTAATGAGAGCTGGAGGACGGCTTTGGGAGATTCTCTATTCATCCAGAAGAGAAAGAAAGGTGCTCCATTGAGGAGAAATGTGGAAACGAGAAGAATCGCTCTGGGCTTCTTTCCCTGCTAATACCTGAGGACACTTCCTTATCTGCAGCCCGTCAACACAGTCCTGCCATATCAGTCACTGGGAGCTTTACTCTGTCCACCAGTGGGAATAAGCTCGTCCTTGGAGGAGCTCTATCGCTTTCTGCGTAACCTTTATTATGCAGTGTTTATGGAAAAATGGCACCTGATGCTGACAAGTTCCTGGTTTTAAGGCAAAGCTTAGATGTTGATGAGGCAGGAAGTATGGATCCCAAGTTTGAAGATCCCGGATTACACCATACTATTTGTCAACAATTTTTAATAAATGCCAGATGTCCTGCAATAGTGGAAGTGCGTTGTCCAAACTGTAGCCTTGATGCTGGAATTTAGACAGTTTAAAAGTGCTTTTGTTTAGTAAGCCCTATCGGGAACCGTTTGTGTGTCTGTCGCTTTAATGCTAAAGAGCTGTGTTTAAAGCGCGTGCAGAGATAGATAAAGCTTCACACTCTGTCTTCAACAGAGTGTGTGGCTTCCAGAAGAAACTACTGTGCACCTTATCCACTTTTTACATACACACTGCCCCTCTGCACTTGTCACGTCACATATCACACACCTGAATGTAACATTAAGGAGGGGACAGGACACAAAGCGCAGCTATGTGAGATACAGTGCTAGCATTACACTCATATTTTAACAGCAACATCATGCTAGGTTAGCCTATTTGCTGGAGAAAAACAAAATGATGGAAGTAGTGGGCGGGCGAGTCAGAGGCGATATCCTGTCCATGTTTTTTTTTCTTCATGGTGTCATGAAAAAACCTCAAAAGTGACCGTTGAGTGTCTCAAAAGCGGAGCAAACAAGCGAGGGAGATGATCGATTTTTCTCACATTTGGTGTTCATAAACAGGCTCTACGGACACATATTACTGTTAGAACGTCATTAAAGTCCATTGTGCAAAACTAGTTTCTGCCATGTGGTCAAGTCTAGTACTGTAAGCATTTGTTTGTTTCCATCGTCAGTTGTTGTTGTAACTTTGCAGAAATAATTGGTCAAATAAAGCTGGATATAGTTGTTTGAGACAGAATTGTCCTAATCTTGGATTTGGAGGTGAAAATCCCCCCCCCCCACACACACACAGCAGGGTCAGGAAGGGATTCACATGAGACTCAAACTCACTTTTGTCAATTCATCCCGGTAACAAGCGAATGGTGTGAGCTCCTAATGATGAACTATTGAGGACCTGCAGTCTCTGGAGTTCTGAGTGTCTCACATGCACTCTGCTCTGATTGGTGGCTGACTTAATGTGCAGAGGTCACGGACGAACGGGTGAGGATTTGAATATCTTGTCCTCTGAGACCCTGGGAAACAAAATGGATCTCTGAGCAGGAGAAGTGAACTACTGCCGTACTAGATAGATGATTGTGACTGATTGAGGTATAAAGGGGATTGTCTTTTGTAGGATAATGTCACCTTGCTTTCCAAACGTGTAGGCAGTAGTGCAATGTGCAAGGACTTGGCTTGGGAGTTGGAGGTGTGCCGGATGCCCTTCCTCACACATCCCTCACATTTATGCAGGCATCGAAAACCTCGATGGACCGATGTGGCATTGGTCAGGAGCCGAATCCAAATTTGCTGTATGAAATTCACATCTTTATTTGAGCGAGTGTGGTTTTGACTTTCTGGATTATTTTTGAGTCTATTTTGGTGAGGAGCAATAACAAGACAATCATTCGATGACACTGCGTTTGTGTCGATGTTCATACCCGCCTCCACCAAAACCGCTTGTGGGTCCCAATTCTGAAATATTGCCGCATCCCAAAAACCTACTAGTGCGCATGAGTGTGTATATCAGTACTACGTGGTGATCCATACGGTAATAGAGTCGGGAAAACACTAGAGTTGCTCTTTAGACATAAAGCCAAAAAAATTGGTTCCAGACCCAACAGTGATAAGTGAATTTGTGCAAAGTAAGATTCAATATGATGATAGATGTAATGTTTTTGTAGTTAGAGCATAGTTACCATGATTAGAGGTGTTATTTCTTGAAATAACACCATCTTACGTCCCATCTTCATATGACAATCGATCCCTTCTTCCTTCGCTTGTGTCCAACGTGTCAGTACTTAGCGTGAGCACCATTGTTAGCGAACACTGCCTTAATCTTCTCGGGCATAGAATTCACCAGAGTTGCACAGGTTGTTACTGGAATCCTTTTCTACTCCTGCGTGATGACATCACTGGACACCATGCACTCCTCCACCTTCCTTGCTTCTGCTTGAGGATGCTCCACAGGTGTTCAAGTGGGTTCAGGTCTGGAGGAGACTCACTTGGCCAGTTCATCACCTTCAGCTTCCTCACCAAGGACTTTTGGGCTCTTTATCATGTGGGAAAACTGCCATTCAGCCCAGTTTTTGCATGTTGGAACTCATGTTTCCCTCAATGAACCACAGCTCCCAGCAGTACTCGTGCAACGCCCCTCCCCCCCCGCCTTGATACTCACTTACGTTCTGAGTTTTTTAGGACAATAACGGCTGTGTGCTGATAGTAAAAGTATCCTGCTATACAAGCTGTACATTGACTTCTCTAAAGTATATTCATTTCTATAGTATCGTCTCCGGAAAAAAAAAGCTGAAATGTCACGGGTGCACTCACTACTCCTTGTGTCCTTCTTGGTTGCATCATCCCACCATGACTGGTCTTTCAGCAAACCGTGATCTAATCTCACGCATCTGCAGCGCCATTGTTTCTCTTGTCTTTGTTTCATTGTGTCTTCAAACACGGTCTACTGTATCATGAGCTCCGAACGACAGCACCACTTTTCTTCTTTGCACCACTTTGGGGGCTTTGGGATATTCAAATAGACATGGTCGTAGGAAGGAGAAGGACACAGCTGTTCCTTGGACAAACTCGGATATCTGGAGCCATCTGTGACATGAATTCATCTACAAATCGCACGCAAAGAGGCCCTCGTTCCTGCAGAGCCCCACAGCCATGAGAAGGAGAGCGTCTGCATGGTGGTGGTTCATGTGTGTGTGTGTGTGTGTGTGTACGTGCGTGCTGTCATCTTTCCATGCATCCACAAGGTGATGCTGGCATGGCTTCCTCTGACAGCGTTGTAAATGGAACGAGTATGGTTGCATCGCTGCATTACGGCGGGATAAAGTATCAGTGCTGGTAATCTTCCGTGGATTAATGGCTTCTTCTTTATCTGCCGCGGCTGCTCAGCTCAGATGTCTGGCCGGGCCAGGAGCCTCCTGCTGGAATACTAATGACAGACAGCTCCAGCACTCCCACCCTCCTCCTCCTTTTCCCTCCATACCCCTGGCTGCACGTGTTGAGTGTGTGCGTTATTCCCCCCGCCGCTGCCTACCCCCACCAAAGACCCTGTCGCCTCCTTTGTGAGGAAGTCGCTGCCTCCTTGTCCTGGCTGACACCTGCTTTGCATACAGGAGGGGCCGGAGAGGTGGCAGGGATGCGGGGAATGAGGACCCCCCTCTAAGGAACACAGAAGGGAGGTGACAAAGAGAGAAGGAAGGTGGAAGATTCTGCAGATTATTTGAAGACAATGCAGCAAAGTGATGGAGGAGGAATGCGAGTGCATCTCCCTCTTGACAGACAAATCCAGCGGTCCAATTCCATGGAACGCAACCTGCTGTAGTCATAGTGACACGATAACTCCGCATACAAGGTCACGTTTAGCCCACACAGACATCTCTCGGCTCAGAATGTCTGGTAGGTCCTTTGTGAAAGGAGGAGAAGGAGAAAAATGCCATCTGCCTCCTGGTGAATGGAGAAAAGAAAGGAGGAGGAGGAGGAGGAGGAGGAGGAGGAGGAGGAGGAGGAGGAGTGACACAAGCACACCATGTACCAAACCACTGGCCATGATTATGGGAAGTGAAGAGGAAACAAAAGAACACACAGTGTAACTCATTCTGATGGTACGGTCAAGAACCTACACTGTTTAGTAGGAGACTGTGGACTCTGTCTTGCATTCTGGAGCTTATGCAGAAAATAAGAGTTACACAGTTGCTGGTTCAATCATTGCTCCCTCACTATATCGCGGCCTTTCAGAAATGAATTAATGAATGATGGCTGTTTCGTGGTAGACTACGATCTATTACCAGTCAAAACATATTGAAATACAAGCGATATGTAGTGTTCTGGTCACGAGGTGGCAGTAATGACGCAAAACATTGGGACATTAACTTACATTACATTACCTTGACACTGCATGAAGTCATGAAGTCAGTCATGGCATGTCCAACATGAATGGGGGAAAAAAAAAGTTCTCCTCCCATTATGTGTGGAAGTGGTAAGTTTTTGGTTTCTTCAGTTACGAAAGAGAAATTCGAGGCTAACTGGTTAGCTCGTTATTTTGCTCGCTAGCGGCCGTCTCGAGTCTCTGCAGCATAAGAGTTGCGCAACAACAACAAACGTAAAAGCCACAGCATTATTGTCCAACTAGGTGGCAACTCAAGTGAATAGTAAGATAGTTGTGTCTTGCCTACAGTCAAGCATGGTGGTGGTCGTGTTTTGTTTTTTTTTACACTGAATGATGGAAAAGACCTGCGATTGGCTGGCGACCAGTCCAGGGTGTACCCCGCCTCTTGCCCGAAGTCAGCTGGGATAGGCTCCAGCATACCCTAATTAGGATAAGCGGCATAGAAGATGGATGGATGGATGGAAAAGGCAGTTTAGCAAGACAAAAATGTTGCTCGTCTTATGTGACTCCCTTGTGGCGTTATGTTTTTTTTCCTCTCCTTCCTCCATCTTAGCCTCTTTCTGACTTCTTCCAGTTTTTTCCTGTGTGGTCCCAATCAACGCAGCCCACCCCCGCCTTTTCCTTTCATCAGGTTTCAAGAAATAATGAGATAAATTGCATCACCCTCGTTTGACAAAACCCTGGATTAGCACACTTTGATCGTTAAAACTGCTAAAGTTTTTGGGGAGAAGAAAACAAGCAAACAAGCACACCTCCTGTATGCAAACTTTTAAAGGGGACCCATTATACTAATTTTCGGGCCTTTGTATTGAGTTCTGGACTCCTGTAGAGCAGCGACACACGATAACCCGTACAGAAAGCTTTCTAGACTTTCCAGACTCTGGAACCTCTTCCTGCAGTGTTTCCTGCCTCCCTCCCAAACGGTCTGTGGCCTCCTCCAGGTACGACTCCCGCTGAGCCCACTCCGCTGTGATTGGTCACACTCCCAGTCGGTCATGAGGACTTCCAGACAGCTGCCGAACTCCTTTTGTTCGATTACTTACACAAAATAAACACAGTTAGGACAGCGATACAGTGTTAATTACAGCTTGCTCTTCTGACTCTTCAACACGACCAAGTAACGTTGGAAAGGCGTCGGACTTCAGCAACAGTTTGGCGGATAGTCCAGCTTCTTATTGGCCCGTGTTCACAAAACAGTCCCGTGTGAAGTGCCGTTGACAGATGAGCATATTTTTCTCTTGCTGGCCAGGAATCAGCAACTCCAACCACTTCTGCCTGATGCTTGCCTCTTTAGGCACACCCGAACAAACTTCCTGGGAGCCATCGCTCGACGTGCTAACACCGTGAACAGAGCGAAGCACAGCGGGGGTGCTGGATATGCCAATATAAGGACGTCCGGGTAGCACTGACGTCAATGGAACTCGTGTTAAAAAAAAAAAAGTCCAACTTTAAGCCTTTCAAACTCATGGATCGGCAATTCAGGACCAGATAAAGGTATGTAGGATATAAATTCACTTTAATATCTATCTGCAGATGAAATTTGATTCAAATCTGATGGTTCAAAGTTCATTTTGCAGAGGAAATACTTTGTACGTGAAATTAGTGTGGCGTGGAAACGAATACAGCGTGCTGCTGCATTATGACGCTTGATTTTCTTCCCTGACTTTTTGATTATCAAAAAATAGAAATGGATACTCTGTTCACTTTAAGACAAACGTAAGAGCCTAAGTTATGATATGTTTTGTAGTACGGTTGTACTATCAATCACAGCTTTTATCTTGACTCAATGTTGAAGCCATGGGAACCAAAGGCACTATTTTCCCGTATGAAACTTGCTTTAACTTCTTTAATACTTGGGGTAGAGAAGTGGATGAGGTATCAAATTAAAAGTTCAGATTATGTTTTATCAGACAGAATTGATCAAAGACTTGATTTTACATATTCCAAAATTTTGCAACATTCCTAAAATACACTCCTGATCAAAATCTCAAGACCAGTTGAAAAATGGCTAGAATTTGCATTTTGCACATTTGGAGCTTAATGTGGTTTTAAGTAGCTCTACAATATGCAAAAACAAGAAGGGGGAGTGAGACAAAAAGCACTTTGAAAAAGTCATTTATTGAAAACAACAATTAAACTGAAATAGGTTGTTTATCAGCTGATCAAAAGTTTAAGACCACAGGCTATAAAAGCCAAAATCTGCTGAATATGTTCATTTTCTGTCAGGCATTCACACTGTCATGCCCTCCTGATGGCTAAAGCTAAGAAGCTTTCTCTTTTTGAACGTGGTCGGATTGAGGAGCTGCATAAGCGAGGCCTCTCGCAGCGTGCCATTGCTGCTGAGGTTGAGCGCAGTAAGACAGTCGTTCTACATTTTTTGAAAGATCCTGAGCATTATGGAACAAAAAAGTCAATTGGTAGACCCAAAAAAATCACAGCTGCGCTGAGCCAGAGGGTCCAATTGGCTGTCCATCAAGACACAGGGCGGTCCCAAATTAAGGTCCTTACTGGTGCCGACTGCAGCGAATTAACCATCAGACGGCATCTGCGGGAAAAGCGTTTAAAAAACAAAAAAGGAATTCAAAGACCTCGTCTCCTTCAACGCCACAAAACTGCGTGTTTGCCAGGGAGCATCAAACATGGGACATTGAAAGGTGGAAAAAAGTTGTATTCTCTGATGAGAAAAAATGTAACTTTGACGGTCCAGATGGCTTCCAACGTTACTGGCATGACAAGGAGATCCCACCTGAGATGTTTTCTACCCGGCACAGTGGAGGGGTTCATCATGATCTGGGGTGCTTTTTCATTCAGTGGAACACCGGAGCTTCAGGTGGTGCGGGGTCGTCAAACGGCGGAGCTTCAGGTGGTGCGGGGTCGTCAAACGGCGGACGCTTACGTGCAGATGTTGCAGCGGGCATCCCTCATGACTGAGGGCCCTCGTCTGTGTGGTAACAGCTGGGTTTTTCAACAGGACAACGCTGCAGTTCACAATGCTCGCTTGACCAAGGACTTCTTCAGGGAGAATAACATCACTCTTTTGGACCATCCTGCATGTTCCCCTCATTTAAATCCCATAGAGAACATTTGGGGATGGATGGCAAGGGAAGTTTATTATAATGGCCATCAGTTCCAGACAGTTGATGCCCTTTGTGAAGCCATCTTCCCCACTTGGAGCAATGTTCCCACTAGCCTCCTGGAAACACTCGCATCAAGCATGCCCAAAGCAATTTTCTGAAGTGATTAACAAGAACGGTGGAGCTAATCATTACTGAGTCCTACTGAGAACAGTTTTTGTTCTGGTTTGGAGAGCTTTCTGTTATTTCTTCAGCGATGGTCTTAAACTTTTGATCAGCTGATAAACAGCCTATTTCAGTTTCATTGTTGTTTTCAATGAACTACTTCTTCAAAGTGCTTTTTGTCTCACTCCCCTTCTTGCATATTGTAGATCTACTTAATACCTCATTAAGATCCAAATGTGCAAAATGTAAATTCTAGCAATTTTTCAACTGGTCTTAAAAATTTTTTAAAGATTTGTATTTATTATTTTTTAAATTTATTTATTTTTTAACCCTTTTTTCTTTTCATGTTGAATTGAAGAAAGACGAACAGGTGAGCAGGTCATGTTGGAGAGCAAAGCGCCTCGCTGGTGTACATCACTGCTCTTTTTGATGGACTCCTTTGTTGTCCCTGTGGCTCACGTGCAGCCATACGACTACACGCAGGTTACAAATGAAGAAAACCATCAGCGGTGCTGTAAGAAAACAGCAACAGCCAGACATGATTACAATATGTGCTATACTGTATCTTAAAATGATTGTTCTGTTTGTATCCCCTCAATACCAAGTGGCCTCCCAAGACAAGACAAACCACACACACGCTTGCAGCTACGATTGGGTCCACAATGGGGTCTTAAGCTTGTCCCCATCCCTCCTTCCCTGCAGCTGCGAGCCAGCCTTTCAGTTCCCAGGCATCAGGGAGGAGGCAACACAGTTGATGATGACTCCTGATGCCACCACGTGGTCATCTCGTGTCCTGCATCACCAGGCTCCATGTTTTTAATGCATAAAGCAATCTGACAATGCTGAATAATGCAGATGTGTTCATTAAATTGCCGGTTTTTCTATAATCGAAGTGGTCGATTACTTCATGAACCAAATCAGGAATCACGAGGTCTTCACGAACCCGGATTCTGTGAGTCATGTGACTGGCTAACTGATTTACTGACTCACTGGAAACGCAACAGACTCGGATGATTCATTTGAAAGATTAACCGAATCAATTCTGAATCGATTCACTAGCTCGGGTTGGCGGACTCACGAGAAACGCAGCAAACTCAAACGATTCATTTGAACTGATTCACAGACTCGAATTATGCGGTTCACCAGAAACACAGCCTCACTGACACGAACCATGGGATTCCCCAGAACCACAGCAAAGCCAGATATTTTATTTTTACCAATTCACTAACTCGAATGATGGGACTCACCAGAAACACAGCAAACTCAGGTGATTCATTTGAATTGTTTCACTGACTCCAATCGTAGAACTCACCAGAAACGCCCCAAACTCAAATGATTAATTTCAATTGGTTCACTCTTTCGATTTTGGACTCACCGGAAACGGCAGCCAGCGAACTCACCGGAAATAGACCTTTTTATCGTAGGTCCTTAAAAACAGTAGAGTGCTCTGTCATATAGCATAGAAGATCTTTGACCAGTGTAAACATATTGCCTGTGTTTTATTCATTGCATTTACTATTTAGGGAGTGTTAGAAAATGTTAAAGAAATGTTAAAATAACATTAAAGTGTATGATTACTACTACTTTTTACAGGTTCTAAGATGTAATTTAGTAATATGCTTGAGCGTAACTGTGACGTCATTTAAAGGGGACAAAACAAGTTATTGTTTTTCCATCTACAGCAAGGATGTCCAAAGTGCGGCACAGAAGTGATTTGCAGCCTGCGGTAACCTTCTAAAGATACAATCAGTGCAAAAAGGTATAATGTCAGGGGGGAACGTTGAAATGCTGATGCTGATAACACAATATTGACCTCAAAATAGTCCCTTGCATGCTTAGATTTTTCAGTATACGTCCCTCGATGGAAAATGTTTGGACACCCCTGATCTACAGTACATGCAAACAAACACTTTGGAAGTTCTACTTCTTCATTTTTTGGATAAATAAAATGTGTTTTTTTTTAGATTGATTACCTGTAGTGGGGCCAAAAGGTTGGTGGATGGGGTGTTCTAAACGTGTCTGAGCAATGATGAAGCTGCTCCGATGGTCGAGAAATTGTGTTGGGGTCAAACTCGGCTGGAGCTCATTAGGATAAAGTAATTGTCTGAGTTGCCATCATGTCACCTTACGTAGGCGTCGTCACAGTCAAACT
Organism: Dunckerocampus dactyliophorus; assembly: GCF_027744805.1. Classification (NCBI taxonomy): domain Eukaryota; kingdom Metazoa; phylum Chordata; class Actinopteri; order Syngnathiformes; family Syngnathidae; genus Dunckerocampus; species Dunckerocampus dactyliophorus. The sequence continues at coordinate 17,060,276 of NC_072835.1, read as the reverse complement.
TCAACATTACCAGCTGCCGTGTAGCTTTCTGATCATTCTTTGCTATTCTAACACCCCCCCCAAACGCTCGTCATTTGTATTCACAAGAAGGGAATTTGCAGGGATCTTTTCATCAGGTGCTGATGTTACACTGATGCAACGTTTCAGGCTATAGTGGTGGAGGTCAGACGGGTGCACTGTAATGATGCTGTAAAAGGTGTAATGTTACAAAAATACTTTCCCCAAATATCTAACACATAGCTGACACGCCAGTATTTTTTTTTCACATGTATAACCTCTCAGCAGATGTACCCGGGTGGATTTTAGCATATTTTGAACAACTGAAATAATCAAAAGGGACAAAGGTTCAGACACCCTCACCAAAGACATAACATTAGGTACACCCAATGAGATCAGAAACCGAGCTTGGATAAGTTTCTTTTATTGTCATATGCAGAACCTGATGCAAGAAAACCAAGCACGAATAACCTTTCGGGACAAGGAATCTTATTTAAAGTGAAGCGTTCACATTCAAGTGCTGTGTACACGCGGGAATATTGACAGCAGGCAAGTGAATTTAAGGCTTCATTTACGATTCAAAGCATTCAAGCAAACCCAAAAAGATTTTCTCCACTTTCGCAAGTGCAATTATCTTTTCTATATAAATACAATTTAAAAAATGATTCAATGTCAAGTCATTGAAAACCATCGTCCCCCACTGCAGAGTAGGAAAAATAGCATTTTCACAAGGCAGAATATTTACATAAGAAGCCATTCATAGAGCAGCAGGTGCACAGCATTGTTCCCCAAGAGATAAAAGCATCGTTTCTGATTATAAATATATATATATGAATATCTTTTTAAAAAATAAGACACGTGATTTTTAGACCTGATATCATAACATCACAGTACCGTCAGGATGAGCCCCAAAATAAGGTGCAGGCTCGACTGGATCAGTTTCAACAACTTTTATGATAAATACTCAAAGGAGGACAAAAAGACATCCAAGGGCTCAGTCAGTCTTTTTGCAGCTCTCCCCCGCCTGCCTTTCGTTTTTGGTTTTAAGCGATCCGCTTGTGCTGTTGGCGGGCCTATTCTCGCAGGCCTCTTTGGTGAGCGCGCTCCCTGCGCCGTTGCTAGCCGACGCCTTCCTGACCTCCACGGCAAGGGTGGCGTACGGGGAGAAGCCGGTGAAGAGCGTCTTGTAGATTGCCGACTCGATGGTGGCGAAGGGTGACGCCGCAGAGCCGGTCAGCATCATCCTCGTCTGGAAGACAAACAAGACGGCAAAATGTCAGGATGGAAGGGAGGACGGTGTTCCATTTGCTTGCCTTTTATAAAGTGCATTGAGGGGTTTTAAAGCCTTAAAACATACTGGATTAAGTGGAAGACCATTAATGCACTTTTTCAACTTGTTCAGTGCCCTTGTTTTGTTGTCAAATAAAATTGGCTACTTCTTGGATTCCACTTATTGTGGGCTATTTTGGGAACCTATCCCCCGTGATAAACGAGGGACCGCTGTACAGCACAAACATTGTAATATGCATGCCAGGCCACTAGTTGGCAAGTTTTTGTGACGCATGCATGTGCACCAACAGTGGAAATATTGTTGAAATCATTTCAACTTTGAGACATTTGAGATGTGTTCAGCCTGCTGTTATCTAACGAACAGGCAAAAAGAGTTTTTAAATAAAAACAATGTTGCATAAGACGTCTCTCGGACCAAAAAGTTCCACTTTGGGCTGCCGTATTTCCCAGTAGACAACATGGATGGCTGTACACATTATAGCACACCATTCATTTGCATAATCTGCGAAAAGTTGACAGTTTTGTTGCTACGTACAGTACATATACCAATACATATGGAAGTATGCGTCCATGCAGTGTTAGGGGATGATAGTAGTTGTGAGGCGTGCGTCATTATGGACTTAAAACAATAACAAACAATCACGTCCGAGACAAGTCCTCCATCTGCTGAAACGTCTCATTAATTTTGACGAATCTGAGTTGAAAGACGGCGCAGTGGATGGATCAGCGCCACAGACAAGTTTCCCAGAGAAGGCGAGGATGATGCAAGTGGAGGAAAATGATGCAAAAGCCGCCGCCCTGAGGGTAACACCGCGCTGACAACGCCAACGACGGTGAAACTTTAAGCAGGAAGATAGAAAAGGTCATTCGGAAGGCGACGCTTTCCTTGTGTCACCGGTGACGACCTGAAAGCCGTCTTTTCACTTCCTCTGATGGCCAAGCGTCCCAATAATTTGGTCCCAATTGGTGTCCAACAAGCGGCGTTTATCCTGAAACTGACCTTGTTGACGACAATGAAGGTCGTGTAGATGAGCATCAGGTGGTGCTTATGCAGAGGCAGGTAGTGGGTCTGCTGCAGAGCAAACAGTACCGCCCCTATCAGGGTGACCTTGGTGGGGCTACACACACACACACACACACACACACACACAAAGTTAGCAGTTAGGACGTGGTTAATGCTAAATAACAAGAACTACCAGAGAGGATGACTAATTTTTGGAGACAGCAAAGGAGAAAATGACAAGATCCACGCTTGAGGACGTAAACTAGTCAAAATAGGCATGAGTAATCAATTACAGTGGATCCTATTCACAATTCAGCATTTGCGACCCCACAAATTGGCAGATGTAGAAAGAAAGAAAACATCTCATACATCGTCAAGCTAGCAGTTACTCGTGTTTATTTGCCATGGTGGACCGTAAGCCCCGTGAACAACGGCAATCTACTGTATTGACAATTGATCAGGGAGAAGAAAAAAAGGCCATGAAAAGGCAGAATAATCACATAATGAACCTTAAGGACTTAAGTGGACACTTTAAAAAAAAAAAAAAAAGTACCGTAATTTCCGGTGTATACGCCGCTATGTTTTCCGTCTCGCGCTTTGAAGTCTGCGGCTTGTACAGTGATGCGGCTAATGTATGGCTCAAAACTGCATTTCCCATGATGCTTAGAGTGCAGCTTCACAAATCAGTGACGTGGATAAGCGAAGCGGAAGTGTTATGCAGCAATCCCTGATACATCTTAAGTAAGTTTGATCAAGCGTAGAATTACTACAGCTTCTGTTCGGACTGCTCGGCGCGCCAACCATCTGCTATCACCATCAGGTTTCGAAAGGCTGGACTGAATGAAGAGGATAGCTCAATCGAAATGGCTAATTCGCCTCAAGACAACAAAAGAGAGAGAGAGCTGACAAAATGTCTGCCTAAAGAACTATGAGGCCGTTCAATTGTCATGCTTGTCCAGACGACTTAAGTAGGAGGACGGCGATAACTGACTTTTCCAAGTATAATTAAAATGTAAATATTTAAAACGTAAATAAAAAGTACAAATGTTAATAAAGAAACAATAAATTGGCTAATTGATCATTAATCCTCCCGAAAGTCCATCCAAGAAATTGAGTGCAATGTCCACCCTACAATCACCCGCCACACAAACACTGATGAGTTTTTAAGGAGGCGAAATGCAAACTTGCCCCCCGATACCTTAAGGAACCCCTCACCCCCCCAGACTTCCTTACGCACCCTCCGGTCTACAACCAAACACACCCATCAAGTCCCCAGAACCAAGCTCCGCACCATGGGCGACCGGGCCTTCTCGTCTGCGGCTCCAAGACAGTGGAGTCCCCTCCCTGACCACCTAAGGGCCCCCACAGACTGTACAGATCATTTTGATTTGATAACTATACCTCATTGTTTCAAAATGTATCATTATTATTACTTCCTGAAATTCCACATGACAGTACCGAGACTCACTAGGACATTTTAAGGAGCTCATTGGTTTCTGGCCTCCACACTCCTCGAACAAGCTGCTCAAAGTTACTGATAAGACCGCCCCCAGCTCCTGGTGGACACGAAAGTGAGACACAGTTAGAAGTAGCACTATATCATATATGGATCAGTCATAATACACACCGTTTTCTACTTAGAAGGGATGTAAGGTGCACTGACCTCTGGCCCACCCGATGGCAATCATGACCAGCAGGCCGTCCTTGTACTTGCTGTGGGCCTGAGTGACACCCCCCAGCACTTTCCATGTGCGCGTCACTTCCTTCATTCCCGACAGAACCAAGCGGAGAGGTAGCAGGGCCGCACAGCCATACACAAGGTCCAAGGGGCAGTAGAACACCAAGTACCTGTCAGGCCACCACAGGAAATGTCTGTTAAGTCAATGATGCAATACCTCTCTTGACCAGCAGAGGGCAGCATGAATGTAATTGTAATGATCTCTTAAAAGTGGGGGTTTCCTTTTTTTTCTTTAAAATGTTTTTTTCTTCAAATAAATATTTTCAAAATATATATATATATATATATAAATATATTGTAACGTGATTCAATGTGGCTTTGTTGAATAATAATTATTGTGGGTGCAATGTCATAAGACACCAGCAGAGGGAGACACACTTTAAAGCGCGTCACAACTGCATCAGCTTGACTGCATTTCATGGTTCCTTCACAGGCAATTTTAAATACACTTTAAATTAGACAACACTGTCACTGTTCCGCAGAGAGAAAGACGCTGTTGTGTAACTACTACTTTTCTCTGATTACCAGATGAGTGAAGCGAGGAGGACCGTGGTGCCGTTGGATAAGGGTGCCACGGGCGGTTCCGCCAGCATAATCCCGGAGAGCACGGCGCCGCCGAAGCAGTAGAGCATGGAGCTGAACCAGCAGGCTAGCGGGCTGACCCGGGACACCTGAAGAGCCCCTGTAAGATCAAGTCAAATGTTAAACTTGACTGAAGCTAATCAACACATGGGAAGTGTGGATGAGTGGTTTAGGGTCAAAGTGCAGGTGGGATTACTTCCAGTGGAACACTACTCAATGTTGCCTCTTGTTTCTGCAGTTGACAAAGAACACTGGCATCCCTGTCTTCAATTAAACTGCTGCATAACATGTGATTTTATGCCTGGAGGCTTGATACTCATTGGACACTTCATTAGGGACAACATCCAGCTGTATGAAAGTCTGCCTTAGCAATGAAAACTACGGCGCTTGGCTGTAAATGACCACAATGTATCCCACTGGTCACTGTCAGCAAGGTATTACTGTACTGACCCAAATGCAGTAAAAGGCCACCTCTTTTTCAAAGCCCGTTTTTTAACAACTCAGACAAAACGAATCTTTGAAAGCAATACATTGTTAATATCAGTGAAATAACAGGTAGAGTGCTTTTTTTTTTTTTTTAAAGCCCATTATTTTTCTTAGATGCTGGACAGTTGTTTGACGACTCTGCTTCATTGATTGTTATTATATTCGCTGGTGTGTGAGTGACAGGAAGAAAAGCTCGGACAGGCTTGGGGAGAAGTCATTTGACATGTATAAATCTCTACATTTTAGCCTTTTTCTTAGATTCGGGTCAAGACGGTAGTTCAAGAGCCATGTTTTTTTTTAAATTTGCTTTCAATTGGAATACTTCAAAGTCGGACCGCTTATGCTTTAACTTCCCAGTTTTCCCGAACGCAGCGATAGCTCACCTAGCCTGGATAGTACATAGTCTAGTCTAGTCTAGACGAGAGAATCATGTGTTTTATAACACACACACACAAAATCTTGTCTGACTGTTCTTTTAAACTTGACAAACAGGTGCAGTCGCATCTTTCAGTTGTGACAATAAACAAAAGTATAACCATTATTGTATTTTCCATTGTATTAGTTGACCGGGGTCCATCCCGTCACCAGACTTTTAAATACATTATGTAATAAAATATGTAACTACAAGTGCAAAAGACAATGTAAACACCTTAATGTGCTCTGCTCTGTGTTCTACTGTAGGCAGAGGAAGACTACTACTGTTTGTTGTATCATCTTATAATTGAAGTTCCTTATGCATTTACTCTGAACGCTGATTCACCTGGCTGGTCCCTGGGGTTAGACCTCAGGTTAATCGGAGGATTAACAAAAGATTAAAGACTCCAGGAGAGCTGGTGGTAAACTTTGACTAAGGAGCTAAAGCTCCACCAACTAAAGCTCCATATTGCTGTACCATGTACTGTACACTACATTCCAGAAAACTGGAACATTTACAACCAATGTCAAGGAAAAACGCATAGGAACGCCTATGGATGGATGAAAGTCAACAAGGTTGTAATACACTGCCCGCGTCCACATGTGTTCTTAATGGAATACGTGGAAACAGGAATCGGAAGTCAGCTCTGCTGCGGCTGACTGTGGTTCTATGCTAAGTAACACAATTACGCTACAACATTAACACAACACATATTTTTATAGTCTTACAAGCGTAAAACAATTCTAAAGCCATATGAATTATAAATGAAAGGGATAAATGAACATTTACGGTTACTTAAATGACATACTCAGCATATCCCTCTCTTTTTTTACATAGAGATATGCACCTTGAAGAAATAAGATGACTTTTAAAAGTTTTAAGGTTACTGTGTACTTTGTGGCTTTCTGGAACAGATTAATTGGATTTACATTATTTCTTATGGGAAAAAATGTTTTGGTTAGAGTCGGACTCATGATGCTAAGCAAGGTTCCACTGTGTGATGTATTGATGAACTGTGATACTATTTCAGAAAGTTAAGGTAAGTCAATTAATGGTATGATAATAAATCATATTTTATTAGAGGACTACAGAATACACTTCACAATGCTTGACAACGTACTTACGAGGTAGTCAAGAGGGATGCTCCGATCGATTGCCCACAGATCAATATCAGCCGATTTCCGAGGAAAAAAAAAACACGTGATCGGCGTATGCTGATAGACGCCGTTCAAAGTCGATCACAAAAACCGGCAAATCTTACATGTCTGCTGTGTCACCTAGAGTTGTCAACAAAATGACGAGTCTCGTGTTGAGCTTAGCCACAGGCGATGCCAATCGATGCCAGTGTGTTTGATCACTCCCTTCCCAAACCCATCTCTGTTCGACTATTCATGCATCTTTGTTTACACGCTTTGCCTACTGTCACTGGCTGTACTTTGCATTGGCAGAAGCTAGCCAAGTAGGTAGCGTTATCCGCCTAGCTTCTGGTCAACAGACTCCAAATGTGACTTTTTACCAGAGACATTTTGTTTTCAAAACAAACAAGCAATGCGGTTAGTTCGGAGCACGTTTTTGTCCCACAGGGAAGTGGATATCACGTTCATGGGGTACATACTGAGTCACTGAACAACTTGACTCTCTTGTTATTATACGAATTACTGTATGTCTTGTCCTCACAATACTATTTCTGTGTGGTTGTTTTATTGAACATAAACACAGTGTGTCCGGTTCCGGTATGTGTGTATCGGTAACGGTATCTGCTGATCTCACTCATGGATGATCGGTATCGGAATCGGCAACATAAAACCCTGATCGGAGCATCCCTAGTAGTCAACCATATTTTTTTCTGTTTACTTTCGATTAAGCCATTTTGCGTTCCAGAATATCGATGTACTGAACACCAACTTCACACATAAACGGTGTGCAATAATATATCGTATTTATTGCCTGCAATGGATGTCACCATTTAGTACTGGAAACTGTTGTGTAAATATATCGCTACATCATCTGCATGTTGGCCCGAATACAAGCAACACAAGGTGACAGTTAAGTTTTATCACCTTTTCAAGTCCAAAGACAATGTCCATCGGGCAGTTCTTTAACCTTTGCCCTCAAGTAACCCCATTCTGTCCTTTACAAACTGCTGATATCTCAACTTTGCAACTTTTTACCACTCCCTTCTGTCCCAATTGACAACATTGACTGCACCGGATAGGAGGCTTATCTCTGGTTATTTCTGACTTGTTGACTTTTCCCCCAGGGCCAGCCTGTTTCCTCTCCAGTACAGTCCTTTTTGCTATGTTTTAGCTTGTTTTCATTCTTAAATGATAACTTTTTCTACATAATTTAAGTAGTTTTGTTGTTTGGTCGATCTGGAGCAAATTCGGCAGCACAGGATTTTGAGTAAGCATGCTGACAGTCAGCAAGGGAGGGTGTAGCAGGGTGAACATTCCTTTCCTTTTGGGGGTGAAAAAACTCCCAGAAGATCTGGTTTGACTTTAAGGTTTTATTGCACGTTTCTTGACAGACGTTTGGGTTGTTAGTTGCACTGTGCAAATAACTGTCTTTGCTTTGACAACACACATTGCATATACAGCCCTGCGTACTGGAAGGGTGTCAAGAACAAAGGGTGAAAAGGTTACAGGCGCTCGAATGCTTTGTGTGGCAAGTTCCAAAATAGACCGCCATTAGCGGGGGACTACAATGGACTGTACGTGTATGTCTGTGTGTGTTTGTGTGCAATCAAAGTCCACCTGTTCTTTGCGGCGTTATCGCGGTGGTACAACGTCACACGGGTTGGCGCATGCTTGCATTTTGACACACTTCTTTCTGATACTTTAAGGGCGCGTTAAGGGCCCTGTCCCCCGCTGGCCCTCACACACTCTGCTCTACAGCATTAAGTGTGCCATCGTTTCATAATACACCAGAACAGTACTGCAACTTTCCTGACTTTGTGGTTTTGATGTTTATTCAAGCTTGCCAAATTCTTCCGAGGTCCCATAATGGTGTACTGGAAGTGTTGTCCAAAATCTAGCCTTGATGTTGTTTAAAGGCGCTTTTAGTAAGCCCTACTGGTTTATGTGTCTGGAGCTTTAATGGTAATGAGCTGTGTTTGTCCACTGCTGTCTCCTACAAGTGTACTGTGCACGTTTTACTTCATTTAATCACTACTTTTTTAAATCAAACATAATAGATGCCATATACCACATACAACAACGTAATATTAATTTTAATAGCAACACCGTGCTTGGTTAGCCTATTTGCTGAAGAAACACAAAATGATCAAACTCACAGCTCCTAAGCCTGTAGGCTTTATTTTAAAATGTGTAGCGAAGCCTACTTTTTTTGTTTACAAAGCCGTCATTTGCGAAGTGTACACAAGTTACAGCCTCATCTAGCTAGAGGGCAGAGGTGGTATGTCCATGACGTAGGGGAGGTTTTGTTTATGGTGTCATGAAACCACGGAAAAGCGAGCGTTTGAGCGGCTGCTCCCTCCAAAGTGCAGCAAACAAGTGAGAGAGATGGCAGATTTTTCTCACATTCGGTGGTCATAAACAGGCTTGAGGGACACATATTGCTGCTAGAACATCATTAAAAAGTCCATTTTAAATAACAGGGGACCTCTTATGTCATACAGTGCAACTTTTGAATAGTATTTGTAAGTATTATTGTAAAAATATCATTCTGAGGGTGTCGAAATGTGTGATTTACCAGCTGTAAGACGCTCAAAAGGTGGTTGAGTGTGACCTTAGTGTTATTTACAGTTTTATAACTGAATTAGTACCCCCATGAATACCGAGAAGTGAAAGCACTTTGACAGCAGCATTTAAAATAACTATCTTTAAGCTATCTCTGTTACGATTGACACTTTAACGTCAACTTTCAAGAAGAGTTGATGTCTGTAAGACTACTGTACTGGCTTTTTATTGCACACCTGAGCTTACCTGGTTGCTCCCTCAGAGCCATGACGGACACAATGTAGTGCGCCATGTCAAAGTAGGGAAACATGGACAAGTTCGCCAGTCCATGAGACACATCGTCCAAAAAATCCATCACATACAAAGAAAGTGTTTATCCCTGTGTGAAAAAAAACAAAACAAAGCACCAACTCGAGGCATCCATACGAGCACTTTACGCTTCTTCTGGCCCAACACTGATGATCTTCCAGGAAGCAGGGGGAAATGGTCAAAGTTGCTCTAAGGCCGCTTTTAAGTTAAACATAAAGGCGACACTCGTCACCCGGCAACAAGTCTGATCCAACCCGGTGCGTTCATCCCTGTTGGCGGCAGTTTAACGACGCTGTCATCGTCACACAGGCGGAATTCCTGATCCGTGTTCCGCCATGGTAGTGATGAGGCGTGCGGACACATAGCAGCAATGTGATTGGCTGGAGGTGAGCAAAGTGAGCCAATCACAAAGTAGGATGTGGCAAAGGCCCGCCTCGGCCACGCAGTGCAGTGCCGCTAATATGATTGTATACACAGTACTGCACAAAATGATAGGGGTATAGTTAAAAAATTAAATAAGACACTACGGTGCTGTGATAGTGACACAGCTGCAAATCTATGCAGGTATAGGACCCCCATTAACAAATACAACAACCACTGTACTCATGCACATGCAAACACTGCTTGCATATAGTTTACAAATCAAAGCCTAATCACACAATTTATTATTTTTACATTTAAATGTTTACTTCAGTTGATGCTGTCAGCCTAGTGTCAGTGCCGGCCCGGAGGGCACTAACTTTGAAACGTACCTTCTGAAACAGCTATGAAAAGGGGATATGTGACCGGCATTTAGAGGGGGCGGGGTAAGGAAGGCGGAAGTGAGAAGGGCTAGACATTTTTTTCTCGCAAATTTACGACTTTATTCTCAAAATCTCAGATTTTTTTTCCCAATGTGGCCCTAATATTCCGCCGTGCCGTGTGTTATTCTCATACTGCAGGTTTTGCACACAGCAATTCATTCGTTTGTTTATGACTGTGGAATATGCAAATGAAATGAAACGATCCTCGGTAGGATGTTGACACATCCCGGTGTTAATCACTGCGACTCTCCAGCTGTCTGTCTGGCTCTCACAGAAATGTAATCCACACCCTCGTTGTTTGTTCTTAAACCTGAATGGACGTTAAAAGATGAGGCAGATTCTGTGGGGACATTTTTTGTCTTGCTGCAAATGCCATAACAGTCAGGTTAGTTTTTTACTGAACACACTTACTCAAAATCTCAAGTATTAGATTGGTTGAGTTGCAAATCTTTCATGATATTGCCAAGTCGAGTCCGAGGTAATCAAAAAATGTGACTCGAGTCCACACAGAATACTGTACCTCACAAACTGTTACAAGTTGTAATGTGACAAAATGGCCACTAGCTAGCAGCAGAAAACCATCCACTTATTTCAGTAAAGCTTGCTGCCCTCTGCTCTGACTGCAATTACAAATCATTACACTGAGCACGCTACGTGAACTGTTTGCTTATTTAAAAGGGATAAAACAGCATGTGAGAGATGTAACCATGCAGTCATTGTGTCCCATATTCTTATATTACATTAGATGTCATCCACAGTACCATAAATCATGTACAATTAAACCATCAAAGTGGCTGAGTTTCTAACATGGCCAGGTGACGGCCAGGTAATTCAAAACAAACTCTGCCTTGGCCACTCCCAAGTTATGACCATAGAGAGTCTTATCAGCTTGGTAAAACCTTTTCCCTGGACAGTATGTTACTGGGAGATGGCTTCAAAATATAAACAGCAGCATAAAAACATAGATCAGTTTGTTTCAAGGTATTTTTCAGCTCTTAAGCAAGTAGACCCATAGTTTCTACTTATATTAATGCCTAACGGTGCAGTCTTCACTTTGAGGTGAGTCCCTAATTGTCAAAACCCAATATCCAATCCATTAAAATCATTACTGACATTAATGCACATAATAAAGGTGTGTTTATGCAAAAGTTTCACGTAAACTTGTCATATCTCCTTTAATGGAGTTGTAAAAATGACTTAATTCGCTGTAATAGACATACCAGGCCACTTGATGGCAGTAGTGTAAAGAGTCGCTACTCACAGGCACAAGAACTGCTGCTCCTGATGGGTGTCAGCCACACGCCTATTTTGAATACCCTTTGGCTGCATATATGTGGGTTTATGGGATTACTGTTTATCCCTGTCATGATGGAGACTCGATACCTTGACAAGCTGGTCCCTAGCAACGCCGGCAAAAACAGAAACCACAAAAACGCCCTGAAAAAAGAAGAACATTCTAAATTTGTCAGAGATCAGCTGTATGAAACCCCTTATACCGTACATACACTATATTATTACAGCTGTTTAGGTGCACAGTGAACCTGACCCTGATTTGTTTGTTTCCATTGACTGGGATCAACAGAAATAATCTGTTCCAGGGTCCAACTGTTGGCATCAAACATTTGTTTTAAGACACATTTTAACACCTTTAAACTGTCATAAAAGTGTCAAAATAAATTAACAGCTATTGATATTGAAGAAGTAATAAAATAAAGAAGTCTCATCACGTTTCAACATTGTGTAAAAAGAAGTGTAAAAAGAAGTCAACCCCTGTAAAAATGTAAAACAACAAAACACTCTGCTTAACTCACCATTGCCTCCTCAGGAACAAAGCGACACTACAGGTCATACTGCTCCAAACCTAGCTTACATATTGTCCCACTCGATTCTCACCCTGTCTTTTCTACGAGTTGTATTTTAGTTCACATGGTGGAAACATTGCAGTGCACACCACACTGAATGTACATGGAAGGGCAGTGGACTGAGTCAGCTTGTTGTTTTGGGCCAAGAAACACAACATGTATGTGGGACATTGGCTGCCTCTGGGTCTGGCCGGAAAAACCTCACAGCCCCCAGGACTGCCAACTCTACATACACACACATACTGTATACTGTATGTAGACTTTGTAGACACACAGCGACCATCCTCAACCATGTGCATGTGCGTTATTGTCACGTTATTAACTGATTATTTAAGTTGTTGATTACGTCTTTACCAAATAATGACCTAACTTCAGACAACAAGGGTGTCCAAACCTTTTCCAGCGAGGGCCATATAGTGAAAAATGCACGGGACATGTTGATATTTTGTAAAGCAACACATGTAAATATGCTAAGAAGTTAAATATAATACAAGAAAAACTGCATCTGTGAGAGGCAGGGTACACCCTGGACTGGTTGCCAGCCAATCACAGGGCACATATACAGTAGATAAACAAACATTCACATTCATACCTACGGACAATTTAGAGTCACCAATTAACCTAACATGCATGTTTTCAGAATGCGGGAGGAAACCGGAGTACCCGGAGAAAACCCACACACGGGGAGAACATGCATACTCCACACAGAGACACCCAAGCGGAGATTCGAACCCAAATCTTCCCGATCTCCTGACTGTGTGGCCAACATGCTAACAACTCAGCCCCCGTTCAGCTCGAGTACTATATATACATGAATGTATATATGGAGTACTATATATACGTACACATACATACATATAAAGAATGACTGTTTAATGGCTTTGTCATGTTCGTCAAGAGTTTTCCATATCATTCGTCATCTGTTTCCGGATGCCGTCACTGACCAGGAAATAAGAAGGGGTGTCGAGAGAGCTTAAGTTTTCCTACTGGACTCCCTCCAGTAATTAAGAGCTCAGCATGCATCAGTGTGAGCATTGTACATGTCCTCTATGCCTCCTTGCAGCCCAAATGCTATCATTGCACATCCTTGCAAAGAAGGTCAGATGTGTGTCGGTTCGAGGCACAAGCTTAATGGGATCTGTGGTTGTTTATATGTGAGTCAGTAGCGGGCTTGGACAAAAAAAGATTGTTGCCTCCCTGAGAATCACCAGAATAGGACATGATTTATACCCTCCAGTGTTGTGTTGCTCTTTTGAAAATAGAAGGCCATTCTGCAGTGTAAACACATTAAAGCCTGGTTAAAAGTTATGGGGGTCAAATATGAGAAGAAGACTCGTAATGGTGGACAGGCAACATTAATCACACTCATTGTGGAGGTCAAAGCAGCACTGGCCTTGCATGTTGACCTTTGACTTGTTGACTATTGGTGGCGGTGGATGAGCCACAACATTGCACCCAAGGTGTGGAGGCCATGTTGTTCCCATGAGAGGGCCCAGACAGTTGTTCAAAAGTCCGTTTTTATCGGCTTGTCAGGGGAAAATGCTATATGATCAATAAATTCATGCCCTATCATTAATTTATCAGAATATGCTGGAACCTGGTCGCATTTTAGGAAATAATGGAAATAAAAATAATCCATTCCTGGTCGCCATCAAACCCTTTATTATCTGTATAGAACAATGTTTTCAGCAACCTTCTAACATTCCTTAACTGTTATACAAGTGTAACAATAAGTTAACCTCACAGATGCACTTCATGCATTTCACTGTTCAATATTCTTGCCACACAAATGTAAAAACAAGTAAAGCACTGTTGATATCAAAAGTTAAAAATACCACTACACTCAGTTTCAGCTTAAAGAATGGCGAATGCACCAGAGAGTCACAGTGTAGATGCGCCACAGGCATCTCATTTTTTCAGTCTTAAAACTGTCATCCGAGCAAAAAAAGAAGTTAAACACTGTTGATATTAAAACGCAAAAACATCCAAACACACTTTTGTAACTTTAATACCAAATATCTACGGTCTACGTACGAGTTCCGTACCAACGATGACGATGTAAGTCAGAACGTAGACATAAATTATACCTAATCTGTGGTTTTCAACTGGTGGGTCAGGAAATAAAGGCGGGTCGCGGATGGATTCTGGGTGGGTGGCAGACAGCAGATCAAAAATTACATTAAAAAATGTAATATACAACTGATGCTTGACTTATTTTGTCATCTTCCTCCTCTTTGTTCATTGCACGGTTATAAGTGAAATATCTGATTTTGTGGTCTTTTTGATATTTCATTTTAATTTATGCATTATTTGGATGCATGCAGTTATCACATTCTCCCTCATTTCCTTCATAAAATACCTTCAATTCCTCTAAAATGCACTTTCGACATGTAATTATATGTGTTAATGTTTCAAAAGATGACAGGCGATTTAAAAAAAAAAAAAGAATACATTCGCTTGGCTTGACTTCGATAAAAACCTAAAAATATAAATTAAATACATTTGTAAAAATTAAGTTATTAATCTAAAAATAAAAATGACTTCAATAAAAGTGTAAAATAAAATGAATTAAATAAAAGTGGAAAAAATTGTAAAAAATAAATAAAACAACTTCAATAAATGTGTCAAAAATATTAAATACATAAAAATTTAAATGACTTAAAAGTGTTAAATAAATGAATAAAAATGTCTTGAATAAAAATAAATAAATAATAATAAAAAATATAACAATAAATAATAAAAAATAAATAAATTACTTAATTAAAATGACTTACATAAAAGTGTAGAAAATAATAACAATAGATTAAAATAAATGTGGGTCCCGACTTAATGACCATTGGAAAATGTCCCAGGCTGTGACCATTTGACCGAAACAAACACCTAACTCACTCAAACTGTACACAGAACACATGGAGAACATATTCAATGTCATGTTCCCAGTTAATCTCTCTTATTTTGTCATTCTGTTTTGTGTTTCCTCCCCAGACGCCTGACTTCCAGTTAGAGGCAAGACAATTGGGTGCACCCGCAGATGATTAGCATGTGGCTCCTAGTAAAGCTTATGGATTACAGCTGGGATACGCTGGTTTGGTCCTTCTGTGTTCCTCATGTGGTTGTGCAAAAAAGGGAGGGAGATACAGGCTTATTGGGAGTAGGGAGTCTCAAAGAGACCGCTACACTGCTTGGTTAACATTGTCCATTTCATAGAAGCACATGTTCAGCCATCTTTATCCTTGATGAGGGTTTGAACGGCTTGGACTGGGAATGTTGCGTGGTGTTTCTCCACTTTCTGACCATTTTACGATGTATAATTTCACTTCACTTTCCATTTTCCTTTTCTTTGATGCACTAATTCAGAAGAGTTTGCCTCACATTTGGAAGACATAATGAAGGGGAAACAAGTTAACACAAAAGAAGTAAAGTGAGCTTCCTCTGCGTAGGAACGCACAACTAATATTCTTCCGCCAATGTATTCTTCTGCCATGAACATTTAACTACTTCTCTTTTTATTTTTGTACACTATTAACAATTTATAGAAGTACATATACGTAACCACAAAACACGGGAACACAACACGTCGACCACGAGGGCCGCCTGCAGCTATTTTTTTTTTACATTCTTACTGGTCACAACAGTGTAAAAAGAAGTGAACCACCATTGATAGTAAAACAACAAAAGACATCACGAACATGCCATAACCAGAAGCTGTGTGTTTAAAAAAACATTCACAAAAATCTTTCTAAATGTTCATATAAAAAAAAAAATGCCGTAGCATCTACATGCAAGTAACAATTCACGCACCATCGTCCCATTTGAACTTATTCTTCACGTCCTTAACAGCCAGCAGGCATTCATTTTATCCAACATATATTTCCATGTCCAAATGCCACAGTTTAGAAACCTCAGTGATTGTGATGACTCATGCAGAGGTTGGTGTGTGTGATGTAATTATAGAGCCACAAGGTTCCCGATGAGAGGTCAAAGTCACATTTGTGTTGAATCTAAACATAGAGCCTCTCAGGACACCAGATCATGATGATAGGACACACTGATTATAGGCGGTTTGACCCAAAAAGAAACAACTTCATACACACATGAGGTGTTTTTCTTGGCGTACTTTAACAATACTGTCCTTTATAAAGACACACCATTTTGACTGACACTGTCAGAGATGTATTCATTTAACGGTATTTTTCTTTTTTTTTGTGGTTGCACTGCATCATACCAGGAACTGTTTGTAATATGTGTTTGGATACATGAGAGGGCCAAAATATTAGAAAAACCTGGAGGCATGATGTAACATATCTTTGTAAACTAAAATACCTGAGAAAAAAGAATGTACGTACAAGAAACATGGCCACAATATTAGGTACACCATCTAACGCAGGGGCGTCAAACTGGTTTTCACCATCGCAGTCATGGTTGCCCTCAGAGTGCCACCTAGAACTCTAAACCATATGAATGTATCATCACCTCATGATATGACACATTTGATTATTAGCATTGTCTTTTTGTTTGTATTGTTTAACCAACAGCTTACATTGAAATCAGAAGGTGCCGAGCAGAAATAAAAAAAACAGGCCAAATACAATCAGCAAGAAAGATACATTTTTAAATTTTGTTTTATTATTTTTTCCTTTATATAATATATATAATATATTATGTTTTATAATACATGATATATTTAAAAATAAATAAATAAATAAAATTAATTATAATATTAAAGTTATAAATAAAAAATATAACAAGTTAATATAATAATAATAAAATTAAATACAAATTAAATAAAAAAAATCTTAATTTTATGATTTTAATTATTACATTTAACAATTTATAGTAAATAACTGGAATGAACACATCTTACTGTCACCAAAATTTTAATGTAATGATTATTTACGTTATTGAATATATAATTTTTTTTTAAGTAAAATTAAGTGAAATTATTACATAAATAGTTTAATCATTTACATTGTTGAATTTAAAAATTGTTTAATTCATTCAACTCATTCAATCCCAGCCATTTTTCAAAAGACAACCCTTTTAGTATCGGACATTTTAGATGATTTTGACTGATCTTACATCAAAATAAAAACTTATTTACAAATATAACACCAGGAACTATTTACAATTTTAACATTTGGAACTGAACTATGTGTGTGTGCACGTGTGTGCATGTGTTAAAATTTCCTTACAATGCGTAACCTTCTGCACGCTAGACTCCTCCATGCTCTCTCACTTCCTCTTCTTGTCATGTGTGTTTCTTCCGTCCTCATGATCTCTGTCAAGCTCTTATCAAATGCACTTCTGCCACCTAGTGGCTGTTTTTATGGCATTATAATTGCTCTGAAGCCTGGTGGGGAGTTGCATCATCACCTCTTTTAGCCTCTCGCACAAAAAAACGTAAAAGACGTATAAATACATTGTTGGGATCGGGCGTTTGGGTTTATAAAAACGTTCAACTACGTCTTTGGTATTGAATGAATTAATGTGTTAAAACATAAGCGAAATAATCGCATCTCACTAACATAAATCATTTAATTATTTAAATGATTTAATATAATAATTGTTTGAGTATAATAAGAATTAAGTGAAATGAGCACATCTCACTGCTATGGATATGTCATTATTTTAATTACTGCTGTTTGACCCAGCATTGCAATTAAGCCCAAAAGAATCTACTAAAAAATGCCAACATCTTTGCTTTGAGGCTTTCCAAACGCATCTATTTGCACTGAATTTTCCCGCCCTGCTTGAGACGCACGTTCCCATTAATCAAGGCTGACTTGAGCGCTTGTCGTGCTGAGTAGGAATGCTGCTCTTGACTCTCTTCCGTCTTTGAGCATAATTGCTCCTGATTGGCGCCCCTCGCTGTGTGTACTGTGTACTTACTGCTCACTGATGAGGAAACACACTCGCACACACAGAGGCAGATGCTGGCAAACACACACACTCTGTTGTCTCCCATTGGAAGACAAATGCACTGAAGCACTCATTATCTGCTCCACTACCTGTAGAGGAGGAGGAGGCTTGTTTAGTATTTGGGCTGCCGTGGCTCTTCAAGACATTCCACTGTGGTTTTTTTCCCACACTGATGATGGTCTTGCTCAGCGTTGGCGACGGATAAGCTCGGGGCAGTGACCTTCGGGATTCAGCGCAGATAGTCTGTATGTGAATGGCCGAAAAAAATTCCTGACACGATACATAACAGGCATTCCTCTGAGACAAGCCGGGACATGTTTCAGGAGATTAAGCCAGGACACACACACACACACACACACACACACACACACACACACTTTCCATTTAATTTGGTAACGTGGGTGTGCATTTTTTTTTTTTTTTTTTAATCATGCTAGCTTTCAGTTGATCCACTTTGGAGCAGCCTTGTGATAGTTCTAACTGGAAATGGATAAAAATGTTGTTGTTGACAACTGTCTGAAAATGACACGGTTATTGTTCATGTGCAACCGGGGTGTCCAAAGTGCACCTGTTTTTTTATTGGCCTGGAGCAAATTCTAAAAAAAAATGTGTGTTCTTTGTTCTCTTCTGTTTGGAGCTGTTCGGAGTTGTTCTGTTCAGAGTTGTTGTGTTGTGTTCTGTTGTGTTCTGAGCTGTTCTGTTCAAAGCTGTTCAGAGCTTGTTCTGTTCTGTTCAGAGCTGTTCTGTTCTGTTCGGAGCTTTTTTGAGTTGTTCTGTTCTGTTTGCAGCTGCTCAGAGCTGTTCTGTTCTGTTGTGTTCTGTTCTGAGCTGTCCTGAGCTATTCTGTTCTGGTTCTGTTCAGAGCTGTTGGGAGCTTGTTCTGTTCTGTTTCGGAGCTGTTCTGTTCTGTTCAGAGTTGTTGTGTTTTGTTCTGAGCTGTTCTGTTCGGAGCTGTTCTGCTCTGTGTTCTGTTGTGTTCGGAGCTGTTCTGTTCTGTTTGCAGCTGTTCTGTGCGGAGCTATTCGGTTCTTTTCAGAGCTGTTCAGAGTTGTTCTGTTACATTTTATATTTTCAGAGGCGCTGAAGTGTTAAACATTCCATTCTAAGCTTTTGTATAAGTAATTTATTTGTGTATATTGTCCTGGGGCAGACAAGCAGTTGGTCCACACTGTGTGTTTGTACAGAGTGACATCACCAACTAGTGGCCTGGCATGCATTTTACAGCATTTTCGGTCAATTTTTCACGTGAACGGGGATCGTTGTGATGCCATTTTTACCAGACTAACTAGACCATCATCATGTTAACAAACCCTTCAGATCAACTTGTTGCCACACAGATAGCAGGTTATAAAAGAGGGCAGTAACAGTGGCGCTCTGCAAACAGATAGTGGCTTGATCCGGCTATCAATAGAGGTGTAGCTCAAGCAAGTTAGGGAGGGGGAGCGTGTGGTTTAACTGCTAAAATAGATTTTATCAAGCAGGCTCCTGTTCTCAGACAAGAGGGGTGATAAAAGACAACAGTCTTCTGTCTATTCAGACTTGCTTCAGCATCAAAAAGTGGACAAAAGTTGTGCTAGATCAAGCACACATTGGGCTTTGACTTTGCGGATTATTTTGAGTCTATCTGTTTATTTCTACTACGAAAGGTGGTTGTTATCATTAGGAGCAATCACATTGATTATTAGACAGGTTGGGCGGTCGTGCATGAGCTATCACCTTCCATAGATGCTATAGCCAGGGAAGGGTACTGCACCTGAGCCAAAACCCAACCCAAACATATTTGACTAAATATTCTTTGCCCTCTAAATGCTCCCATTTGATAGCAGTGAAAGGAGAGGGAATACTCACAGCCAAGACAGATGGCAAAGAAATGTAGCGATAAGAGACTTTGGGAGCGTGTTCACAGGAAGTGGAGGGGAGGGGCAGGGGGACACACAAACTGCTGAATCAGCTCCCATCACACTGCCTATTCCAGAGTGTCCCAGAGGGAATGGTTTTGCTCTCAAGGCTCCGTCACACTCTTTATAACGTTGATGGCGCAGGGGGCTCGAAGCGACAGCAGGGGCTCATATTACCAGGGTGGGGCTGCTGGTGTGGATCCTCATGAAGAAAAACAGGAGCTTGTTAAAGATCAGACAAATAGTAATACTAGGCATTTTCTATGTAGTCAAATATGCTTCACAATAAAAAAAAAATGTGAGATTAATACAATACAGAAAGATTGATGTTGACCACCGTGTGGAATAAATGAAATATTACACAAAATAAATAAAATAGGTCTTCTCAAGCCTCAATTACACAAAAATGCCCCCTCGGCTAATAACTTGTTGCCAGGCAGAGTTCACATGGCTCAATTACAACTGCTCCATAGGCTAATAAAAAATGTTTATGCCTCAAATATACTTTATGAGACAAGTTTATGGACACATTCATTTTTTTTCATCGTAAAGAAGGCAAATCTTGACCACTGCAATTTAATGCAGTCGCCACATTTATTTCCAAATGTGTGAAACAAACACCTCTTGTCCTTGGCTCCGTGTCTCTCACGTCGCCACCCTATGTTAAAACAATAGGGGGCACCGTGTGCGGAAGGTGGAGGCTTTCAGGCGTATGACAGAGTGATATTAGAATGACTCAGATAAACCCTTTCTTATTCACTTTTCAGGAAGGAAGTTGATGAATGCCAGGAAGTGGGGAAAAGCAAAACATGGCTGAAGGGGCTTTGAATTATATGGAGAGTCTGCTGCATGTTGCTAGGCAACACTGATGATGTTTAATAACCACATGACCTTTTTCTCCTAGCGGCACCCCGGCTCATATTATACGACTATTAATATACTGTACACTCACTGGTAATTAGATCCAACACAAAAACATATGAATGTAATACGTGCTGATACTAAAGATTATGGCTAGCATGCTGCTCCTCTCAATAAGTTAAATAAAGTGATCAAAATATGAAAAGCACATAGCTGCAGCTACAATAAGAAGTGTTCTTTCCGCAGATAAAAAAAACTATAGCCTGCAGCAATTCATAATACTAACAGTCTTTCACATACGAGCTCAGAAGATAAGCCCGCAAAATTAGTATTCCGTCTCCCATCCTGCAGCTTCATCATGCACGCGTTCTCTTGTCATCTATTCGTCTCCACAATCAGCACTCCCTCCCCCCCTTTTTTTATTTCAGTCTGAGTCTTATCTCTTTTTCAATCTGCTTCGTCCTTCATTGCTTCTCTTTGTGTGCCACACACTTTCTCTCCTTCTCACCTCTTCTTAGTGGGAAAGACGGAAAAAACATTGATTCCAAGCACTGACGCTTTATATTAGTTGTGGTACCTTGACTTTATCTGTGTTTATATGAAAGCACAGCTACAAACCCTTACAAATAACAACTGTCTAATCTGTATCGTCACAGAAGCTCGGATCCTGTATTAAATGTAAAAAAAATATGTCATAAATTTCTGAAAATGAGAGAATCAGATCTGGATAATTGAATGAATCTATATAAGAGTCAAACTGTTGCCCTTCTGTAACCTTTAAGAACCTGGCGACATTTCGTGTGTTTTTTTTCAAGCCATTTTTGTTGTGTTGAATGAAGGTCTAATTTGGCAGAGGATATTAATTAAATTTTTTTTAGAATTGTGATCTCAGTTCCGGCCGCATGGTGGTCTAGTGGTTAGCATGTTGGCCACACTGTCGCAGTCTGGAGACCTGGGTCGATTCTCCCTTGGCTTTTCTGTGTGGGGTTTGCATGTTCTTCCCGTGTGTGCGTGGGTTTTCTCCGGATACTCCGGTTTCCTCCCAAATTCCAAAAGATGCATGTTAGGTTAATTGGCAGGTCTAAATTGTCCATAGGTATGAATGTGAGTGTGAATGGTTGTTTGTCTATATGTGCCCTGCGATTGGCTGGTGACCAGTCCAGGGTGTACCCCGCCTGTCAGTTGGGATAGGCTCCAGCACGCCCCCCGCGACCCTAATGAAGAGAAGTGGCATAGAAAATGGATGGATGGATCTCAGAACCTAAAAATGTACCAAAAAATACATTGAAAATTCCTGGGACGACTGTATATCTTCTTTTCCATCCGTTTTTTGGAATATGATATTATATGATATAATATTTAAAGAACTTGTGTCATAAAAGTGTAAACATGTGTAAAACAACGTGTATGGTGTGTACACCCAGGATATAAGAAAACCCCAGGCATTTTAAAAAAAACTGGTGATGCAGGCAGACAGGTGTGCGTCTGAGACAGCTGTCATAGATTGATGTGCACCTCCCCAGGTGTTACCTCACTCAGGGAGGCGCAGCGGGTGCTGCATTTTTCTTGTGTTTGAAGAAACTACACTTTCATGCGTTTCGATACAAGTCAGGTTTCGGTTCCAGTTTGCATGTTGGGTCTTGCCCTTAAGGTAGACTCATGTCGGGCCTCATAGTGCTTGGCATGGAGGGATGCTCTCACGTGTGTACTCCTTGCATCGCAAAAGCTTGGCAGTGCCAAGACTCAACTAAGGAAACGTTGGCTTGATTTTGACTGTAAAGACAGATACGAGATAGATCTACGTTTAATACATACGTCATCACGCTGTGACATTCACCCAAGGTTTAGTAGTTAATGCCATGCACCTAGCACACTAAAACACTATTACTGTATATGGAAACATGGTAAAATGACTCTGCGAGAAAATTAGCCAAAGCTAAAGATAACCAACTCTGCCACAGTAGCTACAAGAGTATTTTTTCTCACATGTACTGTAGAGAGAAACAACTTTTACACAAGTCACTACTACAGTGAATACATAATACTTCACCACTTTGTGACATTGCCCCAAGTTTGAGTAGTTGATTTCATCCAACTTAGTGTACTAGCATTAACATGCTAAAATGCTAATATACAGAAACGATCTGTGTCAGAGGAAAATGACCTCAAGCTAATTCAGACCTGCCAACCTTGAAGAAATTTTACGAGTGGCTTTCATGGCTTGGATCCACTTAGACCAGGGGTGGGCAAACTTTATGAATCGCGGGCCACACTGGGTTAAAAATTTCGCAGAGGGGCCGTCTATATATAGGTGGTTATCAAACAGAACAACATACTTACTCACGGTGGTACGAACAATAACAATACAACACATCCACAGAAAGTTAATGCCTCACATAAATCAACTAGTATTACTACTACTACTACTACATGGGTGATGGACAACAACTCACTGCTAAACATAACACTTAACTTAGACTGTTATTTACAAGTGCCCGCAAGGCATGCTGGGTAGTCGATGAACGATAGAACATTGGATATCAAGAATATGTTAACGTCCCTCCTTGTTCACTTGCCTGACAACCTCCTCAACATATTTTGAAATGAAGCAAAAATGTGGCAAACACAGCGACATGTTGGGAGAGAGAGTACCACCAGCTACCCAGCGTGGGTGTAATTTTGGCACGGGTGTTGTGTGTAGACGTTGATTTGTATGCCCACATGGTGCAGTGGGTTGGTTACATTGTGCATCACTTGTGTGTTGACGTGTTGTGTTGTTTGGTTCGCTTTTTTGTACAGACTACAGGGCATCCGCACCTCATCTGAGTATTTCCTGTGTGACTCAAGCCTGCCACAATAGCACTGCAAGTCATGCCAGCTACAGCTTTCAGGTTAAAGGTTTAAAAACAAGTAATTTGGAAACGCCCGGTGGGCCGGATTAAGACACTTGACGGACCTAATGTGGCCCGCGGGCCGCAGTTTGCCCAACATTGCCTTAGACCACAGGTGTCAAACACAAGGCCCGGGGGCCAGATGTGGCCTGCCACAACATTTTATGCGGCCCGCGAAACCCTTGGATTAATGCATGTCAATAATGCACTTCACCTTTGCCCTTCGAAATGTATTTGATGTGTCAATTTGACCGAAAAATTGTACTGCATGCAGTTCTTCTAAATGTCAGTATTATCTAATCATGCAGCAAGATATTCCAAGCATTTTTCAAAAACAAATACTTGAATGTCTGCTTGTCACCATGACATTCTCACTTCACTTCTCATTTCGAAGCAAGTTATCCATCAATTTGTTAGTAAAAATATAATAATCTAACGCTTGAGCAACTGTGCAATAATATTATGAGGTTATAATCATATTTAGATCCATAAAAACTGACAGTTACAAGTGTCCCTCTGAGGGCAGCCGTAACTGCGATGTGGGCCTCAATGAAAATGAGTTTGCCCACCCCTGCCTTAGACTCATTGAAAAAAAATTATTCAAAATATTTTTTTTAATATATAAAATTATGTAAAAAAAAAAAAAAAGGTAATAATTTACTAAATGCAATATTTATTTTATGTTTCAAATAAATACAAATAAAAAATATTTAATCAAATTTAACATTTACTTTAGAATTATTTTCAAAATAATTTCATGAAATTATCATTTAACATGACTGGATTTATTAGTATTTAACGCTTGTACGGCCCTTGCTGGTGACTTGATACATTTACATACAATGAAGGAACAAGCGGGTATATTGTAGGTTCCTGTGGGCACGTTTTAAAGCAGACCTCTGAGCACAGTAACCCACACCTGCTGGTATCTGCTAGACAGGAAGCAGCACACACGCAGATCTGGTTTCACTTCCCCTGCCAGCTCAAAAGCAGGAAGAGTGCACTGATAAGCCTCGAGAGGCCACCGACAATGACGGCCTTAAAATACACCAGGAAAGAAGAGAGCATACGCTTTGGTCTGATGAAGAAAAATGAGCCTTGAACGTTTGCTCATGTGACAAAATGAACTTATCAAAAATAACTTATCGTGGCGGCTTATTGAGACAGATTCCCTCTTTGTGATTTGCAGTTAGTCACCACTTCCCCCAACATGGGCACCAAAGATCATGTGACTTGGGTCGCATGGTAAGGATGTCCTGCTGACAGCGACACTTCCGGAAGGAAAGCACATGAAAGGTTAGATGGTATTTTTGACTTCAGAGATGGGAAAGAATGTTAACTGTGGGGAATAACAAGGCTACTTATCAATGGAATTAACTCAATCTAAACATTTTGTTCCTTCAGGGCCCGTTAGCTAATATTTAGTTATTAAATTAAGTTTTCAAGACAAAATACTTGACTTTTTTCCCTACAGGAAACTCAAGATTAAGGATAAAAAATGGAGGAGGAGGATGGTATCATCTTAAGCATCCAATCAGGTTGCTTAAGATTGCAATTGATTGGCAACCAGTCCAAGGTGTACCCCGCCTCTCACCCGAAGACAGCTAGGGTAGGCTCTAGCATACCCACGACCCTAGTGAGGACAAGTGGCATAGAAAAGGCATGGATGAATGGATATCAAGCAATTGTTGTGACGCCTCGTGGCATCTTAACTAACATTTATAGTCCACAGTTTATTCCTTTATTTGGTTAAAAAAACAACAAAAAAAACATGTTTTCAAGTAATGGCAGAATTGTTTTTTTTCGACAAACTCTTACAATCATTTTGACGGAATACTTGCTTATAATAAGTACGTTTTTTTCTGTTTTTGTTGGGGGGTTTTTACTACAGTACTCCCGCTTACTGACTCATTTGTCCTGAAATGTTATAATTACACATGCAACAAAAATAATTCTTGCTAATTATTTGAAATTATTCTCATTAAAAAACAATGTATTTTCTAATTCATTCTATTATTTATATTATTTTATTGAGTTTATATTTTTTTTTATTTTGACTTGTTTTTATGTACCATTGTATTAAATGTGACATCTGAAATAATTTCTGCTAATTATCTGAAATTGTTCTTTATTATGAAACTTTTTCAAACTGCATATTTTATTATTATTCCTGTCAACACTATTTATATTTATAAATTATTGTCAAATTAAATTATTATATTATAATTACATTATAAATGATTAGTTATTTTATTCATTTTTTAATTATTTATTTGTAATAATTATTTTCAACATTTTGAAACTCAAATTTGCCATAGCAATACAGATAGATTGCAGTCCTGTAGGGAACACTGTTCTGTATTAAATATAAATCCAATAATAAATAAATAAAAACAGCGTCATGTGTTGGGACCTGCACCACCCCCAATCTCTACTTTCACAGCAAATAAAAAAAAAAAGAAGGTTTTAACGGCGCTGAGCATCGATGACAAGTCTAATGACTAATCGGTCAGTCATCCCTCAAACTCTGCTCGACTCTTTTCTCTTTTAAACAAATGTGCCCCCCACTCCCTCCCCCTTCACTTTACCACAAACGGAGCATGGCCAATTAAGTGAGATGAGCAGAAAAGCTTGGGCTTACTGGAAGTGCACAAAAGGCTTTTGTGGAGCTGCACCAAACTGACACACACTGCCTCAACGTATGGGAAAAGATTAACCATGCATACATTATACCACTAGTACTGTTACACTGCTATTACTTCATAACAACATGCAACTAGCGTGCCTCGCTCTACTCTTTGTCTATACTGGCAATGCATCATGGAGGATGTACTTCAAGTGCACGTTTGACTCGTTTGAGTTTGCTGGAAGCCGAGTGAAGATACACTGAGGTTTACCTCCTAAACCGAAAATAGAGAAAACATAACAGTGAAAGGTGGAGAGGAAGCACAGATAAGAGTTGGGGGGGTGGTTGACACAAAGAATGCCCCACCCTGGTCCATCCCTTAATGGGACAAAGAAGAGGAAAAGAGCAAGAAAGGGTGACAAGTGGCCATGTCTGATCCAAACAGACAACAGCTGAATGGTCCACTATGTCACCTTTGTGCTACCAAAGCATAGAGTACTGTAAAAGTTTCACATTTATATTTGTTTGTTGTGTATTATTGTCCGTATCAATTATTACACATATTGGATATTTGTTATGTTTTATTATGTTATGTTAATTCCCAACAGAGGGGAATTATTACAGGTGAAGATATTCTTGATTGTGAGATTTTTCTCTATTCAGATTTCATGTAATTCACCTTTATATCATTTAATATTTTATTATTTATATATATTTATATATAGGGGAATTATATATGGAGTCAAATTTATATTTACACATTTTTATTACAATTTTCGATATTATTTTATATATTTATATGTGAACTGTATCTATTTATAGAGTAATGTCATATTTGTTCTAAAAAAAGATGAATTATTGCATTTCAATGTGCTATGGTGCTATGTGTGATTTGGTTGTATTTGTATATTTATATTGTTCATATTTTACATTGCATTATGCATGTGTATGTAGTATTCACTATCCCATTTTAATTTTCGTAATGAATTATTTCACATGATTCCAGATATGCATGTATTCGTCATAATTACATTTATATAACGTAATTGTCTATAAGGTATATTAATAATGTAAAATATTATCAGAACATTTTTATTATTTATATAATTTTATATTTATTCTCAACACAAGGAAATTGTGTATATTATATTTTTGTACATGTTTGATCATTCATATTTCTACATATTTATTCTCAACCCAGGGGAAATCTTGCTTTCATTCCCTTCAATGCGTCTCATTCAGTGACTTTATATTGTGGTTCTATCATGCAAACACAGAACTCCCCCCCCCCCCCCCCCCCCCCCCCCGCCGCCGCCGCCGCCGCAGCAAGAAAGTGCAGACGTGTGCTTGCAAGCATGCAAACACAAACAGATGTTGACATGCATACCAGCCGTTGTTTGATGCCCTCCGTATCATGCTCTGATCTGCACCGGGCGGTGTGAAACTGCATAATACAGCAGGAAAGAGTAGTATGTGTACATACTGTAGCACATAAGGTTGCACTGTGAAGCTAAATCAATTCTGGCATTTCACTGACAAATGACACCTTCTCCCAGCTGAAATGCAGACAGTAAATCACAAATCTAAAAGCAATTACCAGTCATAGAACATGTGAGATTATACAATACACACATGCCAGAGACAAGCTACATCGTTGCACATATTCTTGACACGCCGCCAATGAAACAAGTGTTAAAGGGTCATAAAAACACACGGTAAGACTCGTGTTCATTTCCCCACTTCCGTGATTTATGTGTCATTTACGGGGAAATGGGGCCCTTGCCGTTTTTTTCTCCGCTGGTCCGAGGAGGGAAAAGGGTTGTTACTTGGTGGACGGGATTTTTCTTCGCTCTTGCCTCTGCTGTGATCATGACATTGGTGATCTATACAGTCATGTTTTTCCACTACCTGGGACAGCCCACCCACAGATAGCGTGTGCATGCGTGTGCATGTGCGCAGACAACACTACCCAGTGAGGTTTCTATCATTGTGCAATGTTCATACCATAAGCCAAGGTCTTCAGTGTAATTTATTTACAAATACCTGTACTAGAACAACAACAATCTTCATATTCTGACATGAATTTAACATTTTGCATTATATAACACTTCAGAGTGAGTGGGGGTGGGGGGTGGGGTTCTTTAATTCCCACGTCCATGGACAATCATGAGTAAGACTATGAGATGACCAAGGCCCATGATCATGGCCTACAAGAAAACCCAACGAGACCATGATAAAGACCCATCACAAAGCCACTGAGAAAAGCACTTGGGCCCATAAGAAAGGCTCATGACAAAGACCCGTGATCCAGTCCCAAGAGCAGGGACTTAGGGTCAGGGTCAGGGTCCATGAGCAAAACTCAGGAGCTTGGCTCATGAGCCACGTCTGTGAGAAAGACCCATGACCAATGCCCATGTGCAAGCGCCATGAGCAAGACCCAAGAGATGAGCAAGGCTCAAAGCAATCAGCATGGTCCATAGCTAAGGCCCATAAGTCAGGTTATGAGTAAAGGCCATGAGATGAGCAATGCCCACTAGCAAGACCAGTGAGAAAGGGCCATGAGATGAGCAAGGTCCACAGGCAAGGACCAAGACAAAGGCCTATGAGATGAGCAAGGCTTATTGAGAAAGACCAATGAGAAAGGCCCAGGAAATGAGCAATGCCCAAAGACCAATGAACAAGGCTCTCCAGCAGGGACCATGAGAATAACCCATGAGCAAGGTGCAAGAGAAAGGCCCATGAGACAAGGCCTGTGACCAATAGCCACCACCAAAGCCCATGAGCAAAGTCCATGCCTCAACCACTAGTCAGTCTGTCTTCTTTCCTTGATTCATTGGTCTTCTCACTCTCTTCTATATCAGATGACTCCTTCAGACAGCTCAGCAATTTATGCAATAGTTCACAAATAGTTCACAAATAGTACCATCATTGGTGGCCTATTTTTTTCCAGTGGAATTTGTCCTGTATTTCCAGTAATTAAGGATGCATACATACAGTCTTGGCTCAATGGGTACTTCTTGAAGGGACCCCCACCCGAACCACCCCCTCCCCTCTTGTGAGGACAAAGATTCCTCTGTAGGCCAACATTTGGTTGTGAATGAACCGCGACTGAAACCCCAAACTGACCACTTTCTGTTAGAGTAATAGAGCAAGAAAAACCTGCACCTGTGGCTTTTCTGTCAACAAATGACAAGCGATTAGTGATCTCTGTTGTGTGGGGGCGTGCACGCACACACACACACAAAAACTAGACTGGAATTTCTGGTTGACCCCCCCCCCCTTACCCAAACAGGTGCTTATTAAGAACACAAACCTCTTTTTTTCCTTCTTGAAAACTAGAAAGACAAGGAACACAGACGGAGATCTCTTCCAGACCACCAACTGACAACATTTTTTATATCCCTCTTGTTGAAACCCCCCCCCCCCAACAAATTCAACCTCTTTTGTGTTGTTTTGTAAACTGTTTGTACTGGAAACAGAGTTCAGCTCTGTTAAAATTTTAAAATAAGCACTGAATAACTTTGTTGATGCTAAAATAAAGGTCAATCCCAGGGGTATCCAAAGTGCGGGCCAGGGGCCAATATTCTTATTGGCCCGCGGTACATTTGAAAAATATAACAAGAAAACTAAACAAAAAAACAAAACACACAACCACAGCAAAAAATGAAAAATCTGTAGTAATTTTACAAGAGTAAAGTCAAAATGTTAAGAAAAAAAGTTGTAATTTTAAGAGAATAATGTCATAATATTACAAATAAAAATAATGTCATTTTAGTACCACAAAATTTAAATACTAAAGAAAAAAATTTGTTTTTTGTTTTTTTTAAAGTCAGAATACTATGAGAAACAAACAAAACAACAAAGAAAGTTGTAATTTTTGGAAAATTTGCTTGTGGAGGAAGTTTAAAAAATAAAGTCTAAATATTATGGGAATAAATAATAATAAATAATTACAAGAAGGAAAATTACAAGGCGAAAGTTGAAATAGTTATAAAATTAAAAAAAAAACACAGCAGAAATTGAAAAAAAAGCGCTGTAACTTTTACGAGAATAAAGTCAAAATATTAAGAGACAAAAGTTGTGTTCTAACAAGAAAAAGTTGCAATTTTACAAAAATAAACTTGTAATATTACGAGGAAAAATAACGTCATTTTGTAGCAAAGAGTTGAAATATTAAAGAAAAGTCATAATATTATGAAAATAAAAAAAAAATAAAGTTGTAATTTTTGGAAAATTTGATTGTGGAAGAAGTAAATATATATTATGTTTTTTTATATTATAAATATTACCTGAATGAAGTCAAAATATTATGGCAATGAAGTCCCAATATTTAAAAAAAATTTACAAAGATTATTTTGGAAGGTTTAAATTTCTTAGCATATCTACAGTACATGTGTTGCTTTACAAAATATCAAAAGTGGCCTTTGCATCCTTTAATTTTTATGTGGTCCTCACTGAAAAAAGTATGGACACCTTGGGTCTTACCCAGTGGCGGAGCGGAGTGGCTAAGGTGAGACCATTACTCACATGGGTTGGCAATAAATTGATACCTGAATTGTCTAGATGGCCAGTGGAGTGGCCGGAGAACCACCCCGTAGCTCCGCCACTGCTTTTGGATCGTCTATTAGAGCAATTAAAAGCTGAGCAGTGTGCCGAGGACATGTTTTCAATGCATAGTTTCTGGATTCTGCTCCCCAACATGGCAGCCAAACCCGTGCAGGGCATAATACGGAAGTGGATGCCGATCGGCACTCCTGTTTTAACTCTGAACTCCTTGGTTTACGTGCCCACTCATGCTGCTACAGAGCGCTTCTGTTATTAAAAGATTTATGTGCTGAATCACGCTTCAGAATTTAAGTCAAAGTCAACATTGTGAGAAAAATTTACCAGAACCAACCAAAGTAATCATGGAAAACTGACCTACAGCTTGCAGTTCATGAATAATGCGGTTTTATTGACAGCTCCTCCACACGGAAAGTTGTGCGCTGCAGTGAAACGCGTCCAAGCGGAAACAGCAGTTAGGCTGAACTAATGCAACACAGAGCTGCGTTTGTCAAAATTGTCCTCCAGCCGCTGGGGTGGCCGCAGAGTGACCAAGGGTGAGCGTGGCCACGCCTGGCCACCCCAGAGCGCTGCCACTGATGCTATCAGTCTTAAGTTTTCTATTCATTCATATTTACATTTGGGTCATTTAGACAGTGTTTTAATGTGCTAGCATGTAGGCTGAAACAAACAACAGCTAGCTTTAGCATGTAGCAATCACACAACGAGAAACATAATTTGCATTGTAGTACTTATTTTAGAGGTGCTTTGTTTGTTTTCGCCATCCTGCAGTCTCTAACAGAGAAAAGTAATTTAGTTTAGTTTCGATGTTGTTATCTAACAATATGGTTTTCATATGAAATTCACTTGCAAAGGCTAAGTCGTGAACCATATCAGGTTTAGTGAAGGGGTAGAGTGACTTTTTAAAAACAAACTGATAGTGTATCTGTGCCAAATAATTCTGTTAAAGCTAAGCTGGTCTGCTGCTAGCAAAGTGTAGAGGCCTTCACAGCAAACTCAACTAGCACAGTTCATTTAATCACAAACAAATAGAGGTGATTCATTGCCATCATCTGTGGTTACATCCCTGATAGATGACCATGATCATATGAAAAAGTCATTATCACTGAACTGGTAATCACTGTGTTTTCATTTAGCATCCTAACATTTGACCTCCATTCTGCGTCTCATAACAGCTATAAGAGTTGCTTGTGGACTGGTAATGTGATCTCCTGGGCAGACGGCTTCGCAAGTGAGCGGACATTTTTCTCACAATCCCACAGGGCACACGCGTCTGAATTATTAAAGCAGACACAAAGCTAAATCATTTATCCTGAGCTGATACTTTAAGATGACCTTTTATTTTGGTTAGTGGGAATAATTGTCCCACTTTTGTAATGCTGCCTCCTTGACTTTGCATGATGCAGCAAAAAAAAAAGCCAGTGAATTTCTTCCAGCTGGTACGACACACAGGAAGTCCGTTGGAGCGAAAATAAACGCTAGTGTGTGTGTGTGTGTGCGTGTGTGTGTGGTCGACCATCAGTGTCATAATGGCTGTAAGTGCCAGATGTGTCCCTGTTACATTATAGATGATAGTTTGGCATCACAGTGTTAATGTTTCAGTGTGTTCATTCAAGAGGGAAACGCAATCAAAAGACTTATCTCTATTAATACTGTTCGTGTTAACCAGTATAAGCGATTGCCGTTGGCTTGCTAGGACTCTCAGCCAGCAGGGCGCAGTATTTTGTGTACAAAGGACTTTGATTTGGATCTAAAAGTGGTGTTGTTGCATTGAATCCTTTTTGTTTGTGCTCTTTGAGAAGAAGAATTGAAGATGTAGACTGCAATGTTCGCTTCTTGCGCTAGCTTTACCTGTCGTATTTGTTTTAACGTTTTCACATTTTGTATTTGTACTTTATTTGTACTTTATTCATCCCACAGCGGGGAAATTCACTTGTTACAGCAGCAAGCAAGATACGCAAGAAAAAATTTGTGGGTTAGATTTGCGTGACAGTTAATGTTAACAAGTAAGATGCGTAACGTTTATTACATAGACCTCGTCATTAATGCTAATAGTGTTTAAAGTGCATTTTATTGTTTTTAACTGATTGATTTTAGACTAGAAGTTCCAAGTTAAAATTTCAACTAAAATTTCCTGTGCAGTCGCGGTTAATTGGTTCCAGACTCGACCGCCATAAGTGAACTTCCACAAAGCACAATTCAATATTAATATTATTATAATAATATTATTATACATTAATATTATTAAACAGAATATTTTCATAGTTAGAGCATGGAAGCATAAAAAAGCATAGCATAGAGCAGGGGTGGGCAAACTTTTTGACTCACGGGCCACATTGGGTTAAAAAATTTGGCGGGGGGGCCGTCTATATGTAGGTGGCATCAGGCAGAACGACATACTTGCTCACGGTGCAGCGAAACGAAAACACAACACATCCGCAGCGAGTTAACGCGTCACATAAATGAACAACCCAGCACTAAACATAACACATAACTTAAAACTGTTATTTCCAAATGCCCGCAAGGCATGCTGGGTAGTCCAGCTGCAACAACAATATGAACTATGAACAATTCGGAAATGCCAGGTGACGCTTGGTGGCCCTGACGTGGACCGTGAGCCGCAGTTTTCCCACCCCTTGCAAAGAACATAAAAAAACAGTTTCAATCGGCCAGGCCTACATTGAATAGTTAAAATTGCGTGTGTTAACGTTCAATTAAAGGGGTGGGGTGGGGGGGGTAAATGCTTCAGTCTTGTCTTCTCTCTGACCACAGCTATGTCTCATGTCTTTAAAAAGTAATTCTGATCATAAAACACGCACATACTGTAGTCCAGCCACTTCATTAAAGTCGAAGCCTTGCTTCGAGTCAAAGGTTATCGATTCCCTGAACACAATGCATTATTATGTGAACAACACCCACCAAATGTTAAATATACAGTACGTATGATTCAGGGTGGGTTCTCAAGCAGGGCGCGCACGATGTTGGTAATCATAATAGTTATCTCCATAACGACGGTCATTAAAGCAATGGAGAGGTATTAATGTGGCATTTGCTGATGAGCATGAGGCTGATTAGAATGCAGATGAGGCTGCCAGAGCAGGGCCTTGTTAGTTAGGCGAAGCTGGCACATGTAAAACCGGTTCAGACACAGCGCTGGGATTACAAGCTGGAAAAGACAAAAAAAGACTCATTAAGAGTCTACTCAGGCTTACATGTTTGTTTGGACTTGTGTTTGCTCTCAGACTGCAGCTTCTCTTTTGCGGGAAGCTTCTGTGGTTTTGTATTTTATCCCCCACTTATCCTCTTACATATTTCATGATTTTGGACATGCTGGAAGGGTGTTTTTCTGCATGCAGGCTCTACCTGGCCTCTTGGCTGGAACACTGCTGTCGTTGTTCTCAAGAAGAGACGTGTAAACAAAGACTGTGGCACACCTGAGACTTGGACGCTTTTGTCCGCAAGCGACGCCTCGGCGGGCGGACGCGTCGCCTGTAAATGGACTTTGACTAACCTGTGTGGAATTTCAAGCTTTAGTGGTCGGGTTGCATGTGAGAGGGAGACGACATGTACAATGTTTGACAGGACTGCCGACTGTAAAGCAGAGACCCTGAAAGAGAAAAGACACACTTTAAACAGCCACAAACTAATGGCATGCTGTTAAATGCTCTGTTTTGCTGGTAAATAGTCCCACAAAGTCTCACTTCTTAGCATCCTTTCATTGAGGTACCGCTTTCAATCGTACAGTGCAGTTCCCTTGTGCAGGATGGAGCGCAAAGACTATGAAATGACGTTTCACACAGAAAAATTTCAAGAAAATGTACAAAAAAGCTGGAAAGACACTAAATGCTGTCTATACGCAGAAAAATATGGAAGCCAGTCCACTAGTTGGGGATTCACTTTGAAAGAAAACACCACACGCATGTGCACCAACTGTTTTTTTTTAAATACGCTTTGTCGCTGTATGTGTGTTGAAAATTTCCCATTTTTATCAGTTTTCAATTCAAACCAATATTGCTTAAACCGACCCATAAGTGCTGTGTTGTACATGAGCAATGTGGGTGTAATAAAAATCCTGAAAGGAAAACTGCACTTTTTCATCCACAATACTTATGTGAGACATGAACACACGTCTTTCTTTTTTCTGTCCGAGATATAAAAACATTTAAAAAGAGGCAGCTATTAATGGACGTAACGGACACAACTATTCCTCCTTTAAAGCCTTCTGAAAAAACCAACAACCGCCAACAATGCTCCATTTACATATAACGTGACCTGCATGTTAACCAAGCTACAGCGACATCGACTAGCTTCACCACACACTCGCTCACAACGCCTCAGGCCACGACCGAAAGGTAAAGCTACATATTGGAGCTGGTGCCACTGCTGCTGTTTTTGTTTGGGTTTGGAAAAGTTAGGTGTAGCGTTTGTTTCTCTGTTGCTATGTGAAATCAATGCGCCCAGGAAAGAAATTCCGGTAATGCTTAAAATGACCAAAGTGTGGCAACATATTGTAAGTATTACATGTTATTATGAATGTGCGTGTTACTACATGGTCACAGCATATATCTAAAATCATAAATCATCCTTGTTGGAGGTTTTTTTAATAGCGGGCTGTGTAGGCAGAATAGGTGTGTCCCATTACATGCAATAATTAGCTGCCTCTTTTCTTTTTTTTTTTTTTAGCTGTTTTTATATATTTAAAATGCAAAGAAAAGAGAAAGACGTGTGTTCATGTCTCACATAATGATTGTGGATGATGGGCAAAATTTAAAAAAACGTCCAGTTTTCCTTTAAGAAGAATACTTTAATGGGAGTTTAATATAGTATGGTAGTTTACGGTTAGAAAAAGGCAACATCAAGTGTTTACAAAGTTCCTTTTGGCCTTATTTGAACCTCATGGGGTCGTAGGAGGGAAGAGACGAGGCAAACAAGGAAGAGGTGGTGAAGAAGAAGAAGAATGTCTGGGAAACAAGTGTGATTCACATGCTACTCATCCTCATGACGCTCTTCTGTACAGCCTAGCCTCAGGCGCTGCATGTGCGCCGGCTTTGTTTGGCATCCAATGGGGGACAACCCTTCCTCTTCCCCCGCTGTTGTAATTGAACAACTGTACATTCGGGCTTCTCATGACCAATCAAAGCTTTATAGTTCATTTGTGCTCCACATGTGGAACAAAAGCTAGGAATCCATTATTTGGTTTCTTGTTGTCACAAGCACACTTGACACAGGTGGATGCACACACACACACACACACATTGGACGACAGTTTAACTTGTCCCCCATGACCACACACACACACACACACACACACACACACACACACACACACACACACACACACACACACACACACGCACTACCGAAAATGTGACAAGCTGGAATGTGTCGTTATTGTCTGCACAAGGGCCTGTTACAGCCTTTTAGCCTGTTGTCCGAGTAAGTGAAAGCAACACAACAAGGAAGGCCACCAACTCTGTTGTTACGTAATAGTAACGATTCATAGTTAATTGGGAGTAAAATGGCCAAAACATATTGTTGTCAGATTTGGACTCTAAGCGAGTATACACACAGGAAGCAAATGTATTTTTGTGTATGGTCGATGTCATGACTGAAAAAATTAATTTTGTTGTTTTTCAAATAAAACAAAATAAAACCATACAATTACGACATACCATACATGCTTTTCGGGCAGCGATGGGATAATGATCAACTCACTACCACCTCTGGAGGATGAACATGGTGTTACAATGAATGCACTGAAGTACAGTATTTCTTTTTCAGAGGTATATTCATCAAATAAATAGAATAATAATGGGGTAAATTAATGCATAAATAAATATTTGCCTTTTTCTTTTTTTTACACATTACTTACTTAATTTCTCCATGAATAATGCATAAATAATAGTGACAGGCCCTGCGATTCGCTGAAGACCAGTCCAGGGTGTACCCAGCCTGTCGCCCGAAGTCAGCTGGGATAGGCTCCAGCATGCCCCTGACACCCTAATGAGGAGAGAGGTATAGAAAATGGATGGATGGATAATGACAGGTGGTGGGGCCATTGGTAGTGTAGCAGTTCACATAGCTGATATTGTAAAACTCCTACATCAAGTGTTGGGTATGGAAAAACCATAACATTCTGGAGTGGATCCAGGGTGTCTTTGTACTTTTGTTACAATGGGCAATTAGTAGAATAGTGGTTCACACAGCTGACTCTAGAATCCAATGTAAAGTGGGAGGACATGGAAAACGCTTATATAGCCCAAAAGTATGACAATAGGCTGCAAACTTGTGATCTGTGCAAACAATAAGTAATGCTAGCTTCATCAGCAATTATTAATTACAAGTGTCAATGATTTAGTGTTGATTTACTAGCTTGACTTGTTAAATATATTTAATGCACCACTCAGCCAACTGCCTCACACACCCCTTGAGTCCTGCTCTGATAACTGAGACCTGTTCTGACCTGGACATCTGTAGACTGCAAATGCATTTGGCAGATGGCCTCCTCTCGTGTGTGTGCTTGTGCGTGTGTGTCTGTGTAAGGCATGTGAATCTGTGAAAGCTCATGTTTGCGTTTATGTGTGTCAGAGCAGCAAGTCACTGCTATAGGACCAACAGGTCATTGAGGTGATCAGAGAGGTGCCAAAACACCATCAGCCAATCACAAAGTGACCAGCCGGTGTCTTTAATCCCGCACGCTGTTATGACACTTGCCTGCACAGCAGCAACACAGTAACTCATTTAAATGTTTCTTTCCATATTTCGAGGCACCGTGCACCGTGCTCAGAGTGCACATGCAAATCTGTCGTTCATCCATCCATTTTTTATGCCGCTTAATCGTCATTAGGCTCACGAGGCTATGCTGGAGCCTATCCCATCTGAAATTGGGTGGGAGGCGGGGTACACATGGACCGCCAAAACGGTAGTGTCATTCCCAATTCAACAGGTGGTCTTGTAATGAATATAACCTTTTTCCTGGATCGAGTCTGCGTAGCACCACTGGGTCTAATCCAGTCATATCTATCCTAAACCCTGGAGGTACGCTGGAGGACCAACCAAAGGCTAATTGTATGAAACATGTCCAGGATTAGTTATTTATTAGAATTTTTTAAACTTCACAATCCCTTGGGCCCGATTTAGTCCTATAAAAAAGCGTCTACCTTCACAATACAGGGAAAACAAGTGATTTTAGGTGTTTAGCCGATTTTAGCCGACGACACAAGCCCGACCCGGACCAAGAGCCACAAAAGTAGGGGTAATGTGGTGCCCAAAGTGCGGCTCGGGAGCCATCGGTGGCCCGTGGCTCATTTGTCATTCCATCACTGCAGAAACAAAATAAAATGTAAAAAAACAACAAAAATGATAAAAATACAACAAAAAGGCTCAATGAGAAAACGCTGAAATGTTGACACTAACAACCAATGACACAAAGCATATATTGTATATCTATAATTTTCTCGGCAGATATATATATACTGTATATATATATACATGTACACAGTATCTGTATATATACTGTATATGTATATATATGTGTGTGTGCGTGCGTGTGTGTGTATATATACAGTATGTGTACGTCTTGTGCAGGTTCACGGCCGAGACCAGGGATCTTGGTCTAAAAAAGGTTGGTGACCACTGTAATAGGCCATAGTCAACCAAAACCAAAACAGTGATAATTTATTAATTATTTTATTTTTGAAAAACCGCGATACAGTGAGGGTACGATCTTCGGACCACAATGTGTCCAGGGACAACTGTATCTCCATTTTTTAGGGACCTCAATGGTTAATGAAGCTGAATCCCTCCTTTTTCACTGCAACATGACTTGAAATAACACACGTGCTAATAAGAGCTTACCTGTCGTATTGCACAGTCTCCACTTTGCTGCAGTGATCTGTTTTCTTGCTGTCCTAAGTTTCCTCCTGGACAAAATGGGTCTCCTTTGACCGGTACTGTGAAGTGGAAAAGTGACATTAATAAATGTTTCCATGATTTTCTCTATTTTATTACCATTAAAATGTAAGCGACCAGAAGTTTTGATGCAATTATATATGAGCAACGTTGATGGCGTAAACAATACTGTAGAAGTGCGCCGAAATGCGTGCTTTTGTGTGTCTTTCATAATCAGAGCCTGTCCAGGCAGCAACAGGAATGCGACAATGGCTGCAGAGAGAAATATCGTCATCCGAAACTGGGTAGGTGATTAAAAGGGAAAAAAAAAAACACATTGGGTGGGTTTTTGCGTGCGTATTGTTTGCGCATGTGCAGTGCAACCATGGCAACCAAAGAGAGTAAGAGGGAGAGACTGTGAAGGTGGGTTTAAGGTGGGTCTAGTCGGTGTCTGGCTCTCAGAGGGCTACGGTTACACAAAAGGGGGATGGGGCTATAGTTTGGAGGGGTGGATGTGAGGAAAGGGGCGGGGGGGGGTCACCTTCATGTGTTTGTAAGAGGTGGCAACCTGCGGAGAAGAAAGGGAGACCCGAGGGAAATGGGATGTGTGCTCTTTGTAACTGTAAACTGACTGCAAATATGACCTTTTGGAAAATTTGACCTTCTTTTTAGAGGCAATTTAAGGCTTGACACAAAACGGACTCAAGCGTCATTTTGAAGCTTGAATACACTTGACACTTTTGATAACAACCCTGCCAAGTGTGACCTAGCCGTATGGTACGTTGTTTGGTACCCTTTTTTCCAGGTAGACACTACTTTTATTGCTATGATGTCATTCCGGGTTGTTTTCCGGTATAAACGCCACTGACTTGAATATGAAATGGGGTGACAAAGTTGTCCCAGCAATGTTCCGCCTTCTGAGATAGTACCATAGAAACTGAGGCAGCGTGTGTACAGAAAGTGTGACTCACACCTTCTTCCGGACAAATACATCAGATCTTTTTCGGCCATTTTGCGGCATCTCTGTATGAAAGAGGCAGCGATATCATGCTTCACTGAGAACTGTGTGAAACGCACAGACGAAGAAATCCCAGCTTTACTCTTTCTGATTAGCCAATTTTGCAGGATCTCTATGTGAAAGAAGACAGTTGCACCAATATTCTGCTTCACTGATTCTGCCTGACCTTCTGTTTAGTTACCTGACGCAGGTATCGCCACTACACAGCCTGCAATGGAAACGCAAGCCTCATCTGGAGCTGTACCGTGGTTAACTTAAGTGCACCGCTTGGTTAAAACTTCAAAAGCGGAGCGGGTGGTGAGTGGTCACATGCGGGCCAAGCAAACAAACAC
Source organism: Dunckerocampus dactyliophorus (assembly GCF_027744805.1). Taxonomy (NCBI): domain Eukaryota; kingdom Metazoa; phylum Chordata; class Actinopteri; order Syngnathiformes; family Syngnathidae; genus Dunckerocampus; species Dunckerocampus dactyliophorus. The sequence goes on along the minus strand of NC_072835.1, from coordinate 17,020,095 downwards.
CTTTTGGTGTCGGGTCAGGATGTTTTTATGGGCCCTTCTGTGGTGATGGGAAGTGACAGAGTGAAGCAGACTGAAAAAAGAGCACAATACCTGCTTTGTCAATTAGCCCCGACCAAACAATGTGACCTCCTCGCTTGGCCATCGGGTGAGAGGTCATGTCATGTGACCAGGCTTGACTAAGCTACTCTTTTTCAAGACATTTTGGACTGAAACACATTGTACAGCTAAGATTGTTCCTGATAGGAAACTGTCATATGATTTTCTTGTTCACAACCAAATCAGTGGCTTAGCGAGATTGCGCAAACACTACTTAATTCTTTCGTGCCGTCGTATTTAGTTATGACCTTGACAAATGTGAGAATTTATTATGACAAAACGAGAAAAGATTTGTTCATTTCTTATAGGCATGGCTGCCAGCAACAAGTATGGGGCAGAACAGTGTCAAGCTCCACTTGTGCGTTAAGGACTTTTTGTAAGCATGTCTGCTAGCATGTTTGGACTGGAGCGGAATAGTATGAAACTCGTTTTTTACATTATGGACTTAGTATGCATGTCTGCTAGCATGTTTGGACTGGAGTGGAATAGTATGAACATCCTTTTGTACATTATGGACTTAGTATGCATGTCTGCTAGCATGTTTGGACTGGAGTGGAATAGTATGAACATCCTTTTGTACATTATGGACTTAGTATGCATGTCTGCTAGCATGTTTGGACTGGAGTGGAATAGTATGAACCTCCTTTTGTACATTATGGACTTAGTATGCATGTCTGCTAGCATGTTTGGACTGGAGTGGAATAGTATGAACCTCCTTTTGTACATTAAGGACTGAGCATACAGTACATGTCTGCTACCATGTTTACGAGGTTCAATGTTGCAATGGATCAGACACAAGGATTAATGGTAATTTGTAGGGATGCTCCAATCGATCGGCCACCGATCAAAAACGTGATGATCCCAATAAACGCCTTTCAAAGCCAATCACAAATCGGCTTGTGGTGGCAAATCCTACATGTCTGCCGTGTCACATAAGGTTGCCAACAAAATGACGTGTCTTGCATTGAGTTTGACAGAGGCTACGCCAATCAAATCCAGCGTGTTTGAGCACTCTTTTGCCAAATCTATCTATTCTTGCATCTTTGTTACACGCGTTGCCTTGCTGTCAATGGCTGTACTTTGCATTGGCGGCAGCCAGCAGCTAGCTTATCTTGAGCTGCAAAATAATTATCAAACAGTTTATCGAACAGTGCATCAAATTAAATTCAGGTTTGTGTCAAATAGTACAAAAATTGTTTCACACAAATAAAGGCAAATAAAAAAAAATAAAATTCGCCCAAATGTTTATTTTTGTAGTAATTAACTGTTTGACAGAGCCTCTTGGAATTGTCTAACGGCGCCCCTGACCAATACCTAAGTAAAAATGTGCAGTTATTCCATGTGATCAGTATCCGTATCGGTATCGATCTCATTCATGGATGATCGGTATCAGAATCGGCAGCATAAGACCCTGATGGGAGTCTCCCTCGTCATTTGCATACAAAAATTCATGACACAGCCTTTTTCCACACTGCATTTCTGAGATAGTTGTGCTAGTATGCCCTGAAGGAGTTAATCTGTCTGTTGCGAGCTTTTAAAAAAAGATAATCTCACTTGCATAATTTGCTCTCTGAGCACTCTCACTTATCCTCTGAAGGGGAGATAGCCAAGGTTGCGTGTGACCTGCGATCATTAGAAGTCAATTTGTTGCCACTTTGCATTATAATCCTCTTCTCTCCTGCTGAATTGAATTTGAGATGAATCCCCCTTTTAATAATTCAGTCAGTGAAAAGGCCAAGTGCAGCAGGCTGTCAATGCAAACCACTGGACTCTGCCTTATCATTTAGATCCACGCAACACGTAACGTTCCACGCTGACAAACGCGTGTGTTTGATTGTGCTGCAGAGGTTGGGAAGACGGGTGTACCCGTCACACGTCCTGGAGAGGTGTCAGGAATATTTCATGAAGCTGGCTCTCCTCCAGCTGCCACTTCATCTTCTCCTCACAGACAACCACGTTAAGTTCATTCAAGTAAGTGTTGTCTAAGATGAGTGCCTTCATGTGATTTATGGTATATGCCGCATGCACTGTTACGACAGAGGGAAGTACAGTACGTTCTGAAGTGCAGTGACCTGGTTTTGATCATCGGTTTACACAGCAATAGCGTTCTGGAGTCTTAAAATGCAAAGTCAGCGTTTTGGAAATTGTGTTGTGTTGTGTGTGAAACTGTTTCCATGAAAACACTGAAACAAACGTGTATCATGAAGCATGCATCTCTAGAAAAACTAGTTGTATTTCACGTGAAAACTAAAATCAGTTCTCAAATTTTCAAAATACAGCCTTGACGTTGGACATGTATCAACTCCCTACTGCTGCATGAGGATGAAAGTGGTACTACACATTACAGTGATCTCTCAGCACTTGGCGCTTTGAATTTCGAGGCTTCACTCGATCACGGTTGATCAAAAATATGTTCATTAATAAATCAATCAATCAATTCTGTGTTTATTAGTTGAAAACAATGCATTTTTAAGCAAAATTGTACATTTTTTCCTAAATTAAGCATTTTCAAGCATAAATGTGGCTAAATGAATCAAAATACAAATACAAGGCATTCAGAAGATGCATTCAAGGATGTGATGATATGTATTACTCTACACTGGTCACCAGTTGACCGGTGGAAGTAAAAAAAGAACAACAACAAGGAATTCTCCCAACGCTAACGTGTGAGTCTACAGTATATTATGTCTTCTTTATGTCTTATTTTCTCTTATTATGTCTACTATATTGGGTAATACCAGTCTAAAGGTGACTATAGGGGTGTTATTTCATGCCTAGAGGGCTCTAATCATGTTAAACCGTATTTAGAAAGTCGCACACAGATTTTCCATGCTCTAACTACAAAAATATTCCATTTATAAATGAGGAATCCTACTTCACGGTCGGGTCTGGAACCAGTTTACCACGATAAACGAGGGATTACTGTATACATTGACACTAACTGTTGTTTTATGAATTATCTATTTATTAGGCAAGAAACCACATTAGTTAGTGTGTCCGAATAAGTATCGTGACAATACAACTATTCTATATCAGGGTTTTAAAGTGGTGTATCCTCATAATAAATGTGAAAATGATGAAAACGGTCACCTGGCAACCACAGATACAGATACAAGTTAAAGGTTTGTGCATGTATGTCACTGTCAAAACAGTAATGGGAGAACATTGCACTGTCGTAGAATGGCCAACTACTGGCATGGCATGTGTATTATACTGTACGTCTTGTATTTACTGCGAGGTGACCTTCCTTCCATATGTCCATACACTATTTCTAAACATACACACAAAACTACTTTTATAAATTTGACAGGTGGTCTTGTCGATATAGATACACCCCCTACTTTACTGGCTCCACTCACTGCTGCACCGCTGTGTCTCATTCATTCACTTGGAACCTGTCACAGGACACAAACACACCATCTGGATACTAACGTTCTTAAATGCTGCATTTCAATGTGTTTTTAAAAAGGGTGGGGTGTTACCATCTATGGTGCAACACTACTGTCAAGGTTAAAAGGTACAAAAGTGTTTTTTTTTTTTTTATTTCTAAGAGTATTCAGTGGTCCAACTTGACTCAGGGCATTCAAAGTAGTCCACAGGGGGTGAAAAAAGGGGGGTGGAAAGGGGCTGCAAAACCCCTTCTGTATACCTCCAGGCAGCCGCCACATCAAAAGGCTTCATGGTGATTACTTTTAGACTTAAAACTGCACAAATAGCGCCTAAATGTTTCATGTGTAATTCATTCATTAGACACGTCCACATACTGTACTTGCTATTAGGACAAAATCTTTGACAGGAAACCTACTTGTAGCAAGCTAATTTGGATCAGCATAATAAATCTGGAATCAAAAGGTTGGTCACTTCATTTAAATATTTGAATCTACACACACCACAAATTGCCGCCACCCAAGTGAGGATAAGCGGCATCGAAAATTGATGGATGGATGGCCACATATACTTTGATCTGTTTACACTGGTCTGGATCTGTATCTTCATTAAAATGTAATCAATTCATCATTTACACTCCAAACACAAATGAATTCCAAGCTACACATACCACATTTCATCAAAATCTGCACAAGCTTTGGTATGATCTGTGTTACAAAACTGATTCCTGATTCTGGATCTGGATTAAAAAAAAAAAAAAATTACAGTCGTCCCTCGCCACTTTGCTGTTCAAATTTCGCGGTTTCACTCGATCAAGGTTTCAATATATGAATTAATAACTTGAGTTGTTTTGTGGATGAATACGGCCTATTATTAGCCAAAAATATGCATATTGAAGCGAATTTTAGCTTTTTTTTTGCCTAAATTAAACATTTTCATGCATAAAGCATTAGGCATTCAGAAGACGCATTCAAAGACGCTGTGAATGATATGTAGTATTCTAGACTGGTCACTAGGTGTCAGTACTGTTACTGCATTGTTCAGTCAGACACACACACCATACTTGATCACCAGAACAACAGGCTTTTATTGCAGGTTTGAGTTATCTCACAACAGGCACAATAATCCCATAATAAAAATCCCTAATAAAAACACAGGCGACTGTTGTGGCCGTAACCCCCGACTGAACCTCGACTCTGCTCCCGTAGGGAACACATTTATAGCAGCACACACAAGCACGAGTCTTATTTACTGTATGTCTTAAATGGCTTATTTACTCTTTTTATGTCTACTATATTGCGTAATAAGAGTGTGCTATTTCATGTCTAGAGGGATCTAATAATGTTTTTAAAAAAACGGATTTAGAAGGTCGTAACAAGTTTTCTATGCTCTAACTATGAAAATATTCCATTTAAAAATAAGGACTCCTACTTTGTGGAAATTTTGAACCAATTAACAGCTCCATACACCAAATTTGATCAAAATCTGTTCACACCTTTGAGTTGTTTTCTGTGTTTCAAAACCAGTCCAGATGTTGCTCATGATCAAAAGGTTCCCCATTTACACGCAAGCAACCATATTTAATCCACATCCATTCACACCAATTCAAAGATTCTCATCAAAATCTGTTCAACCCTGTGTGTTACAAAACTGATCTTGATTGAGATTATGGATTAAAAATGATCCGCATCCATTTTACATAATGACCTAAAGTGTATCAATTAATTAATTTCATACTGTAGTTACAGGATACACCAGATATCATATCTATTAGATATCAGATCTGGGTTCGATCTAGCTCATGTCCATACTGAAGCTAAGAATTTCACCTATAGCCCCTTACAAACTTAAAATAAAACATCCTGATCCGGTTCCACACTAAATTTAAGGTGACTGCATCATAGGGGGTTTAAGTGATGCTGGTAACCAACACTCACACACACAAATAAAACATAACCTCCTCCTTGGTGGAGGTAATAAAAAACCACCAGTGGTCAGACCGCGTGGCTGCTGGGAGCTCCTCCCACCCCTTCCCTCCTCCCACGGTCTGCTGCAAAGGAGTCCTGCCTGCTGCACCTCTGCACAGCTCACACTCTCAGTGCAAACAGCAGCAGCAACGCGCACGCCTGCAAGGAGACGGGGGAGCAGCGCTGAAGCTCCCCGCCTTGTGAACCTGTCTGTGGAATAAGACAAGACGGATGTATCGGTGTCCTGGAGGGATTCCAATGCATGACTTTTAAACTGTGGTCTTTGGTGTGGTGTTTTTTTTTTTTCTGGAGGGGTGGATTCTGTGTTGCCAGGCAAAAAAGAAGTCAGAGCAGGTAAGCTGTGCTAACCTTCCTAATGTACTTTTTTTTTTCTTTTTTCTTTTTTCTTCTTCTTCTTCTTCTTCTTTTTTTTTATAGAATTCTGTTTTAGCACACAATGAACATGTTGCTCCTTTATACTTATTTAGGATTAAATAGGAAAAAAAATGTTGAATCCAATTTTAATATTATAAACACACGTTAAATGATCTCATTTTAAATGATGGTTCAATGTGCACCAAGAAGTGAGGACTTCATGTTATCATTGTGACGTCACAACAGGTATTTTGCTCACTTTTTAATAACTTATCTCATTCATTCATGTGGCTCCCACACATGTGCAGTAACTTCAGAACAATCAGTGTTCAGATGACCTAGCACTACACAACAATTCAAAGTGCAGCTTGAGCAGCTGCTGTGTGTTGATAAGCCCTCCAGCTTCTTTTCCTAACCTTTTTATTACTGCTCCCCCTCGGTCACCATGTTTGTAGTCTAATTAATTGCTGGCTCACAAGCACAATACGGTCTTGTCTTTCATGACGTATGCCTGTCTTTCCCCCCAAAAAACAGCTATTTACTCAGGCAATTACTCTGTCAAAAATTGTGTCCGGGTGACTATCGTAGGTAATGAAGCACACACACCAAGTCGTAAAACGGAAATGTATTTCTTTGCATTTGTGAAAAGCTTTAAAAACTGATGACAATGTCAAACAATCCTTCTAATAGCGCTAAAAAATATTATTAAAAAAAAAGCTGTAATATGCATTACAGGCCAGTAGTTGGCGATGTCACATGGTAATGAAACACTCAAGGACAAAACCGCCTTTTGAACAACCAATGTTGACGTGTATGATACAAAAATAAAGACGCTTGTAAGTAATGCGTCATGTAAATGTAGGCTTTGCGAAAATGTAACGACTGCATTCTGATGTCATTGCAAACTTTCACTTTGTGACACATTTTTAGACTCCCAAAACAGACCTGTCAAGTAAAAACACCAGCCAAAATGACATATTTTTAGTTTAAAAAAATCTCGATTTGTGTGAATTATTACACCTTTAATAGCACCACCTTGGATTCAATCAAGAAACTACAGTATAGTCCCAAGATATTGTGAATTTGTTATTTATATATAAATGTCCAATAAACTGTACTGTCATTTCTCTATTCTGTTTACAGCCACTAGGGGGTATAGTTGCTTTGCTAAAGGGTGGCAGACAGGATGTGATGTCAGGGGTTCATAGTTGAGTTTCAGCTTGCCGTGCGTTACGACCGCAACATAAGCCCATGTTTTTATTAGGGATTATTTTGGCTGTAGTGAGATCATTCAAACCTGCAATAAAAGCCTGCCATTCTGCCAACCAAGTCTGGTGATTGTGTGCCTCACGGAACATTACAGTAACATTACTGACACCTAGCGAAGAGTTTAGAATACTACGTCAACATCTTTGAATGCGGATTTTGAATGCATGTATTTGTATTTTACTTCATTTAGCCAATTTTATGCTTGAAAAATGCTTAATTTAGGCAATAAAATATGTGACATCATCTTAAATATGCAGATGTCTTGACTAATAATGGGCCGTATTCAATCATTAACCATCTGTGAAGCCGCCAAAATCGAACCATGTAGTGGCAAGGGACTACTGTATTTCTTTTGTTGATATTCTTACAAAGTAGTATGAAAAGCCAACAATTGCCACCTTCACGTCTTTTTCTCATCTCAGGGTGACGTTTAACATAGTCATGAAATACATTTCTGCTGTTTTGGAAGTTGTCATGTGACTGAACTTGCTGTATGAGGAAGTGAGGAATTTTGGACCTTGAGCTTGAGGAGGTGTGGAGAATGTAGACAGTGTGGTCACGCTCTTGTCAAACAAACATCCCAGAACATGTCGGTGGACGCAGTAATGACCTAAACGGAGATGTAAGGTGAAGTTTGTTTGGAGGATAAATCGACAGACAGCAGAAAAATGTTGGGCATTCACAGATGATTCTCCAACATGTCCTCCTCCCTTTCTGTTGCTGTCATTGATCCCCTGCTGGGAAAGTGAAACGACAGATCGACTTACTGAACACACCATGACAGAACACAACTAAAGTCGGCCGAACAATCTAAATATGGATCAGCATCAAATTGTACACTTTCACAGATGACCACTTCCTATGTATGTCTGTTTTTTTTTAAATCAGAGAAATTCCGTAATATGTTGAAAAATGTTCCATTTATTTAAAATTATACAGTTTTGCATCAAAATGCTTTATTTGATGGAATATCCCCCACACCTGCACAAAGTTTAGTAAAATTCCGAAGTAGATTTTGCGTAACTGCGCTAGCTACCTGGCAAACAAACAAAAAAAGTTGACAATGACAATGAGAGCAAGCAATTGGCACTACCTGCATTGCAGGAATTTTGTGTCTTCGGGCAAATAACAGTAAAGTGTCAATGGGCACAGTTTAAAAACACTGACTTCAAGAAAGTAAAAATATCTTCTATATGAATTATTCCAAAATAGAGAAAATCAAAATTGTTGTGATGTACATGGGCTGTGATTGAACATTAAAAGCTTACCACTGACATATCAGACAAATCGTATCCACCAAAATCGTAATTGTTTTTTTTTTTTAATAATGTTTTTTTGTGAACTGAAAACAGATAAAAAGTGTATCGTGACAACAACATTGTTGGTGCATGGAAACAAGGTAGACGTTTTTGTAAACAACAGTGTTACTGTTTCTGTGTAAACACTAAATACAGTACGCAGGACACGCGGATATGTGCTGGTATGTCATTGTCAAATAGTAACCGTGCTGTGGCTGTGTTTGCGCTAATAACACTCCTGGATAAAAGAAGTGCACTGTATATTCACTCCACTGCTAATGTGAATATTAAAACAAGAGCTTTGTCTGCGTTTAGTGTTTGTTTGACATCGCCAACTACTGGCCTGGCATGCACATTACAGCGTTTGCAGGTTTGTTTAAATCAACTCAACGTAACTGGAAGTAGTTGGTGGAGTGGTTGGCCCACATAGAAAGTGGAAGACATTCCAACCACTTCTCGGTCACAATCAATGCAAACACAAAACAAACATGAATACTTTCTGATCAGTCAATGTTTGGTTTAGATCAGGGCTTCTCAAATGGCCTCGAATTGGGACACACATTTTCCAATGGTCATTAAGTCATGACCTGTTTTTATTCAAGTCATTTTTCATTTGTATTATTTTTGACCATTTAATTCAAGTCAATTTTCTTTTTTTTTTTACACTTCTATTTAAGTAATTTAATTTTTTTTAATTGATTGAGTTTTATTTAGATAATTTTTATTTTGTATTTATTTTTATACAATTTCATTGAAATAATTTAATTCATTTTTATTATTTGTAAGTTTTTATTTGTCATTTTTATTTTCATTTATTTCATTTTCTCCACTTTTATTTAATTCAGTCATTCTGAGTTTTCTTTATTTTTCATTATCTTTGGCACTTTTTATTTATTTAGTCCTTCATTTATTTATTTTATTAAGTAATACATTTATTAATGATTAAATAATAAATTTGTATTCATTATTTTATTTTTTTTTTATACTTTTATATAACTCAAACCAAGCAAATGTATTTGTTTTTCCAAAATCACCTGTCATCTTTTGAAACACGGATACACAAAATTACATTCCCAAAGTGCATTTTATGGAATTTATTACGGCACTGAAGGAAATGAGGAAGAACACGATAACTGCATGGACACAAACAATGCATACATTTAAATTAAATATCAAAAAGACCACAAAATCAGAAATTATAATTGTGCAATAAGCATATACCAAGGAGGACTATGACTAAATATTGCTCAGTTTACTTCAAAATTAGTCAGGGATCAGTTGTATATTAAATATTTTACTGTAATTTTTGACTTGCTGTCTGCAACCCGCCCAGAATGCATCCGTGACCCGCTTTTGGGTCCTCACCCACCAGTTGAGAACCACTGGTTTAGACTGACACGGATGCCACGTAGTTGATAGGCGAGGTTCGCCAACTCCCTGCTGTTGTCGTCACAGGCACGACTAAACAAACACCGAGCAAGTGGGCACTTTCCTGCCCAAAGTGAGTCAGCGTGAACAAAATCAAATGCAAACATGTCTTCATTATATTTTTTTATCAACCACCAGGAAGACACCACCTTCCTTAGTCAACATATACAGCATTTTTCTCCCTTATTGTATAAGCTCGTAACTACCACGTGGGACATGTTTGTGGGTCTTTTTGAAGAGCGGCCTAATGGGGTTGTGTGTCATTGCAGCACCTTGTTGAGAGGCAATTAAAGCGGTGTAAGGAAAATGAAGAGGGGGTGCAGCCAGATGCCAGGGAACAAATGATCCCTCTGAAGTGGCGTTGATCCTCTCACTGTCGCTCCTGTTCAACAGGAGGAAGGAGGTGCGCTTTGTTTGTGCCAGGAGGACACACACCACAAGAAGGAGGTGGAGGTTTTTTTTTCTGGGTGTGAGATTCACCCTGGTGAGACTTGCGCCTTTTAGACATTCCTGACATTCCGACCTCTGGGACGCTTGAGGCTCCTCCATCTTCTTCTAGCATGTCGGGGGCTGCCGAGGACCTCGGGGGGGCTTTTATGTTGCAAGGCTCAACAACAAGCAGCCTGTCTGTGCTTCAGCAGACACCAAATAGCCGCTAATTTAGGAGGCCATGGGAACGTAAAGTAGTGCCGCTGTTCTCCTTAAGTTACATCTACACATGATGATATTTATAACCTTATAGAGATCTCCTATCAGGCTTTCTTGTGGCTGTTTTTACATTGGAAGTTAGACCTTTGATCCTTTCAATTCACACCAAAAATAAAATCTCCAGGTACAGTTAAGAAGCCAAGGCCACGCAGTAGACACAAATTCTGGACCAGCTTCAAACTGAACACCTTCATTGATAAGTACCGCTTGCATATACCTGAATGTTGTCATTCATTCATGCTTGATCCACTGGAACATGCCCAGTCTTGCAATGTTAACAAAAGTAGGGGGAAAAATTACTGCACTAAAATTTTATGAGATTTTCCTTTGCACATTGTCCAAACATCCACATTTTATAAAGAAAAGCCTAAATTCGCACAGAGATGCACCTTTGTAAATGTCTCTGTGTGTGTGGACCTGGCCTACATAAGATCATTTTGTGATTGCGTTTTTTTTGTTTGTTTGTTTGTTTTACATTAAAGTGTTAACATAAAATAAAACCTAATACAAACCATTTTTTAAAATTTTGTTAAGCTGTTTTAATTCAACTGTTTACATTTTGTCCATTATTTTTATTTGGTGTTTTAATTTTTATTTTAAAAATATTATACTCAATGTATCATTCTTATTAATGCTTCATTTTTTTAAACATTAAACAGATTAATACAATTTAAAAATTAAAATTAAGTTTTTTTGTTTTGTCAAACTATGTATTTAATTTATTTTTACATTCATATTAATATTACATATTAATATAATATATATGTGTACATATGTTGGCCCGTGGGTCCATGTTGTGCTGCTGGCTGCTTATTTCAACCTCATCCTTTTTTCCTTTCTAGCCATGACAGTGCGACCTGCGTGTGCCGAAACACTCCGTCGTCGCTTCTGACCTTCCAGACGATCGAGTGAAGCCGAAGATGTCAGTGTGCAGTGACTTTGCAGAACACGTGTGGAAACCCGGCTCTTGTAAGAACTGCTTCCACCAGCTGAGCGCACACAGGCATACGGTCGGCGGCGGCCTGGATGGCGCTGCATCCGCCGCGTGTCTAAAGAGCAGTCTTGGAGGCGATGAAGAAGCTGCAGTGACAGCGCCTTCACCCTACAGCAAGCCCACCATCGCCGTTAAGCCCACCATGATGAGCCTGGACACCAGCGACTCCATGGCTGACATTAACATGAACATAGAGAAGGTGATTCGTCTTAAACTGTTAATGTCTGATAAATGCTTATGTTCTCTAACCTTTATTTTTTGTGTTACAGAAAAACGCAAAAGGTTTAAAGAAGCTTCTGGACCTCTCCTCGCTTTACATTGGTGGCAACAGCTGCAATAAAACCCACAGAGATTCATCTCTTCAAAGCCCGGAATCCAAGAAGGACTATTGCTTTTCTCAACCTTCCTTGTCCCCCAAAGACTCCATGATCCTCAGCAATAGAGGTCCTCAAAGTGTCAAGAACAATGTCAATGTGGACACTTCTAGGCAGCAGAATAGTATCGTCACCCCCAGAACCAATAGCACTTATAACTCGAGTGGTGGAGCTAAAAGTTTAAATTATCATTGTCAAAATTCTGTTGAGAAACTGTTCCCTGTGGATAATGGTCCAACCAGTCCTGCCAAACTCCGTAGCAATGGGATAAGTACCACTGTTCTTCCAACCAAGACATCCAGCACTTCACTCAACTCTTTAACCTCCGCTTTATCTGTGGACACTCTTACTAACAGTCAGTCCTCCATCCACTCGCCTCCTGTCCTATCCAAACAAAACAGCCCCTTAGACTCCTCATTTGGTAGCAGTACAGATTCACTACCAGTGACCGAAGGTTCCATTGGGAGCCCCCAAACGATGAGTAACTCCACACCCAATTCTCCCAGCGGACCAGACTCTGAACCCATTTATGCGGAGAGCACCAAGAAAAAGCGCAGGCCGCAGGAAAATGTGTTGCAAAACCATTCATACACTGCAAAACAGACTAAGAACTCCACAGGAGAAAGTCAGCGGGCAACCATTACCGTAATGGCTGCCCATATAGAGGAGAGCAACAGGCCAATTTACCTTAGCAGCCCTGATTCTGCCATCAGCACCCAGTGCCACTTTAGCCCCACAGCACATAATGACCCCGTTAGCACAGCCTTCCGCTGGCCCAGCCCGAGCCGCAGTGCACCCTCCTTGGTTACAGAATCCAGCCTTTCTCCTTTTCTCTGCCCCAAGCCTCAGTCTAGCCCGCCCATTCCACCAAAAAGAACCACCCGGTCACCCAAACTGGGCACCTCTAGCCTATCTCCGTCCATCTCCTCACCGGTTCCACTTCCAGACCTCCCCAGGCTAAGCACCTCTAGCCTCTCACCATCCATATCTTCTCCAGTTCCTCTGCCAGAACTCTCCATGCTTTTCATGGTGTCCGCCAAAGAGGGACACTTCAAGGTCCAACCAGAAAACCACAGCCCAGCAGCATCTGATCGATGGCATAAGCACCACAACCACCACAGCTCTGCCTGGAATGGTTGCATCGAGGAGGAAGAGGAGGAGGAGGAAAGGGAGCGGAAAGAAGGTGAAAAGAAGATGCTGACAACTAATCCCGGGTCTCGTGTGACAAGCCCAGTCAATGGTGCTGCTGTCTGGAAGGAGTCCAGAGACTGTAAGGCCCTAAGCAGCCCCCCTCGAATGACAGAGCCAGGCACGGCCCCCCCTTCCCTACCTAACAATGGCGCCTGTCAGGGGGAAAGTGAGGGCGCCGCTGCAGAGGAGGAGGGCAAGCAGTGCGGGAGCATGCTGGTCAAGCAACATGACAGCGCAACAGCAGAGCCTCTGGCAGTGAAGAAGATGGGATCAAGCAGTCATGAGACCAATCCAATACCACCACCACCTCCACCCAAGAAACAGCACAGGTGAGTGTGAACCACTTAACCAGTGTTCTGTGGTATCTGTTTGCAAGACTTCGCTGACATACAAGTATAGTAGAATTCCATACCCTCTCTCTTATTTAAGGTACACTCTAAACTAATAGGGTGAATTACTGGAGTCCAAGGTGAGGTGGTGTCCAGGGGTCCTGGGTACCTCTTGTCCTGTTCTGTTTTTGTTGTGGTCCTTGTTGGAATTTTGAACCATATTTTCCTTGAACTGTCAGGCCAAACACCGACCATTATATAGCAGAACCACATCTATTCTGAGGGTATAGTTTAGATTGTGTATTGCCCCTTTAGGAATCGGTCATGATCCCAAGATGAATGCAATCCAAGGGGAACCGCAAGTTGTCCTTCACTGTTCGTACCTGTGACTCACATTCGCTTTAATGGGACAGTAATTCATCCATGACACGCTGCTTTGCACATACTACATAATTTAGGGGCACTTACAGTACTCTTGACAGGATAAATGCCTTTTTCTCCTCTCTGATGGGACAATCTATAGTGTTGGTTGCACCTGACTGCAGTCGACTGTGCGACGCTCACTGTGAAAGCTTTATTCCAAGCACTTTGGGATCATTCAAACAGTTACAGCATCTTCCTCAATGCCTGTGTTGTCCTATTCATGGTAGTAATGTGACTTTTTTTATTGTAATGAACACATAAAATGGGTCAGTTAAATGGCACCCTTTGTTTGACTGCAGCCCAATAGCCCTAATAACATTGGGGCACTGTGGTAATGCTAAAGAAATCATTATTTTCCACTGGAATCCAGTGGAACCTCTAAAGTCTTACAATTTGGACTGTAACCAAAATTGTTTTTGGATAAATGTGCTACTAATGTTGCAGAGATGTTAAATAAGAACAAATTGGTAGTCGACTACTGCTGCAAGGTTGTGCTTGATTTTGCACATTCCAGTGTCAGTAGCAATGTCTAGGGCTGGACCGCGATACAGTTTAGCACTACACCATGATAACATTTCAGTTATGTTTGTTTTTATGGTATTTACCATGCTTAGCGTCTGAGAGTCTGGTGTGCAATCCACACTTGTGAGCCAACTTACACAACAATCAGAAGAGATTGTAGTGAGATGCTCGTTTGCTAACATCCTACATCATTTATTTTGTTATAATAAAAACATGGCAAAAGGCAGAAGGCAAAGCATCGAGGTATATTTGCGCCTTTAAAAGAGTAGAGTACAGTCGAAGTGACAGCATATTCTGAAACATTAAAACATGGTGCCATTCTGGCCATTTGTGAGCATTTTATTAGTGCCTCAAAATGCATAGACTTTAATTAAACATTTCTGAAAACGGAAGTTTTTTTTTTTAACGTCACCGTTATTGTCTTGTTTGTATAAATCAGGGGTGTCCAAACTTCTTTCAGTAAGGGCTGGATAAGGAAAAGTCAAGGGACGCAAGTCCCATTTTGATCTATTTGGTAAAAAGCCTTAGAAAAGATGGTTTATAAGCCAAAATTTTGTGTCGGTTTTGTGTAACAAGTGACAAAGTGTATCCTGTCATCCCTCGCCACTTAGCACTTCAAATTTCTTGGCTTCACTCTATCATGGTTTTTCAAAAATAAATTAATAAATCATGTTGCTTCGTGGTTGAATACAGCCTATTACTAGTTAAAAAACAGGCATATTTCAGCATTTTTTTTGGCCTAAAAGAATCATTTTCAAGCATAAAAATGGCTAAATTAACTAAAATGCAAATATAAGGCATTCAGAAGATGCATTCAAAGATGTTGTGATGATATGTAGTATTCTACACTGGTCACTAGGTGTCAGTAATGTTATTGTAATGTTTGGTAAGACGCACAAGCACCAGACTTGATCAATGGAACAACAGGCTTTTATTGCGTTTGAATTATCAGGCACAATAATCCCTAATACGGGCTACTGTTACGTAGCCACTCTTACAGCAAGTGTGAAGGTGACTATGGGGGTTAGTTCATGTCTAGCAGGCTCTAATAACGTTAAAAGCTGGATTTACAATGTTGTAAACAGGTTTTCTATGCTCTAACTAAGAAAATATTTGATTTTGAGTTTGGTTTCATTTAAAATTGTACAAAAAAAACGAGCTGTGTGCTGCAAATGGCCCCAGCTCACACTTTGGACACCCCTGGTGTAAATGATAAAAATGCTAATCTGTGAAAATGTGTTAAATGTTGAGTGTCGGCTTGTGTTAGTACATCGTAATCAAAGCAAAGAGGTCGCCCTGCAGCATTGTTGTGTTTATAGCGCTTCAACAAAGTGTTCCGTTACTAGATGAAGCTGGTGTAAAATATCAGTAGCACAGTGTAATGCAGTGGCGTATCATCATGCCAACAACTTAAGACGTCCTGGTTATGTGAAACTTGATATATTTCTCGTCCTGTTTCCATGTGTTGGAATTGGCACTCACTCACTCGCCTTTTTTAGTTGAGATTTTACAGCTTTTCCCATTTGAGTTTTTTTTGTGGATTTAACCAACAAGTTGGTAGTGCACTTGCCTGCGCCTCGTGAAGCATTATGTTGTCATGAATCATTTAAAAGCCACAGATGGTTGAGGAAATGCGACATCAATGCACGATAAAACGCGCTGATTCTTGCGGATTTTTTAAGCAGCGAGTTTAGCCCTCACATCGCGCTACAGGCCGCCTGCAGGTTAGTGCGCACGTTGTTGTGTTTTGGTGTGGAAGTAAAAGGACTCTTCAATAGGGGGAAGGCATGTCAGCTGGTCAGAGCTGGAGATAGCCAAAGGGGAGGGGCTCTGCTGAGCAGATTGTTGCCCCGGGTAACACCCAAAATGTCCCACTCTGGCAGTGGCCGCCAATAGGAGCCGAATTAATAGATCAGGCATGTTGAGTCTGACCACTTGCAACGTGAGCGAATCTATCTGCTGAGACTTTAAATACACACATGACCCTAATGGTGCTGCAACTCATGTGGCTGATCCACAAGCTTTATTTTTTGGGGGACTTCTGACCACAGCCTCTGGATCATGAGGTAGGCAGCTTTGTCTTTTGATACTGGGAAGATGCTGACATTGGGTTGGAGGGCTCAAAATGACATCCATTTTACCATCTTGAGGTGTTATTACAGTGGTTAACTTCTTTTATACTTCTATGACAGTTAAATGTTAAAACATTGTGTTGACAGTTAATAAAAACATTATGACAGTTTGACCTTGGACCATATTAATTTCCTTTTCCTTAATTCCTTTTGGAAATTTGAATGTGTTCAACCTTGGAGGCGTCACAATATTTATTTAGCTACATAAGTGGGTGAAAATATAAAAACAGCTCTCAGTGCTAAGAAGAGGATCCAGAACGGAGACGGTTTTTTTGACACAACACAGAAACCTGCTGTTTATGTGTAGGTTGCATGATTGTATCAAGGTGTTGCATCACATTTGGTGTTCAGGTGTCCCTCCACAAGCCGCCTCCCTCTCCCAGATTGTGAGTCAGCCCAAATTCTTTCCAAGCTCCACCTAGCTGAAGTACCATCCTATAAAATGCCTAATTACTAATGCAATACACTCAGGCACCTTAAATGCTGGATATTCGTTTTTGACGTCAGGATCACATGCAACTACAACATGTCTGTTTGTGTCACCAACTTTTGGTCCACACTGGGACTACAAGGATCTCGGTTAGATGATGATGCAGTGCAGTCAAAGGAATGTAAATCACAACCTTCGTGGTATACTCCAAACATATGATATAGGCTGAAGCTTTGGTGTTTATTGTAGGAAATGTGCAATTAGGATGTTGATTAAGTGTTGTTTGGACTAAAGCCGGGCATCCCTAAAATAAACCAAAAACATCCTTTTGAGTGCTGCATTTTTATATCATGACATGTTTTTACAAGTTGTATATAGTGTGTGTACAGACATTCTTTGCTGTTAACCTAAAGCTGCTTTTTCTAAACTATATAACAACAATACTGCTATTATATATAATTATATTATATCACTATTACAGGGCAGGCTCCAGCATATCCACAACCCTAGTGAGGACAAGCAGTACAGACAATGGATGGATGGAATTTATTCTATTTTTTGTTGTACTTTTTTCTAGTATATACTGTACATATCTGTCAAAAAATATACAGTGGAAATGAAACAGACGCTAACCGAATCCATTTTTCCCATAAGAAATAAGGTAAATCAAATTAATCCGTTCCAGAAAGCGAAAAATGTTGACAAAGAACATGTTTTTATGGTTTTACAATTATAGCAAACACCCAGAAAACAATTTGAAATGCATATAAATACATTATAAAGGATGAATAAAAGGAATTAAAAAAATTAACATTTAAGGTTTCTTTTACCTTCATTGAAGGACTGTGTCTGTTCCCAAAATCACGATGTGGCAGCGAGATCAACACCTTCCTCTTCAACACTATCTTCCTGTTTTGCAATGAGTCGTTTTTTGAATTCAATAGTGTTTCTCACCTCAGTGACCCAAAATGGAGCCAGAGAACGTTGTAAGTGCCAGCATTTTGATAAAGAAGGTGAGAAACACTATAAATAACTCATGACAAAACAGGAAGGTGCTGTCCGTGTTGATCTCGCTGCCGCATCATGTGTTTGGGATCGATCACGTCTTCAGTGATAGTAAAAATAACCTAGAATGTTCATTTATTTCATTTGTCATTTAAACTCATTTAGAATTGTTTTTTAAATTTAAAACTATCATTTTAAAACTGCAAAAATGTGTTTTGTGTTAATATTTTCGAGTCAACCGCTGATGACATCATAGATGAGTGACGTGACTTACGGTTTCTGTTCCTATGTAGTGGCAAGCTAATAGGATGCTAACAAGGATGTTTTGTGATTTTAAAAATACATTAAGAACACAGTTGGACTCGCGCAGTATATTAACAACACGACAAGATGAACACCATATTTTACGCTAACCCGAGAATGCATGCAAACCAAGGCAAATTTGTGGCGTACATATTCGACCGAAAAACACTACCACAGTATATTATTGACTATTATTATATTATATTATATATTATATTATAATATATTATATTATATTATATTATAAAGTCTATTTTATTGTAGAAAAATGTTTGTACAAATCAAGATGTGGATTCCACACGGGTAGAAAGTATAACTTTCCTCATGTTGTGGTCCAAAATAAGAGTGAAGTCACTGGAGACTTATTGGTTCGTGCACCTCCTCCCACGGGTCACAGACGGCGTTTGACATTCTTTCACCAGAGAAAATCTCATGTTTTGGAAACAAATTCTGTCGTCTAGCGGGAGGTGTGCTTAGGCCTGCGTGTGTCTTCATGCGGAGACAGTTTTATCATTTAAACTGTACGCCTTTTGTAATGACATTTGCCTCTTCATCCTCCTCGTCCATTTGTTCTGCTGATTTATGGAGGAAGTGAAGCCAAAGGCCAGTAGATAAATGGAGGGAGGAGTCGTTTTGTGATGGAAGATGGAGGGATGGGACGCTGTTTGCCTGAGACATTAGAAGCTCTAATTAGACTACTGAGTGGCTGTCACTCACACTAATTGGTCGCCTTGATTAGGAAGTTCGTACGTGCACAGTTTTAATCAGCAGTGGTAAAAGTAGAAGGGTCTACCGCCTGAGGACCAGATGCGAGTTGTAGGTCAGCATAGCTGAGCATCCATGTGTGGGAGACACTGCCTGAGGGAAAGGTAGGTGAAGTCCATGAACACAACAACAGTGACTGGGACGGAGGAAGCGAGATTCAAACAGACAACCCTCCCATTACTGAACAACCCGCTCTAACACCTGCGCCACTGCCACCCAAAACCGCCCAAAACAGATGAAAAACAGGCTACACATTGTGAAGAACAGTAACAGTATTGGTTTTGGTGTTTTAACTCGATACATGCATGCATAAGTGTTCCGATCTGACACTTTTGGTTGTTACATAGAAAGGATAATATCAAACAAACTGTAACAAAACCTGTGGGACTTTTTCACAGACAGTAAGCGACTGTTCTCATCAAAAAGTGTCCTTTTACCTTGGCCAGCCTAAGGCACAGCTGTATGATAATTACATTTGTGAATAACTTTAGAGAGAAATGGGCTTTTCGTGTACATAGACAAAGTTATAGACCGTCAAGTTCAGCTCATGAAAAATGGGAGCAAAAACCTGACTTACTTGTTTTGCCATCTGACTTTGGCAACAAATATCAAATTAAACAGGCTTCTGTTTGGACACCTGCATTACTTTTTTTTTCTTTTGCCAACACGTTTACACATGTCACTTTTGAATAGAATCAAATGTTTTTGTCGATAAGACTTCACAGAAGCTTTTTTATTCATATTTGAAAGAGATCTACAAACCTTTTCACTCAGCCGTAAAGGTCAGTTGGCGTCCTGTAGATCAGGGATCCTGGTGGGTCGGGACCCAAAAGCGGGCTGCGGATCTATTGTGGGTGGGTCATGGACAGCAAGTCAAAAAGTACATAATATGTAATGTACACCCGATGTCTGACCTACCTTGAAGTGAAATCGAGTAACATTTTAGTCATGTTCCTCTTTGGTATTTATTCATTACACTGTTATATGATTTTGTGGTATTATTTACAGTAGTGCAATTTTGATATTAAATTTAATTTTTAAATTATGCATTATTTGTATGCATGCAGTTCTCATGTTCATCCTCATTTCCTTGATACAATGAATTTGATTAAATTCCTCTAAAATGTACTTTGGACATCAATGTTTCAAAAGATGCCATAGGCAATTAAAAAAAAAATCAATTTGCTTGGTCTGACTCAAAAGTGTTAAAAAAATAATAATAAAATAAATAAATAAAATTAAAAATGATAAATAAAAGTGAGTCACAGCGTAATGACCATTGTGGGTCCCAGGTCGAATAATTTCAAAACGACTATTTGATTGTAGTGAAATCATATTCAAGTTAAACTGATTTTTAAAAATTAAGTTATACATGGCATGAACTGATGACATTATTTACAAAGGAAAATGCACGTCATGTGATTGACCCAGAAACTAAAAACTAGAACGTTGCATGTCTTAAAAACAGGAAAGAGGATGTTTGTATTGTAGCAATTCAAGAAGTGCACTACGAATGCAAAAATGACAGAAAGTACAATGTGTTTTTCAGTCCTCTTCTTGTCTGTCTTTAACACAGGGTGTCCGGACACATGAGCAGCAGCAACATGGAGTTGAACTGCTCGTTGGAGAGCCCGACCTTATCCCCTCGGGGCCTGGGCAGCGGCGGTCTACCCACTGCCTCCACCGATAATCTAACAGCTGACACTGGTGAGTAGCTTGGATCAAATGCCTCCCCTTTTTTCACAACATGGTACCTACTCAGCTCTACTCGCTATTGCCGCTTTTCCATTAGCAAAAACAGGTACTACTTCTACTACCTGGTCACCTGGTGTGCAAAGCATAACTTTCACGACTATTAGGGCTACTTTGACAAAAAGAAAGGAGAGGTGAGCTTTGAGTGAAATGTTTTCTTGCTGCCCTCAGTGTCCTCTAGAATTAATATTGTCTCATAAGTAAACAAAGGAGACCCTCGTTATCTATTGTTGTTTGTTAACATGTCCTGACTAGAGGGTTGTGGTTTAGACTGAAAACGTACAGAAAACAAACAGAAAAGAAGTGCAGGTAGTGTAATCAAAGAGTTATTGGTTTGGAATTGGAAACCAGCGTGAAAAGTCACTTTAGTAGGCATGTTAACAGAAACAGATGAGGCTCATGCACAGAACCTTGAGGGATGCTACTTATTTGGAAGTTAGTGTTTATTGTCAGTCACATTAACTATGTATTATGACTTCTTGATTAGACAGAGGTTTCAAGTTTCCCAGTTTAGCAGATTCTTCATTATCGCATCATTATAACATTTGGATATTGCAGCACAGTAATCCCTCCTTTATTGCGATTAATTGGTTCCAGATCTGACTGTGATAAGTAAATTTCCGCAAAGTAGGATTCCTGATTTGTAAATATAATATTTTCACAGTGAGCGCACTGAAAACCTGTTTGGGAGTTTTAACATTATTAGAACCCTTTAGACATGAAATAACACCCTTACAGTCACCTTTACACTTGCATTACCCAATAGAGTAGACACAATAATAGAAAATAAGACATTGGAGCCATATTTAAGACATAACATAGACTCACACGTTAATAACATTGGGAGGGTTCTTTGTTTTTTTCTGGACAGCGTACTTCCTGCAGTGGCTTACTGACACCTAGTGGGCAGTGCTACAATACTACATATCATGTCTTTGAATGTGTCCTTGAATGCCGTATACAGTTGTCCCTCGTTACACTGCTGTTCTAATATATTGACTCTATGCGCATAAGTGTTGCGCCATGAGACGTAAACAAAGCTAGCAGTACTGTCGGAGTGTACGGCTACGTATGCCAGATTCATGTCATTTTAGCATTTTAGCTTTTAGTTTTCATGAGTACAAACCTATATAAACACTTAGTGCTATCATGTCAGGTGTTCGCATGTTTAGCGCTGGCATGCTAATATTAGCATAGTATAATTTTTTGACATTTTCGTAAGTATTAACACCCGCAGACACATAGCCCTACCATGCTGGGTGTTGCATGTTAACATTAGCATATTAGCATCGTAGCATTTTACCTGTTTTCATAAGTAGAGACTTATCTAAACACTTTTTTAATTTTAAATGTCGC
Organism: Dunckerocampus dactyliophorus; assembly: GCF_027744805.1. NCBI lineage: Eukaryota > Metazoa > Chordata > Actinopteri > Syngnathiformes > Syngnathidae > Dunckerocampus > Dunckerocampus dactyliophorus. The sequence goes on along the minus strand of NC_072835.1, from coordinate 16,997,991 downwards.
CTCATCTGCTTCGACACTCGTGCCCCTTCTGCTCATTTCTATTTTTTCCCTCTTTGTGTATTCATTCAGCTGCCGCATTCACACGCAATGTCTTCTGACATTACAATACCTCTACAAAACAAGATGTGTTAGTAGTGAAATACAAAGTGATAATGAAGTTTGGGATGGGAAGTCAGTGCGAAAAGTCGCATGAAAACAGGCACGTTTCACACACAGAACTTTGACGCCACTTTTGATAGAAGCTGTCAGTCATGTGAACTGTAAATTATGACTAAAACAGTCATCAGTGAATTAATAACTCATGGGTTGGATTTTGCTGTGTATGCATCCCCCTTTGTGTGAAGTAGTTCGTCAGTTGTTTGTGTGGAAATGCTGCTGTTTCACCCTGATGCACTTTGTCCACAGTGAACACTAGAGGAACTCCCAAGGTTTTTATTGCAGCAGTCCGTCATCTTATCTCTTCCTCTTTCACACATACACACACTGTGTTGTGACTGCAACCAGAAACCTGGTTTTTACTACTATGAACTCTCACTCAAAAGTTAAAATGCGACATGGTACAAGCCGGCATGTGTCTCCCTCTTGTTTTTTAAGGGGAATTACCCTCATCCTTCTTCTGAAAATGCACTTGTAATTGCTGAGACTTCCTGGCTTCCAGCGTTGTTTGAAGAGATAATTATGGAGCCCGATAACGAGGGAAAAAGGGATTGGCTACATCCTAGTTTTCTTTTACAGTCGTCCTCCTCCCTCCTCCTTACCACACAATTATCTCAGTATCTGTCTTCTCTGGCATAGCCATAAAGTCTTGATTCACAAATGTCTCATGTATGGATGGAACGATGGAAGTTTTCAGCGCGATTAAAGACAAGAGGTAAGGAAATTTTAACTTAGAAGAGGTAGGGAGGCTAGTTTTCAACAAATGTTCTGGAAGTTGGTCTATTATGGATTCACAGTAGATCATGTCCTGTAGCATCTTTCCTAATACTGTAATATCCTTTCTCTTATCAGGATCTCGGGATGGAACACGGCTGTCCTGCTCCTCTCCATTCCTGAGAAGTCCGGGGACCTCAGCACCTCGTTCTCCACACCCTCCCTCGTTTAGCATCTCAGCTAACCAGCCACCTCCACTGCCGGAGAAGAAGATAGTAAACCGCACCGTGTCGGCTCCCGATAACGGCAATTCAAAGGGCATTGTCCTGTCCTACCCGCGCCTCCCCTTCACCGGTTCGGAAAACAATGTGTGTCGACCCAACGATTCAAGCAGGCGAGACAGTTTACCCTCCAGTCCTGTTGACCCAAGACCTGTCTTCTCCTCCAATGAGTCTCTAGAGCACTGTCACGCCCCGCTCGGCCGACCTTTGAGGTCCCGGACTTTAGATGATCCGTTTAAGAATCATGGACGTTTGGGTGTCCACTGCCGAAGCAGCATCACCTGCTCCTCTTCCCCTCAGCTAAGTGCACCCTTTATGCCAACCGAAGCAGGCCCAGCTGCCAACTTGGGCTCCAGTCTGCAATTGCAAACCCTCCTGAGCAACATTGACAGTAGGGAAGGTGTTTACTCAAAACTAGGGGGCCTGTACGCAGAGTCTTTGCGCCGCTTGGCTCTAAAATGCGAGGAACACTTCACGGGTTCCCAGAAGAACCGACTAAGGTTTGAGGAAAGCAACTGGTCGTTGTTCAGGCTCACGTCCAACAAGCCGAGCTGCAACGCGGGAGATGCTGTGTACTATTCTGCTGCCTGCGCTTCCGACCCCAGCAACTCCTACGCCGTGAAGGTAATTCCAAAATGCTACTCTACCCATTTAGTGATCCTTTGCATACAAGGTGTCGCACGTTGGTCCAGAGATTAAAATCAGATGCTGAGCTTGTTTGTTCTGGTACCACTAGATGTTCCTATGTAAAAACATAACAGGAGTAGGAAGGTTGTGTAATCAGTCGCCCCATGACCTTTGTCCTCAAGTCTTTAGGGACTCTTTGTACAGTATTTGAAACCGCTGCCCGGATGCCCAAAGGCTTGCTCATTCATCTTTACAATCCTGCTGGAATTTAGTTTGATAAAACCTCAAAACCTTAATCTAACTTCAGAATGTTATGTACTTAAATCATGAATACATTCAAACTCATAGCTATCATGAGAATTCAAAGGTGTAACACAAAGAATACCTTCTTTTTCGAAGTGATCCCAAGGCACTAAGAACAGCTTTAAAAGTTATTGTTTTGACTTCTGCGTCTCAGGATAAAAACATAAAATCCCTCCCTTTCTTCTGGGGACTAAAAAAACCTTCAGCTAGGGATTATGTTTAGATTTGCATCAGTGGCATTGATTTCACATGAATGGGAACAGGAACTGAATTGGCACTGACCTTGAAACCTTGCTAACAAGAATTCCTTTCTTGTGTTCCTTGGCTCCCCTCCCTGGAATTCCTCCCCTCCCCTATCCATTCCTTTCTTCTTCTTCATTCCTCCTCCCTCCTACCTCGCCAGATCTGCAAGAGTCCGTCCTTGGAGGCCAAGCAGGGCCACCTCTATGGTTTGTCGGTGCAGCAGAGCATGCCCGCCCATTACAACCTGCAGCAGGACTGTGGACACTTTCTGGCCTGCGTCCCCCAGAGCATGTTGCCGTCCGATCAGGTTGCCATGCCAACCTCACCCATGGGGACTTCAACCGGTCAGCAAGCAGAGCGAGAGCGAGTGGTCGTCATCACACCTGAGATCCCTCGTCAGACAACAGCTGATTTTGCTCGCGAGTTTGACTCCTTCCACAAAAGCCAGCCGGAAGTGTACGAGCGCCGCGTCTGCTTCCTTCTACTGCAGCTCTGCAATGGTCTGGAGCACTTGAAGGAGCACGGGGTCACGCACCGCGACCTCTGCCTGGAGAATCTCCTCTTGGTTCCTCACCAGTGCAAACAAGGCACTCCTTCCACCCAGCAGACTGAGACAATTAACGGTTTTAACACTGTAGACAGTCAGCGTCACCTCCCCCGCCTCCTGATCAGCAACTTTGCCAAAGCCAAGCGCCGTTCCACCGAGGATGCTGCGTCAACCAGTGTGGACCCTCGTGTGAAGCGGGACCACGCTCGCTTGGCGCCTGAGATCGTGTCGGCTGCCCAATACCGGAAATTTGACGAATTCCAGACAGGCATCCTGATCTACGAGTTACTCCATCAGCCCAACCCTTTTGAGGTCATCCCTGCCCTGAGGGAACAGGACTACCGCTGCGAGGACTTACCTGCCATCCCATCTGTGTCGCTGTACTCTGCCGGACTCCAACGACTGGCGCAGCTCTTGCTCCAACCAGACCCCATCAAGCGCATCCACATCCAGGATGCGAAGCGCATCTTGCAGAGCCTGCTGTGGGGACCCAGGAGGGACCTGATGGATCAGCAGTGGGAGAGGCATGGGCAAAGCGGGGGCTTGGCGGAGGGGGCCCGACACGAGGGCCTCCTCAACTGGCTGGATGTCAAACGGGCGTTGCTGATGATGAAGTTCGCCGAGCGCTCGCTGGAGCCCGAAAGGAACGCGGAGCTGGAGGACTGGTTGTGCTGTCAGTACTTCTCCTCGGCTCACCCTCTGGCTCTGTGTCACACTGCTGAGCTGCTTTACTCGCTCAAGTAATGCTGGAAAAAATGGGAGCATGGAAAGTGGTTATGAGAAGACTGATAATGTCACAAACTAATACGTATATATGGACACAGATTAGGACATGCCCTCAAAATTGAAGAAAATATGTCAATTATTTTGTAGTCTTCCAAGTCTGGCTTGTGATCTCTAGTTGCAGCTCATCCCAAAGGTGCTTGATGGAAACTAAATTCATCTAACCCCAACTTTACAAACCTGCTTTGTCATGCCAGAACAGAAAAGGGCCCAACTGATTTTCCCAAACTGTTCCCACAAAGTTGGAAGCTTACAATTGTCTAAATATAACTTGCCAAGATGAAGAATTAGGATTCAAGAGGTCTAGCTCATTTATCTCAATGTGTATCATCAGTAATACAAGGCTTCCTTAAATGGGGTTTCTTGTTGGCTTGTATCTGAAGTGGAGTCCCTCTAGGTTCACACTTGTTTTCATTTAACATTGGCTTCCATCCCAAAACTTTGACTCTTCTGTTTTTACCTTCAAGGAATCTGACCGTGTTCCTTATTTCATTAAAGATTTGGGTTAGCGGAGTCCCTCAAGGTTCCCTCCAGAGTCCTCACCTGGAGGACACTGAATCAAACTACCACACTTAAGAAATATAAGACCTCTGATCTCTCATAATTGTTATTCCATCAAATACTGAGGGAATGGAGTCCCTCAGAATTCACGACTCGACCCCCACCTTTTTTACTTTCACATCTAAGAAGGAATTAAGGAGTCTCATACAGTCCTAATACTTTTGCTCATATGGTATATAGCTAGACGGGTGCAGACAGCGCGGCACTTTTACTTCTTACAAAAAGGAAACACTGTGAAGCCACCTACTTCCTGTGAGCACTACCGCTACATGCGTCAACCAACCGTCCATTTACATTCTCATATGGCTCATTTTCGTAATGTTACACTTTTAACACTTTCTGTTGTCCCATTCTGTATTTAAAGCATAACTGGCACCTCTACTGTTGTCTTGAGCAAAGTACTAATGTGGTGTATAGACAATGGTACCGTTTTTTGAACAATATCCTTTGGAATGTCTTTGATTTAATTATCTGCTGGCTAAAAAACATGCAACTCATCCTACTGCTTTTTCTTCCCTTCTTTTTGAAAGATTTTGACACCGTGCCTTCTGTTGTTTGTGTGACTCCACAAAATGTAAATAAATGTTCGGGAGGGTTGTTGCTGTGAAACTGGCTTTTCATAACAACGCTCCATTTTTCTACAATAAATGCCGCAAGCAGGTCTTAAAAAACAAAACTTGCCAATATGAGCGGCGGTTAAACATAATATTTATGTTATTCGTTATCCTGTAGTCATCACTGGAGGTTGTTGTTTTATTTGAAAGTAGCAGCGTTTTATATCTAATAAAAGTGGTGAGAGGTTCACAGACTGCATGTATTTTTTTATTTGTAAAGGGTGCTCTGTCATTACTAATCAACAGACTGTGTGTGTGTGTGTGTGTGTATGTCAATCAATAAACTGCATTTATTTTGTCACTTTAAAATGTGGTAGTTTTCGTCTTCACTATTAGCAATGCCAGCTAGTTTTATGATTAATTATTACTAACTAAATTAACACAACGAGCAAAAAAGTAACCATATGCTGATTAAAACACATTTTACACTTTAAACTACATTTATGTGGCTTAGCAGGCTTACCTAGCACAAATAGAGTATTTTCTTCGAGCAGCGCGTACGTTTTTCACCTTGTTTTAGCTCGTATTTAGGATTAGGAGTGCAGGGAGATGTGGGTTTGCCGTAAATTGAGTCGTAATGTCGCAAAAAGGCGCAAAACATCAGATCAGTTGTAAATCGCCTACAATGCAAGAGATCTGTGAGGAGGTACTTTATATTCCTATAGATCTTTTGATTTAACATTAAGGACATTTATATATATATATATATACCATAGTTTCTGATTTAGCTGTTTAATGCATCACATATGCAAACATTGTTGCATACATTGCTGGTGGTGGTGGGGATAAATAATTGTAAAACACATTCCCCAAAATGATGTGACCTGCATAGTGCACATCTGTAAGGCACCCCATAAAATATATAAACATTCCTTCTACAGGACAAAGTAGAGTTAAATAATGGCATTCAGTACTACAGGTTGTTTTTATTGTGGAATGTTCGGTTTGGAGCCCTGGGCTAAAACAAAGCCCCTCAAGTTTGCACATCCAAATCCTGTGTTTATTGACCCCTCCTTGACTGAACCCCTCCACCCCCAAACACACATACACCCTTTCTGCTTCACATCCCAGCGTCCAAACCACTGGCTGCTGCTTGTCATAGGTGGGGCTGTGCATGTTGCTATGGAGCTTTGGCCAATGGAAAGGCATTTTCAGGAGAGCAAGAACTAGAGTCCAAATATCCGCTGCTAACTGCTCCCCCGTCCTTGTTTGCTCCATGCACCCGAAGTTTGACACTATCTTCTGAATGGAAGTGAATATTGACAAAAAGGACAAGTCACATAATCTTTGTTTTGTTTCAGCCTTGTTATGATGAGGTGAAAAGTATATGATGGTACTTGGTGCAATACAATACGGACAGTACTGTCAACCATGCCTTAACGTTAAAACGTTGAAGAGCTGTACTGACATCTTGCGGTGATATGTGGGTACTACATCTACTTTACCTGCTAATACAGAAAAATCGTCACGCTCCAATTAGTGTAAATGCAGAAATAAAATAAAACTGTCGTATGAAAAAAATTTAATCAGGTACCTACAGATGTTTTTTTTTGCATTTTTGAATGCAATTTTTAATGCTAAAACCAAACTTATTTTCCTATTTTACAAAAAAAATAATTATAAATCCTTCTGAAAACCAGCTTGTGTCTTCTGTAGTAGACATTCCTTTTTGGTCTCTTTTGTCAGAGATTAAAAACTTAGGAAAACATAAATAGCCCTTTTTCCTCAATAAAAATAACTTCAAGTGTGAATTGCCAAACTTTATTTTCCTAACAAAACAAAGCAGAGCATTAAAAACATTTCACCACTGTTAATGACATCCACGCAAACTGTCGCTAAGTGTGTGGAAAAAAAAGCAATGCAATCAAGCACTTTTGGCCACTAAAACATGCTCAGGCCTTCTTCAACTGACCACACCGACATTGTTGTGAAGATTATCCACTTTGTATTAAACCATTTTCTGTCACGATGGGAGAGGGTCATGCCAGAGTCGAAGCAAATTTGGTCAAAACGAACCAAAAGAAAAGAACCGCTCTGTTGTGTTGGTGTTGTGATGACTTGTCCGTGTGCAGCCTGTGATGCAAGTGAAGAACCAGGTCCTCAGGCAGGAACGCTGGTCACATCAGCCCAGGGAGAGGGGAGAAGAGAGGGATTAAGGGCAGCATGGCGTGGGGTGGGTGGGTTGGGGGGGGCTGATTTCGAGGCTTTGTGTTCATTTCTTCTTGGGTTTTGCCTCCAGGGGTTGGCCAATGTCTTTCCCACGCAGTTTCATACCTGCAAACACCATAGTTAACTTGTTAGATATGCGTGAAGATCGTCCGTCACAACTGACTGACAAGTTGTGCAGCATCTTGGCAGCAACCAGCAGAGGGTACCATTACTTTACTGAGGGCACAATTTTTTAGTGTTGTGCTGTCAAAAATAAATTTGTTGTTGTGCACTTGCTGGAATACAATATTGACCAACTTCCTTTTCTTCTTAATCACACAGTGCTTCACTTATTTTATACTTGTGTGGCAGTTAAGCATGTTAAAATCTAACTTAGCAGGTTTTAGTGATGGAGACTGTGTTGACCTTGGAACAGCTTATTTCTATTTTCATTTTTTCCCTATTGTTTAAAACTAGCACCTTAATGTTGTGGAGAAAAAAAAAGGAATAATAATAATGGATTTAACTGTATATCAAGCTTTTCAAGGCACCCAAAGCACTCATCCATTCACTCCTCAGTCACACACTGGTGGTGGTAATCTACACAGCTGCCCTGGGTCAGTCAGACGGAAACGTGGCTGCCAATTTGCTCCTAGGCCCTCTCTGACCACCAGCAAACCTTCATTCACATTCATACATCATTGTAGGCAGCACTGGAGGCAAGGTGGGTGAAGTGTCTTGCCCAGGGACACAGTGACTGAGTGGAGGAAGCGAGGATCAAACCGCCAACCTTCTGGTTTCTGGACCACCCGCCTGCTCTTCTTCCTGAGCCACTGCCTTAATAAAAACGCTTCCAAAAATGAAGTAATGAAGGTGAAGTCATCCTTACCGATTGCTCTCTCGATCTTGCCCATAACCTGGTTGCTGGGGATGGCTTTCCCGCACTCGTAGTCGGCAATGACTTGTGGCTTCTCGTTAATTTTCTTTTAAAAAAGACATTGACAAAAATAGAACTATTTAGTGACAAAAAAACACTTTAAAAAGTGTTAATTTTTATTTCAAGTGATGTTGATTTTAAAAAGAGAACATATAAGCAGCTAGCTGATAATGTTACACTTTAAGACTACTGCATCATTCGAGTGGACTTTGGGGGTATACGGCGAAAGTGGCTCAGCCAAATCCCAAGTCCGGTTTTCGACTTTCTGCTAAGTGCGCGTTCACGTGAAAGGAGGCGTTTCACGTCACGCTGAAAAGTGAAGCGATCCCGGCCAGTGTATTTTCCAAAAAAGTAATACGTAATTATTATGGAACGTTATGAAGAGTTCCCAAAAGATTATGACTGGCAAAAGCAACACTGTTTAGCTAACCCGCTAAACTCGCTTCGCAGAATACGCCCTTTATGCTCACACTTTTGCATAGCTTCCTAAAAACACACACATTGAAGCTATGAAATTTGGAGGGCTATTAAAGTTTGTTAACTCTGATGTCCAAAAAGTGCACTGACTCCAAAATGCAGACTTGTAGCATACTCACAGTGGCAAGGTCTTTCTGGGTGAGGCCTTTCTCCTGTCTCCCCTTCTGGATGACTTTGCCAACCTCCAAGGAAACCCTGTCGTGGTGGAGCTCCTCCGTCTCGCGGTCCAGTTTGGCCGTGTTCTTTGTCACAAGGTGTTGTTTGTTCTGCCCCGCAGCCCCTGCCAAGAAGAGCAGTTGGCACACCTCATTTGTTTCCTCCCCATATACTTCATATTATAAAAGATATATATATATTTTTTTTTAAACCAAAACAGATTGTTATTTTAGTACAAAACAAACCAAAAGCTGAACTCCAATTTTTTTTCTAAAAGTGAAAGTAAATTTTAATTTAAAAAAAATCTCCAGGTATTAAAAAAAAAACAAAAATTAAATATAATTTTTGGGGAATTTTTAAAAAATATTTTACTATATTTTAAATTTTTTCCATTACACAAAGCAGTACCTTCAAATTCTGTGAAAAAATAAATCAAGAACATACACAGTACAGTATATGTAAATTGTGAGTTTTTTCTAAATGCAAAACACCATCTAAATCCAGTGCCTTCAACACCATCCAGCCGGCACTACTCAGAGTGAAGATGGAGAGTGTGGGAGTAGACCAACACCTGACTGCATGGGTTATAGACTACCTCACCAACAGACCACAGTATGTGAGGCTCCGTCACTGTGTGTCTGACATGGTACTCTGCAGCACAGGTGCCCCTCAGGGTACGGTGCTCTCCCCTTTCCTCTTCACCCTCTACACCTCGGACTTCACACACAACTGCACACAGTGTCACATCCAGAAGTTCTCCGACGACACAGCCATCGTTGGTTGTGTTTCAGAGGGGAATGATCTGGAATACAGGACGGTCATCAGGGACTTTGTCAGCTGGAGTGAGCTTAACCAGCTGCAGCTCAACACCAGCAAGACAAAGGAGATGATCATTAACTTCCAGAGGAAAACATCTCACTTTACACCGGTGAACATCCAGGGAGCAGACATAGAGTTGGTAGACAGCTACAAATTCCTGGGTGTTCACCTTAACAACAAGCTGGACTGGTCCGTCAACACCCACGCCCTCTACAAGAAGGGCCAGAGTCGCCTCCACCTGCTGAGGAGACTGAGGTCCTTTGGTGTGTGCAGGACTCTTTTACGGACCTTTTATGACTCTGTGGTGGCCTCAGCCATCTTCTATGCTGTGGGCTGCTGGAGAGGGGGCAGCACGGACAGGGACAGGAGCAGGATCAATAGGCTGATCAGGAGAACGAGCTCTGTCCTGGACGGTCCTCTGGACTCCGTGGAGGAAGTGGGGGAGAGAAGGATGTTGGCTAAGCTGACATCCATCATGGACAACACCTCTCACCCGCTACATGACACTGTTGTTTCCCTGAGCAGCTCCTTCAGCAGCAGACTGTTACACCCACGGTGTAAGGAGGAGAGGTTTCGCAGGTCCTTCATACCGACCGCTGTCAGGCTCTACAACACCTGCACCACCTGAACCATGTTGTAGACACTATGCTTTCTTTACACTGTTCTCTTTACTTGTCTTGCTTGCTTGCTGCTGTAACAAGTAAATTTCCCCGCTGTGGGATAAATAAAGTACATACATACATACATACATACAACACCACATTTTTCACACAAAAACAAACCCATTAGTATATCCACATTTTGTGAAAATTAAACTTGACAAAACATAACTATGAAAAGTGCATACAGCCAAATGTAATGTTTTTGTAAGGGAAAAACAAAGAAATTAACTTGTTTTCTGTGCAAAAAAAAAAAAAAAAAAACAGGTATCAAAAAGTGTGCTTTTTAAAATTCAAATGTAAAATAAATGCTCTTCACAAAACAAAAAACATGTTTCCCGCCCTCCCCCAATCTGTGAAACACAATTTAGACCCAACTATTCTACTGCCTAACCCGGCCTGTGTGTACGCTACTCTTTGCCAAGTATTGTTAAAAAGTACACACAATTTGGTGCGAGTCCATTTTGAAATACAGCTGCAACCTTGAAAGTCAACGAATGTGTGCAAATACATCATTCACGTTAATATGGCTTTCATGAGAATATTTACATTTCTTGGTTGTCTCCACTTCTTCCCCACGTCTCTGAGCTGAGGTGATGGCCTGCAGGGGGAAAACATGGGACAGTTGAAAACATCAGGTTCAGTTGAGTTATAATCAGCAGCAGCGTTGCCAGACCTATATAATTATCATATTTGTATAATTACTCCAAAAATCCCATAATGTACAATCAATTTGACCCCTTCAATAAAAGGCTATGAGCAAACATGGAGAGGATACATCCAGCACTGCACTTGATGCTGCGTAATGTCTCACATGACTCTTTCCAGCCAATCAGCACGGAAACACGAAACGTAAACAATAGACAAGGCCCGTATCGGTTCAGGACACAAACAGGAGCAACAGGCTCGAAGTATGTATGATACAGGACCTTGATAGATGATAGTTAAAAAGACGGTTAAATACAAGTATGACTGATATTCTGAGCTGTTGAGTGCAGTACGACACACAGATGGGGGCGCTGTTCTGCCAGTGGCACCGTTCCTCCCACCCCCAAACAGTTCTGTTAAGTGTATTTAAATGTAAAAATGGCATCATAAGCTATACTATACTGTCTGTGGCAATGTTTTACTGAGACAGATGGTCCTGAGCAACGTCAAATATTTAAGATTCCGGTACAGCAATGTGTCATTTCCCAGCTGGCTGCACTAATCATCATTCTCGTGCACCTTTGGACTCAATTCACATGTTGCTTGTTTATATGCCATGCAACTAGTTATCCAAGTAGGACGAATAAAAACAAACCATGTAATTATGGCGCTTTAACAGTGCCAAAATAACACATACTGAAATTCTGACATTTTCGGGTACATTAGCACGTATTTGGAAGGGGTAGCGGTAGCGAAGGCTAACTATTTGGTTTAAGCCTGATACTTAGGCAATGAACGCTAGTAAGTAAACAGTGGGCTTGTTTCCGACCTTATAACATATTTAAAATGTATAAAATCATAATAGATTCAATACACATACTAAAAGGCGTGAAATGTTTATAGCACTATGCTAGCTATTCTCTCACTCAGGCTTGGTGTGTTTTCAAATGTGGCCAAACCTACAAGCAGTATTGTAAAATCAACTGTCTCACTTTTATTGGTCGTTACTGCGCTAACGTTCCATTTGAGTTAACATTCCTTTTTCCACACATAAAAATGCCATTTTTGCTGTGATTACGAGTCACGAAGACCTAACATTGTTATCTTGGCGATTCAAAACAGCACGATAAATATCTGTAGATGACGCAGGTTTATTTTTCTTCACTTAGTGCAGTCTTGACGAGACTCTAGGTGACCCGGTGCCCAAAAATAGCATCAATGAAGTGTTAAAAAGTCCTGTTTCTGACCTGCTTAGACTTGGCCTGAGCACCAGTCGGCCCCTTCTTCCTCAAAACAGTCACGGTGTCCCAGTCGCTCTCTGCCATTTTCTCTCGCTGTTTTCAAGCGATACAAGTCAAGTTAATGCTCAAATACAGAAAAAAATAATTCCCAAGATGTTGTATGAAGACAGCTAAAGTTTTTAGTGGTATTTATATCCAACCTCCTGCCTTTCCTTTTCACAAGTACCAGACAGCCAACACCACGCGTTATTCCCAAAGCTTTATTGACAATACACGACTGAACAGTGACGCAATGACAAGGCGCGCCCCCTGTCGGTGGTGCACGATAGCTGACACCCACATATGGACGTGTACTGATTTCACACTTGACGTCACACATTACGCCATGCACCCCTTGCCACAACATTAGGTACACCTGCACAATGACATACAGTACAATAAAATATTGTTAATCATGTTTTGGCACAGTTTAAATCTTCTATTCACATGAAATGGTATGTAAATTAGTAACCAAATAACGCAATCAAATAGCTTGTCAGTATTGGTTTTAACACAGAGGTAGTTCTTAAGCACACAAAGTTGGTCCGGATCAGTTAGTTCCTAAGCCAATTAGTTAGTTGGCCGGTTTGTTTGCCAGTCAATTTGTATCTTCGTCAGTTAGCCAAATAGTAACTTAGTTGGTCAGTTTGTTTGTCAATAGCCAATTAGTCAGTTGGTTACTTGGTCAGTTTAGGGAATGAGTTACTTGGTATTAGTCAACTGGTTAGTTTGTTCATCAGTTAGCCAGTGGGTTAGTTGGGCATCAGTTAGTTGGTTGGTTGGTTGGTCTTACAAGTTTCTAAAGAGAATGAAAATAACAGAATAGCTCAAACATGTTAAGTAATAATAGTGGGCTAATTATGTAATTTGCATATTGACACATGAGATGTAATAATGAGTTGTGTCCACTTGGTGGTGCAGTTCCAAAGTCCTTCACTATGGGATTCACCAGTTACAAGACATTTCAGAGGCAGCGTCACTGTTTCTTCGTGTGCGTATGGGCGACCATCCAAACTCAGAGTGGACATCATCAGCCACATGGACACGCCCCCAGCGGTAGCCATGCTTGGAACCCTGCTTCCCTGACCAGGCCCGAGGCTTTGGATTCATCTGGAAGGAACACAAGGACGTGGCCATGAGGTCATACCATACAGTAGACACCATCTACCAGGACGTTCATGTCCTTTGTCTCATGGTGGCTACACACACCAAGCACGAACAGGCCAGAGGCTAATTTGATTAACCACTTAGTTGCTTCAGGAGGTCAACCGGTTAATTAGTCAGTGAGTGGTTTAGCTAGCTAGTTAGTGTCAGTCAGTCAGTCAGTCAGTTCATCATCAGTAAGTTAGCCACCTTGTGGGGCAGTTGCTCAATCAGTTAGTTAGGTAGTTAATCTAGTGAGTAGATCAATTAATCAATTTATTTGTTTATTTGTTGTTGGTTGGTAGGTTGCTTAATCAGTGAATCAGTTAGTCGGGTAGCCAATGAGTGAGTTACTTGGTCAGTTAGCCTATCAGATAGTTTGCCAGTGAGTTTGTTGGTTTTCAGTTGATTTGTCATTTGGCTAGCCAGTTAGTCAATCATGTGGTTTGTTGTTCAATCTGTTAGGTAGATAGCAAATCAGTTAGTCAATTCATGTATCACTTACTTGGTCGGTCAATTGATCAGTTAGTTGATCAGTTGGTCGAACAGTAAGTTAGCAAGCCTGCTCAATCAGTTAGGTAGTTAGTTGTCCAGTTGCTTAATTAATTGGTCAATTTAACAATCTGTTAGTGGGTCAATACATCAGTTGTTTTCTAATTTAGCCAATGAGCCACTTAGTTATTTACTATATCATTAAGTTTTTTAGTTCCTCGGTTAGCCAATTAGTTAGTTGGTCAGCTAATCAGTCAGTTAATCTATTTGGTTAAGGTTTTCTCTATCCAGTCTTATCTGCCAAGCACAATTTGTGTAACGTGAGAGGTTGTGTTTTTTTTGCACTTAGTCAACAAGTCAAGACAGTTATTGACTTAGAAGGCTTACATTAAAAGTACATAACCAATTCTAACAAAACTTAGTACAGGGGTACCCACCTGTACAAAAACAGCAGTGTTCATCTGAAGATTCTCCACACGTTCTGACAAATGATTCAGCCACTCCAAATGATCACTAAGCGACTGAGAGAGATCATTGTCCCCCTACAGTTGAAACGGATACATGGCATTCACTCGGTGAGTGTTAAACATACTACTACAGTGCATTAGTGTGCTTCACTCACCATAGACAGGTTGTCCTTTAATTCAATGGCGGCCAGGCGGACATGTTCCAGTCTGTCAATCTGCTCCTTGAGGCGGTCGTCAAGCTCTAGCATCATCATCAGGCCTTCATCGGGCCTGATGGCCACAGTCTTAGCCATGCTACAGCAACACACCCTATTGTTTGAAAACACACAGTACACTGTATTGTACCGAGCGCTGTTCCTCTCTGTGTAAGTAACATATAAAAATATTAGAAACACCTCAGTTACACACCACTGCAGACCACAAGCACAATCCTGTCAAATCAATAGCGTTCAGACTGCAATATTACATTTGTAAAGGCATAAAGAAACCCATGCATTGCTTTTGCGGTCCCTCGGGAATCAGAGCTGTCCAGATCGACACGCTTATACATATTGTACCAATTTTTGTTTTTGTTTAAGCGAATGCTTGCGTTTACAAAACTTACATTTGAGGTGTCATAGTGATGTCAGGTGACAAAAATGTCGTGTATGGTTACAACTTGATATATAGACGTAGAATCTTTAATGTTTTCTGAACAGCGATTTTCGACATTTCATTTTTTTCGTTTTTCGCTCAGCTTTTAGCACATAGCACATAGCACATACAGTTCGTAAAACAAACCACCAAAAATGAGTTTACCTAAGTTATTGTGATTTAGCTTAGAAGTAGAAATATTATAAAATCCTACGGTTAGCCTTAACTCGACGCTAGTTTCGACAACACAATGTTATTAGCGCCTATAGCTAAAACAAAGTGACGTAACTTAAAAAAAATGAAAACTTACCTTTTTATTCAAATTCCAGTATGTACAATACTCCACGCCGTGTCTTTACATTCACAAAGGAAATGTTGGTCTTTGTCCAGACAAGTTTCTTTGCAGCAAAAAAATCCTCGGAATTTGACACTTGTGACGTCAGATAAAAAAAATGGAGGTGCGCTTTTTTAATAGGTTTTACAGTAAATCAAAGTCCATATAAAACTAAAACTAGTTTATTGGGTAAATATTTTGAAAATTATTAACTTGAAGAGAAATGCATAAATAAAAAATACAATACTTTTCATTAATTAAATATAAAAAAACCTTGTTTACGTTTTAATTTAGACCACCGATTAACAAACTGTGTATGGGAACCACTTGTGGTACACACGCTTCATCTAACGGGGGGTTCAAAGTGTAACCCGGGGGGGGGTAATTTTTGAATAGTTCTCAGCAGAAATAAAATTAATAGCGGAGTTCGCAGAACAGGTGGTAATTGCAAAGCTAAAAAAAAATGACATTGTGCTTGGTGTAAAAAGCTTAAGAACAATTGAACGAACTGATAACTACTCAATGATACATTTGTATATTAACATTTCTTTATCTCATGAAGCAAAGTGAGAAAAATAGAACCAACAACGGTACATTTAAGAAATCACAACTGCTTTATTTTCTTTCAATAAGCTCTTTTTTGTTCTTAAACAAGGGAAGCAATGACCAAAAGGTTTATCATCAGCTTAGGATAAATAGAATGCTGTGATCAGCCGTAGAAAGCACTGGTCCTTTTTGGGGTTGTTTTTTTTTTTTGACAAATTAAATATTATGCATCTTAAAAGTACAAAAAAGAATTAGGGCAACATTTTGGTGTAGATGACAAAGCATCAAGATGGTGTTTTTTTGCAGGAAAGGGTGAAGGGGGCACTCCCAAAAAGTCTTAACGGGTGAAAGCAAGTCCATTCAGAGAACATAGTGACTTTAAATCCTTAATAGTGCCACAATATGTAAAAATGAAAGCCCTCCCCTTTCACCGGCAAGGCTCCACTGTACATTGAAGTATGCATATACATATGTGTTTATTTATACCAGTGAAACACTGTCCCAAGATCATGTTTTTTGTAGTAGTATCATGGAGCGTTACAGTAAAGCAGACTTGTATTAACCAGCTTTGTTGCGAGTGTCCTGTTACAATACAAACAAAATAAACAGATGATTCCAACAGTTTTCACATTTTCAAAACACTATAAAAGTCCTTCATCGGTTCACGGGAACTGTGTGCTCACACGAGAAAAAAAATGTTGAATTAAGCAAGGCAAACTGCTCCCTCGTCTTATTAAGATAGTTGGACCCTGGTTGTTGCATTTATTGCTAGTGCCACCTCAGAGACCAGAAAGAAGTAACAAAGATGATCATTGGAATTGTGGGAGCCTTAAACCAAAAAGTGTTCATGGACATAAGCAAACATCCCTCAAGAGCTGATGATGAGGTACAAGAAATTTGGGGGGGGAAACACAAAACAAATCCCACCATTTTGTACAGGGAGAGAAAAGCAAGCAACAAGAGTATAAAAGCCCCCCTCAGGCCACTTTGACATGCAGTTAAGTCGATGTTCTTTGTTCCTGCTATAATAAAATTTGAATAAACTGGTGGCAAGAACATTTACCAACAAAAAAGTGCCCAGCTGTATTTGAATTGTTAAGAAAAAAAAATCTAAACAAGCCTGCTTGTCAAGGCTCAAGTCCATAATTATTATTATTCAGGAGTTTATACAGTTTGGCAAAATGGTGTGAAAAAGAAATAAATAAAGAGGACATCTGAGAAGATCTGCTTAAAAGGGTGTCTGTCTGTCTGTCTCTGCGTGTGTGTGTGTGTGTGTGTGTGTGTGTGTGTGTGTGTGTGTGTGTGTGTATTCTGTGTGAAATAAAGATGTATCCAGGTCTAAATTCATAACGGTGCCTTGCCTTCTGCTTTAGGTGGTCTCTTAAGAAGGCTCAGACATTGTGCAAGGAGCTTTTGTTGTGTGTTTGTAGGCTGGGTGGTGATTTTTTTTTTTTTTAAACATATATATTTAGATATTTGTTGTTGTCTAGGTCCTCTGTTTTACTACGCCTTGCTCTCCTCCACCTTGACCACCTGGGGTTTGATGGCTCCAGTGCGTGCTGGCTTGGCGTGCCCTGTGGAAGAGGGGAGGGGCTCCTGGAGTTTGCTGGTCATGCCCCCCCCGGGCAGTGCCTTGCCCTCGCCCACCACTTTGCGGACGTCTCGCAGGGTTTTATTCTGGGTAAATAAAAGAAGGCGGAGTTACCAAGAGTCACACATCACTGAAATAAATACAGCAGATCTAACAATTCTGTCGTGCTGGGGGTTTTCATGGTGTAAGGCACATGTGTCAAACTCGTGCAATGGAGGGCCAAGACGCTGCAGGTTTTCTCTCCAACCAGTTTCTTCAGCAGGTAATTTAATTGATGAGCTCCTTCCCTCAAACTGAAGGTGTTGATCATTAAAATCACCTGCTTTAGTGACTGGCTGGAAAGAAAACCTGCAGTGTCTCGGCCCTCCATGGCACGAGTCTGATACCCCTGGTGTAAGGTGTAGCGGCTTGACAAAAATATAGAAAACCTTGTTATTTTCTCAAACCTGTTAACTCAAAAATTATGTTTAAAAGGCAAAGTGAGAGTAAACCCTGAGGTGAGCCAAAAAAGTCTGAGGAGTATGAGTGATAGGAATGTTTCAATAAAAAGCATACATTTTGACAGTTTAGCTTTGTAAATTTTAACTTCTTTTTACAATTAAAATGCTGCCTGTACAGGGAACAAAGGTTTTTTTTTGTTTGTTTTTTTTAATGGTGGCAGTTTGACCCTGAAACTGGCCATTTCCCATTATTTCCAATGAGGGAACTGTTTCCAAACCCAAACACAAACGCCCACTGTCCCAGAATGGCTTGTTTGACCTTAAATATTGATTAGAATTTCTTCACCTATGATAAAATAATACTTCAAACATTGCATGAACATTACTGTTAGCTTTATGATGCCCTGAAGTGCATTCATTCTACATCCATTATTTCCAAAAATATTCAAAAATGTCCACCGTCAGTGTTCCTACACTGCAAACAGTGCTCATATCAATCATGCTAATCAATACATTACTACTACTATAAAGACAGTTAAAGCAGCTTTCAGACTATAAACACAACACATTTACATACACAATCAAAGCATATTAAGAAAAAGAAATGAAATCAAATTACCTATGTTTACAGTGGGTGGCTCACCTTCATGCCATCCTCGGGCCCTTTGACAAGGGCCTCGGGGGCCGAGGGAGGGGTGGGGTGGTGAGGGAGGTCGCGACCGGGATTGGAGTAAGGGGGGGAGTGGATGATGACAGGTTTGTTGACCTGCATGACTGGTCTCTGGATGGGGCTGGGGAAGGGGCCGGTGGTTGGGGGTCGCATGTGCATCACCATGCTGCCCTGAGCGGATGGGACCTGATGGCCATGGGAGGGGTGGGTTGGGGGAATGGGGTGGAATAAAAAAAGTCAATGTTAAAAAAGAATTCTACTAGAGTGAATTTTCTAACTAAACAAATAGAGGTACCTGTTGTGTATAATGAGTGGGCAAAGGTCCAACTGGGCCGCCAGTACCAGAGGGCTTCCCACTTGGGCTGGCGGAGCCAGGCCTGATGAAGAGAGGGAGTAAGGTCCTGCACCATGCACATTTAATTATGGAGATATGTGACACACACTCACCTGTAGGAGCCTCCAGACATTGGTGAATGATTGGGCTTTTCCGAGAATTGGAAAGCCTTCATTTCCAACTGTGAGCTCTAATGTCCAAAAGGAAAACATGTCAAACAAAGCTAATAGAGATTGAATCCATCTGTGACAATGGAGCAGACTCAGAGGGACTTACCTCTCGGCTACCAGGCATGACGGGTGTCTGTGAGCCAGGTGGCATCATTCGGCGTGGAGCACCGACTGACAGATTCTGGCCTTGCGGCAGCTGGATGGACTGAGGGAGGATGAGATGTTGCTGAGCGGAGCCGTAGCGCAGCTGAGAGCCAGGCAAAGGCATGGTCACCTGATGAGAGGAATCACATTGGCATTTAAATAATCATCCTGAAGTCAATTGTTACACGGAAAAGCTCTCAGTAAACTCACTGACCTGGATGAGCTGAGAATCCATCAACTGGGAGGAACCCATGCTGGGCCCCTGATTTAGCTGGCTGTCATAGACAAGCTGCTGGCTGCCATTCATCGGCTGATAGTGTGAGCCTGTCGTGGGCTTGACTATGTCTGAGTGCTGCATGCCGGGAAACGCGGAGTAGGGCCCCTTAAGAGGAGCTCCGCCAGACAACACCATGGGGCTGGCCTGCGAAAGGTTGGGGTGCATGTACACCTGCGACCTAGATGGGGAGCATCATGAGTCAGATGACAAAGCCACCAACAACAAACTACATGGAGGTAACACTCTATACCTGAACGGGGGGATAGAGTTGAACATCTCTTGGGACTGAGACACAGGTAGACCTCCTCTGAGACCCAACTGAGCCTGAGCCTGAAGAGATGTGTGTAAGGAGATGGGAATCTGCTGGGCTGCTGCCGCCTGAAAGGTGTTAGAAATAAAAAAAAACAATTCTGAATAAATACACACATGCACTGGCTGTGTGTGTACATACTTGCTGGTAGGTCTGCTGTTGAGTCATAGTGGGTGGAACTAGGCGTGGCTGGCTGGGAAAGACATGACCGTCCAGATACAGTGGGGGGATATGACTTCCTGCAGAAAAATGCAGATGTTAGCCCTGTTCAAAAGACTTGGTCAGTATTGAAGAACCCTAGTATGCAAAATGCACTTTAAAAATGTAGACAGTATTATGTCCCTGCTAAGGGTGTCACAAGATCTCCCTAGATGTAACAAGATTTCTCGTTATGTCTCGTGATAATAACTAAATTAATCACACCATAAATTAAAATGAATTTGATAATTTTGGCATCCATACACTGTCATGTGGACTCATGTCTGTTTTCCTCGTCACTCACCTGCTAACAAAAATGTCTAAACTCCAGCATCAATGCTAGATTTTGGGCAACACACTTCCATTGCACTGCTGAGACTTATTTGAAATTGTTGAAAAATACTATAATATTGGACCTTTATACAACACAGCTAGTTGTACCTTGCATGGACATAGAAGGTGCTACGGACGCCACAGGCATAGGAGGCATGGAAACCCCTCCAAAAGAACTGTAGCTGACACCGCTGGATGAGCCAACGCTGCATGGAGGTGGAGCTCCTGAGGCACCTGCACCTGGAGAGCCCTGCTCGGGAAGGGACTGGGAGTTCTCCCACGCCTTACGTGCCGATTCCATCTGAAAAAGAAACAGAGGAGTTGAGATGTGTGTGTTAAAAAGCACCAATTGCTAATATATGCTATTTCCTCCAGTCTTAATAGATCGTGTCTCAAATGAACGCCGGGTGCGTCGTCCATTTGAACAAATAAACACCACACACTTCCCCTCTTGAGGGGAAAAAAAATATATATACTGTATATTTTTACTATGAATGATAGCACTATACAGTATGTCACAGTTACCACGACATAGGCCACCTGCACAGCAGACATGGCATATGTAAAGCCAAAGATTACAGTGGAGCCAGTATGCTAAGATTTGCAGGTTTTTCCCCCAATATTTGAATACACAATGAGTTTGCATTGAGCACTAAATGTGATACCTTAAGAGTGAGGTCAGCGCTTGGAAAGGAGATGGGGTTGAGGTTGATGCCAGGCTGCAGATGATTGGACCGGAGCATGGGGATAGTCTACAAGAGGACAATTAAAAAGTCCTTGTCAATCAGCTGAAAATGATCATACTAATAAAAATCTTAAAAGCCCATGACTGATTCCAAACGTATGCTCATCATTTTGGGCATCACTCACATTGGTGGTGAGGGGATCTTGCAGCTTGTTAACAGGATTGGACACAGGCACTGGGGTGGAACCTGGTGGTAGACTAAAATCGGAGTCTTTGGCGCTGACGCCAAACTCTATTGGTGGCACAGGGAGCACCGTGTCCACGTGGAGGTCCACGCCATTCACAGGGGTGATGGGGCCACTTTCCATGCGATCAACGACCTCGGAGCCCTTGCGGTGCTTCAGGGAGCGCTCGTTTCCGATGGGCCCTGGTTTGTGCTGCTCTTTACTCTGTTCAGGGCCAGCATCAGAGTCCTGGGATGACAAGAAAGAGGCTTAACTCTGGTTTTCTCTGTGTAATTATAAGTAATATTCTGATTTGCAGTTGTCTTGTGGTACCTCAGAGTTGGGTTCGCTGCCAGTATAAGACACCTGTTTAGTCCACGAGTCTCCCCCTGAGGACTGCACTGAAAGAGCTGGGAAATAATCAACTAATTGAAACTTTATTAAACATGAGTATTACAAAAGGTGTTCTTCAAGATGCTTCTACAAATGAACTCTGCCTCTCAATTACCTGAGCTGTTAGTCTCCCAGATTTCTGTTCCCAAATTCGACGATAGAGTTTCCTCTGGTTGATCGATGCCAATGCCTCCCTGCTTCTTGGCAAAACGTGGCGGTATCTTGGATGCAACTGGCCTGTTCTTCACAGGCACCTGTAACACATTTATCAAACAATAAATACCTTGGTAATGTGTTTGGGGGAAAGATGGTTCAAACTGACAGCAACTCCTTGATCCTTCCTCCTCCTGTCATCTTCCTGTGGACGTCTTTGCTTTTTGGACAACGCATCCTGATAACTGTCCGGATTAGAAACGGGTCCTCCGGTCTCCTCCTCAACTAAAATACAGATACAACCCTAAGTCAAATCTCAACTTACATAAAAGAGGGAGAAATCAAAATGATTCAGTACTTACTTGGGTAGGCGCTGAGCTCAAATTGGGACAGAGGCTCCACAATGTCTGGTTTGATGGGTTGCGGCTTTAGCTCTTTGTCAAATTTCTTTCCTGAGGACTCACTCAGCTCCCTCTCCTCCAACTGCTCAATACTGTAGACGGGGCCTGACTCATCTGGGCTCCTGCTGGGGAAGGGACGCAAGGAAAATGTTTTTGAATTAATACAACCTTCTGGATTCAGTGCGGACTATTTCAGAGTTCTGCATTTTCTGCTGCATTTCTGGCCAAGCATTCACCTCTTACAAGACAACCCTCCATTCTGCCAGGTGTCACTCCTGTTTGAAGGAGCAGATGGGGGATTATCAGTTGCACGTATCATCTTACTCGTCTCCAGCAGTGAAGGCTCTCCTTTCCTGTTCTGCCGTTCTATCAGCGGTCGCTGGCTGGAGAAGCTTCGCTTGGAAAGCTCCCTTTTCTCGACAGAGCCCGCTTCGCTGTGGCACGAGTCCGAGGGAATGTCGCCGTGTCCCTGCGTGGGTGTGCCTCCGCGTCCACCCTGCTTCTCCCTCCAGTCACCAAAATCGCTGTTGTCTGATCCTGTCTCCCATTCCTCCGTCTGCCCATGTTGGCCGGTGCGTCCTCCAGAGTAGGGGCCGGTGGGCCAGTTGTCTTCTGCGCTGCCTTTTGGACGGGCAGGCCAGGGGTTAGCAAAGTCTCCATTTATGTACTCGTCGCTTGTCCACTGATTTGACCCGGGTTCGCGTTCTTGTTGCAGACGACGAAAGCGAGGGGGCTTGTCTTGCCGCGGTGGACGTCGCCGCCTCAACACCTGCCTGTCGGGGTTGTCGCTGTCAAAGTAGTATTCGCCTTCACGTTCCTCTGAGCCGTTTTCCATGAAGGAGCCAGCAAATTTGGGGGTGTACTTGAGTGAGTCGCGCTCAATGGGGGGTTTACGGGAATAAGCACTCTCAGCTCCAGGACCATAACCATTTTCTTGCATAGAGCCACTGCTGCCTCCAAACTGAGGACCACGACCCCTCCATGTGGAAATCTCTCTGGAGCCTCCGTAGCCTCTGCTGTAATTCCCAGCATTCAGTCTGGGAGGCAGCATGCGACCTCCGAAGCTCCTGCTCGTCTTGGCCTTTTCTCTGGAATCAGCAGCGGCCTGGTCGTCTGTGTACACCTTGTTGGATCTCCAAGAGTCCCGATCAGCTTTGCGAGCTTCTCCAGACTCAGGGTAACCATCTCCGTTTTCAGAGCCCTTCTGTCGTCGTCTCTTGGGCAGCTCCTCGTACTCAGAGGCTTCGCTTAAGGTTTCGCTAACGTTGCGCCTTCGAGGCTTGCCTCTCTGAAACTCCTCCACCTTCAGCTCCCTCGGCTGAGCTCTGCCTCTGCCTGCCCGCTGAGCAACAGCTCCGTTGTTATAAGCTCCTCTGACATTATCACAGACTCGGACACCGCGGCCTCCTCCTCGAGAATTAAACTCCCTAAAACCACGACCTCGGCCTCTTCCTGATCCCCTGACAGCACTGAAGGCCTGCTCTTCATCTATGAAGATCCAGTTGTTGCGCCGTGGCGCCTGTGGCTCTGGGTTTTCCTGAACATCTCTAGGTGGCTGGATTTTTTCAGTATCCCAGACGCTCTCCTTGGGGCAATCCTCACTCTGCTGGGTGCTAAGAGGCCGGTCCACTTTAGTGGGAGCTGGAGAGTGATGCTGCCTCTCTTCAGACTGTTTCTCCACAACAGGTGAGGCGGCACGCCTGTTGCTTACAGGTTGGTTATCTTTTTTTAAATCATACACGTTGGTAAGAACCTCCTTCTCCAGACGGTAGGGGACAGGCTTCTCTTCAGGCTCAGGTTTTGGTTTTTCATTCTCCTTGTCTTCCACTTTGAGAGCCTTGAGAACCGGTTTCTTAATTGGTCCTGTTCTGCGTGTCAAAGTGCGCCCGGTGGTCTCTGATGGTTGGATGACTCCAGCGCTAGTACAGGAACTAGACTCAGACCACTGGCTTTGAGCACTGATACTTCCCTCTCTTTTCCAGTTGTCCTTAGAGCCATCAGAGTTCTCATCAGGACTATCTTTCAGATGTCGTTCTCTTGATTCTTGTTTTGGGTATTCGCTATCTGCATGATGCTGAGTGCGGCTCTGAGCACTAAGCAGCCCCGGGTCAGGGTGTTCTCTGTCTGAGGATCGACTCTGGAAGGCATGTTGGTGGTGGAGATCATCTTGAAGGTGAGACGCTCCCTCACTAGCCTTCTCTTCATAGGAGTCCTGTTGCAAGGAAGCCATATCGCTTCTGTGGAGAGAACACAGAAAAAGATCATTACAAGAAGCCTTAATAAGATGAGAATATGAGTTATTATAATAAGAAGAACCGACCTGTCGTCAAGCTGACGGTCCTGGTTTTCATGCTGCCTCTGGTAAGGTGGAGTGAAGCTGCGCATGGGATAACCATCTTGGCTCCAGACAGGATATGGCTCAGTGGAAGGGGTTCTTCTCTCCTGATGTAGATTGGGATGGCCCTCATCAGAACCAGGACTGTTCAGGTGGTCTTGGTGCATAGTGTGTTTCATCATTCCTGTTGGAAAAATTCCAGAGGAGCTTTTGTTTGAAAGTTATTTTCCGATATGTCAGCATTGCTGTTGCACTCACCTGAAGAGGGGACAGAATTGGGATAGTAGTCGACGGGAGATCTTCCTTGGCTCACACGGGGGTCCATGAAAGGTGGCATCATCATCCAGCGGGGGTCAAACCCAAGTACGTGCGGTGGATAATAGCCTCGCTGTGTGTGGCTTGAGCCAGAGGGTGCTGGGTGGGCTGACTGCTGCCAGTGCTGCTGCAGTTTGTAGACCTGGTCCTGCGCAGTGGACAGTGGTTCTTGGTACTTGTGATTAAATTCAGTGCACCCTTGCGTTAATCAACACACCTGTTGCTGGTGCTGTGGTTGTTTCTGAAAGCGGGGTGGCACGGGTTTTAATGGACGTCCGCCGTAATCTCCAGATGGAGAGGGGGTTTCCTGGCCGTCATCCTCACTGCTGCGATAGGCAGGGAAGCTTGGCTCCTCACGGTAACTAGGACTGGGGGAGTTGTCCGAGGAGCACTCATGCACATCTGGAAGATGTTAATCCCATTATCAAAGCCATTATTATTCATATTTAAACCTTGTATAGTATTTCTTTACTACCTTTTGCACTATACTGGCAGTTGTTGTGTACTTTAACATGTTCCCTATTAGGGGACAAGGGTGCTTCTTTGCCTTCTGTATCTTTGAAGCCCTCCTCGGTCCGTGAGATCTGCCTTTCGGACTTCCCAAATTTCTCGTCCAGCTTTTTCAGTTTCTCTGCACAGGCTGCAAGCCTTTCTTCGCGGGCGCGCCGCTCTTCCTCCTCGCGACGCCTGCGGGCCCTCTCGACGGCCTCAGACAACTCAGGCGACGCGTACTTTGCCCTCGCCGGAGGCTGAGAGTGGCGCTGGTGATCCTCCTGGTCAGCCGGCAGCTCACTGTGGCTTTTCTGCTGGGATTGAAGAGGTAGAACAGAGGTATTCAAGAGTTCCATTTACATAAACCATTCATATTCTCTTCACAAAATGAACATCTCAAGAGACGTATGACTGATGGTTAGCATGACTACAAAAGGGAAAACATAATAAAAGGCGTATGGTGTGCAGTTACCTGAGTGTCTGCAGAAAGATATCTGCTGTTGGTCTTCCTAGGAGCCTCCTGGTGGTGGTAAGAATAGCTCTCTTCCGGGCTATCGTGGGTGTAAGATACCTCACCCAAACTGAGGGATGACTGGCAGTCCCGACGATTCTCCCTGTCCCACTCCGTCCTGGAAATTTAAAGACAGAACCTTGTCGATGAGAACAACATTACACACAACTGTGTGAATTATCTTTTTGCACCAATTGAATAACATGCTTGCTCGCTGTAAGGTAGCTGTTGTTTTGAAACCACACAACTAAGCCTGACTGGTGGGGATTATTTGTTGGGAGATTTGGCCATTGGTATGAAAGGGATACAGAAGAGTGGACAAAATTTGAAATCTCACCACATCTTGCTTTTGTCATTGACTGAGTGCTCTTCCTCATCATCGCTAAACTTGAGCTTCTCGCTATAGTCAACTTCTTCATGAAGTCCTGGAAAAAAAGCAACTTGTTAAGAAGTGGAGCGATGGATTTTTGGAAAAGCAGAATGAAACTATTGAGAAAACAAGGCACCGTTGTAGATGACCACAACGTATCCAACCAGACATCCTCCAATCTTTTACCGTTTTCATTTCATATGCATGAAGCAAAATAAAAATATTTATGTAATTTGGGATAAATTACACAAAAATCCATAACATGTAAAATGACAGACACACAATACTGAATAACAATGTAATTATACTCAATACATTAAACTATTATTGTAAATATGAATACACAATACATAATTGTCATATAAAAAATTAAACTCATCTTCTGCAGTGATAGATGAACGACAAAGTACCAGGAAAAAAAACAACAACTTGCTTTTCTGCAGCCAAAGTAGGGGATTAGAAATGCTTATTCACACTGCCAGATCTTTCATGTGCACAACCGGCACACTTGTTGACAAGAAAGACAGACTGTATTAAAAGAAGTCAGGCGGCAATCTAGAGAGTTTAAAGTGCTACTAACCAGCCCATCCATCCTCACAATCATTGTCGAGGTCATCCAGATCTTTCAAGTCCTCGGGGTTAATGATAGCGGGTCGCTGTGGTCGGTCACTGGGCCGACGAATGGGCTGGGAAGACAGTCGGGGCGGAGCGCGAACAAAGCGGTTCTCCCTTCTCACATCTCCACTGTAATTGAGGATGGGAAAAAAACAATTTTTTGAAAAGTGCCACAATGGCTAAATGCTGAAACACAACAATGTCCTTACTTGACAAGTTCAGGTTTAGCATAACTCTGTCTAAAAGTTGGTTTGCTGTCAAATCTGGCTGGTGCTGCTACAGTAGTTGGGACGTGGTCTGTAACTGGGGTCTCACGCGTATCTTTGGAGCACATCTGTCAACGTCAGGATGATTTGCGTTCACAGCAAAATCCATTACTCTTTTTAATAAGACTATACCTTCAAATGATAAATTGTACTTACAAACGCTGGCAACATGTCATGGTAGACAGCATTGGAGGTGTGGTGGAGCTGGTGCTGCAGGGCTGAGGGGACGGCTGCTTTGCGGACAGGCTGGGCAGGACGCAGGGAGGGCTCCTTGGAGTCGAGGCCTGGCGACTGAGTGGCCACGACACTAGATGAGGTGACGCTGGTGGCAGTGTTTGGGTGAGATGCGGCCGGAGAGGTGCCAGTTTCCCCCAAGGCAGTGAGTTTGCCCTCGGGGTCCGCTGGTGGGCCGAGGGTCAGGGATGAGGGCTGGAGATTCCTGCCGCCACCCTCCCTCCAGCTCGTCACATCTTGATATCAGAAGAGGCGCATTTTACAAACAGTATTGCATGGTTATAGATGACCCCAAAGCATCCTATAACACAACTGCAGCCCAATTTCAAAGCGGTTGCTCTACCATGTGAGGAGTATTATACAGCTTCATCAACCCTCAAAAATCTGTCAAATCTAAAAACCATGTAAAGTCATAACATACTTTGAGGGCGGAGGCTTGGTCCGGGCCCATACGACGGATCGTAGCCGCTTCTTTCCTTGCCAACCCTGTCCTGTTCTCCAGCGGCTTTCAGCGTGGGAAATTCCTCGTGAGAGAAGGGCTGAAGTCGGTTTAAGACCCTTAAACCTGGGGGTTGGTACGCAGAAAAGAAAGCATTAGTATACAAACAGTATATCCTCATCAGACTCTAGTAGTTAAAATCTGAACTGACTCACCATCTGGCTCTACTGCCTTTCCATTTAGCTGGGCCCATTGCTTTGGTCCACCTGTGTTTGTGTTCTGTGGAAATAGGTGGGGGAGGGAAAAATTAACCCCCATCTCAGACACACAAGGTTTACATATAATACTGCATTGCAGGGTTAGCTTACACTATCATGTTTTTTGTTTTTAGGTCCTAGAGCATCAAGTTAAATGGCTGGCTGAGACATGCTTTTGTCAATGGAAAAGTGTCAATAGCTTACAGAGCAGAGTAGGTACCGTGCGGTGAAAAAGAGGCTAAATCTAAGATGCAGATGATCAAATGTGAACACCACAACACACCTCCTGGTTGGCTACTGGTGGAGGCTTCTGAAGATTGGAGACAGACTTCTGTGAAGCCAGCTGCAGCTGCGACTCCGGCAGCTGTGGTATCGATGCAACAGAACTACAAAGCACAAGAAACGAATGAGCCTTGTTGGATTTCAGTCGTCCATGGTGAGATAAGAGAGGCACATCCCACCTCTTTTGATCGGGTTGTTCCGGCTTGTTTGCCCATCCTGAACCGTCTTTTGGGACAATAATCACGTTGGGATCGTTTCCTTTGTTTTCAGATTTCAAGCTCGGTAAGTGAGCGGGTGGGGGCATACGCCGGGCTGCGGCCACTTTGCCAAGACTCTGCAAGCCATGTCGTGGAACTGATGACAGTAGGAATACAGTTAGTACAGCATACTCTGGTGTGGTAACTCTGATAATGCGGTTCATTTGCTCAAGAGTGAACACAATCATCAAAGAGTGGGACGAGGCCACTTACAGAGGTGGGGCTTTATGCATATCTTTGGCTTTACAGTCAACCAGGACCAAATATGTAGGCCAAAAAAGCCCCAGTGCAGCACCAGTCAACCAACAGTCTAAAATTACACTCTGAAAAAGCTACCAATAATAGAATAATCAGAAATAATAAACCGTACCTGAGTTTTTCTGAGTTTCTATTGATTTTCCCTTGTACTTGTCAAACAGGCTGAGTGAGGAGTACTTGCTTTTCCCATCCTTGGACTTGGTTATTTGCCCCAAACGATCGGACATTGCGATGTAATGTCATCGAGTATGGAAATTTTTCTTTGCGCCTCTTCCCAGTGCTTTTCTTGTTCTACAGTGGAAACATGAAAGAAAAATATTAGGAACGTTTGGCAACGGCATTTATTTCCATGCTCCAAAACCATCCATCATGATGAAACAAGTATGGATTGGATGGACTTTTAATGTAAATGGGTCAATGACAAATACGCTTCAAAAATGTTTTGGGTTTTTTTTTAATGGATGTAATGCATATTTTAAATTTTGGGACAACGTATTTAAAACAAGTCTCAATAGTTATATAGCATTTCAATGATTTTAAATTCATTTTAAAACACATTTTTAAATTTTACCACATCAAAAAATGTCAGGTTGCACAACCAAATAATTATTAAGAAAGACATAATATTTTCCATAGACCGTAGGAGCGTAACGGTAAGCCATAATCACGGTTCATTTAATTTTCGGTACACTTCATTCTTCTCTCAAGACATGCTTCTCTTGTAGCTGAATAATTTTTAATGTGCTCACAATGTCGTTCTGATTTTTCCTTAACTTCCTTGACGGTGTGGCATCTAAAAATATTTCCATATTTGAATCGTGAGGATTTTAAATGGTATGGCATATTTAACATAAAACTTTTGCAACTGATTTCAAATTAAACAGGCTTCCGTTTGGACAACTTTATGAGCTTTTGCTCACAAATCTGCACATCATTTTTAAATAGAGGAAGGCGTTTTCTAATGAAACAACATTAGCACCGGTTGTACCACATGCCATGAAAAGTGTACTTCAAAAGATGCTCCTCAATACTTGAAAGAGCTCTACAAACTCAGCCATAAAAAGGTCAGTTGGGGTCCTGTAGATCAGGGGTCCTAAAACACCGGTCCACGGACCAGTACCGGTTTTAGTACCAGAACCATTTTTTTTTACACACTATAAAGACGTGATCTGTACCGTATTCATTTATTTACTGTATTTATTCTGATTCTCTTACTGCTCATGCTTGACTTGCTTGTTTAATGTTGTGATTAAGCGATTCATTTAAATATGACACTTTTGCACTGCTGCTGGAAATGTGAATTTCTCTTGGAGATTAATTAAATATCTGTCTCTCTCTCTCTCTCTCTATGAACGGAGTGAGCCCTTTTTCATACACACTATGTTTACATGCAGTCAATATTCGGGTTAAGGTCAATATTTTGGTTTCTGAAACATTTGGAATAACCAGTCTACGTGCGTGAAGTGAAAAAAAAAAAACGAACGGAAAGCATCATGACGAAATGCACGTCATTTCCGCTTCTTCTTCCTGTGTCCACCACGGCGGATAATGAATGCCTTGACGGCTTTTTTGCACTGGTACTGACCCATCACCAGTACTTGACCCTATTCTGTCTCACTTTCTTCATTAATGTAAGGCGAGAATGTGAAGAAATAGGAAATGGAGCCGGAGCTGTGCCATCCATATCCATGCTACATCCACCAGAGCCCCCCGGACACTTTGTATGAAGGTGCGTGCGTACAAACCCTGCTTCGCGTAACTTCTCACTTACCCTCTGATAGATTTTGCTATCGCGGTACTTTCTACCGTCTATAAAAGACATAATGTTCCCGTCTTTCACCACACTAACGAGGTAGCTTGTTTCCTCCTCGCTCCAGTGTGGGGTTTTGCGTGTCGACATTTTTTATAAGTAGTTCCTTTCGAAAACAACATGCGCAGAACAAATTAATGTTCCATTCAATCAGGACATCCCAATAGGCGCATATGTGACCCAATGCTAATATTCCGGTTATGATAGGGTTATTTGACTGCATGTGAATGTAAATGTAAACAGTCTCTGTGTCTTGGTGGGTGGAGGCGGGGCCGGCGGCATACACACACAGTGCAGATGAGTGTGACATAGTATCATAATAGTAGATTGCAATGTATTGACATGTATTTTTTATATCTTCCATTGTACTTTTCTTAAACGTAATGTTAAAATTTAATCTCGTCTCGCAGGCCCAATGTCGTGTATTGTCTCTTCTAGTGAGCTGAGTATCTTGTGACCCCACCCCCCCCACCCTTCACTTCAATTTCTGGGTCATGTGATTAATGTTAGCAACTGCTGTCTCGAGCATCGAAGGGAACCAGGACAAACGTTCCAATTCTCCCGGGATCATTCAAATGTTTTTATTTCGATTCCTTGTTTTGATGCCCACTTGGCCGACCGGGAAAAAAGCCGCGAACACCAACGAAGAAGAAGCCAGCGAGCGCCGGCGAAGAAGACACAGATAAAAAATTTGACGTAACTTCATAAATAAGAGAGGTCGGCTCAGTGCAACATTTGCAACGCAATGATATCATGCAAAGGAGAGTGCACAATCTACATGGTTAATGTTCACACGTTCATGGTGTGGAAATAACAAGAGTACCTTGTCTTTGAGGCACTATATCGGACTTCCTCTAAGCAATCAGAATCAGGGAAGTCAAACAATAAATGACATCTGTCGCATGCCACTGTAACCGAGGGGATGCCAGCGCATGTAGAAGTTCAGTGTAAATAAAAGACGAGTCAATACGGCCGTTCTGAATCACGTCTCCACGTGTCGACCGACAATGATGACAACAGTGTAGCCGTACCGGTGGGATGAAGACACGTGTGCCTTCATTGAGTTCTGCCACCTGGCGCTACTGCACATGCAACCAGCAACCAGCTTTGAGGCGCATTACCGCACCTACCATTGGCCCGATCCCGTGGCGAAAGCCGATCTTCAAAATACAGCGGATCGGCAGCAGATCCTGATCCTGAAGATCGGATCGGGACATCCCTAGTACAAAGTGAGCA
Source organism: Dunckerocampus dactyliophorus (assembly GCF_027744805.1). NCBI lineage: Eukaryota > Metazoa > Chordata > Actinopteri > Syngnathiformes > Syngnathidae > Dunckerocampus > Dunckerocampus dactyliophorus. Next base: position 16,966,423 of record NC_072835.1, on the reverse strand, counting down.
GGGGATGACATGGACCAAAAAGCAGTGAAGTGCAAACGCTGGAGAAAAATGTGTCCAAAGGTAACACATCCAACCTTTTTCAACACTTGACAACGTGGCACTTCGACTCAAAATTCTACAAATATTTATAAATAGTTGAGTGGGATAATCGTAACAATTATTTTTTTATTGTTTTTTTTTATGAAAAAAAAAAGAAAAAAGGAAAAACCCATTTAAAATTTCCGCTTCTTAGCAGCAGCCCCTGTAAGAATGCATGAATCGACTTTTTCCCTCCCCAAAATCATAGCAAAGAGGGCGAGGAAGAGTTGAATTATCATCTGACAAACATCAACACTCTATCGCAAATCAGCGAGTCACTGTCACAGACTGCTACATGTGCATCACCAATAAATAAATAAATAAAATAAAAAAAATAAACTTTAGGCTTTGCAGGCTTTGCGTTTGGCATCGGCTCGTCTGCTCTGGGGGAGGGATGGTGCCTTGTTCGGTGGTCAAGTTGTGATTACATAGCAAGATGATATGGCCTGCGCTGGACAGGCCCAGCCGTAGCCATTTGTAGTTTCACTGTTCCACCACTAGGTTCTGTGTGCCCGCATGCTCAGAGTCGTGCATAAATGTATGCATTTTCCTACACACAAGTACAAGTGGATACATCCTATATCCTAAATCCTATCTCTGCAGTGGTTTGCTTGGCAAGATATCAGGAAAAGGCAGAAATGTTGACTGCTCTTTTCCAAAGTCAAAGCTGATGTGTGCGACTATCTTGTTTCGCCTGAAACACAAAAATGCTTTCACATATGACTAAGGAACGTAAAAAAGTCACATTTGAGAGGCTGAAATAAGGATATTTACAGAAATGTAACGATTGATTACCAAAATAGTTGTCTATTAATTGGATAATCGATGATTCATCGTTGCAGCGCTAATCGTGATGTTCATTTTTGCCAAAATCGTCCAGCACTGTGTCGAAAACGTACTAAAACAGTGTTGTTTACACTTACACACTAGTTTGACAGCTGCAAGGCCAGATGAAATACACACACAACCCACACACCAAGGGGTTCCAGAACTCTGGGAGGGGCCAAGTCTCGTCACACCTTAGCCCCGCTTGATGCAAACGAGGCGACTAACGTCGGTGCCTGGCTATGCTGCGACGGTTGGCAACACAGCACACGCTCGTGGTTTCAGCATATATCGAAGCCCAGTTCCGAATGCGAGGAATACACACAGGACATGACAAAATATTTCCACACAGTGGACCTCCACTTTCGTATCGCAGAGGCGGCATGAGGGAAAAAATTAATGGTTTCTAAACAGTGACTGTTTCATTCCGTTGTTTACCTAGAAACTCGTCACCGGCCCATGCTTTAGTCAAATGTGTTAACGTCATTTATTTTTCTACGAGAGGCAGACTACGCAGGTATACTCTGTGCAAATACAGTACATAACCAAGACCATTTTAATGGCACTCATTGTACAAAACATTCATGCAGTTTTGAGCAGTCATTTCCCCAAAATTTTGGTTGAGCTATGATTTACACGACCGAGGATCGTGCTCTACCATCTTCCTCAGTCCAGTAAATTCAACAATTCTAGTGGCAAAAAAGCAAAAACTAATTATTAGCCACTTGTCCCTCAGTGTTTAGACTGCACCATAGCATTGCCTCCCACACTGACCTTCATTACTGAGACGTCTCATGGTATCACTGAAGCAAGCCTCTACAGTGCAAAAGAATGATAAGCACGCAACAAAGCACCTTCCGTTATTTTGAGCCATTCTTCCCCATGCGAATAATGCAAGCGGTGCCGTACTATTTGGAATGCAACCAGAATTTTGGCGGAAAAATCACGATTGGTGGGGAGGTACAAATCAACTCCACAAGAGCGCTTCGAATTTTCTTTGCTGGGACAAAACAGAATGACGGCAGTGGCTGTGAGGAGGAGAAAAACGACGACAACCATAGAACACTTATTGTAACATAATGGTTGGGTAGTGGCTGAAGCAGTTGACGTTGACTGCTTGGTACAATATGGTTTAGTAGACAGTATGTTGTGTAAAATACTAATAACAGGAGGGCTTGACTTATTTTTTGTGACAATTTGACACTGGAACAGATTTTAATTTCTATTATTTCCGATGGGAGAATGCTTCAGAATACAAGTGTCATCAATGCTTTGTTGTCATAAGGGCACAGAAAACATTTAACTTGGAAAGCTGGACAAAAGTGTATGTGTAGTCATGTCAATTTGTAGTTACATGATTAATAGAAAAAAACACTTCTTTCCAACATCATTTTAACAACATGTAATGGCATTATGACATCACACATAGAAGCTAATGTGATGACAGCTAGTTAGTTACCTAGCTGCTGTCACACGCTGACATTTACCTTCACTTTTAACCAGATCTCCATTAGAAAACGCTAAACTCAAATAGGTAGCAAGTGGAAAATGATGCACTTCTATCAAACTACCAAAATAGCAGGTTGAAGGTCTCCTAGTGACGCCGTGGCTAAATGCTAGCGCGAATGACCTGAAGCATTATGACTATACAAACAAACCGCAATAAACACACCCAAATCGGAAATGTATTGTAATCCAAAAAGGTGGAAAAACATCCAAATGTTCACCATTTTTCTTTACTGGACCAAATTAGGCAATGAGACGTGCGCCGTTAGTCGAGGCTATGCTAGCTTGGCGGCTAATGGAAAATAGCTATGTAAACATTCAAGCACTGCTGCTGTTGTACTGTAAACACAATTTAGCTAGTTATCACACATATTTAAATAACACCTTAAAACACATCAAACAAACAAAATAAACCAGTAAGCTTCATAGTTATGCAATTTGTTAAGAAAGTCGCAGGGGAAAGGAATGCCCTATGAACGTACAAGCTTGACGGGCCGAGGATATTCCGAACACCCCTTGTTTGTGTTTGCTACTAATATATTCAATAGTCACAAGAAATTGTATGTTTGGAACCCCCAAGAGTGAGTCAACAACATTCCCAGTTGGGCTTTCGGAATGGGGGCGAAGGCAGCCATAACCAACAAGGCGATTAAAAATGGCTGCTGCCAAAAGAACAAAGCAACAATAAAACCGAGCAAGCAGGGGGAAGACGGGCACCGCCGACGACATCCATAACTCACCGTTTCAATGTGTGCGTGTGCCTTCTGATCAACGGCAAGGGTTAATGTCCGTGAAATGTCGTCGACTGGAAGGATGGATGGGGATTGTGAAGCCCAATCTTCATCGGTTCGACCGATCAGAGAGCTGTTGCTGGGATATTACCCGGCCTGAGAATGAAGGGAGCCAGTGAGAAGGCTGCCTCTGCTGCGATCTCTGCGTCTGACGTCATCAGGCGACGTCAAAGGGGTGGTATGATTAGCGTCACCTGCTGGTTGACTTAAGTAATACAAGGGAATACACCAGAGGGAAAAGAGCAGCCTGCTAAAACATTGTAATCAAGTAAAAGTAGTTACTTTTCAGAAATGTTGCAAGTACACATCTAACAAATTAAAAAGTAACCCATTTAAAGAGTAAAATCTGTGTCTAGTGTACTGCAATAAATAAAAGTAAGATTAACTTAATTAATTAGTAGTGCCAGTGCAAATATGGTGATTTTTGCACTGAATCTACTATTCACTACTCCTCTCCTCTCATCATTAAAAAAAGTCTTAATTTTTTTTTTCTACTCAATACTCGCAGCTGTATTTACAGTAGCTGCATGAGGCAAAACCATTGTGAGGACATGTAACGTCCACTAGAGGGAGACATTGCTACATCTTATCTCTATTGTTGGTAGAGCTAAGAGGTAAATGCATAGTTTGCAATTTCAGTAAGCGTACAGGTACATTTCAATAGGGGTGCACAAAATCTCGCGAGATTAAAACGTGACAAAAAGATGTCTCCTGGGCACTCGGCCTGGGACAATAATAAATAAATGAGTTCAAACAATAAATGAAAATAAATTTGATCATTTTTCCGGCCTCTGTATATTGCCACGTGCATGCGCATCTGTTTTCCTCATCTCCCGCCTCCAAACAGGCAGACCTTTCGTCTGTCATACAGTCTCTTTGTCTCGGTGGGTGGAGGCGGGGCCGCAAGCATACACACAGAGTGCAGAAGTGTGACGTAGTAGAAATTAAATGAGTAGATTGCAGTATGTTGTCATATATTTGTCCTATTTCTTTATTGTACTTTTTTTCAAAGTCATGTTGTTACATGTAATGTTTTGGACAGATTTTCTGCAGAGCGAGACGTCACACGTCTGACTTCCTTACGCCCCAGTGCAGTTTCTGTTCTCAAAGTGTGGATTCAGTGTTTCCTGTCAAGAGTGTCTGCATGTGGCAACCGACAGGAAACCTCAGTTGTTGCATCAGCGCATGAATGTTTCCAGCATAAAATACAACAGCAGCCCTCAAGGTTTGTGTAAAGCGCACTGGCGCAGAAATGTGGCTGTGATATTGCGGTGCGTCTTTCCAGTTTAAAACCCGCTCCTGTTAAATGTTGTTTAGTGGGTGCACACGTAAAATAACACCACTTTTTTACCTCCGTTTATTGGTGAAATGGGGGAGGAAATAGGTTAAAAACGTGACATAAATGTACAGATAAATGTCTCTAATGTACACAAAACTATTTGAGACTTGTTTGGCACATAAAACCATTAAAACAGCAGTTCTACTGGAGACACGGGGAGAAAACCCATCTATATTGTTAAGCAGAAAAAGACTGATGTATGCAAGTATGCAGTCTTTTTGCACCAATTCTGGTACTGGTTTTAATCAAACAATTCAGCCCTTTCGACCATCAACATACAGAAATGCATTACCTCAAAAAGTGAGCTATGTCTAATGCCAACACATGTCAGGAAATGTTTGGTAAAAGTGGAAAAAAAATTAACAAAAATAATCAGGGACACACTGTGTAGGAGCAGTGTCCAGTCAGGTCAAGCAGGGTTTTTTTTTTTAATAATATAGTATGAAGGAGTACTAGGGCCACACTGAAAGGAAAAAATACCCAAAACACTACAAGTCATAGAATTTCAAAAATGACGTATGTACTGTACGAGAATAAAGTTTAAGAGGAAAAATAATCGAGATTTTACAAGAATTTGGAAAAAAATGTCAATTTTTTTGGTAATATTACAAGAATAAAGCCACACTTTAATGTCTTCAGCAAAAAAGTCTTACTAGTACAAGAATAAAATTGGTATATTGAAGAAAAAAAAATCAAATTTACGACAATAAATTGTAATTTTACGGCAAAAAAAAAGCCTATGATGAGAAAACAATGGCAATAAAGTAGAAATACCGTGAGAATAAAATCATAATTTCAAGAGAAAAAAGTGGCACTGCAAGAATGTCAGACTTTTATGAGAAGTGGGCAAAACAAAATTATATTTTATAGAAAAATAATTCATTTGAAGAGAAAAAAGTTGTGATTTTAAGGAAAAAAAACTCTTATTCCACAAATAATGCCAAAGAAGGAAGTACTTATGCATGAATAAAATCGTAATATTACAAGAATTAAACAAGAAGGTATTCATTCTACATAAATGAAATTGTATCACAAAAAGGAGGTAATATTACGAAGACAGTTGTAATTTTCATCAGAATTTTTGAGGTAAGTCTTAATTTGTTTTATATTTCATGAAAGATCACATTTGAAAGTCCTATTTTTTTAGAAAAATAAATCTTATTACATAAAAAAATATTTTTTAACAGTACAAATTAAAGTAGTCGTAATTTTTGAGAATTTTTTTCGGAACATTTTAATATTTAAAAGAAAATATCAGATTAAAAAGTAAACTAAAATGATTTTAAGAGGCTCAACAGAAGACACAAACCTACTGTATACCTTTTTCTTCCTTTCACTTTGGCCCCAATACTTTGTAGAAAGGTAATGATGCTAATGATAAAGCTATAACAACGTATCAATGATGAGTAAAATGCATAATTATTATTTTTTTAAATCATTTGTGTCAACTAAAAACAACTCATGTGTCTCCGAGGCCGTCCATGCAGTAAAAACAAGTGACTCTTACACAAAAACAACACAGTCCTGAAAAGACGAAGATCCTAAAAGTATGAAAGCATCCTCACATGAGAGGCTCATGAGAAGGGGCTCCAGCTGAGGGTGCTGATGGAGATGAGAGTCTGGCAGGTGTTGGACGACAGCCACACCGTCTCCATCAAGCTAAAGTGAAAGAGGCCCAGCGCGAAGCCGCACAGCATGTCCGTCAAATGGTGCTTCCCCAGCAGCACCCGGGACATGCCCACCAGGAAGGCCCACAGCACCAGCAGGATGCGGAGCGGCACCGCCAGCACCAGATGGGACAGCAGGAACTTGGACACCATGGCGGCGCGGCTGGCATGCGCCGCAGGGAACGAGTACACGTCCATGGCCACGCAGTCCAGGAAGCCTGGCGTCATCTCCCAGGGTCCTTTGCGCTTCACCAGCCTCTGGACTCCCGCCACCGTCATTACATCGAGGATGAGGGCTGGACAAAAAAAAAAGACAAATGGAGTCCACCTTTTTAAAACATTTTCTTTCTTATAATAGAGCAAAATCGCCAAATCTCATGATATTGATCGTTTGCCTCGTAAGCGTGGCTGTTTTATTTATTTACTTATTTGTTTTAATTGGTTATGGGGCATTTATGCTTCAGCCCTACACATTCTGCCTAGCACAGGTGTGTCCAAAGTGTGCCCGAGGGCCTTTTGCGGCCCGCAGCATATTGTAAAAATAGAACTCAACAAGTAAACTAAAAAACAAAACAAAACCCAACAATGACAAATATAGAAAAATCAGAAGTTATTTTACAAGAACAAAGTCAAAATATTAAAAGAAAAAAGTTGTAATCTAACAAGAAAAAGTCGTAATTCTACGAGAATAAACTTGGATGAGGAAAAATAATGTCATTTTCGTAGCGCAGACTTGAAATGTCAAAGAAAAAATAAGTAATTTTGTAAAAGTCGAAACAAAACAAAGTTGTCATTTTTGAATAATTAGTATAATGTTATAATAAAAAAATAACAAAAATAACATTTTCACAGCATAAATTTAAATAAAAGTTATTTTTTTAAGTCAGAATATTATGACACAAGAAAACAATGAATAATTTGCCATTTTTGGAAAATTAGGTTGCAGAAAAAGTTCTAATGTTCCAAGAATAAAGTCAAAATATCATGGGAATAAAGTTATCAGTACGAGAAGAAAACTTACAAGCAGAAAGTTGAAAGTAAAAAGAAAAAACAAAAAACACAGTAGAAGTGGAAAAGACGGCTGTGATTTTACGAGAATAAAGTCAAAATATTAATAGAAAAAAAGTGTGTGGCCCTCACTGGAAACAGTCTGGACACCCCTGGCCTGGCAACATGTCACATGACCAGATATAAAAAATGAAATGATTATAATTATAATTATTTTGTAATTATTATTACATAAATAATAGTCAAAATGTCAAAACAAAAGAGATACAAATCCACCATTAAGTGTATCTAGATACTTCAAATAATCTTATTTAATACATTATTAAATAATTATTCAATATAGAGTCATCCTTTCACAAGCTAGAAATTGAAATTTCAAATACTGAAAAAAAAAAATTCCGATGATGAGAAAAAGCAGTAAATACAAAACAAAAAAAAGTTGTAATTTGACGCGAAAAAACGTTCACAATTTTACACTAATTAAACCTTGCAATTATGAGGAAAATTTGTCATTTTACAACAATTAAGTCAAAATTCGTATGACAATAAAATCAGAATTATGAAGAAAAACAAGGGAAAAAAAGTCGCAGTTTTACTGGAATAAATTCTGGCCTTCATGAGGGGGAAAAAAATAAACATTTACAAGACTAAAGTTCAAATTTCCACCAAAATAACATCATAATTACGAGAACAAAGAGGTCATTTTACAAGAATTTTGAGGGCAAATGTTACATTATTACAAGACTGGAATTTTATTTGTATGAAAATAAAATCTGACTATTATAGGAAATAGGCACTTTTAAAAGAATAAAGTTAACATTTTAACAAAAATAAAAACCTTAATACGAGAATAATTAATTAATAAATAATAATTGTCCAATGGCCAGAACTGTTCTCACAGGCTGCCTATTGAGGACCAGGCTTCGCACATATCGGCCTACATTGGATTGCTTTTTGCATTACACCTCCATCTGACTGATGAGTGGTTCTTATTTTTAAACTCGTATGACCGTTAAGAATGTTACAATATCCCCTCTAAAGTTAATCAAGGTTTTACGTTGGCAGCAGCTTGACCCTGGAACAGATTATTTATGTTTCCATTAATTCTTATGGGAAAAAGGGTTGGTTCCACACAGTCAGATGTTTAATCTGGTCCTCCAGCAGCTTGGTGCCAGGCTGGTTTTGTTCTGTGGATTTGAGCATTTTAAATAAGCGTCCTACTGTGGGGGAGTCTAGCCTGTGCAGGTAATTAGTCTACAATCACTATCAAAAGATGACAGAGACAGACGCTAAAGAGCAGCGAGCCTTTTGAGACACAAACACGGAGCTATCAGTTTCACGCAGCGTCATAAAAAATGTATTAAGGGCAGCAGCTGTGACAGCGAGGGCGATACGGGACTGTTTGTTTGGCTCGCTACCCACTCAGCCTCAAATCCAGGATAGCGCAGGGCTGACTAACTTTCTTATGGAGCCGTGAACACAACTCCATGTTTTCTTTTACTCTTCACTTCCTTCCGAGGGGAACAAAAGCGGAAAAGAGGAGAGACAGCACTACCACCATCATGTGATCATAACCCATCTTCATGCACCAGCAAATAATAATGAACAAGCACAAAACAAAACAACAGGACTCACACTCCAAAGCCAAAGATTTACTGAGAACCAATCAGAGCTCAACGGTGTTCCCCTGCAGATTTGTCAAGCAACTAATCTGTGTTTGGGTCCATACTGTACACAACTACTTAGACTTATTTGGGCCACCCTACAAAGGAACACAATATTAATACAACAAGAATAAAGTCGTACGTTTAGGAAAAAATGGTTATTTTACAAGAATAATGTCATAATTAAATTTTTTTTTTTTATATTTCCAAGAATTAACACCATTTCCCAGGAATTAACTCCTAATTCCAATAATAAAGTTGCAATTACATGAAACAAGTCGGAATGGAGTTTTCAATAAGAAAAGTCAACGTTATAAATGTACTAAAGATGTGAATACAGACACAGATGACATTATGAGAAAAAACAAATTCAAAGGAAAAATGTAAATACTGTGGGAATGATAAAAGACACAACAAGTCTTGGTATTCTGACAATAAATTGCCATAATAGGTGTTGAAAATAGTCATTTTACGAGGATAAAGTAGTAGTTGTGTGTTGTCATTTTCTAATATTACGAGAATTTAAGTGAGACGTTTTCGAGAACATTGGAAGACGTGTGGAAGCAGTGCCTTGGGACCCCAAGGTGGTCTCTCCAATCTCTGGGGCTGAGGTTGCCGAGGTGGTCAAGAAGCTCCTGATGCGATCCATTACTTTTATGGACAGAATTTCGAGGCGCAGCAAGGGGGGTTCAGGGGATCCGGTTTGGGTCTGTGCTTTTGGCACATGATCTTCAACTCTCACTGCATCGGAATCAGAACATCCAAGTCAGAGTCCGTGGTTCTCGCCCGGAAAACAGTGGAGTGCCATCTTCGGGTCGGGGATGAGACCCTGGCCAAAGTGGAGGAGTTTAAGTACCTCGGTGTCTTGTTCACGAGTGAGAGAAGGATGGAACATGAGCTCAACAGAGAGATGAGTGCGGCATCTGCATCAGTCTGTTTGGTGAGCCAAAAACCACAGGTCTCAATTTTTTTCCTACCCTTACCTATGGTCAGTGAGGGTACAGATCGAAGGTACAAGCGGCCAAAATGAGTTTTCTCCGTAGGGTAACTGGGCTCTCCCTTAGAGATAAGGTGAGAAGTGCTGTCATCCACAACAAACTCGCAGTAGAACCATTGCTCTTCTGCAATGAGAGGAGCCAGATGAGGTGGCTTGGGCATTTGGTCAGGATGCCTCCCTGGGGAAATGTTCAGGGCACGTCCAATCGGGACTAGGCATCGGGGAAGACCCAGGACACAATGAAAAGACTATGTTTCTCACCTGGCCTGGGAACGCCTCGAGATCCGCTGAGAGGAGAGGGAAGTCTGAGCTTCCCTGCTTGGGCTGCTACCCCCGCAACCCGACCTCAGATCAGCGGTAGAAGATGGATGGACGGATGGTTTCAGAATAAAATAAGTAATATTACAATACTAAAGTTGCAATTTGCATGAAAAAGATGCTTACATTTTGCGAGAAAAACACATAATTTTACGATAAGAAAGATGCAATTTATGAGATTAAAAAGGTAATCCTACAAGAAAAAAGCCATCACTTTATGAGGAAACGTTGCAAAATGATGAGAATAAAGTTGGAAGATTGACAATATGAGAGTTAATATTACAAGGCAAGAGTTTTAATTTTGCAACAATAAAGTTATTTTTGCCAGAAATTGTAATGTTATAGTATTTTATGAGCGCAAAACCAGGATACTATGGGTTTTTTTTTTGTTTTTTTTTACAAGAACAAAGTTGAAATAGCACAAAAATAAAGTTGTAATTTTACCAAGACAAAAAAAATGTTTTTGCGAACAGGGTTGCAACTTCACAAAGTCCTAATAATGAGAAAAAAGTGGTAACATGAGGAGAAAAAAAGTAATCATTTAACAAGGAAACATTGCAAAAGTGCAGCCAATATTGGTGGGTGTTTCTCCTCTCTCTGTAGGTTTTTATGATGCTCGTTTTCACTTCCATGGTGATGGCTTTTCTTTTCCTTGGAGTACTTCCACCAGAAGAGCCTGTTTTACGCTTGGGCGACGTAATGAGGTTCAAAAAGTCTATTAATAAGCGCAGGTGTAGACTGGAGTCACACTTTTTATGACTTTGGACTCGACTTGACGAAATCTTGGAAGACTTGCAACTCGACTTGGACTTTGACATCAATGACTTCCCTCAGACTTTAGTCTGATGACTTGAAAATACTTGAGATTTTCAGTGAATGTGTCGAGTACAATGCATCCCCGATCCAAGTATTCAACTACGCTAGCGTGCTATGTCATTTCCAGTGAGACACCGAATTTCCCACAGAATCTGCCTCATTGAATGCGAACACGCAACAAGGGTGTGGCTTACATTTCTGTGAGCGAACATGTCACCGAGGAGAATTTCATTTGCATTTGCAAATGATGAGGTCGTTTAACAGTGCTTATGACTTAAGGATTCACAAATTTCAAGCATATGACTTCGGAACTGACTCGACCTGTCTTGACCTGAGACCTGACTTGGACTTGCACGTCTTTACTTGAGACTTTAAATGAAAGACTTGAAACTTGCAAAACACTGACTTTCTCCCACCTGTGTTAATAAGTTTCCTATTTAGGTCCATGAGAGGACTAAACTGTGATGGTGTCAATCAAAACCTTCTAGTGAATCTTCATGGATTGTACATGTGTACCTAAAGAAGTGCCCGAGGAGTGTGATGATGATGATGGCCTGACTTACCCAGCAGTAGGTTGACTAGAACCTCCTGTCCCGCCAGGGTGCTGCTCCTGGTGAGGCAGACGATGGTTCCGATAATCCACGTCAGTCCGTGTCCAGTGAGGGCCAGCAGGGCCACCATGGAGCGACACCCTCCCCACGACGATGACGTGTACGCGCACACGCTCATGCGCTTGGACAGGCATATGTCAATGGCGAGGAGTGAGTTGATGGCGATCCCCTTGAAGGACGGGTTCAGCTGCATGCAGTCCTCCTCGGGCATCTTACCGGGGTCCCTCTTGTCCGCTTTAGGCACACCGTCTCCGGCGTCCTCGCTTTGTTGGCTCGCCTGGTGCCGGATCGAACTGGAGCGCCTTGGGCCTCCACCTCCACCAACACCACCTCCTCGGTTCTCTGAGGGCCCGCTGCCGCCTCGAAGGGGCTGATTGAGGGACATGAACTCTGGTCTGCTCAGGACGCTGTTCCGCTCCCGAGCCCTGGATCTCGCCGTGGAGGGCATCATGAACCTCCCTTCTTCTTCTCTGCAGTTGAGGATGATTGGAGCGGTGCTAGTTTACCACCATGCAACAGTCAAATGTCCAAAAATAACCCCCGTCCCCCTCCTCCTGTGCCCTTAATAGATATATTTAGACCCGGTGGAATGTGCAGTGGCCGTACTTGCCGGTACCAGACTTCTGGGTCCACTTGATGGGGGTGTGGGTAATCCGAGCTGCAGGGTGCAGATAAAATAACACACAAGTCACTTGTTGGGTCGTAGAGTTCTACACAAACAAGTGTGTATCACACACAAAACAGTCCGTTTACTTCCGGTATGCGCACGAAGACGTCACGTGGCAACCAACCACATCAGTAAAAATTATAATAAAACATCCCTTGTTTAAAACCAGATTCAGTCCAGCAAGTGGCGCCTTCCACAGAAACAAACGGCTGATTAAAACGATCAATTTGAGGCATGTATAATCAATAAACCTGGAAGAAGTGCACGGTTTCCCTTTACGCAAAAGACGCAGTTTAGTAGAAAGCTGATTCCAGATCAGTTGTACGCACAGAGAGGAGAGGCGTTCTCCAAGGTGCTTAACAGACGGGAGGAATTTCTTTTGCTTCTTCATATAATGAGAATTTCGAAGTAAAACAGCATTTCTTTTTTGAAGAAATGCTGTTTTACATACAATCATATCTTTAGGAAACACAAGAATTGAAAATAAATGAATCAAGTGGCATATTGCTACTAGGTATTACCACAAATAACAGTCGGGATGATATTTACTATAATAAAATATGTATAAAACACATTGTATTGACAGAAGTATTGGGTGATTTATTTGTGTGTTTGCATATTTTGATTGACGCTATCAGGTGTTTTTCTTATATTTTGCAACCGTAGTAATACAATGTTAATAAGGAACCAAACTACACAAAAAAAGTCAATGCGTGCCTTTATTAAGCATTATAAAAAGAGAAGAAAATTCTATCAATTCAAAATATGTCAAATAATGGTTGATTAAATGAAAAATATACTGTATAGCGGAACATTTTGGAAGGTTTTACTCTTTTCGTAAAGTATTTTTTTTACATGAAAAATGATAAAAAACAAAATTAATAATGAAATAATAAAACAGTACTATCAATATAATTATTATTCATGAATAGAAAATGTACATTATTTTCAAAAATACCTAAATATAGCATATGTTGAAATGGTCATTTTTAATGTGTTATGTTTTAATAAATGCCCTTTTCAAAAAGACAAAGTACTATACTTTTGTTGTCCAGGGTTTAAATTATTAGTATGGATGACCAATGAAATGTAATTTATTGTTAAATGTTTAACACAAATGGCAAATGTGTTCCTAGAATGTTAGTTTGGTTTGGTTTGGTTTGGTTTGGTTTAGTTTATTTGAACATGAAGGTTCCAATGGAATACATCTCGTGAATCATTCTTTGACAGTTCCACATGTCCAAAAGGAGTAGGAAGAAGCAAAGCTTATTTAATCCTACCCCCCATCCATTCTACATCTAGTACAGTACATGTAGTTCACTTCCTGGATTCCATGTCATGTTTTCAGTGATAGTCAGGATAACACATAATAGATAACGGTGAGATAGCCCTCCCCCCCAAAGTGAGATAGCCCTCCCCCCCAAGACAGGCGCAAAAAATATTATCTTGACAAAGTGAGGACAGTGTATTTACTTCTGGTATGAGCAACACGTCACGTGATAAAAAAAACAACCAACAACGAAAACACCCCCCATTAAATAAAACCTCTTCAAACCCAAAGTAAAGTTCTCCACAGAGACAAAATATGGGTATAAACGCCAAAAAAACAACAAAATTATTTGATTATTTGTTATTATATTACATTTGGTTTGCTATTTCATTACATAGTCCACTAATGAAGTGTCCATGCAGTGTAGCGCTTAAGCTAGCGACGTTACGCCTAGTTCCTACATTCCCCAGCATGCCGTGCACTCTAACCGGAAGTGTCGCGCCAAAGCTCCTTATAAAGCCGCTTGCCAAAGCCTGGCTGGCTGAGTGGAGACCAGACACAGAGTGGGTGAACCTGCCGAGTGGCTGCGCAGCAATGACAGCCTGCGAGGTCGCAACTTGGACTGAAACGCTACCTTCCTACCAGCTTGGTGACAGCTGACGCTTTTCACACTTTGTTTTTAAAGTTGTTTTTCACATTTGACGCTAAAAGGGATCCATCCCACCGTGAAATGAAATGGGTGCTGAAGTGGACCCGGCAGTGTCCTTTGGATGTTGCGCTGGTGCTCCGACCCATACTGGACTTGGGTGTTTGCTGTGGCCACACTGCTTGTTTCTGCGTGGGAAATGAGTCACCGTGGAATGGAAGAAACAAAAAGATAACGTTGTTTTTTTTTTTTTTTTACCTGATCACTGTGAAATGTTCCATCCAGTGTTATTTTCTTGGTAGACTACATTTTTGCTTGTGTTTTTATCTACTATGCGTGGGTCTTTACAAATCTGCACATGATTTGTTGATATGACAGACTTTTTTTTATTGATTTTTTCATTAACTGAGCCCAGTGAGGATTAAAAACATCAGATGGAGTAGTCCACTGTGATGAATAACACAACAGACTGGAAATACACGGGTGGGGAATTTTATTTGATTTTTTTTTTTATGATAAAGACATCAAATTGTTATGATTTTTCTAGCTTGCACGCTGCAGATTGCAAGTTGATGCATGATGCTAGACATGCACGATAGGAACGCATGACCAGAAATAATATCTTTTCAAATTTCACCCTATCTTTTTTTATGATAAATAAATGTAAAAGAAAAAAAAGGTTTTTTTGTTTTTATCTTTTTGGTTTTTTGCACCAACTTTGCTCCTGTTCCCATGCGTCTTTCCCCAACACAGGATCTCCTGTGGACCGTGTTGTGGACTGTGTTGCTTCCCGATGCGATGGGCTGCATCCAGAGCATCAGGTGCAAGCCCAAGACTTTCCGTGACAGCATCGCGGTCCTCGAAGTGAACACATCTATCGACTCCAACCCCACCAGCATTGACGAGTCATCTGGCGTGGTCCTGCGCTACCGGACGCCGCACTTCCGTGCCCAAGCCCGGGTCCTGGTGCCGCCAATGGCCGGTAAAGAGACGTGGACCGTCGGCTGGATTCAAGCTTGTAACCACATGGAGTTCTATAACACCTATGGCAGCAAAGGGATGTGAGTATCATCTATTTATCTGTATATGTATGTCAAATAATGCCTCCTGACTTACTTAACTGCAGAGATTACTAGGCATCCACTGCTTTAAGCTGCATATTATCAGTTTGCACTGACTGCAAGGCTGTAAGACCATGCTAATATGCAACTGTTGTTTTTTCTTGGATTTATAAAATATAATATACAGCACGTATAATATAATATAATATAATATAATATAATATAATATAATATAATATATATGAAAAATGTCATGTAAAAATGTACTCTAGTACGTAGCATTGGACTTTCCTAACTGCACACAAGAAGCCTGTAAGCTGACTCGGGCATTTGCACATCCTCATTTTGTGAAATTGCACAATCGAATTGTGCACTCAAGAAGAGTCTGCAAGCTTTTAGTGGTTGAAGCCGAGGAATATGAAACTAACTTTCATGAAAGTCAAATTCATAACCGTCATGACCCCTTTTTTTGGATTTCTGTTGCTGTCAAACCTGCACAGTGCAGTGGTAGGCGTCAACAATTCCGCCTTTGCCTGCAAGATAACGACACTCATTTACTCAGGTGTTTATTTAACAATATGTTCATTATTGTGGTAGCTGTTAGCAGCAGTGTGGACATACAGTATAACAGGGTCACCAACATGTTTTAACGGTGCTCATCGGGCTAGTTTCTCTTTCGGAGTGTAAGGAACAAGCAAGACAGACGTTCATCTCACATCCTGTACTGGGGCGACCGCAAGTGTGCTGAGAATGTGCTTTATCTCGACACTTTGCGACAGAGGATGCTTGAGCCCTGCATGTGTAAGATTAGAGACACGTGACCCTCCCACTTAAAAAAAAAAGAAAAATACACCTTAGATGCGTTGTTGTATTTTCACGCAAACCATTGACTTAATAGTGGACGGTCGTGCCTCGCTATTTTGGGGTTCAATTCACTTTATGACTGTTATTGAAAAATATATTAATAAATCGTGCTGTTTCATGGTTGAATATGGCCTATTATTAGGAAAAAAATATGCATATTGAAGCAAATTTTACCAATTTTTTTTGCCTGAATTAACTAATTCAATCCCAGCCACTGCGATTGATCAGTCCAGGGTGTACCCCGCCTCTCGCCCAAAGTCAGCTGGGATAGGCTCCAGCATACCCGTGACCCTAGTGAGGATAAGCGGCATAGAAGATGAATGAATGAATGAATGAATGAATCCCAGCCATTTTTCAAAAGACAATCCCTTCAGTGCCGTCCATTTTAGACGATTCTGACACACAGAAGGCACGCAGAATATTGTGCTCTACGTGCTGTATAAACATGGAACCTACCAAAAGAAAGATCAGACTGTCGTCTTTCATCAGGAAAAAAAGTTAGTTTCCACCTTTTTCCGTTCTTTAGTGATCAGCAGTATGACATAGTTAAGTTTCGGGAAACTATATAAGAAAATAAGAATAAGAAAATGGAGGAAAAACAGCTTTTTGTGAAAAGATACTTTTCTAGCATAACTTTCACTTTGACACAACTGCTTTCCTTTTGTGACATCTCAAATATGTAAAGGACTGTACCACAACATAAACACAAACAAGGGGTGTGTTACATCAAAATCATTTTTTTACAAATACAACACCATGAACTATTTACAGTTTTCACGTTTGGAACTAAACTGTGTCTGTGCATGTGTGCACGTGCGTGCGGGCGTGACCTAAAATTTCCCTACAATGCGTAACCTTCTGCACACGACACTCCTCCATGCTCTTCCACTTCCTCCTTGCTAGTGTGTTCATTCATGCAAATGATCCATGCCGATGCGCTTCTGCCACCTTGTGGCCGTTCTTATGGCTTACAACTGCTTTAACAAAGGACATCTATTATCTATTCATGTGCAGTTCCGTCATCACGAAGCTAAAATACAAATATACGGCATTCAGAAGACGCATCCGAAGACGCTGTGAATAATATGTCGCATTGTACACTGGTGACAAGATGCCAGTAATGTTGTTGTAGTGCTGGGTGAGACGCACAAACAACAGGCTTTTATTGCAGGTTTGAATTATCTCACAATAATCCTGAATAAAAACACGGGGTACTGTTTACTCAACTCTGAACCCCTGATGTGTCCGCCCACCGCTCAGCTCCCTTAGGGAACACATTTACAGCAACACATAAGCGCAAAAGTGTTATTATGTGGCTTATTTTCTCTTAATATGTCTACTATATTGTGTAACGTGAGTGTACAGGTGACTACTGTACAGTAAATCACTCGTTTATCGCGGTTAATTGGTTCCAGACCCGACCGTGATAAGTGAATTTCCGCCAAGTAGGATTCCTTCTTTATAAATGGAATATTTTCTCTTGGTCCCTTCTCTGCCCCAAACCCTTTCCCAATATCCTCTACTCAGACTCCGATCACAATCAATGATGTGACCCAACGCTGTCTTTTCTCTCTTCTCTCTCTTTCTTCTTTGTCTGTCGTCCCTCTAATGGTGCTGTGAGCAGCACCACGCTACGGGTAGGACGCCATAAGTTCCTTTACATATTCTACAATCGTGATCACACTTTTGCTCTTTGCCGCCACCGGTACCCCTCCGTGATGACTTCACAAAAAGCCGAATAAAAAGCAAAGCATCCTAATGTCTCATGTTTCCCCGAAGAATTTGGTTATGTTTCAATTCGGTGGTTCCGCTTGATTTCTACAACGCACTGTGTGTCACCGGAACAAAAAAAAAAAATAGCTCACTCAGAATTTTGGGCCAGCAAGGCAGCAGATAAAGTAAGTGAACGGCGCAGCTCTTCTGTCCAGTTATTGTTCTTATAACGTGTTTAGCGGCTGAACGTCAAGATGGTCCCACTTTCATATATTTCATGCAAAGCGGGAGAAAAGAAATGTTTGCCATTTGTTTTGGAGGCATCCGTTTGAGAGGATTAAATGAGTTTTCATATGTGCGCACACACGCGAGCGCTTGTCATGCCTGATGTGATAATCTCGCCCCCCGGGCCAAAACGTCGACGTGAGGCCGAGCAAGCAGTAAGTCATGTGGCTGGTGATCACACTCTTATCTCCTCTGTGCTGCTGCTGTCTCTCTGCATCATGAAGGAGAAGCTCATGTGTTTTTGTTGTTCCAAGAAGAAGTCACATTTCCGCAAAGCCGTACAGTTCGCTTCACTTCACCACGGTACCCTAAAGTAGGTGGGATGGCCACAGCTACCGTAAATGCTCCAGTTCATACCGTTCATTCGACAGTATTTCCTCCTGTAGAAGAATCATGAGTGGTCACCAGCGTTATCGACCTCTGCATGCGCTTTAAAATGTTGATTGCGCTCTTCAGCAGTAGCGATAGTCGCCGAGCAGTTTGCGCCTTACAGTTATTACAACATCGGTCCTGTTGCTGCTGTGTTGTGCAATATGCTTCTGAATAAATGGCCATTTGGTCAAAGAGAGCTACATTTTCCTTTCCACTTTTGCATTAACTTAAAATTATGATAAGCTTGTTCGCTCACTAGCTTGCTAGGTAGCGACCGTCTGGAATTTCTGCGGCATAAGAGTTGCGCAATGTGATGTAAACAAAGAACAATAGGCGTGTAAAGGTGACTATAGGGGTGTTATTTCATGTCTACAGGGCTCTAATAATGTTAAAAACAGTATTTAGAAAGTCAAACAGGTTTTCTATGCTCTAACTACGAAAATATTAGATTTTTTAACACTGAATCCAATATCGGGGAAATTCATTTATCGCAGTCAGATCTGGAACCAATGAACCGCTATAAACAAGGGATGAGTGTATAATGAGTTTTGTTTTTAAGCCTCTAGTCAAAGATAATCTATGTAACCGCAACACTCTGCTGTTTTTAGCTACCTAGTGACAAAATGTTAATCCAAGATCCAGGTCCAGGTCCAAGCGGCGACCCAAATTGCGGAAATTTTTCAACTTAAATCTCTCAAATATTACATACAGTACAAAGCGCAGTGCAGTTTGAATTTGAACAAAATAGCAGTGTGCCAGCAAGCCAGGTTTAGTGAACATTTCACAAACAACAAGTTTCTCATCCACAAAAAGAAAGCGTCTGCAACAAACACCTTACAAAAATCAAGTGACTTCCGTCTGTCACATTCAACTCTTCAGATAAACAAAAAGTCCAATTCAAAAGGATTTAAATAC
The DNA here is from genome assembly GCF_027744805.1 of Dunckerocampus dactyliophorus. Taxonomy (NCBI): domain Eukaryota; kingdom Metazoa; phylum Chordata; class Actinopteri; order Syngnathiformes; family Syngnathidae; genus Dunckerocampus; species Dunckerocampus dactyliophorus. The sequence continues at coordinate 16,947,010 of NC_072835.1, read as the reverse complement.
AGTTGTCCCCCGGCACTTTGCGGATCAAATTTCGCTGCCTCATTCAATCATGTTTTTTCAGAAATGTATTAATAAATTATGCTGTTTTGTGGGCTCGCCTATTATTAGACAAAACATATGGATATTGAGGCAAATTTGACATATTGTTGCCTAAATTAAGCATTTTCAAGCATAAAAATGCTAAATGAAGTAAAATACAAATATGATGCTTTCAAAGACGTTGTGAATATGTAGTATTCTACACTGGCCACTAGGTGTCAGTCATGTTATTGTAATGTTAGTTGATCGCTGGAACAACAGACTTTTATTGCATGTTTAAATTATTTTATCACCCAGCACAATAATCCCCAATAAAAATCCCTAATAAAATCACGGGCTACTTTTGCTGCCGTGACTCACACAAGCTGAAACTCGACTCTGAACCTTGTGTTGCACATGTCTCATTTGTGTTTTAAATGGATTATTTATTCTTATTATGTCTACTATAATGGGTAATACATGTGTGGTGACTACAGGGGTGTTAGTTCATGTCTAGAAGGCTCTAATAATGTTAAAAACAGTATTTAGAAGGTTGTAAAAAGGTTTTCTACGCTCTACGAAAATATTCAATTTCTACTTTGCGGAAATTCACTTATCACGAGCAGGTCTGGAACCAATTAACCGCGCTAAAAGAGGGATTACTATAGACAAATTAACTTTTCTTGATGTAGATTTTACAGTTGGTGCTCAAACTTCCTGGAATTTTTCCCTGCTTCCTTATGGACCATATTCCATATTCCTTTATGGACCAGATTTGGCCCACAGGCTGCCAGTTGAATACACCTGTATGTACTATGGCATCAATGCAATGGTCTCGGGTAGTCCATTCGGAATATTTTACACAGACAAACCAGCATGGCGCTTGAATCAGCATCAAGTAAGGGATTGGAGTTACCTTTTTGGCGTAAATCCACACCTTTCTCTTTTCCAGGTCCAGTTGGGAGCTCCCCGACCTCCGCGATGGAAAGATCCAGGCGATCAGCGACTCAGATGGCGTCAATTACCCCTGGTACGGAAACACCACCGAGACCTGCACGATCGTAGGTCCCACCAAGAAGGACAGCAAGTTCACCGTTAGCATGAATGACAATTTCTACCCTAGCGTCACCTGGGGCGTGCCAGTCAGCGACAGCAACGTACCTCAGCTCAGCAGCATCCAACGAGACCAGAGCTTCACTACCTGGCTGGTGGCCATCAATCAGGCCACCTCGGAGGCCATCGTCCTGCAGACCATCCACTGGAGGATGCGGCTTCACATACAGGTGGATCCAGAGAAGCCTCTGGGTCAAAGGGCGGTTCTAACCGAGCCCGTGTCCCAAGAACAGCCGCAGATCTTAGGCAAGAACGAACCCATCCCATCCAACGCCATGGTCAAGCCCAACGCCAATGATGCACAGTTGCTTATGTGGCGACCCAAGGTGGGTGACCCCGTGGTGGTCATCCCACCCAAACACTGACCGCACGGACCTTGGATACCGGAACAACTTGCTTTGTTGTCATTGTTCATGTTAAAAATAGACACCAGCTCTGATGACTTTAGGGACCGGGGTTAAAAAAACTGGACTGAACAAAAAAAAAAACAAAACACAACCATTCTACCTTGAAACTGGGTCGGTCTCACTGTGCGAAATGAAGTCTCAGACTTCAATTTGGGTTTGTGTGGAATTTTAGTATTTAAGCCATCATGACTGAGCATTGATTTTGTGTCTGAATATATTGTGTGCATGTTTTTTTTTTTTATTTATAAGCTGCGAGTGTGTCAATTTTTATATGTGTTGCGTGTCAGCGTGCTCATTTTTTTAAGTTAATGCAAGACGTTCAATCCATGCTGCCTTATGTTTACATTGCTCTCCACTCCGAACCCTTTAGCCTTAAACAAAGTGCAATGCAGTATTTTCCTTTGTCCCGTGTCTTCCTTACGTTTTTGGTGCCGCTTGTGTGGGTTTTGGGACAGAAACGGGAAGGCCCAGATCTGGAACCCCTGAACTAAGTTCTCAACTTTAAAAGGGAAGAAGGTTGATGCTTGTAACAACCCTCAATGTTCCACATACCCTGCAGTTCATGGGGTAAATTGCATTTGTGGCGCCAACACCGGTTGTGGTCAAAATGATATGATCATGATATAAATGGTCAATGAGTTATGGTCAATTAGTTGCGAAAATGTTTTGCTTGATGGCGACCGTGTTTTTCCAACCAATCTTGCCCAAATTTTACAGACGTGCTTGTCAGTCACTTAAAGGTGTTGAGCAGTGGTGAAAAAATTCAAGTCAATCCGACTTATGGGGTCAAAATCTGGGGTTTAATAACAGCACCACCCATGTGGTGTGTTTGTCAGGAAAATAACAGCACAGGCAACACAGTAGGGGTGCGTGTTTTGACAAAAGGCTGTGTAGGGTCGTCTACGTCATGGTAATCGGCAAAGATCGAGGCAACTGGACTCTTCCTGTTTGTTGAAGACGTTTCAGCTTTCGTCCAAAAAGCTTCTTCATTCTTCAGGTGTTTTAGAACTGAAAAAGCCTGGGAAGATTCTCATTCATCCAGGTGGATGATCCCAAATGGACTGAACAGTTTGTCTTTGAAGACGTTTTGCCTCTCATCCGAGCAGGCTTCATCCGTTCACACTCAATGACTTGGTGGGACAGCTCTAGTCTGACTAGATCCCAGGACTAGGGCTGTCCTAGGTCCTAGGACTTGCTCTGTCTAGTCAGATTAGAGCTGTCCCACCTAGTCATTGGGTATGAATCGATGAAGCCCGCTCTGACAAGAGGCGAAACATCTTCTAAGACAACGCGTCCAGTTCAGTTGCGATCGATTCGATGCACTGAGAATACCACTAAAGAAGCGTTTGGGACAAAAGGTGAAATGTCTTCGACAAACAGTTGCCTCAATTCAACCTTTGCGGTTTTTGCCAAATGTTCACCCTTTTGCGTGCAGTGGTTCAGGAGTACAATAGAAGATTTTGCTCTTACACAAGCAATATTCTCAAAGCCGGAAGCACAGAATTGCCCGAAATGACTTGCTAAGATGAAGAATTAAGACTGAGAGGGATCTTAAGGTTCTTGTCCAACACATGATTTGGGAATCAAGATAAGGACACAAGGGCTTGCCTCCAAATGGAAGACGCACATGGGACACCAGAGTTCTGGTTGTATGAATAATAGCACAAAATACCCCTTTGGAAATAGTCTCAGACTTGAACAGAGGACTTGTGAACAGTGGGTCTTTTTGTGACACGAAAGAACGTTCTAATTTCACTCCTATCTTGTTTTCGCTCCAAAAACCCAAAGTAACAAAAAAGCCATTCTGATGGAATTTTTATATTCCTGCTGAGCATTTCTTTTTAAAGGACGACCATGCAAATTGCGCTGCCAGGGATGCAAAGCGTATGAGGGGACAGAGCTTAAAATCCACCGAAATAGACAAGATGGTCGTCGTAATAAATAAGTAATAAATGGGTAAATTTCAGGTTTATTCCACCCATTGCAAGTACAAAATAACCACGGCCGCTCATGCCGTGAGGTGAACGCCGTTATTAGCATGATTGCATAAAAAGCTCACGCATGGCCTCACGAGACGCTCCTGTGAAAGAAATTCGGGCTGAGTCATAGGCCATCTGGATAAGGGGGTTAAGAAAAGAAGGGCTAGCGGGGGGACTCCTGACGTAATTAGATCACTTGGATGCCCCGCAAGGTCTCAACTGTGCCAAGCCATGCTTATGTGTGAAAGGGCTTAGCCGAGGGGTTGCAAGGGTTAGTTAGGGTTGCAAAGGTTAGCAGCGGTTGCGAGGGATCCTGAGGACGGCATTTTTCTTCCTTTTTTCTGTATAAACTGACACAGAATGAAGGGGCAAACGTTGCGCCTCTGGAGTTAGTATTGGAGCACTAACACAGGTGGGTGAGCAACACTGGGGGCCAACTAGGATCTCAGGGTCAGCCTGTGTCCGCCAGTGTCATGTTTTAAGTGATGCTAAATAAAGATGAGTGTGATGGGAGCTTGATATGTATGCTTGAAAACAAGAATGAAGCGAGCACAATGCAGCTAATTAGCAATGGAGTCTACGACCTTTCACCCGACGACACTCCTGTGAGTGTTTATGGGTCATCATGGCGATGCGTAGTACTCAACCAGACTACATGTAATGTAATTAAACCTCAACATGTGTGCGTGTGAGTTAATACCCCGTTGAAGGGATTTAGGGATGAGGGGCTTGACTGATGTGCTTCTGCTCTTGTTGAGTCATCATGCTTTCTCGGCCACACACACACACACACACACACACACACACACGGAAAGGTTATGTCCTTGTCATAAAACAGGGACACACACATCGACGCCCTAAGGGGCTGGTGTGGTATCTGATGGTGTTGTCACCCTGCCAAGCACCGGCCCCATTTATCAAGTCAGGACCGCACGTGAGCTAACTGGACGGCCAAATGCGACCCTAAAAACACGGCCACACACCAGCGGCGGGGGTTTAAATGTCGTGTTACCCGGCGCTCACACCACAGAAGAAGATCACAGATGCTACTTGTGCTTCAGCAAATGAGCCGTGGAAAAACAATCTGTTTGTTGCCAAATTGATCACAGCCAAAATGTGAAGTGTTTTGTGATTTTGGAACATACGCACACCTAATAAAAATGTCTATTTTTACATGATTAAAAGTTGAAACTGAACCGATCCCTGGTTCAAGCTTTAAGGCTCCATCAAGAAGAATAGTTTCCTACGTTTTTCCCACATGAAGTGATCCTCATCTCCTCAAGTACAAAGACAAATTTAGTGTTAGTGTGACAAGTGTGGCAGTAGTGAGCCTCACCACCTCCTCAAAAAAACAGATTTTCTGGAGCATATTTTGTGTCATCTTCTGCACACATCAGACTTTTTCCATCCTTGGGCCAAAAAAAAATCTACTTTGCCTTTGACTCACGTTAGCATAGCAGGGTTGAAAAAGATGCTTTTCTTTATTTTCCTCAAGCTGCCACGCCTCAGACTTTTAAAAAATCCCTGTTGAAGTCCTGCTTAAAAGTTCCTCAACTTTTAAAAGGGTATTTCGTATTGTGCTTGCTTTGTTTTGGAATCATTCATTAAAAACAAAACAAAAAAACATACAGGTATGTGAGCAGCTTTACTTTTTAAACCCATACTTGAAAAGTATTTGGTTATTATTATGCAAAACTGTGAAAATGCACAATTGTCCTCCAGAGGGCGACTTAATGTACACATATTTTCATGAATCAATAAAAGGACACAAACGCATGCATGTGTTTGCTCATGAATGACTTCAGCCTAAATCAAGGCATCCTGATTTTAGTCTTTAGAGCGCAACTGAAAACCAGCAGAAGCTCGCACGCATATGGGCACGCGCCCGAGGCCGCACTACAGCGCACATGGTGCAGGAGCCGACTTCTTTTGTGTTGGGATGATAAGATGTCTCTGCTCTATTTATATCTCCCTTTTGTGCACAGGAAAAGGGATGAAAGAAAGGAGAGCTTAACAGGGAGGACAAATGGAGCGAAAGAATGAACGGGCGAACTGAACACCATTCTAAACTACAAACTTAATAGTGGACATATCGTTAGCATATTTACGTCAATCAAAACCGATAATTATCGGCATGTTTTTGATACAGGTCTTGTAGTGGACCTTATTTGACTTATGTGTAATGTTTAAAGACGTTTTGAAGTTGTTAGCAAGAGGTTTGCATAGTTTTTGTATAGCCGACTTACAAACAAAAAGCATACGCGTTCAAGTGCTAAGACAATATACTAGATATGCCTTGAGGATGCTAGAACATTGGAGCATTTATGACTGACTGGCTAGCAATGCAGCCTGGACTCTTGATGCTATCCTGGTCGCATTCCTGAGCGGAGCATTCTAACTTATATTAGTAGGGCTCAGACTCGGCCCTCGCTGCGCACCTGTCACTGATATCGATGCAAAATAATCACTGGTCCACTATCTTTGGCACCAGACGCTACTATTAATACCACAACGGTGCCAATGTCACCGCAGCTCTCATGATACCATTTGTCACCGAAGCACGAGCCCCGCATTTTCTTCTTTACATTTTTATTACTACGATTATAACGTTCTGTCATATTAGTCATATTGCACACCAGTTCTTTTTTAAGTCTTGCTATAATCTTGTTTTTCACTGCAGTCAATCTGACTTACAGTAGTACAATAAAACAGTACAGTAAAGAGGAGGACCAGGCTGGTCCATTGAGATTTCAAGAAAAGTTGAATCCTGCTTTTGGGTCACATCCAAGGTGCAATCACATAGAATCTGTAGTCTATGCCTGTATTCCAGTGGTTCTCAGTGATTTCCTGTCATGCCCCCCTCGGGGACAGGCATTTGAAATACTATGGAGCAGAGGGCATGGGCGCGAGTCACAATTTTGACAACTATAGATTTGACAATATCATCCAAGACTTGCAACTCGACTTGATTTTGACATCAATGACTTTTAGTGTGGTGCCTTGAAAATACTGTGCGCCAAAGTAAAATGTGACAGTAAAATGTGTCCCCACAGAATCTTTGCAAACTACAATGTTATGGCATTTTATTTGGGATACACTTAGCAGTACTTCTGACTCGTAAGGACACAAAAAATACAAGTCTATGACTTTGGATTTCATTCGACTTGTCTTGTTTAGACGTAATATTTACTGGACACTTGCAAAACACCGTCTCACCTGCACATGCATTCAGAACCTGGAGTAATTAGCTACCTGTACAAACTAGAGGTACGATACACGGGATTGGGCCTCCAGGAACGATTTTAAGTTTACTTTTAAGAAAAAAGAAAAGTGAAAAAAAATATAAAAATATATGAAAATATATTGCAATCTAGTAATATAATTTCTATCAAAGGGTTCACTCCGTTCATGCCGTTGTTCTATGGAAAAATCATGACAGACATGCTCGCACATGGCAATACATTGAGGCCGGCAAAATTATCGAGTTCATTTTCATTTATTGAGTGATTAATTTACTTATTATCGTGGAGAGACATTTTGTTTTTTTTTCTTGTGACACCCCAGGTCCAAACCACTGTGAGAGCTGCTGACACCAGCATCATTCAAGCATTGATAAAGACACTAACCTGAAAAGACACACCTGCCAACCTTCAAGCGGCTGCCTAAGATTTGTGCGCAGTACTTTATACTTTGTGTGTAAATTTCATGGCATCCACAGAAAACAGTCTGCCATTTCGAGGTGCGTTCCGAGTTTGGTTTCTTAAAGCAGCGTTCAACACAAGTAATCCGGATCAATTCGGAGCCCAATTCCCGCCTTCCAACCAAACAGTGGCTTATTTGGTCTCAACATTATCGATGTGCGCCAGTTTGTGGGACAATAAACATTTCAAAATGGACCTGCATTGTTTTGTGAGTCAAATAACAAAAGTCTGTCCAGTCATATTTTTTTATTGTTTTCCTAAAATGTATGTTAAAATCTTGTCTCGCCTCATTCTCGCGGACCCAAACCGATCTCGTGCATCGTCTCGTCTCATGAGTTGGGTGTCTCGTGACACCCCTAGTTATCCCTGATCTGCTTGGAAAACGGTCAATTGTAGATCAACAACCTTTAGGATCGAAAATCCAGAGACAGTGTCATAAGGAGCGCAAGGCTAGCCAATCAGGAAGCGAGGGGACTGAAGACAAAAAATGTCAATCGTCAAGAACGCAAAGCTCGAAAGAAAGATGGCCTTCCCACAATAGAAATGACAAGAAGAGTTACCAGAGAGTTAAGCTAGCATAGCGTCCTCTTTGGTTATTTTTATTTTGCCAAAATGATGGGTATCCTGCAGCACATTGCTGCCTCTCACAGGTCATTCCAGATAACAAGTCAGAACATATGTTTGATAGCGCAAAAGACGCACAATTGTCAGTGCAGACAGTTTGCAGCGTGCGAGTTGTTTATTTAGCAGGAGTTCTTATGTTGACTAAAGGAGTAGGCTTAAAGACAAAGATTGCACACAGGAGTGATAAATTTAGTGGTGACGCTGAGGAAAAAAACAGGTGTTCTAAAGCAGAAACCTGCAAGAAAAAGCAACTTTCGTGTCCAAAAGATGCGCAATGGTCATCTGCATGAGACTCATTGACACTTAAGTGTTTTTTATGTTGCTACACATGCTATAGTGGCAGAAATATGGAGTTTGTCTTCTTCTGGGAACACTTTTTAGACGATTTTGCAGTGGATTGACCCAATTTTGTCCATTCATCCAGAAGACGTTTCCATGGAAGACATGAAATCAGGGCAAACTAAAGGGGTCAAGCCCCACCTAATTGATTAAAGGTCATGTATTAATTACTTTCCATATGGTGTGCGTTAGGAATCCTTATCGACCTTTCATTAAAAAAAACAAACATCTGCAAACAGACCATAAGCTTTATTCCCAGTCTCTCACTGATATGCAAAGTAAGTGTTTGAAACGTTGCTCTGCTGTTGCCAGTTTATGTCAAGTCACAGGCAAAGCGTGCCAAATAGTTTTACGGGCACGGCATTCGTGCTTTGTAACAGCGCGAGTAGCGTGTGCAGATTAAAAGTGGGTCGCATTAAAATGAAAATTGAAAGCTCATTTTGAAGTATCAGGATAAGGCGGAACTGCGATAATCCCTGCAAGTGCGTTAAAGAGAGCAGAAGAACATCTGAGAGGAGGTGGCGAGGTAATTAGCGGCGAGGTTTGGATGGCCTTGGTTGAAACTTCCAGTTCAACTTCTTAAAACCTTTTTTTTTTTTTTTTAAGCCACGCTAGCGTTACCTGCATACCTGATTGACACTTCGTTCTCATTGGGAGTAAAACATGTTATCGGACATTCATCACTACTGCTAAGACTAAACAAAATAAAGATGAAGAACAAGGAACAATTGATACCGCAATGCCATTACGTTAGCACTGTTAGTGTCAATCCGTTCCAGACAGCCAAAAACGTAAACAAGACACGTTTTACATGCGAAAATCTATTCCAAATGCATATAAATGATAAAGTCACGTCACTTTTACCCTGATTGTTGACGAAGACGGCCATGAGGCAGCGGCCAGGGGCAGAGATCCACACCGAAGTCCACCTTCGTGTTTTGCCGTGAGTTATTTCTTGAATTCAATAGTGTTCATCGCCTTCTTTGTCGAAATACTGGCACTGGCGATTTTCTTTGGCTAAATTGTGGGTTATTTTGCATCCGCGTTGACTACGAAAAGCCGAGACTTGTAGCGTAACTATGTTAGTTAAAAAAAGAACTACGGAGTCAACCGCTGATGATGTCATAGACGGGCGACTGAGCTGGGGGACTTCAAGTTACGGTTTTGGTATTCATGCTAACACGCTGCTAACAAGGATCTGTTGTGATAAAAAATACGTTATGAATACGCATATTGTATGCTAACCGGGAAACAGAGGTTCCACTGTACAGAATTAGGACACAACCTATTCTTGGAGCCCGAAAATCCGATTTGCCTCTCATGTGAATTTAGCCTATTCAACCTCCCAGGTATGTTGTTTATACTATTGTGTAGCTGAATATGAGTATTACTGTTTTACGTTAACACACCGGACATCTACTCAGCCTGTTCTGTGTGCTATTGTGTAGTTGAATAACTTGCCCTTCCAGATAAAATGTCTGTTTTTTCTTGAATTTTGCAAAATAAATGTGACTTACAGTCCAGTGCGATATATATATATATATATATATATATGCTTTTTCCTCTTTACGATGCATTTTTTGACTGATGACACTTATACTCTGAAGTGGCTTATGGTCCACAAAATAGGGTACCCTTGTCTATGGCGGTTATTTGGTTCCAGACACAACTGCGGTAAGTGAATTTCCGCGATGTAGGATTCCTTATTTATAAATTGAATATTTTCATAATTAGAGAATATAAATCCTGTTTAAGACCTTCGAAAAAGGGTTTTAAGCAATGTTAGAGGCCTCTAACACTCATATAGGCACTTTAATACTTGTATTACCCAACATAGTTAATAACATAATTTTAAAAAAGGGCGTCTCAGACATGAATAAGACATATAGACTCACACTTTAGCATTGACAGCATGCTTGGTGTCCACTCTCTCAACTAACGTTCCTGATACCTAGTGTCCAGTGTAGTAGAAAGCTACTGCAATGGCGCAGAGAACATTCACACAGGAGCTGCTGTCAGCCACAACTCATGTCTCTGGCACCCTCCACACTGCTAACACTCAGCAACTCTACAGTAGTTAGCCGACGTCACACACGTCACTTACCAGGCGCTGCGTCTTCAAGGCGCATACGTCACAGATAACATACATAAGATACATATAACATCTTCTAAATGCCTTATATTAGTATTTTGTTCATATAGAATTTATTTTTCATATATAATTTAGTTTTTTATATAATTTGCTTCTATACAGTATGCATATGTTTCGACTAATAAGAGGCTGTATTCAACCATGAAACAGTGATCATTTATTAATACATTTTTGATAAACCGCGATAGAGGTCGTGATGTTCGAACCACGATGTAGCGAGGGACGACTGTATGTGGGTCAGTGTAAGTTTTTACTGTGAGGAAAGGCCCTGATGTCTACATGTTTATCCATATTTATACATACTCTATTGGTTTGAATGCTCTCGATTACATCTAGTTTATTGAACTGTGAAGCTGTGAAAGGTGCCATACAAACAAACCACCTACTTGTTCTGTCTCCCATTATAACTAGACGCCTTTAATGTTCTTTCTGGCTGCAAAACAAATCCATCAATGGGTACTAATAAAGTAAACCTAACTGAAACTAATTTGCAACCAACTGTTTGAAGTGTAACACATTTGTTTCAGGTGTGTTAGCAGCTTATAGACACTTCGCTATATGCTAAAGTACATGAAGCTACTGACTTGGAATGAACGTTAATGTTTGCAGAAAAACACCACCGTCAACTTTGGCGTGCGTGGAAGAGTTTATCTCCCGATTTGGGAGCACGTAAAGAAAGAATGAAGAGGCGCTAATCATCGCTAGCCAGCGGAACTTGTGTGGGCTACAAGGCGAGCGGGGAGCTTTTTGGCTTGTGTGGACAGAGCTATTTTTATCTGGATTCCATAATGACAGCTGTCATCCTCACAAGTGTCTGTGAGACTTTCCTGCATTTTCCATCACGACAAACTTGAGGATTAAGAAGATTACTTTTCTTCCGTTTGAGGTATTATGCAAATACATAAAAAAAAAAAAAGTCATACATGCAGAGTGGGCGCGGCAAATCTCCTAAAGTCATCCACTTTAGGGAAAGCTATTACAGACTGCAAAACATGTATCTGATGCTAATGATGGACTCTGCAAAATAAAGCGTCTACATCAGTGATTGATGGTCATTCGTTTTATTTTATATTCGCTTGGCTCCAGTCTATTTGTGTCGGGTTTAAACAGTCGGGGAATTTCAATATTTTGGGCAGGTGGTAAATTCAGGTCACATAATGACCCCGAGATTCCAGAGCTGAGACCTCGGCTATGCAATTTGGGTGGGGTAGTGAAGGTGGGTGTGGACACAAGATGGGCAGACAGTAACAGACAAGTGGCGTGATTCATTTTGCAGATCGTAGCAAGCGTAAAAAAAACAATCAGGACTCTCCGACAGCCAATTAAAGCTCAGCCAGTAATTAAAGGATAATGTTAAATTCTTTTTTTTTTAGCATAACAAGCAGAATTTTACATAAATTACAATTAAACATTTTTAAACATATCCTGCTACACTTGTCGGTGGTTTTAATTTGGCAAGTTCTTACCATTGCCATTGGCTTGACAGTATGGGGCATCTTTTTGTGTAGAAAAAAACTTTAATTTGGTTATTGTGTTACTGATGTTGTGCGTTTGAGTCTCGTCTGTGCTGTAGGCAAGGAGTGAAGGCTGCGATGTTAGCTTCTCATGCTAGGTTTGTCACTTGTGTGTGTTGTGCTTTGATGTTTTATGTTACATTAATGGTTGATTTCATGTTATTCTTGTGTGACAGTTGCTGTTAGATGAATTTTCATGTTACATTTACTATCCCTCCGCATTTGTAAGTGTGTTTAAAGTGTTTTATTGGTTTAGACTAGTTAGCTTCTCCATACTCTTGTATGGCATTTAGTGATGTTCAAATTATTAGTAGTATTTTATTAGTATATTATTATTAGTTATTTAAAACATGGAAACACTACTGTGAACATTTCAGAATTTTAGGTGCAATTACAATATTTTTTATTCAAAGTACTAGGTCAAATTTTGTACCGTAAAAATCCCCTCACGCTTTCAACCCTGCGGCTCATACAGTGATGCGGCTAATTTATGGCTAAAAACGTAAAGCTTCCCATGATGCTTAGCGTGCAGCTTCAGGCAGTGGCGACGTGGACGAGTGAAGTGGAAGCACGTTTTGAAGTCGCAGCGATCGTCTTTTGAGCTGACACATCTTATCATCAAGTGTAGAATTACTACAGCTTCTGTTTGGACTGCTCGGACCGCTAACTGTCCGCTATCACCAACGGGTTGGTGGACGACTGTGTGATTAAGAGGAATGCTCAAGCTAAATGGCTAATTTGCCTCGAGACAAAAGTGACTAAGAGAGCCACATCGAGAGAGAGAGAGAGACTGACAAAGTGTGTGATGAAGGAATTATGAGACTGTTGAATTGTGACGCTGAAGAAGACGACTTTAGTGGTTTTACTTCCCAGGAGGAGGAAGGTGATGAATGACGTTTCTGGTAGGCTACTGTTTAACTAGTCATATTACATGCACTGTTCAGCAAAAAATCTTCTGTGTACTAAATATCCCATGTTACGACAAGCACTCCTGCTGCTTATAAACAGGTGCGGCCTATATATGTACAAATATTTGATTCCTCTTTAAATTTTGTAGGTGCAGCTCATACACCGGTGCGCTCTATTGTCCAGAAGTTACAGTAATATATTTTTTTAATTAGGAGTGTGCATATGAGAGTGGAGTAAAATTTTAGCAAAGAACATAAAACAAAATATATAATTCATTAAACTTATTAGATGAAAAGATAGTGTGAACATTTATTTCCATGTAAAAATATAGAACATAGTTGTTACAAGAAAGTCAAAATATAGTATATAATTGTTTTTTCTCCCAAAATGTTACATAACATTCCTCATACACTCTTGACAGCTCTGTTCCAAATTAAACCTTGCCAATAATCTGAAGTATGTATTTTTTCAGAACATATATTTTTAATTGCCCAAATTAAAAAAAAAAAAAAATCTTTTATAGTCATTAAAATTGCCAGTTAAGAGGACATATTTGGACTTTTCTTCACCTACCAGACATATTCATTGAGCTCTTGTTAAGAGGATGGTTCTTACCTTCAAGGACACTCTAACAAGGTCAGAGTTGGTGAGCACAAACTGTCCCTCAAATCCGACAGATGTCACTAATGTCCAAAATATTTAAATATATAAACTCAGCGTACCAATACAAAAAAAAAAAAGTTAATTCATTGATACACAGGTTTTCTAAACTCATGTTTAAAATGACTTTTTAAATCAATGACATGCATGTATTTTTTTTTGGGTATGTCCCTTTTTTTATTGTTTCTTCTACTTTCTCTTCCAAGCAGTCACAAAAGAGCTTGAGAAAAGAAAGTCAAGTAGCATGTTGCTTGTGATGAATCAATAAAACTAGCTTCTCCAACCGGCAAATGTTTGGGAACTTGATCTGGAAGAAATGAAACAGCAGATAAAACAAAAAGAAAAAAAATTATTGTAAAGTCGAGTAGTCAAATAAGTTAAAATGAACGGGAAGAGTAAACAGAACTGTTTGAATGAGGTGTAATGTCATGTAATGGGTGCTTTTGTCTATATTGACGAAAAACTGACATTGCATTGATATTTCTAGACAAACAGCAAGATAGGAGTCATTGTTAAAATTATTTTTGCATATAACATGTACTTTAAAATGCACACAGAGGCAAAAAAGAAAAAAAAAGTCAACAACGATTAATTAGCAGAAGCACTTCAATTTTAACTGGTAAAGTCTGAAATGTCTTTGTTTAATTGTTTTGTTTTACGATATGGTGATGGTGGCTTGTAAACAAACACAAAACTAAAAATAGCCAGAGAGAGAGAGAGAGACAGTGAGAGAATTATTATTATTTGTGTCAGTTGTGCACACTTCAGAGTGCATTCCAGTGGAACAAACCCCGAGGAAAATGGCGACCATGTGACAGAAAACATAAGAGGCGGAAGAGATAAAGTGGAGATGACAGGTGTAAAATCTTGTGGCCGACAGGGCTTTTAAATATAAATTAATAATCATTTCATTAAAAGTCCCTTATTATAGTATTTTTCAAAAATGTAAAGTAAGTCTCAGGGGTCCCCCAATAGTGTATTGGAAGTGATTTTTGCAACATCAAGCCTTGATGCTGGAATTTAGACAGTGTCGCTCCAACAAGCGCTACTGTACACTTTAACTTTATTCACATACACTGCAACTCCAAAACTGCAACACTAGCATAGCTGTGTGAGCTACAGCACAAACATTACACCCACATTTTAACAGCAACTTCATACTAGGTGAGCCCATTTGCTGAAGAAAAACATTTTTTTCCAGATGTGTAGTGAAGCGATGTGTCCTCTGCAGTGAGTGCGTGTCCAGGGGGCGGGCTCGTCTAGCTAGGGGCAGGTTAGATGCAGTATCATCTCCATGAGGAAGCAGGTTTTTCCCTTCATGATGTCTTGAAAATGCGCATGAAAATGAGTTTGGCACTCATAAACAGGCTCTAAAGATATATATGTTACTGTTAGAAAATCACTAAAAAAGGTCAATTTTGCATAATAGGGGACCTTTAAATGGAAAGATTACAGAACAGGATAGATAGAGGTTTATGAGCAATGATGTTAAGCAGGACAGGTCTGAAGGCAGTGAAGTGTACTTAAGAAACCAAAACTTACTGGTTTGTGGAGCCAAAGGTGTTTCCAGAGAACCCTAGAAACACAAAGACATTGTGATATTAGACTTGATTAAATGCTGGTTAGCGAGATGATGGCAAGAAGATGCAAAGAGTGCAAGTACCTCCTGGTTGCGGCTGCTGTCCAAAGCCAGAGAAGCCGCTAGGCTGACCTCCAAAGCCAGGGCCTTGCTGGGCCAAGCTCCCAAATGATGGAGCGCTCTGGTTGGCTAGAGCCGCAAAAGATGGAGCCGAAGGAGGCGAGGCAAAACTAAGGCGTTGAGAAGGGGAAGAAAAACGGTCAAACTGAGTGAATCTGAATACAATATCTCACAGAAAATGTCATAATCCCTAACTAAACGTCTTTGCCCTTGAGGTATCACTGCTATTGGTCCCCAATACAAAAGGGTCCCAAAAATTTGGGTTATGTTGATAACATTTACAACTGAAAAAAATATACTGCTTGGTGAAAAGGGGGCTTTAAGAGGGGCTGATGAGACTTAATAAGTCTTCTAAGCCTGGATTAAACCCATCATTTACTCGGGATAACGATACAACATATATTTAGCTCCTTTTCACAAACAATTCTAGCGAGGCGGAAGGTGTCAGATGGTGCAAGTGAGTGGTATGGTGGAGGGGGATTGGGAAAATGAGGGTTTAAAAGGTAATCCCTTCCGCAGGATCCGTTCCCGGCGACTCAGCAGCCGACGCATTTGCCAATATGCGAAACCCAGTGAGTGGGACAGGAAGTGAGACGATTTAATCTGCAGCCAGTGATCCTGCAGTGAGATTATCTGTGGGGAATAATCTAGTCCAGCACAAATTTGGCTGCTGGGATTGAATTGCATTGTATTTTTATTCTGTTGGTTTCCTATTTGCCAACGTTCCATTGGATAACTCTTGCGCAAAAGAGACAAGGAAAACTTGAAATGCATGGATGTAGACAACCACAATGAATCCCGCTGGACAGTCGTAGTTTTTCAAATAGCAGCCAACTGCGTTTAGTTACTAAATTGGACTGTAGCGAGCATTTTAGCCAATGTATTTTTCATATTAATTAACATTAATTCAAGAATTAATACATCAGAGCAGTGGTTTCCAAACTTTTCACAGTCGTGTAGCCCGTCAGACATCTGACTGGAAGTCATGTAGACCCCGCTCATGCACAATTAAAAAAACTAACCACACAATGAAACACCTTTGATATATTATTAAAAATATTAAATATTAAGGATATATTTAAAAAAAATCATGTGTCTTACTTTTCAACTGCACACATAGGCTAATAATTTAAAACAGAGATTTAAAACAGAGAGACTTTTAGATGGGTGAGATATCTCCTGGCAGTTTTGTCCTCTGTTTGGTAAATTTATTTGTATGTGTAATGAGTATTTTAAGTGGTGACAAGCTGTGGTAAAATGTGGTAAACTGTGATCGTTACGCTCGTTTGCTGTGCTTTGGTCTGCAACAACATGGAAATAATTACGACAATGCAGCTAATGTTACACGTAAAAGTAATAATTGCGAATAATTGTGAAAATAAAGGCACATAATGTACAGAAATCAATTATCAATTCAATACGAGGCTTATTACTGTTGAGATCATTTAAACCTGCAATAAAAGCTGGTTGTTCAATTCTGGTGCTTTGGTGGTGGTCTCACTAAAGAATTACTGACAATTAGTGACCAATGTAGAATACGACATTCACAAGTTGGTGGGCTTAATGGCCTACACCAGGGGTCACCAACGTGGTGCCCGCAGGCACCCGGTAGCCCACCACGACCACATGAGGTGCCCGCAAGCCTGCTTTTCATTCAGGTTTTCAGTTAGTAATGAAAGAACAGTAGAAAGAAGTGCATTCTGGAATACAAAATCTGAGTTGTGGACACCAGCATTTTGTTAATGTTCTGGTAAAACAAGCATATTCGCTTTGTTTGAGTTTAAAATAAGCTCTGAAAATAAATGTTACAAAAATGAGTAGCTCTTGGCCATTTTCATTTAGTGAAAGTAGCTCTCGCAAGGAAAAACGCTGGTGACCCCTGGCCTACACTGTATTTGTATTTTAGTTGATTTAGCCACGAAAAAGCTTAATTTGGGCAAAAAATACACATAATTTGCTTAAATGTGCAGTTTTTGTACTAATAATATTGTTTGAAAAAAATGCATACAGTACGGGAGCGATGCTCAAACCGCGATGTAGTGAGAGACGCCGGCATCTAAACTATTAGAAGTGAAGAAGCTTTTGGACAAAGTCAAACTTCAGATTCCAGCTGCATCAATTCAACCTTTGAGGAGTAAAATTTAAGGGCTGTTGTGTCAATGTCTTCCTGATTGCTCTTACCCAAATCCACCCATGTTGGAAGCCGCTGTTCCCTCTCCAAACACTTTCCCGGCTGAGGAGCCCATGGCGTTGCTAAAGGAGGGACTGGCGCCAAATGATGTGTTGGCACCAAATGATGGGGATGCACCGAAAGCCGGTGGGCTCCCAAACACTGGTGCACTGCCAAAACCACCTGAATTAGGACACAAATACAGTATGATGTTGGTTATATGATGCAGACCACAAAAGATGATCGGATGGACGTAATTGTTGAGACTGTTGAGCTGAGGCATTTTAATGTTGAACTGACACACCACATTACAGCATTCGACTTGTGTTTAATATGGTAACAACAAACCGTGGCAGACTCGCACCAGGATGCAAACTGCATAAAGCGACTCACGCTGTGAAATGTGGGAGTCACGGGGCTAACAGGGTGTGCTGAAATTACAGTCCGCCTACCAGCATGCCCCAATAAATAATTGATTGCTCTAATGTAACAAGATTACATTGCCTGCACGTACCAGAGCAATAGGGCATTAGTGCGCGGTTGGGGGGTGTTATGATCTAATATCCCGCTAAATATAGAGAACCTTAGAGGGCTGATACTAACAATGCTGCTTGAGAGATTAAAAAAAGAAAATTAAAAAAGATATTCAAATATTATCATATTATACTTTAAATGACAATAGTAGGGTGCCGTTGGATAAAGCTTCCCAGGCTAAGCATGCTTGCTTGAAGCTGTAAGGCAGATAATCATGAGAACTGCTCAAGTGGAGGACTGCTTGCAAAGAAAGCAGTAAATGTTGGATTCACACCAACGCTAATATGCGTATAAATTGCATGAATGCTGAAATATAGCAATAATTGCTATCGCTACTGAGCATAAACAAGGAATACTTATTCTTTCGCATTAGACTATTTGCTCAATTGAATTAAATGCAAGACTCTGAACATTTACTCAAAACAATCAGAATAGTTAATGAAATAGCTGATGGGCTGTGATGTAGTAACCAGCATGTGTAGCTCGTAGACAATCACAAAGTGAACTCGGTGAGTTTAGTTAATCTCCATTGCATTTTACATCAGCAACATTTCCGGTTATTAAATAGCTTCTGAGTTGACCTTCCTTATAACCTGGTTGAGTCTGTGGATGAACAAGCCTCACGAGATAGGAGGTTAGTTTCTCTGATTGTACTTGCGCTAATTTAAATTCTTAATTTGGTAATAAGTTACATCGCGTGAATGCAATGTGTTAAGCTCAGGTGGGGTGAAAAGATCTCAATGGTTCATGATGCGGATGTTTTCTCCGTGAAATAATGAATGGTCATTACTAAGATGTACGCAGATCTTTTTGCCTCCCCCGCAAAGCTGAATGTGTTTGGCACCAAGTATAATGCATATGCATATGATTTAATAATGTGTTATCTAACACCAGCCTGACAAGAGCGTCAGAATCACCCTCTTTATGCAGGGCTGGGGTGAGGAGATAAGGGCTCTTGCTGATAAAAGGAGAGGAAATGTCAAGAGCTGGTGGTGAGTGAGATGACGGATGTATGCATTTTAAAAGAGTTTGTGCACAGAAATGGCATGAGCACGGAAATTTGGGCACTTGGCTACAGAAAATCTGACCCAAAAGTGAATTTATTGAATTGAATTCATGTACGAATGCATATAAAAAAATATTTTAACCCTTGTGGCCAAAAAATATATATGATGTCTACTTTAATGTCAGGATAAAGTGCAGAAAGACCGAGCCAAGACTCCTTACCTTGTTTTGTTGGAGAGGAGAATGAGCCAAAGCCCTGGGATGCAACACTCCCCCCGCCTGAGCTGAAGGTCCCGCTTGGTTTCTGCTCTCCAAAGGAGGACTGCGCAATTCCAATGGGTTTGGATGCAGTACTACCAAAGAGACTGTTGGCACCTGCAGGCAGACAAGTAATTAATTGTACAGTGGAACACGCAGAAAGTTGGTAGGTTAAAGACTTGAGCTCAGGCAGTATAAGGGACTGAAATGTTTTGTTTTGTCTTTGGCTTTTTGTGATGCCAAACCCTTAAGGTACTAGTAATGGCAAAGAGGAAAAGTATGATGACAACCATAGAACGGGAAGTGGAACTTCCCTAAAGAATCTGGTTGTTCGGTAAAATATGAATACTTATTACTTCATTTTTGTTGTACTTTTAACAGAGTGGTTGACTTCTCTTTATTCTTGCTTGACAGGAATGTTATAATGGTCCTTAAAAGTTTGCCTTTTTACTTTATGATACTGACTGGAACAAATTGACACATTATTTGAAATAGAAATCAGAACATTTACAACACAAATCAATGCAGCAATAGCCATATGGAGAACAAAGTTAGCTTCTAAATTGAGTTTTTGATGCTGCCGTCTCCTAAAGATTCAGCTTACCTGTCTGTGCAGGCTGCCCGAACCCTCCAGAGGAAGCAGTGGGACCGAATGGATTCTTGTTGGCAGATTCTTCACTCGGTTTGCCTCCCAGGCCGCTGAAAAGACCGCCACCTGGTGATGCTGCATTTGTGGAACTCGAACCAAACAGACCTCCGCCCGTCGACTGCTGAGGCTGAGAGAAGTGCTCATCGTGCAGTATATCCAAAAAATGTATAATATTGTCGTGTAAATTAAGCAAGAAAAATATGATACCCGTCCAAATACACTCCCCGTGTTGGACTGTTGGCCAAATCCAGATGAAGGGGAGGATCCAAAAGCTGTTTGAAATTGAGGGAATCCTTAAGAATAAATTCAAGTAATTGGACAATTAAATTGAAATTAGCACCCACCTGATTGCTGACCAAAGGTGAATCCTGTAGACGAGGATGTGGTGGTGTTACTCCCAAACAGCGCCCCTTGTCCAAATCCGTAGCTTTGTCCAAATGCAGAGGTTGTGCTTTGTCCAAACAGCCCTGTTCCGGTGCTGCTGGATGTCTGGGCGTTTGCATTTGTGCCAAAGGAAAAGGAACTGGCATTGCTACCGGATGCTCCGAAAAGACCTCCCCCCGTGGTGGCGCTGCTCGAGCTCGCTCCAAACGCAGACTGTCCAAAAGAGAAGCCACCTGATGTTCCAGTGTTACTGGCAGGCTGGCCGAAGCCACCTGACTGGCCGAAAACAGACTTGCCGAAACCGCTTTCAGTTGATGCACCGAAAGCAGATGAGCCAAAACCTGTGGTAGGTTGCGCTGAGGGGGCTGTTGAGGTTGGGGGGGCTGCAGCAGGTTGTCCAAACACAGTGCTCGCAGCAGGAGCAGCTGCAGCGGCAGCGGGAGCAGGAGTCACTGTGGTTGTGACTGTTGTGATGTTAGCAACCGGAAAAGCAGGCGTGCCGGTCACAGGGACAGCTGTGACAGCAGGAGAGCTGCTTTCTGTCGCCACAGGCTGAGTGAAGATGGACCCGGGCCTCTCAGATGTGGACACCTGGAAGGCTGGTGGTGCTACTTGCAGGATGGGAGCTACAGGAGCAGTTGTGGCAGCAGCGGTGGCCACTGGCGCAGTAGATGTGGCATCCGCGGTGGCTTCTGCAGTGCTGACTGGAGCTGGTGGCTCAGTTGCTGTGAGTGCAACAGGAACACTTGCGGCCAAAACAGGTGCTTTAACCATGGATGCACTTTCTGCGCTGGTTTCCTCCAATGGAGGCTTTGCGAGCTCTAAAGGTGCGACACCCTCGACAGCAGGTTCAGGAGCAGGATCTTTCACAGGCTCTGAGACGGGTTCTAAAGCTTGTCCAGGTGGGTTAGGGTCATTTGTTGGTTCCGTGGGGGCTGCAAGGAGACTGCCGAAAGACGTGTGCAATCCTGAAGCAGATGTGTTTGATGTTGTCACACAGAAGGTCAGCTTGGGGGTTGTTTCGGGAGGTTTGAACAAACTACCTTGCCCCTTGGTCAAGTCAGTTCCAAGGGAATCACCCGCAGACTTTTGATCTGCGCCAAAGCTAAACTGCGCCGCTCCTTTGCCAATTCCAGTACCACCAAAGGTAAAAGCAGTGTTACCAGAGGTGGGTTTAGTGGCAGTATCTACAGCTTCTTCTCCTTGGCCGACACGAAGCCCAGAGAAACTACCCAAAGTTTCTCCTCCGGTTGTTTTAGGAGGTTGGGGGTCTATCCTGGCAGTGGTAACGACAGGTATGTGTGCTTCTGCTGTCGTGTTTGGAGGCTGTGTGGCCGAAATGGTAGCAAGGACAGGGGGAGTGAATAACATCTTGCCATTTCCACCAAAGGAGAACTCACTCACATCCTTCACTGAACAGACATGAAAGGAAATCAGCATAACATGTCAACAACAATATGATGTGAAGCTCTTTACCTTGTGGTATCCCAGCTCCTGGTGTGACTGAAGTGAAACTAAAGTTCGAGGGGCTGCAAAATAATAACATGATGACATTTTGTTTTGTTTTTTCACATAACACTAAAGAAAAATCCTAAAAAATGTTTTCATGGTGTGAATAAACATGAACTTACGTAGACGTGAAAGAGAAAGTTTTGCTCATACTTGATTCAGCTGAGCTAGCAGGAGCGCCAGAGGTGTCAGCTTTGGCAGACTGACCTAAAAGGCATATGAAAAATCAATCTATTATAACATCAGGTCAAGAGTTGTCGGTAACCAAAACCAGCCCAAAAATCTGTACACGATCTACACTTAAGGCTCACCAAAGGTGAAGCCTGCTGGTGGAGTACTTGAGCTTTCAGCAGATGTTTTCTGCACACCTTGGGATGGATTCTGCAGACAGAGGTTTAACAGTGACATTAATATGATCAAGAGATGTAGTAAATACATTGGTCATATGACTGCAGATAACATTTGTGGCGCCCCCCTAAGAGTTTTGCTCAAAAAGTTTTGGAAGACATGCTAGCATACATGTAATACACATATCCTAAAAATTTTATAATCATTAGACAAGGTCAAGCGTCTGACTGACAGTTTGCTTGATGGTGGCCATGTTTTTCAACCAAGATTTTACAGACATTTGCTTGCCAGTCCCATAAAAGGTGCGTACTAAATTCTGTGGTGATTCGGCTAAAAACTCTACAGTTACAGTGGCTGTTTTGCTGTGTGAGAATTTACAATTCAATCCAGTTCACGGGGCCACAATTTTGGGTTTAATTAATAACAGCACAACCATGTAGTGCATTTGTCAGAAAAATAGGCAACACAGTAGGTGACCCTCATGCTGTTTTCTCCCCAACAAATTGATAAGTGATGTGGATTTGTGAGGGAAGCCCTGGTGTCACCCAAGTGCTATTTGGAACATTGATCTGTGAGGGGTGCAACACTGTCAAGTAGCCTGTTTTTTTTTTTTTTTTTTTTTTTTTTTATTTATTTACTTCATTGTCTTTAAAAACCAACAGGGGAAATAAAAGTAGCACGTAAATGGATGATTAATTTGGACAACTGATGATAACGCACTGACAATTTACAACTGTTAGAATAGATCATTCTCACCCGTTTGGGCTGGGTGGCAAGAGAAGTGGGAACCTGCAGAGTCACAGATGCTGGGTCTGGTGTTGATGAGCTGTGAAAGAGGAAAAAAAACAGACAGATGGGAGTCTTATGGTGTTTTTCTGTCTGTGCAATTCCAATTTTGGACCGACTACTGCATTTTGTGACAAAAATTGGAATAACATGGCTGATGACAAAAAAAAACCAAACAAAAAAACAGTATAATGGCTGGAAAGGGGGTCTGAGTTCATGCTACACCTGATAATAGAATGCATTTTTGCTTATTTGCTACTATGGCAACCTCAATTTGGTGCAACCTCAAACGGGGTGGAATGACTCGACAGAATATCCAGCAGAAAAAGGTGAGCACAGACCTGAGGTGGAATGAATAAAGGTTTGAGCCAAAAAGGTAGGCTTTGTATTGTAAAAAGTGCATTATACATCACTAAGAAGACAAGTGCATGGTCAGGCATCCTACAATGTACATTATACACAAATTATGGGATACTATCAGTTACAAGCCGGTGCCAACGTCAAGGCAGACTGTCTACTCACTATCAGGCATGCATCCAAATAGATACAAGGCATGATGCGGCACGATGAATATTACATAACAGGCTTCAAGTCCTGAGGAGCACTCTGCCAACTGTATGTTTATGTATTGAGGAAAGCCAATGAGGGTTTGAGTCTGTGGTGCTTAGATCACACATTACAAATAATGGGGTCATTATTCTAGTACTGCAGAAGCCCACGTATATTAAACGCAAACCACTTCAATGCAGATTTTTTTTCTCTCTTAAAAAGGAAAATACCTGATAACAACGGGAGCCGACACAGGAGGCCCTTTGTCCTTCAGCTCCTGAACGTTGACCACCTGGGGGACCGTTTTCAAGGTTGACTCAGTCAAGGAAGTGCCGACGACAGCTGCAGCACAAACATAACATATGCAAGAGGAGGAGTCAATATGTAGTATGTAAAAAAAAATACACCAATATTTGAAAGCATTTTGGCAATAAAGATACTGAGGCTAACAGCTAGTCATGAAGGGAAATGAGACTATTTTAGTCTGGAGGACTGTCTCCACCTGGTGACTATGGCAAGTATTGCACCATCTCCAACAGCTTCTAGCACAGTGTACACACAAATTATTCAATATTGTTCATTTTCAGATTCACCTGGAAGGACCACATCATATTTTTCACCGTGTTGTTCAAGTATTCAAGTGGAGCATGTTTTGTCTTACCCGTCTTCTGATTGGCCATCAGTCTGCGCAGGGCGGCGGTGGCGGCAGCTTGCTGGGCCGGGATGGTGACTGGTACAGTCCTCTCGATCGGCGGGGCGCCATGTTTGACTGTCTTTGTGGCAAGAGCGGTGCTGTCAGCTCCACTGAGGTTGATCTTATTGGTGGGAACTGAAATGATTTGGTCAAAATGTTGCTTTTCTGCTTTCTAAAAAAAACGTGTCCACATAAAACAAATTCAATCCACTTACCGGGGCTAGGAATAGGGCTCAGTCCAAAGCCCATGCCTGGCATTGCCTGCATTTTGCTTAAAGGTGTGGACTGGATGGCTCCGAAACCTGGCTGGATGGATGGGGTTCTCACCACAGTGGGGTGGCGAGGGAATGCTGGGGGGACGGCAGTCATCGGGAGGCGCTCTGGCTGCAGTTCTTCCTCTTCCTCCACCTCCAAGTGAGGCAGGTGAGGAGGCTCCATGGACTGCGAGAGGGATGAGGTGGAGCTCACGTCATCCAGGTCCTCGTAGTATTTAGGCGACAGGAAGGCAGAGCGAGACAGGTTGGCTTGAAGAGAGTAAAGAACATTTTAGTTGACCTCGTCTGATTTATCAGTAAGGTTGTTTAGAGTATTTTTAGCAGTACCTGGTGCAGTTGATCGAACAGGTGCCATGTGCCCCTTGGAGAGGAAGTTGCGCAGCTGTGACTGTTTCACTGGCGATATCTTGACTGGAAGATAAAATGCATGTTTTGTTGTTTTAAGCACTACACTTGTCAATTATACAACATACACAATGAATGCTTAACCACAAAATCTCCTATAGTCGTTGGATGCCTGGGGTCTATAAAAGCAAATAACAGCCAGATGAAAAAAAAAAACAACTAACAGCTGTGGCTGCAGGAAACCTCCTGATGTAGTTTTTAAATCAACTCAGCAAGATGGCAGTATCTGCAATTGCATGAGTGGTCAGCATCCAGCAGGTTTATCTACCTCTGCATGCACTTTAACATGTTTGTTGCACTACTAGGCTGTTGGTGTGAAGCTCATGTGCGTTACACTTGGCATACTGTTGTTTACTATGAACTGTATTAACATTGGCTGAGCAGTTTGCGCCTTACTGGTATTACAACAATGGTTCTTTTGCTAATGTGTTGTGCAATATACTTGTTGATAAGACCATGTGTTCAAAGAGAGATACATTTTCCTTTTCACCTTCTCATGCATGCCAAATCATTAAGAGTTTAAGAAATTGCATTGTCATATACAGTCGCTCCCTCACTCTCACGGGTTTTCAAAAAAAATTATGAATAAATGATCGCCGTTTCGTCGTTGACTACATCCTATTATTAGTCCAAAAATGTTTTAGATGAACTAAAACACAGTTTAAGGCTATACAAGACGATGATTAACTGTCATCTACACAAGCCTCTACGTGTCTCTAGTAACACGCATCAAACAGAGTAACAGACCACTGACACGCTTTTCTTGTTTTATAATTCTCACAACATGCACAATAATAACATAATAATAATTCATCATCATAACAATACATGGCATCACTTCCTGTCCACGTCCAGAAGACATTTATTCAAACACACAAGAGCACAAGGCTTATTTATATCTTAAATGGCTTATTTTCTCTGATTACATCTACTATATTGGGTGATATGCATGTAAAGGTGACTATAGAGGTGTTATTTCATGTCTGGAGCATTCTAACAATGGTAAAAATTGTACGTAGAACATCATGAACAGGTTTTCTATGCTCTAACTATGAAAATATTCCATTTATTAATATTGAATCCTGACCATAGATGAGGAGAGGAACATAGATTGACCAGTAAATTGAGAGCTTTGCCTTTCGGCTCAGCTCCGTCTTCACCACAATGGACCGACGCAGAATCCGCATCACTGCAGACGCCTTCCATCCTTCCCTCACTCGTGAACAAGAAGTAGCATGGGAGAGGGAAGTCTGGGCTTCCCAGCTTAGGTTGCTGCCCCCGCAACCCAACCTCGGATAAACTGGATGGAATATTGAATCCTACTTTGCGGAAATTCATTTATCGCGGTGGGGTCTGGAACCAATTAACCGCGATAAATGAGGGATTACTATATCTTGAATTTTCAAATTTGGACAATAACAGCTTCTCTCCAATTATCACATGCTTCCAATTAACACCACTGGTTGGGTAAAATGACAACCCATCTGTAATTACAGCGTTTACGGTATGTACATCTTGATACCTGGAGATGGGCTTTTAGCCTTAGAAGGGGTCGCGTCCAGTCTGGCCTTCAGCAGTGCCTCCCTTAGGCTGTCAAGCTCACTTTCCATACTGCCAAAAGATAAACAACTTGAAGGCGCCAACTCTTCAGTTTTTTTGTCGCACATTTTCCTTTACCAACACCCACCCTGCTGACGTTGCTGCAGTAGAGTTACGACTTGCAGTGAGTGTGTCCATCTTGTTGTAGAGGTGCAACGAGGTCAGCTCATTGACCAGCTGATCTAGTCTGTTTTTCTGCTGGTTGATGATGAAGAGGTTGTTGGCCAGTGTAGTGAACAAGCCTTCACGCCCGGGCACCACCATGTGCCTATAAACACAGATTAATTCAAATGAATCA
Source organism: Dunckerocampus dactyliophorus (assembly GCF_027744805.1). NCBI lineage: Eukaryota > Metazoa > Chordata > Actinopteri > Syngnathiformes > Syngnathidae > Dunckerocampus > Dunckerocampus dactyliophorus. The sequence continues at coordinate 16,920,432 of NC_072835.1, read as the reverse complement.
AAACGGACAAAGCTCTCAAGTAGGTTTTTCCGTACTTCTTTTTCTTCTTTTTCTCCAAGTGTTTCTCCCATTCCACATCCAGAACACCGTTGACATCCTCCACGGCAAACGTAACATACTGGTAAAGCCTGCGAATCTCCTGTAGGGGTACAGAAAGCGAAACGGTCAGCATTGCACGGCGGTCTTTCATTTACCCAGTACGTCTCATGTGTGCTTACCTTGAGCTGCTCCTCACTACGCGGGTCCAAAGGTCTTTTGTACAGCAGTTGCCTGTAATTGCGCTCTGTGCTGAGGTCATTCCGGGCCTTGGCTTCCTCAACTCCAGAAAAGCCCTCCAGCACAGTCGTCTTCAGGGTTCCAATGTCGCCATGCAAAGACTGGAGAGGATGCATAAGCCATCAAAAAACTGTCAACAGCCAGATCAGCATGGTAACAGGAAGGTGTTACCTCTGTTGTTTCCTTAATCTCTAGGTTGAAAATGTTAAGACCTTCTGACTCCTTCCTCAGATCTTTCATCTCATCGTTAGTTCCAACTTTAAAGTCAGCTGTTGAACTCCGCACTTTGAGATTGTCCAGTTCCTTCTGAAAGTGTGAAATCTGAAAGCAGGAAAAAAAAAGGCATGCTTACACCAAAGTCCTTGTTGAGAAGTTCCCTGATCAGAGTCAAGTGGAGCCCACCTCTTCCAGTATACCCATCATAATAGGATCAGATTCTTTCTTTGGCTGAGGCTGCTTCTCCACAGCCTTCATTCCAGCAGCTGCCTGTGACAAGAAGTCATAAAGTATCCCAATTTAATGCCAAATTACAATTCAATATTGTGCCGCAGTTGGAAGGTGCAACAAAGCTGCATCAAGTAAATAAAAGCCACCACAAAGAACACTATTTCACAGGAGAAGGGTTTAAAAGGCACAGGACAGTATTGTAGGATAAAAGATACTCATAAATACCATAAAATGTTATTAAAAGAGCAATGGTAGAATTATTAAATTAACATTTTTTTGCCATATGTACAGATAAAAGCACAAATTTATAGTTAATTGTAATCGCCGTAAAGAAGATACTACAGTTATTGCTAATACATAATTGGACCTGGGGGGTTTGGAAGCGGCCTTGCGGAGCTGGTGCTGGTTTTTGGACTGCTGCAGTTGGTGCACTGTTTTGAACTGGACGTACAGGAGCTGGAATTAAGTGTGAAGCAAATCACAATCCAGGCAATGAGATAAGAAGCACACTAATTAAATAGGAATTGTTCTTACTTGACACTGCCGCTGTCTTGGCAGTGATAGCAGCGGTAGCAGTGGCCAGAGCAGGAGCAATATGGCTGCTGCCACCACTGGCGACAGCACTTTTGGGCGGGGACGTCGTGAAGGAGAATGACGGTGTAGATGCTGCTGCAGATTCTACAACTGAAAATCTTGGGAGCGATAGACAGCAACTGATTACTATCAAAATCTACATCTCTTGTTCTAGAGCAGTGGTTTTCAATTATTTTCTGTCATGCCCCGCTCTAGTATGCACCCAGGCATTTAAGAAAGAATCTTACCTGTCATTCAAATTCAGTTTGACTGTAGGTAAGGAGGGAGTTGCAACGCTCTGTGGTGTCGGGGTCACTACTTTATTTGAAGGAGTGCTGAAAGAAAATGCAGAAGGGACAGAGGGGATGTCGGAGGGAGGCTTGGCGGCAAAAGAGAAGCCTGAGGCCCCGAAAGGTGCGGTTGAGCCAAGTGAGAAAGCAGGAGGGGTAGAGTTGCTATTGGTGGGTGGCACAGAGAAAGAGAAGCCTGAGGATGATGAGGCAGCGGCTGTGGAAATAATACTGAAGGAGGGAGCAGACGAAGTCGCAGCGAGATTTGAGAAGGCTGCCGGGGCAGACGGGAGGGGTGGAGTGGTTTTGGGGGGCTGCGCTGCCAAAGCTCCTAAAAAACAAAATAAAAAAATCATGTTTAATGTGTTTGATTTTGCCAGGGTTAAGTTCAAGACAATGCATCATACTGTACGCTGCACGTTGCTAGGCCTCGCTGAACTCAGGAAGAAGAAAATGGAAGACATTGAGCTTTAATCATTCAATACAGTGCATGATATGCTGCCTGCTGAGCCACATCACATCATCAGTGAAGTGACGTGTCATGTGATCAACAGCACTAAAGATAAAAAGGTATTATTGTGCCGCTTTTTTAGTTTGTACTGACATTACTGGTCGCAAATAAAAGAACATGAGGGATTGACATGACCCTTGTATCTCTTGTGCCTACTTTACATGCCATTCTAAACAGGTATAGTTGGACCTCGGTTAGTGTCCGCCCTGGTTAGCGGGTTAATGTTGGAAAATTTAGACAAAAATTTTGCCTTGGTTTGTGTACATTTTCCGCTTAGCGTACAATATTGCGCACTTCTTGTCCTGTTATTAATACGCTGTGTGAGTCCAACTGTGTTCAATATATTTTTACCACAAAACACCTGTTAGCATCCTTAGCTTCCTAAGAAAAGGGCAACCGGAAGTCAGCCACTTCGCCAGTCTAGGACGTCATCAGCGGATGAATTAAAAATTTTAAACACAAAACACATTTTTATAGTTTTACATGCTAAAAACAATTCTAAATGCATATAAATAACGAATGAAAAAGAGTTGGACCTTCAGGAACAAATTAACGACGCTAACCAAGGCTCCACTGTATTCAGTTATCATGAACCACACTCGATTTAACAACTTTAAGTGTATCGTCCATCTAACTAGTTTAACTGGCTTTCTCACCTGGCTTGGGGAGTCTCTCTCCCTCCGCTGTGAGGGCGATGCAGGGGGAAATCAACTGCTTGACCCCGACATTGTGGTTAAGCAGTGCAAAAGGACAGAGCAGTCCCTCGGTGGACAGCATGAGCATCGCGGGAGCCGGCGGCAATGTCTTGTCATCACCTTGATAAAAAGGTGAAAGATAATTAAAACAAACACGAAGCAATGTGAATGAGATGAAAATTAAAAGCTTAATGCAGATGAGCAAAGAGACAAGTCTACTGCAATGCAACAAAAGGTTTTAATGTGTTTATTTTGTGGTGAATCAAGGCATCATGGAGAGATGCCTTTATTATAAATCTAAATAAGGAGTTAAGACGGTAGTGGAGCTTATTAGGTTGTGCAGGTGTACTTAATGTTGTGGCCTGTGAGCGTACAAGTATATGTAGTGCATTCTCCGAAAGTTCAGTATTAGTTCATGAAAAATAGAGCACACTACAAGCTTATATGCTGCATCTGATCTGATTTATAGTTTCATCTCAAGTATGTAGTTTGAAAGCCAAATTGAGAGTTACAGGGCAAACATGGAGGAGCTCATCAGCATTCTGCAGCAGGAACGTCTGGGCTTTCTTGTTTGTTGTCGTTCTCGCGCTTGTCTGAGCACTTTCCCCTTCTTTCCTCCTTCCCTCCCTCCCTCTCTCCGTTGTCTCGTCGCCAATTGGATTTTGATCGAAACGGCAATCATGTCAAGGGTGCCGCACAAATTGCGGGTTCTTTTCATGATGGGACGAGACGGCGTACGTGAATGTCTGGCGCACGCACACACACACACACACACACACACACACACACATACAAAAAAGTGTGCTCAGAGAGCAGCTTGTTATTATTCTCTGGGCGAGCTCTGTAGAGCACTGCAGTTAATGCTCCGTGCACAAAAAGAAACCTGATAGACTTCTGCTGTCACTCGTTATTGTGAGTGTGTTGCACATGATGTGCTTTTGAGACACAAACACACACACACACACACACACACACACACACACACACACTCACTCAGCGGTCCCAAAAGTAAGCCCTGCTAGCGCCTGTTCTCATGAGATCAAATAAATGTATCAAACTTTTGATCTTTACAAAGTTAAGAATGATTTTCTTTGATTGACAGGTATCCACCTAACAATATAGAAGAACCTCCAAAGTCAAACTGCATCACGTCACACCTCAGTTCAATGAGCACTGAAGGATGCACAGGACACTTTTTACACTTGCACTTTTATGATTTAATGTTATGTTTTGTTTTTACTTTTTACGAATAGCAGTGGTTAACTTATTTTCACACCTGCACGCCAGCTAATATAGTTAAAATGTTACCTTAAAACTTGCTTGTGTATGTGCAGAAAAGGTTTTATAATGGCAAAGGTTTGACCCTGGAATATATGACCGTACTGACTGGAATTTAAGACAACTGCTCTTTTTCAAGACCCATTTTTAAGAAAAAAAAAAAGGTTTAAAAATAAAATCATAATCAAATATTTAATTCTTCACATTTGAGTAATTGTATTTTCCAATGACTGCTTCCTTGATCACCACTATCTTAAAAAGCATCAAAAATTGCAAAAATGGATCGTACTGTCCTCCTCTGTTGTTTGCCAACTTGCTAACAACCTTTGACATGCTTTTTTCCAGCGGGTCTGTGTTTTGCGGCCACCAGTGTGTGTGGGTGACTGGGAAAAAAGCTCCGATGGTATGCATGTAAAAGTCTCTGGGCTACAAATATAAGACACCCTGCGCTGAATGGACTTTGGTTTGAAATGGAATGGAGGGAATTGGAATGGAAAATGGCTAAAAATCCTAAGGTTAGCATGATAACCCTTTGCATGATAGCACTACATACCAGGAATGCTAAATGTCATGATTGAGTTATGCATTTAAATTGGGTGAGAAATGTGGCAGCAGTAAGATGTGAAAAATATGTAGCCTGAATGTCCTGAACGGATTGAACAGTTTGATGTTGGAATGGCTTGAATGGGTTGAGAAATGTTAGTAAAGCCACATTGACTTACTGATGCGGATCTGCTGATGGCTGGTGTAGTCAATGGCTAAGCCGAGGGGAAGCGTGTCCTCGCTGGTCTCAGAAACGGGCAACTCCGCCCTGCTAGCATCCTCCAGCATCCAGAGCTCCCAAATCTAAAAGGGCAAAAATTGCATTGAAAATGTTTTTTTATTATTATTATTTTTTTAAGTATAATGCACATCCTTACACGTGTCACCAAGAATTACAAATGCAAACTTTATGAAGCACCTTCTCATCTTGTCTGGCGATGACACTGACTTCAATGGAAGCAGCCGACGCGGCCAAAACAAGGTTCCTGCATGATGAAAACAATGTGGAATTAAAAAAAATGGTGTGCTTCTACACTACATGCTCTCCATTTTGTTTGGTGTGTCGTGATGATTGTTACCATTCCTCGATGTGGCTGAGGAAGTAGTGGTGCTGTCGCTCCGTGCAGCAGCCGTACACTGTATCACTAAAGTTCAGGTACTTTGTTTCCACCTTTTCGTCCTTCTTCTGGAAAACAAAAAAATGTGTTTTGTCCCTATTAGGGAGGGGCATTATTCATTTTTATTTTGCTGATGTTCACAACTGGGGTGTGTCTTTAACCTTCCACCAACTCACACTCAAAAATGATCACTTTAAAAGTACCACACTAGTGTCTTTAATGTGGGGAAAAAGGTCAATAAAACAAGTAGTAGCTAGTTATCTAGTAGTGGCCCAAGCCTTTTTTTTTTTAACTAGTATTGTATATATTCAAATATAATGATGAGTGGTTACATACGGGGATGGTGATCAATACGAGCTCAGGCGGAGTCTCTGGGGAGCCATCGGCGGCGGCATAGACCACAGCAAAGGAAAACGTCCTCAGCCAAAGCAGGTCAAGAACTGCAACAGCAATGAGGAGACTGACTGAACACTTTAAAAATAAGATATATAATACGGACATACATAATAAGTAGATAAAAGGATGCGGAGCGCCTTATAAAAGGCAGTACTTACCTTTGACAGGGTCATCAGAGGTGTAAAAGTGCGGACATGGAATCACTTTTTTCTCCTCGAGTGCCTTTTTCAATAAACCATAAAATCAGTTATAGTAATAGTCATGATAGAGGCTCTATTTATGACCAAACTGCATTATTTTCACTTACTGGGGTATACTGGCTGACAGTGCCATTCATTTTCCCTACGGCAACTTGTTTTCCTTTGGGGCTCCAGCAAACTGCAGAAGGGTATAATTGCAGCACATGGGGAATAAGCATCAGTTTCTTGAGAATCCTTGCAACCGGCAGAGGGCACTGTTTTTTTTAAATTGACTGATTTTATGGCGTAAAGAAGGGTTTGCAATAAAGCAGGAGAGAGCATATCCATGCAACTAGTGAGGGATGACTGACACTCTAAGCATCATGGGAACTGTGGTTCCTTTAGCCAGAAATTTGCCATATCGTTGTTTTAAGCCACAGGGGTAAAGTGTGGGAAAAAAAGGAGTCCGGAAATTACAGTAATCATTTATGTTGATGGGTAGTTATAAAAAGACACATGTAAAATAGATTGCAGTAAATTAGCGTTACGTGTGTGCTAAAAAAGAACAACAGTTCCCATAAAGCTTAGAGCGCTATCTCAGGAAGTAGTGAATTTTTTCCACATGTTTTGCTGGAAATCATATGCAGCGATTGCGTTTTAATCTGACAAATCTGAAGTAAGTTTGATCAAATGTAGAATTACTACAGCTTCTGCTTGGACATTTAACACCCCTGCAGCTGTTGAACTCTGATGGGAGAAAAAGAAAAGAAAAAAAAAGCGCCTGCCAGTGACGAGTGACACCGGTAACGGAGGCAGGTAGAACTGCAAGGTTTATAGTGTGCATAAAGCACTTAATGTGTGGTTCCAATCCTGTCTTGTGCGCTGCCACTTCCATGTTACAGTACATGTATTATCATTCACAGTAGCGATACCATAGTACTCATTTTGACTGGCTTCTGGATGACCTGTTCCCTTGAGATAAAGGAAAAGTACTTTTTTTTGTGTATTTTGCGATTCCAAACGAATATGAAAATTCATGACTCACTGCATGTGACGCAGCTGGAAGCGGGAAGTTCGGCCTGCATGCTGACACTGTTGGTGACGTTCAGGATGGACATACTGCCGTCAGAGAGACAAGCGGCCAACATGGACGCCTGAGCGGGATTCCACTTCAGGTCCTGCACTAAAGTCGCCGGGGGCACGGACGGCTGCCACAGTGCAAATGCTAACTTCTGTGGTCGTGCCTGGAAACACCGCCAAACAACAACTGTTCATATTCTTACGAAACTTCTACAGTCCAGATCCTGTAGACACAGTGAATGCTTAAAGCAAGTAGTTACCTTGTTAACAAAGGTGCGGACATCATAGAAGGTGATGGACAAAGTGGCGTCCGTAGAGATGCCACACACTGACAATGTAAGCTCATCACAACTCAGTGCCAGGTGGTGCAAAGCCATCGCCACAGTCACCTCTGCCAGTGCTGCAATTCCATCAACTAGGATGACACAAGACAATCATGAGACGAAGACGTAAATAACGAAATACATTCCATACCTATTGTGTTGGAGTTGCCCTCATGTTTATCAACGGCGAGGATATCTTGTGTGCGGTAAACTTTAAAGGTTCTGCCCATCCCCACGAACGTTAAGCCAAATTTGTTGGAGATGGTGAGCAAACTCGACCTCTCTCTTGGCATTTCTCCAGAAGATTCGAAAACTTTTGCTTTCTTCATTTGACGAAACTGAAAATCCTGGAAAAAAAAGAAGCAAATACTGTCCATTTACCACATAGACCTGAATATCAGACGTGTGAAAAAGACAGGCCATCATATATTTGGGTTATAGAGGTTTCCACGTGCAAATTATGCCGTGCACCGCATGCTGTATGTAGCATTCACAGCTGAGTGGTTCGTGGATGTGTGCAATAGCGTGCTGCGTGCAGCAACAGTGCTCCCTAAAAGTATATTTTAGAAGCTTTTTGTGAAATATGAGCTGGCAAAAAAAACAGCACAATATTAAAGCAACCAAGCACAACAACTGACAAGCACTACTTAATATGATTTGATATTGATACAATGAACTGATACTGAAAGGACGATTGCAAAACAAAAAGTGGGTCTTGAAAGGGTTGTCTTATATTCAGGGTTCTCTAATATTCGTCATTACGGTATTAATATTATACCGTAACACATACAGTGTATAACTTGATATGGTGTTGGAAAATAAAAGCATCTGTTATGATTCGATTAAATAGAAGCTGCTAAATTGGCATCCATTGTGTGAAAACTAATTTATTATCATTAAATACAACCACACGCTATGAGAGTCACATGACAACACGAAAGAGGTACTTTCAAACGGTACAAGTCACTATGCTAGCACTACTAGCTAACTAGCTGGGTTCAACTTGAAACAACTGCAATAAAACTCTACCTTACTGAGTTGAGTTTCCATCAATATGACTCGGTTACGTTTAATTGACTAACACTCAACCTAGTGGTTTAAGACCTTAATTTTCAAGAGAGTCCTTCTAAACGACTACAAGCGTGAACAAACAGTAGCTAACAAATGCTAGCCAGTCCAAGCTGTATACGCAAGACAACAGCGCTTACCTTCATCTCCCTCTCGGGAGGGGAGTCGGTGTCGTCGCTCATTTTGAAGCAAGTGAGTACTTTTTAAATATATGTGTATATATATTTATAAAATAACTTTTTCCTGGGCAGAAGTTCCACCTCAGTGTCCGCCTGAAGTAAATATCACGGCGCCATGCAGCTTTGGTGAGTGCTTCGTTAGCCTCAGCCTGGGTTGATGGGACGTTCGCGAACGAAACGGCTCTTTCAAAGCCCTCATTGAAGCCGCACGTGATTAGTCAAAATGTGTGTTGCCATGTGTCAACACAAGCTAGCCGGAAAGGTGAGCAAGGTGAAAATGAGCACTTAAGATACCCTCGCCATTTAGTTTTGCACTTTTAATTTGTATTTGGTTGTGTTATGTCTTGTTGATGTTGTCTTGTTTCACTGTAAATTGTGAAAACAAATATTATTGTCTCATTGAAATGGGTCTTGTTTTTTGTAATTTATACATTTTTTGAGCGTATAAATGAAGCCATTTAAACAATAAACATTTGATATATTATATTTTTTGCATTAGATATTAATTTTTAAACGCACTATGGTAAAAAAAAATCAATTTAAGCAACAACAAAAAAAATTCTGGGGCGCTGTTTGGAAGATGAAAGATACGGCTCTTTTTTGGGAACCGAGCCGAAATAACTGGTTCCCCTAAAAGAGCCTAAATTCCCAGTTTGACACATGAAAACAAATGCGCGATTTCAGAGGAATGACGTCATGGCTTGCGCAGGATGACCAATCGATGGCAGAGACGCTTTGGGGTCAATTTCGTCGAAACGGCAAAAAGTTAACACTATTCTGAGGCGTTGAGTTCTGACAAAAATTACGGAAAAATATTTTTTTAATCAACTTGATCCACTGCACCTTTCTGGTCTGGGAGGTGCGGGTAGGTCTTGTAAGATTCAGCTAAATTTGTAGCGGTTGTAAAATAGTTATGTATTGCAGTGTTTCCCAACCTTCATTTGCATTGAGTATGTCCACTCAACTTCTTTGGCGGGCCGTGGTGACGCCTACTCTGAATGGAAGCTGTCCTGCTGCAGCTCAGATGCAGGATGTTGAGACTTAAAAGCCGCCCCCCCCCAAAAAAATGGGAAAAAAAATCTGCAGTAATTTTACGAGAATAAAGTCAAAATGTTAAGAGAAAGTTGTAGTCCAACGAGAAAAGGTCCTAATTTTATGAGAATACAATTTTTTTTTTTTTTTTTACAAAAAGTTGTAATATTATGAAAAACAAAACAAAGTCGTAATTTTGGGAAAATGTGGTTGCAGAAAAATTATGAATAATAAATACAATAAAGTCAAAATATGGGAGTAATATTTACAAGAATAAAGCTGCAATAGATGGGGGAAAAATACAGCAGAAAAAAAAAAAACAGCTGTTTTCTTGGAAGTAATCTGGCTTTTTAATGAAGTTGACACAGGAATTATCCACAAGACACAGATGTGGTGAAGTAAGGGCTTTTATTAGAAAGCAGAGTTTTCCGTATTGCATTGAAATAAATCAGGTATCTTGGATTACACAACTGAAAGTGGTGATGGTGAACACACCTTAATGGGAATGAATGCTTTTTTCTTTAAATTCAACATCAAAAATGGCAACTTGCATTTTTATCGCATATATATATAAATATATACATCTACGCACATATATGTGTATAGATATATATTATTGTTGCTGAAGTCAGAAGGCGCATAAACATTTTAATAGTTTTCATTTTAAAACAAAGCAACACTGAGAATCGTCCCATCCAAGGTGAGGTCCAACCTCGCGAATGAAGATCAAAAATGTAGCTTGCACGATTTTCAAGTCTAGTTCTTTATGGACCGTTCTCTGTTTAGAGGTCATCGAGGACTGGGCCTGGTCCACGCTTAGCTTTAAAGCAGAGCTTTTTTTTTTTTCTTAAGAGTTCTGGTCCGAGTCAGGAGGACAGCTCTGCTCACAAAGCACCAAGGAAATCAGTCAACAAAAGATCAAGTCTTTTGCGTCATCCGTTCCACTTTTTACGACCAAGAAGGGGCGTCTTTGCGTCCCTGCAGGTTTTTTCCGTCGAGCAAAAAGCAAAGTGGAGGATGACTTAGCAAAGAAGCGAGAGCACAGCAGTTCACGTCACATCTCCTCTCTCCAAAGTGCATCCTGATTGTCAGCGCTCTGAACACATGGCTTTAAATAAAGGTGCCTCGTTGTTTTTTTTTGTTGTTGTTTTTTGCCATTACATTATACTTTTTTGTGTGTTGTTTTCCTCTCTAAATCATTCTAAAGTGCTGGTTCAAGGACAAATACATACACATTCAAACTTTTTAGTGCATTTCTTTCGACAACCATTCGACGTTCAAATGCACAACAAGGGAGTTAGTCTTATGTATTTCTGCTCTTCTTGCTGTCACACAAAAACATTCAATAAAAGGCCAGAGTGTTTAAAAAACAATTACAAGCCAGCCTGCTGCGTGACTTCACAGTCTGCGTTAGCTTACATTAATACATGGTGCATAAAGGTCAAGAGGTTTCATCGGGTTAGGTCTGAATGGCATGCATTTGTATGGTACAAGCGCCTCTTTGCATATAGAAAAAACACTTTTACACTAAATGGAGGATGCATGAATGGCTGAATGAAGCAAGCAAGTATTTTTTTTCTTTTTTTTTTTCTTTTTTTAAGGAAAGGGTCTCTTTGACCGCTAAAAGACAACTAATGGATGATTTGAAATCAGTGAAACACAGCACAACTTTTGACGGCTTGCAGTCGGTAAAGGTTTGTCATGACATTCTCAAAAGAGTTTCTCAGGTTATACTGACAAAGAGAAAGGAAAAAGGAAATAGTTCTAAAAACGGATGTGATAAAAGGGGGAAAAAAAATACATTTCTGGGCTTTTAGGGTGTTTTGCACTTGGTACCACACTAGAATACACTTATTCAGAGTTTGTACATGAGTTAATCAGGAGAGAAGCACAGCAATAGCGATGTCCTGCTTGCCAAATAGTGCATGGTCATTACTGTACACATTAAGAGCGGAAAAAGCATATGCCAAATAGTGAGCCAGTGGGGTTGCATAGGAGTGGCCATTTTTCTTATAAATTTTCATATTTTATACAGTACATGCTGCACAGCTGTAAGACCATGCCGATGTGGATTATGTTGTCGTTTTACAAGGAATTTTTAACCCCTTATTTGGGGGAGAGGCGTTCATTTCACGTTTGCACTTGCGGCACAGCGGTTAAGACCATGCTGATGTGCGTTTTGTCATGTTTTATGAACTTTAGAACCCTTGATTTGAGGAACTGCATTAAATCCTTTTGATGTTTATTCACGTTTGCACTTGCGGCACAGCTGTAAGACCATGCTGATGTGTGTTTTGTTATGGTTTTGTAACTTTAGAACCCTTGATTTGGGGAGCTGCATCAAATCCTTTTGACGTTTATTCACGTTTGCATGTGCGGCACGGCTGTAAGACCATGCTGATGCATGTTTTGTCATTTTTTTGCAACTTTACAACCCTTGATTCGGGGAGCTGCATTAAATCCTTTGACATTTGTTACCAGATTTATTTTACAAATTGACTTCAATGATAAACCTGAATGGTTGGTTAATTTCCAGAATATTCCTAATAATCCCACATTTCTGGCCATTTGCAACACTACTTGTGAGTCATTTACACTGATTTACAAATAATGTCATTACCAACCTACTTTACCTTCATAAGTGTACCCTTGTGGCATAATGGTACCTTTTAAGTATTAATGACCAGCATCGTCAAGTGATTTAGGCTAGCAATATCGGACTTTTAACATGGCAAGCGTTACCTAATATAAAACATTGTTTTGGAGGTTACGTTTGGTACAATTACAGCTTTAGTAAAAATAAAGAAAAACAGACTGTATTGAATTCAATCACACAATACAGTCCTGGTGCGCATCATCTACAGTAAATACGCCTGCACAGTCACAGTCTAAGGCACAGCTTTACACCCTTTTAGCACAGTGTAGCAAATCCATATCTTTTCTTCTGGTTTTAAAGCCCACTAAAATGCATTGCTGTGCATTATTTGTGTACAACAATGCACTAAAACACTAGCGGTGTGTTTGATGCACAGTGCTCCAATTTTCAACGCAAGGACATCAAATGGAAAAGCATTGGGTTGAAAGCAAAACCAGTGCATCGCTCACATTTGGAGACAGAACGTATTCACTCAAATAGTGGCCAATGAATCAACTGCAGAGAGCGCCAGGCCTTTATTTGAAGGTCTTCATTTGTACATCTGGGAAGGGAATGTTGAGGTGTCTTGCGTTGCCTTGCTGTTTCCTCACTGTTACTTGTTACTGACGCATCGGCCCGTGTGTAATCAGGTTTGCGCTTGCTGTCTGGGCATAAGACCATGCCTAGCCACATTTTTTAAACCTTTATTTGGCAATATGCATTATTTGTCTGAAGTTTATAGATCTTGAGTTAGATTAATGCGTGAGACTGCGTTCATTTGTCATTTTTAAGTTGACTTAAGTTTGCACTTGCTGCACGGCCAAGACCATTCCGATGTGCGTTTTGTTTTATCAACGTCATGATTTCTTTTTAAACCCTTTAGGGAGCGGCCCTAATTTGTCCTTATTAAATTTTGCACTAGCTGTATGGGCATAAGACCATGCAAGACATTTGTTGTTGTCTTACAACCCTTTATTTAGGAATATGCATTATTTGTCTGAAGCTTACAGATGTTTGCACTTGCTGCACAGCTGTAAGACCATGCCAATGCATTAGTGCCTTCATTTGTCTTTGATCTTCCCGCACGTAAAACCATGCCTCTGTATTATGCTTGTGCGTTTTTCTTGTCAAATGTTCATGTAGTTAGACCGTGAATTTAGTAAGTTTGCACTTGCTGTGCAGCCATAAGACCATACCAATGTGTTTTATCAACACTGTGATTTCTCTTTAAACCTTTTAGGGAGAGGCCCTAATTTGTCTGAATTTTATTCCATTTTGCACTTGCTGTACGGGCATAAGACCATGCCTATGGACATCTTTTTGTTGTCTTATGTTTTATAAACTTGGTTTTATAAAAGTTATTTCTCTTCAACCCTCTATTTGGAGATATGCATGAGTTGTCTCAAGTTCATCGATGTCTGCGCTCGCTGCACAGCTGTAAGACCATGCTAATGCCTGGGAGTGTGTTCATTTTACAATTACAACTTCCTGCTTGTTGTACATTTTTCTTCCCAACCCTTCATTTAGTCAGCGGCCTTTCAATTGTTAAGTCAGAATTTTATTCAATTTTGCATTTGCTGTATGGGCATAAGACCGTGCCTATGCACATTTTTTGTTGTCTGTTTTATAAGCTTAGTGATTATCTTTTAACCCTTTATTTGGGGATATGCATTATTTGTCTAAAGTTTATAGATCTTTGCATTTGCTGCACAGCTGTAAGACCATGCCAATGCGTGCGTGTATTCTGTTGTACATTTTTCTTTTCGACCCTTCATTTAGGGAGAGGCCTTCAATTGTTAGTCTTAAATTTACTTAAGCTTGCACATCCATAAAACCATGCCGATGTGTGTTTTGTTTGTCTGTTTTATCAACGTTCTGATTTCGTTTTAAACCCTGTATTTAGGGAGATGCCCCAATTTGCCTGATTCGTATTCAATTTTGCACCTGCGGCATGGTTGACCACGGCAATGTGCATTATGTTGTTGTTTATTCAGGGAAAGGCGTTCATTTGTTAATGCGTCTAATTACGGCTACCACAGAGGAGGCCACTATTTGGTAAAATACATTACAGCTTATTTCGACATCATCTCAATGTCAGAATGGTTTAAAAAGGAGTGCCAATGCTGGCAAATTCAGCTCATTCAGATTTATATTCATTGCGGGGGGGAAAGGCTGATGTTAACCCCTATTGGAAGACCTCTTAGGAACATTTTGCAATGAAATAAAACAAACTTAGTGAAATCAATGCCACCCAAAAGATTTGACCCCTTTGCCAAAGCAGCACCAAGGTTTACATTCATCCAAGAATGCAGCCATTCTGTTCTAGCCCCGTTCTAAGGGACGCATTACACTTCCCGCCCAAGCAACTAAACAAAAACTAAACAAAAAACTGTAAACATGACCTAGTGCAAGTACAACCCTGTACACCTTGTGCAGGACCTTCTTAAAGCTTCGCATTAAAAGAACCAAAATGAAGTTGAACCTTGGAAATGGCACATTTTTCGAATCAACTATGTCGGGCATCATTTTGTCTTTTGTCGTGTTCACTGTAGAAAACCATCATTTAACACGGATGAGGAACACATTTAAGAAAAAGAGGAAAATCTGTGAGTAGAAAGAATGAAAATAGAGTGAGCACACAACCACGACAAATCAAAAGGTTTTAAATCCATATTCAACATCGCCCTCCTTCCTCAACCGACAGGACCGCTTATAAACCCAAATTTACACATAATCACGACAACAAATAGGACACTTTCAGTCTCAAATTCAGTCACATCTTTCTAAAATGATTCATTTGTCTTTTAGAGTGCAAATGCAATAAGCCAGCTGTGCTGTGTAATATGCTTCTATTCAATAATTTACCCACCCTCCCCTCTGGAACAATAACAAATAACAGGATGGAAGAAGGACCATGTTGATGTAAACCACATCAAAAACCGAAGGGATTCTCGAAAAATGCGACGTCGAGCGCCTCATCCCGCTGCTTTACTGCAGCTCGTCTAGGCGGGGGAGTGACAGTACGCGCTGTTTGTTGTGTCAAACACAAAGTCGATTCTGGGTCACACCCAGAACAGTTCGAACATGGCGCACACTGAGGTAAGATCCCAGTAAGAAAACTCAATAAAAATAACCCTAAACAAGTCACTTTATGTATTAATCGCAGTACTCTATAGATGCATTGGTCTCCATCCTTTGTAGTCATGCATGCAAGGTAACATTTAGTGCATGTTGTTTTTCAGGATTTTTACCTCAAGACACAATTATTGTACTTTAAAAGCATTGTTGCATTGCATGGATATTCTTTTTTTTATGCATTGGCTAGCATCTACACTGTATGTATGCATGTGTGTGTGTTTGTGTGTATAGTTGAAAAGGGCGATCCCAAGCAGACACAGCCATCACTTTGGCACAAAGACCAGAAAGGGAAAATATGCATTAAAAAATACGTAGAAACGCATGACTTTCCACGACTGTAGCGTATCCCGCTGGGCATCCTCCTCCTGTTATGATACTGTATATGTATATTACAAAGGAGTATGAGAGCAACACCAACATTTTTTAAACAGGTGCTAAAAGTGTTCAAGTTACTAGAATAAAGCCGTAATATTCAGGTTTCTTTTGTTTTTTCCCAAAGTAAATGGCAAAATCACCACTCACGCCTAAACGCAACATCCATTAATATAACGTATGGAAGAAAAAATTCTCATTGTTTGTCAAAGTTTAACTACTACTTTCAATGGTGAATTTATTATCGTAATTGTACAACTTTTTTTTAACTGCTTTATTCATGTAACATGGTACGACGGATATTAGGGCCACATAAAAAAAAATAAATAAAGTTGTAAATTTACGAGGATAGTCACGAGAAAAAAAGTCGTACATTCACCAGAATAAAATCGCAAACTTACAAGCAAAAAAGTTGTAAACTTACGAGAAAAAATGTTGTAAATGTACAAGAATAAAGTAGTACGTTTACGACTTTTTTTTCTCGTAAATGTACAACTTTATTCTCGTAAATTTACAACTTATTTCCTCGCAAGTCTAAACTAAACAAGTCTAAAATTTACGACTATTGTCGTAAATTTACAACTTTTCTCGTATTTACAAGTTTTCTCGTAATTTCTCGGAAATTTACAACTTCTTTTCCCCTAAGTTTAAATAAAAATTTACGAGAATAAAGTCATGAATGTACGAGAAAATAGTCGTAAATTTACATTATCCTAAGATTACAACTTTATTCTCGTAAGATGGCAACCTTTTTCTCAAAAGAAAAAGAACGGAAAAAGTTTTTTGTCGAAGAAGTATTTCTTGTGATATTTCTATTTTATTTTCATCACGGTACGACTTTATTTTTGATTTACAATTATTTTTTGGTATTTAGGGTGTGGCCCTACACCTTCTTCGTTGTATATGCACTTTGCTTGTCTTCTGAATGACCCTATGGGGGTAAAAATGTCATATCTTCATCATAATTAAAGAAATACAAATTTTGGGCCATTCAGACTTTAATGTATAATGTATTGACATAAATCTTTACTATTTAAGTGTTTGTAAAAGTTTAACCACTACTTTCAATGGCGAATTTATTATCTTAAGAGTGGAACTATTTCTTCGCATAAAATTGCAAGATTTCTTTTAAAAAACGAAAAACATCTTAAGTGGTCTATGATTACAACTCTGATTTTTATTCCTTCGAAAAAATTAGATTTTAGGATTACAACTTTATTTTTGTAAAATTGTGACCTTTTTCTTGAGAAAAAAAAAAAACACTATTCCCATACGATTGTGACCAAGGAGTACTTCTCGTGATATTACTATTTCATTCTTGTCATGTTACGACTTTATTTTTGTAGTACAATTAATTTTTTTGTATTTACAGTATGGCTCTGCAACGCCTTTGTAGTATATGCACTTTTTGGTTTGTTGAGTGAATTCTATGGGGGTAAAAAATGTCATTTGGCCCACTATGACGCCAATATATCCCCCCGTCGGATGCATTAAGCAGTTAGATGCGTTCTTCATTAGCAAACATTGGTTCGCTGCTAGATTCCAATGTGTACTATTGTAGAGCTCAGCGTAATACTGTATAGTAGACATTGATTCCGCATATTCCAAAAAAATAGGGGACATATTTTGACATGACAACCACACAGGAGAAAGTTGCTTTTGTGCCCAAGGAGGAGTATTTTAAATCGACGCAGATTGAGGTGAGATTCTGAGAAATCCATCAATAGTGAGACCGTAGAGCGAATGTCTCGATGCCATGCCTGTGTCTGCTTGGAGCGCTTTCTACGTCAACAATCACCAAGTGTACAAACACCTCTGTGTGTGTGTGTGTGTACACGTGTGACAAATTCCTGTGGCATCAGATCACAAGCTTTTTGCACTGGATATTTTTCTCTTGAGGAAGCACAGAGGAGGAGGAATTGCGACAAGCAAAAAGGTTAAAAGCGAACTTCACGATGTGAGCGGCGACATTCACTGTCCGTTCACCCTCAGGCCTTGTTCAAAACCTTCCTGCTCGGACGACGCGTCGCCACAAACGCCCGCCTCGGCACCGGGGATCAAAGCGGGCGTGCCCAGTGATCCGTCGCCGGCCTCTAAGCCGGCTTCATCCTCGTCTTCCTCCTGCTCTTCCTGGACTCCTCCCCCCGCGGCTTCCACCTCCGCTCCGGTCGCCGCCGAGCCCGGGCTGCCGGTGGCTAGCGGTGGATGAGTCCTCAGAGGGTCCTTGCGGTCGGGATACAGCCTCTGCTCAAAGGTCTTGAAGTCGGCCTCAAAGGGGAGGGGAACCCCTTGTTGAGGGTTGGTGCCGAGGCCCAGCCCCAGCCCTACGGGGGCGCCGCCCATGGCCATGCCGGCGCGGTACACCTCCATGCCGTCGGGCAGCATGGACTTGATCTTGGGCAGCCACCTCTTGCGGACACGCCGTGCGTTTGTGCACATGTCAGCAGCAATCACATTCATTTCACTCTCCTTGAAGTTAGGGTTGAAATTCTGACAGTAGACTGCAAAAGAGAAAACATAAAAAAAATTAATATTTATGCTCATTGTACACTTTTACGGTACAATAACACAAAAATGGCCAAAACCAGTGTGATCTAAACATTGAGCTCATGACAGTCCACTAAAAAACAAATTTTTTAACTTTTCTTTACATTTTCATGTCAAGGTGTGGAAAAAATTATAATTTTTTATTTTTTCTTTTAAATTATACAATATTATTGTCGTAAGTGTGTAACAATAAATAGCTTGAACTTGCCAAAAAAATGAAAGCAAACGTACAGTCGCCCTTCGCTACATTGCGGGTCTTCAAAAATTAAGAAATGACCAAAAAAAAAAAAAAAAGTCCAAAAATACTGAAAGACACGTTATATGTAGTATTCTGGTCACTAGGCGCCAGTAATGTTACTCTGATGAGACGTGACATTAGATTACCTTCACACTGCATAGAGTCAGCCATGGTATGTCCGAGTGAGAAGAGTGAAAAAGAAGTTCTCCTCCCATTATGTGTGGAAGTGGTAAATTTTTGGCTTCCCTACTCTGTTTGAAACCCTTTAAGTTTAGAATAAATTGGAGACTACCTAGTTAGCTTGGTGGTATAGATAGATTGGATATATTAGACATGATCGATAGATAGATTGGATATATTAGACATGATAGATAGATAGATAGATACTTTATTGATCTCCAAGAAAAATTCACATTTCCAGCTGCTCTGCAAAAAATGTCATAATGCTATGTTTAAAGCGGCGGCCGTCTCGTGTCCCGTTGCCTGCACATTATTGTGGAAAGGTGACTACAGGGGTGTTATTCCATGTCTGCAGGACTCTAATAATGTTAATAATCATATTTACAAACTCATAAACAGGTTTTCTACGCTAAAATATTCAATTTATTAAAATTATCGTGGTTGGGTCTGGAGCCCATTAACCGCAGTAAACAAGGGACGACTGTAGTGCTAAAAATAATAAAACATTACTTTGTTTATGACATGATTATGATGAATAATTATGTCATAAACAAAATAATCATTAATTAGTTAAACATTTTATACATGTTTTTATAGAGTGCTGTTTACCCTACCGGTCAAAAGTTTGTACACACCTCATTCATAACTGAGTACAAACAGTTTGAAATGTAACCACAATGTTTAATATTGAACATGGTGGAACATTATTTGGGTGATGTTGGCGGGCTGGATGGCTGCCTGCCTATTGAGAACCCCGGTGTATAGTACACTTCAGAGAATTCACTTACGTTTGACAGCGTTGAGGACCCTGCTGTCCAGGGGTTTCCTACTGGGGTCACTGGTCGAGGAGCGGATACCAGTCCCACAGCTGTTGGCTAAAGTGTTTCTGCAATGTGGGAGGATCAACACCAGGGGGCAGAGTCAGCATCAGGCCAAATCACAAAGCAAACACAAACATGTGAAGACACACTGCAAACCGCATTGCACAATGTGGCCACAGATGGAGTGTGAAAGTGGCTTTTGTGACAACAGCACAAGTGTTGGGAGTCGCAAAGGGCTCTTAAAAGATTCATACAAAGCATTGTGCTCGTCTTACCTATCAAAGAATGTCGCTAAGAGACGACGCAACAAGACTTTGTGTTTGATTCCAGCGCAGAGATGACAGTTCATGAGTTGGCCTCGAGTCATGAACACCTGTGTACCTGTGTGGAAGGAGGGGGGGAAATAAAGCATGTTATTTGCCTTTAAGCAATCTCTATTCTCTCTCTCTCTGTCTATCCTAAGCAGACAAAAGGAACTCCTTAAATTCACGCATTTTTCATTATACAGAATAAAAAATCCATTGCAACTCGCTCAGAAATGAGTCCTGGGAGACGCTATCACTAGCGCAAATGACAAAGAAAAAGAAATGAAAAGAGGAGTACAAATGCTGATTGATATATCACAGCCTATCATATCAGGAACAGTGGACCCTCAAAGATCGGATGAAGTGCAAAAAGAAGTTGGAGATACATGCTTTTGAATGGTAATTTGGATCTTCTCTCTCAAAAAGTCCGATATTTAGGAACATACTGGGAATACAGGTATTCTGCAGCCGCAACCAAAAGTAATTAGTTTCGTTTTCCAATGCTTCTTTAAAAATGGAATGTTCATTTGTGACTGTCAACATTTGCACACAAAAAAAAAGCGTTGGTGTGACTTACCACACAATAAAGACAATGAAATTCATTACTTTTCTTCAAATTAGGCACAATACAATCAACTGTTTTTGAAATGCTGCATTGTAGAGAACAATGTCAAACAGAAAAGGCTTGCTTTTTGTCGCATGATGATTAAAAAAAACAAAGGTGCACAACAAAGGTGCAGCTACTCATCACTGACTCCTTTGAACATTTTATTTCTAGGGTCTTAAGTTGTAATCAGCTGATGAACAGACGATGTCAGTTTAACGTTTTTTTCCAATTGCTTCTAAAAAAAAATGTCTCGCTCCCATTTCTTCTTTTTGCATTTTGAAGCTCTACTTACTTATGATCTAACAGGGCAAAACTTAAATTCTTGCCATTTTTCAACTGGTCTTAAAAGTTTGAGAAGAAGTGTATCTCGACAATGTGTGCAGTGCCTACCAGCAACTAGTTCCAGCTTCTCTCCGGGGTCGCCCTCCGTGTAGAGCTTAGGGTGGCAGCGATAGCCTATCTGGCTGATCAGGCTCGCGGGCAGCGCCACCAGGTCCCGACGAATCAGCACGCAGTTGCGGTTCTCCAAGGCCAGGGGCACTCCTGCCATGTCGGGCTTTTCCGGGACTGGGGAGAGTGATGGGAGTAAGTTGAGGACACATTTCGATTTGATTTGCAAATTTTCCAGCTATGAAAAGGATAGGAATAGGACTGTGGAAATCGGTCAAATCCTCCCTGGGTGGCATGTACAGTCTCTGTGCCTCCATATTAACATGTGGTAGAAAAAAACCAAGAAAAAAAAGTGTAGCAGTGATAGCGAGTTTGCTGTTGGTCACAATGTACCCAACCCCTCCACATGCACACTGCTGCTTTTTCAAGACATGTCACATCCATGATTTATGAAGGGTTAAATAATGTAAATGTAATGAAATGGATGTGCATCTTGATTTTTTTCCCCTTCTCCCCGCACAGTGCATAACATGTCTGAACAAGGAACAAATATGCAGACGACGTTCCAAAAAAGCTGACATTTACGGTTACGTACACCCGCAAGTATTTCTGCAAGTCATGCTGCGTTTTAGTTTGAAATTTGGCCAGACATCAAATGAATTTCCTCCGGCGGCGTGAGCCAAAGTCAAGCAGAGAAAATATTGCACTTAGCAAAAGCCCACACACAGCGTATATAAGAGACCAATGTGTCTTAATAGCATCTGCTGAAATGACTTGTTTATTCTAACCTACAGATGACTTTACACTACATAACGTGACAAATCTAATCATATTAAAACAGCACTGAAACTGTTGTTAACACAGGCTTTCAGATAGCTAACAGGGTCTTAAACGTGGCTAATTGTTGCTATTAGGCAGCTAACAGGCTAAAGTACAGATAACAGTGGTTAACAGATCGTTAAAAGAGGTATAACAATGCTATGTTCAGCCTCAAGCCTCAACACAGTTAACAAGCCTTGACTGGCGGGGCACCACTGAAGCTGGAACCGCCATTGCACACCAATGGCTAAAAACCAACCAAAACCCAAGTTTTCCTATGGGAAACTAGACCAGTAAGGTAGCGGTGCGAATACTCACTCCCAAAGGGGTTCGCTGAACGCCCATAGATGTGACTGTAGCCGTCCTCTGCGATCCCGTCATAGGGCTCCTCCTCAAACTCTTCATCTTCGTTCTGGTACGACGTTGGACTGTCAGTCGTGGGCAGACTGGATTCACCAGGACTTGATCTTTCACCTCCCGCCCCTCCTACTGCTCCGACGCCCCCAGCTCCCAGTAGGTGGTAAGGGGGTACGCCAGGGATGGTGGTACCTCCCGCCGTCGTGTAGAACAACGAACTGGCCCTCGCCAACCGACTCCCCAGCTCTGAGGACGAGATTTTGCTCTGCGTTGATGGTAGTGTGAGCGGCGTGGGCTCACCCCCCTCTAGTTTAATCTTCCGCGGTGGCAGGACTAGAGACGGAGACCAGCCGGTGTTGGCCAAAAGGGCGGCCACCGCCAAGCCGCTGCCATTATTGCAAGGACTCTGTGGCTCAGACCCAGTCTCTTCCAATGAACCCGCTGTCTGCGAGTCACAGTGGGGTGAGTTGGCCTTGAACATCAGGTCCATGCCTCTTTCCACTATGTGCTGGATTTGAAGGTAGCCCGCAGTGTACATGACCACCAGCTGTTCGCTTGCCGCCATGGTTAGCTTCCCCGTGTAGCAGAAAGACAGGATCTGCTCGAAGCAGGCCGGTGTGACCGAGGAGGGCAGCTCGAACTGGGTCTTGGTGGAGGTGCTGAAGAGGTCGCGGAAGTAGAGGCTGCTGGCGGCCAGGACGGCCCGGTGGGCTTTAAAAGCCTGGCCTGTTTAGAAACACAGAATACAGAAGAGGCCCAGCAAGGGTGTTCAGGAGCCAGTGATAATTTATTGTTAAGAATTAAGTTGACTGTGTGGCATCGTTTATCACTTAAAGCTGCAAGATTGCAGTTTGTTGATTAATCGCCTCTTGATTCGGTCTGGACTAGAAGAAGGACAAATTATTTAATGGCAACATAAAGTGGAAAGAAGTCAAAGTCATACAAGAGGGCATGAATATGGTTATAAATGTGATTGATTGTGCGGAATTGTTTGTTTAATCGTGTGTTGAAGCAACTGAGGCAAAATGCACAACTTGGCTGCAACCAGCAGATGTGCTACTGATTCAGCTCAACTAGTTTGCTGTCTAAAAAACAACATCAGCTGTGGGAATGTAATATTATTTAATAGCACGATACAGTGTCGCACAAAATCTGGAGATCAAACTTTCATCATAGGAGACAAGGGATGGCTGTAATAATATTCATTCATTTTGACTTTCAAATTAATTGTGATTGAAAGTTGACAAAAAAACTGTCCGTGTTTTTCTGCGGAACACACCTTTGACCAGAATGGAGACATCACAGTAGTGTCCCAACAAGCGCTGCTCGTTAAGGGAGCCCAGGACCGTGGCTCCAAAGTTTGGGATCTCCACATGGAGCAACTGCGACATATTGGACCAGGAGACTTCTGCTATTGACTGCAGAAAGCGCCAGGGAAAGGAGTCTGTAAAAAAAAAAAACACAACACAAGAAATTAAAAGCAAGAAAAGGGCCGGAAAATGCATGAAAGACGAAAAGATGCCGCACGGGAAGTGATTAAGCAAATCTTAAAAGAAAGCAGAGATAACCACGTGTTACGGATGTGTGAAAGAAAGATGGATGTGCAGATGAAAGACAAAAGGAGGGGGGAAGTCAGTCCACTAAATATAGAGCTTCGCTGAGTGTATATGAGGCCAACGTCAAAGTTACTGCATCAACTCCGAGGAAGCGTGGCCTCATTCCGAGTATTGCCCCTTAATGGATCGACCGCACCGCATAAATCAGCATCAACAACAACAACTTTTTTTTGGAGGGGAATTGCAGTGGAACCTCTGAGGTTGAACGCAATTCGTTGTAGGATGCCAGTTTGTTTGGCTTTCCAATAGGAAGCATTTGGAATAAACTAGGCAAACTATAACCTGCAGGCTGGACATTTCAATATTTTTTTTTTTAAACCTGTAAACGGGTCATTACGGTAGTCATAACGACTACGTCACAGCAGCTCCAGGAAGAGGCTGACACAAAGCAGAGTGGGTCTGTGTACAAAGGACATCGAGCCCGTGTAGCGGAGAGGTTCGCAGGAGCAAGCTTTCTAAGACAAAGTTGGACAGAGAAGTGATATTTTATATTTTAATGCATGTTTTTGATTGTCGAGGAGGTTGCCTGGAAAGTAAACAAGGAGGGACATTCACAAACTCTTGATATTCAATGTTTTATACAGTAGTTCAATGCTCATATTGTAAATCCTCCATCCTTTACTCATGTAGTACATGTTGGAGTGGCCTTTTACTGTGACCAGCCTAAAGCACACCTGTGCAATAATAATGCTGTCTAATCAGTACCTTCATATGCCACACTAACGGATTTGTGAACAATGAGAGAAACAGACCTTTTTCCTCTATAGAAAAAGTTTTAGATCTTTAGTTAAAGCTCATGAAAATGGGAGCTAAAACAAAAGTGTATAAAGTCTCATGAGATATGGTAAAACCATGCATGACCAGGATTTGAACTCAAAAGTTGTGCCTCTTTTCGCGGTGTGATTTTTTTTCCCAAAAATTAGGCCAAACGCTACAACCTCAATGGGCATTCAACTGTTGACATACAGAGGCATCAAAGTGGGGCCCGAGGGGCAATTTTTGCACCATGCTTGTTTTTTATTGACCCTCGGCATATTGTAACAATGAAATTAATTTAATGTCATTTACTTAGTTTTAACATGTTGGCCACACAGTCTGGAGAGCTGGAAGATCTGGGCTTGAATCTCCGTTGCATGTCCTCCTCATACATGCGTGAGTCTTCTCCGGGTACTAAATTGTCCATAGATGAGAATGTGAGTGTGAATGGTTGGTTGTCTATATCTGCCCGACTGACTGGTGACCAGAGTGTACCCCACCTCTCGCCCAAAGTCAGCTGGAATAGGCTCCAGCATATACCCCCGCGGCCTTAGTGAGGAGTAAGCAGCATAGAAAATGGATGGATGAATAGCTGATAGGGGCAAGTACTTACATTGTACATTGTCATATGCTATAGCTCTTCTAGCCATGGCTAAGTTGCAATACTCGTCCCTTGAAGGGGCTTTAAAAAAAACCAATTACAATTACACACATGAATAATTATTAATAAGATATATTATTAAATATTACACCAACTGCTACACAAAGGTAAGGTGTTTTGTTCAGCTGGCACATACTGTAGTGATCCTTTCATTTTTCTGTATGCATTGCTGGAAAAAGTTTGGACACCCCTGCTCTACTGTATATAATATTTTATTAATTATTATATATATGATTCTCTTTCATGATGACTTCTTCATTATGCCTTGGAAGATATTTCACAGTCTCACACAACATTATCCATGACCACAATTTGAACTCTCAAGTTTTCTTAGACTTTTCAAAGAATTAGGTCAAAATTGTGGGGTTCGACTCTTTTATATTCCTATTTTTATGATCATGTATTTATGTTTTAGGTCTTGAGATATACTCCAAAGTCCCGCGACACAACACGCAAGACCATGATTTAAAATGATTGAATTTGTTTCTAATTTTAGAAACCATAATTAAACCATAAATGTCAAAAACATAAAAGTTTTGTGCGACAAATAGAGGTTTTCCGAAGATTCATGTCAACCTCAGAGGGCATTCGTCTTTAGAGGTTCCACTGTGTATTTCATTTCGAGCGGTTTCTCCAAGCAAATTTGTACCAGTCTCCCTCACATGAACTTTGTAGCATTGTTTCCTCTCCTCAACAACCTTCTCTCACACACACACACACACACACACACACACACACACACACACACACACATAGTATATATACCAGTTTCATTATTGAGCAATGCTGCAGCGCAGTTTCCAGGAATACAAACTGGAAAAAAAATATGTCACCGCCTCTCTCACATACTCCCTCTCTTTCCTACTTCATGCACACACACATTCACTCTGGCTTACTTACATAAAACTATGCATGCCTAAACACACACACACACACACACACACACACGCACGCACACGAGTCTGCATAGGGAAATGACTGTGTATTTTGGCACGTAAGCACTTACTCACCTGGGGAAAGCAGCACATAACAGTCTCTCCCTCCCTCCCTCTTTTTTTCGTGCTCTCTCGTGCACTAATGCAGAAAAACGTGCTCAGACAGTCTTCGTAGTCAATCTACAGGCTGCAGACAAACCGGTGGCGAGGACCCTGAAGTGGAGTTTGATGCGCGGCGACGTTCCTTATATTCTCAATAAAAAAAGACAGCATTCTCTCTGCTGTGTGACTGACTTTTCCGTGTCTTCCGTATCCTCGGAAGCTCCATTCTGTCCGCTCGCTGTCAGTTGTAGCGCTGCCTCAAAGACTCCCTCTGCCTGCCTGTCATTATCTCTCTGTTCCTCTCCCATCTCCCCCGTCCTCCTCCTGTGAGGGTCGGATTCAACAAGTGCCAGTGCAGAGAGAGAGAGAGAGTATGTGTGATAGAGAGACCAGTGTGAATCAATGATGAAAGGAGTGGGAGGTTTACTTGTGTGTGTGTGTGTGTGTGTGTGTGCGTGCGTGTGACTGTGTGTCCGATCAATGCAGTATCTATACGTCGCAGAGAGTGGGAGGGAGAGAAAAACACAGGCTACAGTTACAGACTGAGACAGAAAGTGGGCAGAGCTGGAGAGAATCAAGAGGGGAGGAGGAGGTGGTGTGGGGACGTGGGGCTGGGGGGTGGGGAGGGGGTCGTTGAGACAGACTGAGAAAGTCGTTTAAGGACAGTACGAGGAGAGAAAGACAATTAGGTTGAGGCAACTTGGGCCACTCGGTCTCCTGGATGAGACGTGCATTCGCATGGGATCTTCACATGACCGCTCCCGTTATCTCAATACAAGCGACTGTCTATATTATTGTTGATTTAAACAGAAACTTAGAAGTATCATTCATGGTATATAAGCAAGCGGCAATACTATCTAATCAACAAGAGGTTTTAGCACAACTGAGGTCTCCGAATCGAGGAGACGGAAAATGCAGCTGAGATGCATTTTTTCCTATATGGTCATACTTCCTATATGCCATATTTTTTAAAAGATGCACTTGGTAGAATGTAGATAAGTAGATTTCTCAAAATGTTATGCTGGTAAAACACAAAAAATAAGTCCAAGGCCAAAGCACTTACAAAAGTGAAGTATTTGTGCACATTTCTCAAAACTATTTATTATTATTCTGACAAGTACACCACACAGTGACACTGTTATTAAACCCAAAAGTTTGACCCCATCAGTGGGATTGACTTGGAAATTCTCACACAGATCAATGGGCTCTACAGAACACCTGCTGTAACTTTAGGCAACTGGAAAATGGCCGCCATCAAGTAAAACATCTTTGCAGGCACACAGGAAGGATTTAGCAACCAACTGTCCACAAGTCACTGATCATTTGTCTATTGATTACAAAAGTGTGCAAGCAGGACTTCCATATAATTTTGAGAACAACCCTGAAGTTGTATTCAACGTATTCAAAAGGTCCCTCCATCCATCTTCTATGCCGCTTATCCTCACTAGGGTCGCGGGTCTGCTGGAGCCTATCCCAGCTGACTTTGGGCGAGAGGCGGGGTACACCGTGGACTGGTCGCCAGTCAATCGAAGGGCACAAATAGACAACATTCCTATGGACAATTTAGAGTCGCCAATTAACCTAACCCGCATCTCCATACAGAGATGCCCAATGGAGATTCAAACCCAAATCTTGCCGATATCCTGACTGTGTGGCCAACATGCAAACCGTGCGGCCCTATGCAAGAGGTCATAAACAGGTTTTCTACATACTCACTTATCAAGGCTGGGTCTTGAACCAATTAACCACGATAAACAAGGGATTACTGTATAGCACATCTAAAACAACCCCAGTTGACCAAACTGCTGCACAGAAATAAAAATAAAATTACACAACACCCAATGAAGTGTTGCTGAAACAGTTGACAGTGAAACTGTTAATAAAATTGAAAATCCTCTCGCTCTCATGTAGTATTGTACTTAGGAAAAACAGACGATCAATTTTATCTGCTGTTTCAGCAAATTCAGACAGTCGTAAATTGTACTAATCTCCAGTCCTGTAGTTGTGGGTAAAATCACATTATTAATAAGTTAATAAGATATGCTTTCGACAGTTGTAATTTGCAGTCACCTCCAGTCCTGTAGGTGGCATCAAATCATAATCACCATGTTGCAAACTAACAAACATAGCAGCGAGGCAGAGGAACCAACAATAAAAGTATGTACATCTTCAATGTTCCTAACAGAATAGTGGTATACCACTGCCAGCCCACCGTGCGATACATACAGTAGTCTGCAAGGGCCAACACAAAGAGAAGGTTGAGTAAAAAGAAAGTATGAAAAAAAGGCCTGAGACTCTATTAATCATCAAGACATCAAATCGTGCAACTTCTGAAATCCCTGTTTGACACAAACATGTCAGGAGAGAACACGTCACTTCTTCTTGATGAAGCAAAGTTGCATTTTTTTTTTTTTTTGCATATGACTCCCTCCAATGACCGATTACAAGAGGGGTGTCCAAAGCGCGGCCCTAGCAGCTTGTTTTGCCCACAGTATATTGTAAAAATACAGTACATGTCTTGATTATTGACATATTATAAAAGATATCATTTGCTTGTTACCTAGGCTACGTTCACACTGCAGGGTATGATGCCCAATTCAGGCTAGTATCGGCGATTCCGATCCGATACTATGTGCAAATTCACCTCATGTGTCTGGTAAATTTTCAAAAGTGTGTACAGTATTTCAAATCATATCAAAGAATACAAGACATCATAGTTTATTTTAAACCTTGAAGTATACTGAGGTAGTGGGGTGATAAGAAAAAACAAAAGACAAAAAATCATATCTGAAGTATCACTATTTTGATTTCAGAATCGACTTTAGAGCGTATAGAGCTGGTATCGGAAGGACGGATATTTCCGCACATTGCCAGGGTGCTCCCCTTAAAACGCGGCAATGTGGCTATTTCCAGGATTTTGTACAACCGCAGTCAATATTTTCTCAACCAAATGATTCCATGTAGGAGATAAAGACGAAAGAGGGCAAGAATTTTGGCTGTGGCAGTTTGTTGACAACTTGCTGCCACGTCTGTTCAAGGAGTGTGTGGGTGTATGTCGGAAGCAGGAGTGGTGAGACATGACGAGAACTGCTTCATACCTTTTAAAAATAATTTTCGAACGAGAATTACAACTTTTGTCTACATCGGTGAGTACCTTTATCCGAGTCTTGCTCGATAAACCACGACTTTCGATGAATGCCTACATCCGTGAGTACCTTTGACGTCTCGGTAATCACGGCAATACGCGCCTTTCGATGATGTGTAAGTCGGATATATGCGAGCTGACCGTTCATACCGCAGTCGCATCGCATACGTATCGGATTTATATTCACATATGAGTCACATTTGAAAAAAATCACAAGTGTGCTGTTCACACTGACATTAAAAAAATCAGATACAGGTCACATATGAGCAAAAACTTCGGAATTGACCTGCAGTGTGAACATAGCCCTAGACAGAAAGGTTGCAGAACAGATAGATTTTTGACAGGCTCTAACAACGTCCAGGACAGAACAATATGAAATACAGACATAACCAACAATGTTACCAAATGAAAAAAAAAAAAAGTTAATATGTGGGTGTTTTCTTCAGATAGCTTAGCATATATTGGCCTACATTGGATTGGTTTCAGCATCCTTAATGCACAAAATGTAACAAAGTGGCCCCCGCATCATTCAGTTTTAATGTATGCGACCCTCGATGGAAAAACTTTGGACAGCCCTGGATTAGAGGCAATACTGTTACATGATTTTGTAGTGCATGTGCCATTTAGTCAGTCATCTGGAAGTAGTACCAATCTTAGCGGACAATAGTTTATTTATTTTTTTTTTTTTAAGTTGGCTTACTCTTGAGTAAGTGTTGCGTGTTTACTCTGAATCATGCAGAAGACCTTTTTACCAAACACCTACACGCGTACGGACAGAAAACACTGTAAACAAGCATGACTTAAGCTTGTATTTCTGCACAAATTCATCAACTGAGAAGATTAAAAGTCACGCCTCAGTTGCTTGTGTTTTCCGTTGTTAGTCGACACGCATCTGAGGAGAGGGGACAGGAGACAAGATGTTGCGTGTTCAGAGTCGGAGACGGAAAGACAATCCCAGACAAGTAATTCATTAGGTATACCAGTATGATACACAGATTTGAACATTCTGAGGTTTTGGATGAGGCTGCTTACATGCTAAGATTTACAACTTTTCAGCCTTCCAGGGAAACTGATGCAGAGCAAGTGCTGAAAAAATGTATAGTGGAAACTTTTAAGCCCTTGAGGTTGCAGAATTCTACTCCCAAGCTACCTCAACTATCTCGGTTGAGCAAGCATCAAAAGCCTGCTTTGCTTTGTCTTTTTGTTTGACATTTATTCTAAAAGAAGCGGCTTTAAGAATATACATACACAGGTTATACTGTATTTACAAAATAGACAAGGTCACTTTTATTCAGGTTAAGGTAGGGTAATTGGTTCCCGACTTGACGGCGGGAAGTAGGAGTCAATAATAATAAATGCAATATTTTCCATAATTAGAGCATAGAAGACCCGTTTATGACTTTCAAACTCGATTTTTACCATTATTAGAGCCCCGTAGACATAAAATAACACGCCCACAGTCCCCTTTACACTACTATTATTCTTTGTTTACGACACATTGCTCAACTGTAATAATGGGCAGGCTACGGGATCACTTCAGGGGCACAAGAGACGTTCGTTGCTTTGAACATAGCATGCTACCGAGCTAACCAGTTAGCCTCCAATTTATTTATTCTAAACTTAAGGATGGGTTTCAAATGCAGTGTGGGTAGAAGGACAACGTAAGAAGCCCAAAACTTACCACTTCCACACGCAACGGAAGGAAAACATTTTTCACTCTGTCATGTCGGATATGCCATTGAGTGTGGAATACGCTGTTTACGTTTCATGAGGTGTACCGTTTTGTCAGAGTTTGGTCAAAGTACATGTTTTGAATGCAGCAAAGTGCGTTTGGTGAACAGTGAGGTGTTATATTTGGGGAATCACGGCAGCTGGAACACATTTCCACCGTTTCGCATTATTTAATTGTCTTTGTCACAAACATTTTCATGTCACAAAATGACAATGTGCAAACGGGCTGAAATTGACATCAGGTCGTGTTTTATACACAACAGGCACGAAAAAAGTATTTGATTGTGTAGCACACGACACACGCTGCTAGCGAGTGCACACCAACAGGACAAAGAAACTGAATGACTGACAGGAGGGTTCACTCATACTGTTCATTCCACTATAGAACCAACACACATGCCCAGGTGTTGAGACAGATGCACAGAGTGAGCTCTCTTGTTATCCAGCCTGTTTGGTAAAGCCAGAGGAGGAAAACAAAACACGAACGCACATGTCAATTTATCGAGACCGGCAAAATTATGGAGTTTGTTTTTATTAATCTTGCGGTTAAATGATTTATTGATTATTGTGACATGACTATGTGAAGGTAATATAATCTAATCTCATGCCTTATCAGTGTATCATTACTGACGCGTAGTGGCCAGAATTCTACATATAACTTGTCTTTCAATATTTTTTGACTAGCAATCGGCCAACCATTGT
The DNA here is from genome assembly GCF_027744805.1 of Dunckerocampus dactyliophorus. Lineage (NCBI taxonomy): Eukaryota > Metazoa > Chordata > Actinopteri > Syngnathiformes > Syngnathidae > Dunckerocampus > Dunckerocampus dactyliophorus. The sequence continues at coordinate 16,888,888 of NC_072835.1, read as the reverse complement.
CAACCACAAAACAATGATCATTTATTAATTTTTGATAAACCGAGGGAGCAGTGATCAAACCGTGATGTAGAGCAGGATGACTAAGTTATTTTTATACTTACGTGACAATGAAGGACTGATTTGATGTCTTATGTCAGTGGTTAACCGACATTTACACTTACGTGGCAGTTAAAAATGCGACAGAAAACTGTCATGATGGAGATGATGGTGAAAGTTGGACTTTTTTTTTCGTAAAATGTTTTATAGACAATGCTGATCAATTCCTTTCAATTCCAATCACAACAAAAACACATCTCCCCTGGCTCGTACTAATGAAGCCTGCAGCCTGCAGAGACACCTGTGTGCAGTGTCGTGTCTTGCTCTAATGCCTTAGGTGGTGTCCCCCTCCTCCTTTTCTTCACACTGCACAGGCGTGTGGAACTGTTATGCATTTGTGAGAGCGATGTAAAGTTTGCATCCTGCAATACATGCCACGAAAACTATCTTGCGGGGGCAGCACGTTAAATTGCTTCAATACGGCATTTGAAGAACAAACACTTGATGAGTATGATGACCTTCCGAGGCTCACAGTGCAGAAAAAGTCAAACGGCAAGTCTCCTGTATGTGCGTGACAGTCAGAAGGCTAAGCACATAAACCGTAAAATAATTCAATTCACCGGACTAGATGACGATTCTCAGCGGTGAAAGACACCGTGCCCCGCAGGGTGCTCTCTCACTTGGAGCACCGCTACCTGGAAGGTAATATTTCACAGACATAGGCCTGCAAAAGCTCCATCAGACTATATGTACTCTCACATCAAAAGTCTCCCATCATCCTGAAGTTTCCCAAGTGATATACTGTATGTTCTCTTGAAAAAGTAAGGAAAACAGGAATTGTCCTAAATTTCCCACCCTCTACGGTGCTTCTGGCCAATAGCAGTCATCATAAATGAACTGAAAACTTAAAGTTAATCCATGTGATTGGTATCTGTATCGACCGACCACCGCAGCTTCAAAACGGGGTTTTTTCCTAGGGGAAACCCTGGCGCACCCCTAGTTTTCATGTTTTCTTATGAGGAAAAGTGCTTGCAAACAAGATCAAATCAGATTGTAGGTGTGGGAAACTTGCTCGTGGGCCATATATGTCTCGTGAGAGGACTTGATCCGGCCGGCCCCCCATTAAATACTACCAACTCCCAAATTGGAATCAACTAATGCCCATTATAACCTTGCATCATATTTTGTCCTAAATTTACTATAACCCTCGGAGGAAAACCAAAATGACCTCTCATTGGAAAAAGGTTCTCCACCCTTGCCTTGGAGGTTCCACTGTAATCTGGACATTAGGGCACATACAGTATTTACCTCAGAGGAGGTGAAAGTTGTGCACAACTTTCTCTTCCTGCAGAAAAAAGCAGTGAATGCAGCTTTTTGAAAGAGCTTTGGCCTGGCACTTTGATATCTGCACAGCACACATAGGCTCACATGAGCGAGCAGGCACAAAAGGCACAGTCAAACGCAGGAGGCACAAATCCGCTAATACAATCAGACATATACAACACACACACACACACACACACACACACACACACACACACACACACACGCCACCCTCCCTCCTCCCTCGTCATGTTCTTTTATAGACACACAGTCACGTCATCTCCCTGTGCACACTCAGGAATGCACACTCTTGTTTGTTGGCGTGTCTCCGTGAACCTGCTCGTCCATCCATCAGTAACCGTGACTATTGTCCTCACGTTACCCCTTTGCCCACCCTTCTTGCTCCCTCTCTCTTTCTTTCTCTCTCTCTCCCTCTCTCCTTGCCTGCATACCACGTCGCCACTGTCTCTCTGCCAATTAATGCACAGAGGGCTGCATTGCAGTGAAGTTGGCGCACAGTACAGACTCTACAGACATGCATGTTCGTGCCAGCCAAGCCGAGTGAGAGGAGAAGGGAGGGTGGGTGGCGATGGGGGAGGAGGGGAGAAGGGCGGGTAGAATATGTTGAGTCAGGCAGACAGGACAGGCCGAGCACTTGCACATATACATACAGCCGCATATTCACTGTAATATATGCAGGGAATGAATCGACAGTGGCGCGTATGCATGCGCCAACATAAACATGCAAATTGCCAGCTCCCTCCTGTCTGCATTAAATATAAATCCCACATATGCCTGATGAAACATAAAAGGGCATGAACCCCCCTCCTCCCCATACACACACACGCACTTCAAAACCTACGCCGCATCAGCCCGTGTCCTCATTTTGCCGCCCTGTGTTTGCACCTCCAACTTTTTCTTACCCCGGAGTTTTGTGTCTCGCCACCTCGAGACGGTTGCGATGCTGCTGCTGCTGCCAAGTCGTCTTCCATTGTCGGTTACATCAGTTTTAATCAAGGACTCCATACCTACGCACGGCTGTTAATCACTGTAGCAGCAGTTCCAGGCATATTTGAATAAAATGAAGACGGGGAGACAATTCGCCAGATGGCACACGCACACACGTACGTACAATACATGCTGATTTGAATAACTAACACAAGGACAGAATCAGTACATAAGACCCTGAGATTCCAAAGCAATAATTGTTCACAGGTAGAATTTTGACGTTGACACAGCGACGATATCAGAGCTGGTGTCCTGGTGTGATGTCTAAAATTCTTGTCGGACAGCGACAAATGTTTGCGACCCAACAAAGGGAATCTCAGGTGTTAAAGGTGTAGTGCGTTCTAGCCTTGATGCTGAAATTTTGACGGTTTTAAAGGTGCTTTTAGTAAGCCGTGCTGGGAACACCCTATTTTGTGTGCATAGTACAACAGCAACATTATGCTTGGTTAGCCTATTTGCCAAAAAAAAAAAAAAAACTTCTGTCTGTAGCTGACTGATGGATGGATAGTTGGCAGAGCTCCAGGCTGTATTTTAAGATATGCTGCAAATCTTACTTTTTTCCAGGCTCATCTTGTCAGGGTCAGGTCAGAGATGGCATCGTGTCCATGAGGAAGGAGGTTTTTTGTCATGAAACCCAGAAATTCAAAAGCAAGCATTTGAGTGGTCTTCTATCAAAAATGGAGCAAACAAGTGAGGGAGATGAGATTTTTTTTCCCCCCCACATTGGGTGCTCATAAACAGGTCCCACGGACATGTATTACTGTTAGAACAACATTAAAAAGTCACTTTTGCACAAAAGGGGACCTTTACATTTTGGTCTGGTTATTTAAATACAGCAAAGAAAATAGCTTTAGTGTAGTTATAAAAGATGGCAACAAGAATATGTATGGGCTGGTTACCAGTTTCAACGTACACCACAGCATGAAAAAGTCAGTTTCAAAACCACAAAAATTGTGCGTCATACCGTTCGAATGAGAGAAAGTGGAGGTCCATCGTGGCCATTACGTGGAAATACTTTGTCACGTCCTGTGTTTTTCCTCGCAGTTGCAACTGAGCTTTGATGTGTTGAAACCACACGTTGTGTGCTCTGTTGCCAAAAGTCAGGCATAGATAGCACCAGCGTTAGCTGCCTCGTTAGCATTGAGCGGTGCCGGTACGGCCGCGCTCTTGTCGCCATTGTCGGTCGACATATTACTCACGTTGAGGATTACCAAATGTGTAGACGTGATTCAGAACGAGACAAAGAGTCGAGGATAAGTGGTATAACCCCGTTTACTCTCCACTGAACATGACCTGGTAACAGAAGTTTCTGGAAAGCTGACCTGCCACTATGAAATAATAACGTTAACAATGTTTTTTTTATTATTTATGTTGTGACTAGGGATGTCCGATGCCACTCCTTTGTGGCATCAATAAAGTTCTTATCTTAGCCATATGAGTAGATCAAATACACTGTTTCCTAAGTATATTAGTGCGTGTGCGAATGTATAAATGAGAGGCATTTGCTTAAATTTCTTTGTACAAAGGCGCTTTATGATAGTAAGTACATTTATTTGTATTCACTTCCAGCGCAGCCTTGCCACATCCAATATGGTGGTGACGTTGACGTAAGGCTCAGCGCTCGATGCGGCGTCTACGTATATGTTTTTTGTTTTTTTTTAGCTCTTTCTTTAAAGACACTGTGAGTAAGAATGCTAACCACGATTTCTATGGCGCTAGTAAATTCATTGTGAGCTCTGTTGTTACTCTTGATTGCCAAATAAAGAGTTACTTCTTTCTCACATGCTTGTAAGCAGCACCTATGCTGGCCGATATCACATTTTTATGCCAATATTGGGCCGATAATTATTGGTGGCCGATATTATCGGACAGCCCTAGTTGTGACCTTTTTGAGTCACTTGATTGCATTTATTTTTACATTTTGCTTTTGTTTTTTTATTCCCAAGAAAGTATTTGTGCTGTGTCTTGACTTGCAGTAGATGGAACTGAGAACTGCATTTTATTTATTAAGAGTTCAGTTATGTTTTGTTATTTATTTTAAATCCCTATGTTCCACTTTCATCGTGTTATAGTGTATTGTTTAAAAATGACTTTTGACTTCATTTTCAATGTAAATATTTCAAAATAAGACAATTTAGAGCTGTAATTATAATACTGTAAAACTGTGATATTTTTGCCCAAGGATATCATACCACCAGAATCTCATACCGGCCCATGCCTACTGTATTTGAGAACCAAGATATGACAAAAATGGACCCATTTACTTTAGGAATCTGAGGGTATCGTTCAATCTACACTGTAGCGGTGGCTAGGAACAATATGGCGAGAGTTGAGGTGCTCAATTAAGCGTTTAAAGCCGACTTGGGCTGATCATCTGTTCTGTTATAGCCAATGACTTCTTGTAGTCCCGTGACACTTTCTTACTCTTTGCAAATGTGTCAAACAGCGGTAGATGTTTCAGGAAGCCGTGGTGTTTGCGAAAATCCTTCAAATGTGCAATGGGTTTGGTCGTATTCTATTTCCCCGGTGCTGTGCCACCACGGGAAACTTGTGCATAGCAAGTGTTGCACTAAGCTGCAACGTCTTTTTCGGACTTTTACAAAAAATACACACGGCCGACATCACTCCTACTCCATGCTTAACACGTTAGCACACGTGGTTGCTGTGATCACTTGGGCTCTATCTGGCCACTGGTGGATGACCGTGCTGGGGCGCTTGTACCGGAGTGCCAATATAGGAGATTTTAGATGCAGGCTGATATCATCTGATACTCGTTTTTTTGCTGATATCGGCTCGATATCTTATATCAATATCGGATCGGTACACCCCTACTCTCCATTTTTCTCAACTGCTTCTGGCACGATTAATCAATAAACAATGGCACACAATCAATTATTATGCAAATCTCTACACCTGGGTTTGAGAGAGTATCATTTTAACGTTAAGTCCAGTATTGTGGGTTTAGTTTGTAACTTAACTATCTTTGCAAATGCCGCTCTCTTCAATTGAATCTCATTGGAATGTGCAGGTGTACCTAATATTGTGCCCTGTGAGTGTGCATTTCAAAACAGAAAGATGGACAAAAGTGCTGACACAGATGAAGTTTGTTCCAAAGTCCAGTGGGCTGCTTGTTTATTTCCCTCTATACAATCTCAATGTGAACAATGGCCGCATTATAAATATTCAGATCCTGCAGTTGTTCTCATGTCTAAAGTGTACCAGACAACAGATTCTATCCACGTTGAGACAGCAACGCTCCCTGGCAACAGTTCTACCAATAGGGACTGAGCGGGTGTCTGCCTGTCTGAGTATCATTATGGGATGTTGAGAAAAAGAGAGAGAGGGTGAGAGAGGCTGCTTATCACTGCTCAGAACGAAACATCACTCTCGCCGCGTATAGAAACTCGCAGGCTGAAGTTGTCTGCACACGGCGAGGATCAAAATCATCCTTTTCTTAAAAGAAAAAAAAAATCTCTCCATGATTCACAGTTATGTAACAAACAGACAGCTATGAAATGATCTGTACTGGGCAGATTTTTGTCTGGTATCTTTCCACTGAAAACGTACTTCTCCTGTAACTTAAGGAGGAAAGCTGAATTCTATGTGGGGAAAAAATGGACAAAGTGAAAATAAAGTTATATAGCAGTCGGGCTGGATGATGCATAACCTTAAAGTTTTATCATCCGTTAAATGTAATCGTAAATATTAAAGTGGCAGTAAACAAAACGGTTTGGGTTTTGTGGCCCGATCGTCAATGCTTTGCTCCCCTTTCAGGACTAACGGAGCATTGGGATTGGTTGTGCAGGACAGACGGCAATAGAGGCTGCGACAATGTGGCCACACAACCAACGAGGGAAAAGTTTAGCACCAACTGGGGACAAGATGCTGCCTTTCGTCATTTCTAAACTTGTACAAGTGCGGGGAGATTGAGGGTATGTTTATATGAAAATGACATCATAAAATGAGGATTTCAGTTATACAAACATTGCGTACAGCTACTGAAAACACTAACATGCATGCCAGACCAGTAGATGCAGATGAATACCCAACCTTGGCATGCAACTATGGAGGGTTTTTTGTGCCAAAACTAAATTACAAAGAAAATAAATTGAGTCATCAAGTCTCTAGCATTGTGACTAACATTACGATTCTCCTGGGATTGTTCAAATTTAAACATTTTGATTCCTAATTTCGATGTCCACTCCGCCGATTGGAAGAAAATAGCCTCGAACACCAACTGAGAAGAATCTAGCGAGCACCAACAAAGAAGAAGAGGCTACAATGTTTGCTTTAACTTCATAAAAAAAAAAAAAAGGACGGTCGGCTCAGTGCGACATTTGCAACACAATGATATCATGCAAAGGAGGATGCACAACCAAAAGTATTTAAACACCTCCAGATTCATGGTGTAGAAATAATAGTGTGCCCCGTCTATGACGCCCTACGTCGGACTTCCTCTACTGACGTCTGTCTCATTCCAATATTACCGAGGGTTTCAGGATGCCCGCGGATGTCGTGGAAGTTCGGCATTAATAAAGGACGGGAGCCACCACTGCAGCATGCAAGTTTATTTATGTAGTTGTGTGTACATACTGTATTCATGTATGTCAGTGCGTCTCAACAAAATTCAAGACACCTTCTCAACCCAAACACGCACACACTTCCGGCATTCAAAATAAGAGCAATGCGCATTACATCCAGTTTACTTGCAATAAGAAAATAAAAAATAGCTTAAACCAACATTGAGGCCGCCAGGTATACTAGTGCTAACATAGTAACTCTCGACTCATAGATCATAGCCAAACCTTTTGCAAGTTGCTTTGATATTCTGCACCCAATTGAGAATTTTAAATATTCAACTTTTAAATTAGTTTAATTTAATTATCAATTTATTTGGCTTTACATTTCATTTGGGCACACGTTACACCAAATACAAGTGTTTTGGAATTTAACTAGCGAGTAACGCAAAGTTGAACTGATATGAAAACAAGACATATACCTTCCTACCAACAAAAGACAACAGATGGCACTTAAGCTACAGCAAATCCAACCGACAGGTGGGTCAATCCTGTTAACACACCTAACAATTTGAAAGCTGTAATTTTAACACCATAGAGAGCGTTACACTACAAAGCGTCACAAAAAAAAACACAAAAAACATGTCCAACTGTTATCATACTATATGTGTAAGGAGTTTTTGCGACCACACTTTGCTTTGCACCTGCCCTAAATCCTAACTCCATTTTTAAAAAGGGATTGCGTACGCTTTAAACTTTGTGGGACCGGTTTGGTGAAGGCCCTGTTTTGTGCCCCTGTGCACAAAAGTCCACAGTGTCCATAAAGACAACTTCTGACCTCACAGGCACACTCCAAAGAGGGGACCAATTCCATATTTTTGTCCATTTTCGACCCATGTGGCCAAATACTTTTGTCTCTACACAGCGTGGCAGAGATAATGAAACCTGAGACAAACAGATAAAAGAATGGGCATGGATGTTTGTCTTTGCGCGTGCATCTTTCTCTGTGTGTGTGTGTTTGTGTGAGATCCCTTGGGGCAACGGCAAATGGACTCCAAGTGGCTGCGGGAGGTAAACAAACAAACACGGAGCGGCGGCGGCTAATGCCTCACGCCAAGCAGGTGAGAGAGGAGTACACAAACACCTGCGCTCTTGAAGGTACATCTACTGCATATGTATGCAGGACTTGCAGTAGGCACAGAGTTCTCGGCTGAAGAGTTGAAGGAATGATTAACTGAACAGCAGTGAGAGAAAATACATGAACAAAAGGAGCGAGGACAGAGTGTGTGTGCGTATGTGTGTGTGTGTGTGTGTGAAAGACGCGAAGAGAGAACAAGTATGAAGTTGCAAAATCACATTCACAGGGAGAAGACAATTAGAAGAAAAGGAGGGAAGGAGGATGTGGGGGTGTGACAAAGAAAGGTAAAGATGGCAGTGAGGAGCCTGCAAAGAAAATACATTGGCAACACACTCCATTCAATGCCCTTAAAGTGTTATTCCCATGATATGAGCCCATTATAATATAATTACATGATCAAAAGCATCACTATAGTTCTGTTTTTACGGCGTTCAAGAACATTTCACTAATGGCGGTTTTCTTCAGGAGCTGGCTCGGTGACTGATGAAGACACATCAAATCTGCTGACAGTCGACTGCATCAGCAATGAATCAGCAAAAAAATAAAAAATAAAAAATAAAAAATAAACTTGAGAATTATTTGTTATCTCGCAGCAACATTTATCTTGCAGCGCTTGAACAAAAAAGTTCCTCGGTACCCATGACGATATGGATTACCGTCACCAAAATGTAATGCAGTTTTCGTTCTTGGGCTAAATCCAGCTCTTCGAACAACAACAAAAAAGGCGTCTAACAGATGGGCCAAGAAATCAACACTGGCCACAACTTTGGGCAGAAACCAATACATGTCTCTGAAAAGTAAATTCAGCACATTCGAAAGTTCTTTGCAATAACAAATACAGTTGGCTGGATCAGAATGTTGATTAAAACCATAACAAATATAATGCTGCAAGCATTGCTCCAATTAATGCCTCTATCCAATTAACTGCTCCGTCTCCTATAGTCGCTGGGTGCGGGGTCTACACAAGCAAATAACTGCAAAGGTCTCTAATTAGCTGCGGCTACAGGTAACCTCACGATGTCTGGTATTAATACCGCAAGATGGCAGCGTTTGAAGAATCATGAGTGGTCAGAATCGAGGAGCTTTATCTACCTCTGCATGTGCTTGGTTGCGCTACTGAGCTGTTGGTGTGAACTCATGTTACACTTGCCATACTGTTTACTGTACTAATTGTTTACAATGAACTCATCAGTGGTATAAATGCTGGCTGAGCACTTTGCTATTACAACGCTGGTTCTCTTACTGCTGTGTTTTGTAATATACTGGGTGATAGGGGGCTCCAGATTGAAATGACTAAATATTTCAATGTGGAATACATAATGTACACCATGTGATAGCGCCAGCAGATTATTACATCCGTCACACTGTCATCTGCATATAGCCCCCATGTGACATAGCGTGTGTCTAAAACATAACACAGGACTGTACATTTTTTCCACAGGCCTAAGGGCATTAATTTCACGCTGACGTGCACTGATCTCGAGCCAGCAGATCATTGATTTGATGGGGTTAAAAGCATGATTTTCCGACATTTTCCGTCGTTTGCTAAGAAACGGTCTTTTGAGAACAAGAGTTGAAATAATTGTGTTTGTGTACTTGCAAACAAAACGATCTAATTTCATTGATCGCATTGCTAACATACTACAAGACGACACATTTGCAGACATTGATCATTAAACACTGACAGCGAGCATTAAGCTGTGGAGATAGCAGTTTGTGGTATTTGAAATGCTTAAAGGAAAACTGCACTTTTGTGTGTGTGTGTGTGGGGGGGGATTTTGCCCATCATCCACAATCCTTATATGAGACATGAACACACGTCTTTCTCTTTTCTGTGCATTCTAAAGATAAAAAAAAAAAAACAGATCAGAAGACAGGGCTAAAAATGCACATAAAAATGCCTTCTGAAAAAAAAACAACCAAAAAAACAACCAAAAAAACAAAAAAACGCGGCATTTACATATAATGTGACATGTATAGTAATCATGCTACAACATTGTTCTTAACACTGTTATGCCGCTCAAACTACATTAGTGAAGGCGTTTGTTTCTATGTGAAATCAATGCGCTCAGAAAGGAAACTCCGGTAATCCTTAAAAGAACCAAAATACTGTAAGTATTACATTTTAGCATTGATGTACCTGTTACTACATGGTAACACCATGTACGTAAAACCTTGTTGGAGGTTTTTGGAAGTGTTTTAATAGCTGTCTTTGTAGGCAACATAAGTGTGTCCCATTATGTGCAGTCTTTTTTTTTTATATGTTTTTATGTCTTTAGAACGCACAGTAAAGAGAAAGACGTGGGTTTATGTCTCATAAGGATTGTGCAGTTTTCCTTTAAATAGGCTACACAATACAAAATCTGGATAGTCTCAAAAGTAAATATCAGAGTTGAACGTTGTACAAAAGAATACAGTCTTACTGCCAGAAAAGTTAACGCCACTTAATGCTAGTAGAATTTTCTACGGCATGACAATTGGGGGTGTTGTTTTGCTGCCTTGCGACTCTAGGCAGTCGACAAGGGCATCAGTTTGCTCTCTGGGGAATAAGCTCAAATGTACTGTGATTGTGCCATGGCAGAGAGCGTACCGTTATTTAAAAAAAGGAGCTAATTGGCTGCAGTCGTTTGCCTGTAGAGTAACTCAATAATTTATTCTTGCAGGTTGCAAAAACAAAAAGTACAAACACAACGCGCAACCACTCCTGGACCCTGTCAAGCGGTCCTCTGCGGCGTGACCTTAATTTGGGGACAACAGTGGCCGTGAGACGTCCTGGAGAGTGTCACTGGCTGTCATACGGTTGCTACAATTCAATTAAGATTTCACAGGATGTCTCCATCTTTGACATGCTCTATGTATTTGACTCAAACGGGATTCGATTGTCACGGTGCAAGAAAGAGTTAAAACATGAAGAAATTGGTCTGAATCAGCATGAAATGGATCGCTACCAATTTGAATTTGGCACAGATGTATGATATATAGAAGCGGAAAAAAGCAAGGATTGAAGTGTGGAGATAATATTGTTACGTTATATCTGATATATGGCATCTACAGAACATCCCAGCTTTTTGGGCGGCTTAGTTTACGGCACCAAATGGCAAAAAAAACATGAGTAATTGATATGCGCATAAAAATGTCTATTTTGGACACACTACGCGTTCAGGCTTGCTAACTGTGGTACATGTATGCTGTACGTTTTACCTGTATTATGACGTATATGTAAATTATCATCAGCTTATGGTGAACGAGATGTCAATCCGCAAATATGCGGGGCTATCAATGCTATTAATCGCATATGTGCAGGTATACACTGTATTACATTGGACAAGTGCACAGTTACAGTGTCAGGTCATCCCTCGTTTATCGCGGTTAAGTGTTCCAGACCGGACTGTGATAAGTGAATTCCCATCAAGTACGATTCAATATTAATAAACTTGAGTATTTTCATAATTAGAGTATAGAAAACATGTTTATGACTTTCTAAATAAAATATTTACTATTATTAGAGTCCTGTAGACATGAAATAACACCCCTATAGTCATCTTTACTCTCCTTTTCTTTGTTTACGCCACATTGCGCAACAGTAATGTGCACGCTATGGGATTACTGCAGGGACGCTGCTCATAGCAAATTGCAAATTACTGAGCAAACTAGTTAGCCTCCAATTTATTTGTTTTAAACTTAAAAGTGTTTCAAACGGAGTGGGGAAGAAAGAAGCCAAAAATGTACCACTTCCACACAGAATGGGAGGAGAACTCTCCATGGATGACTCCATGCAAAGGAGTAATACATTCACATCAAAATGGCTACTCGCCCACCGTATCCCTGTGCACTGTTGCCTCTCCATTCTTGTGGTCTGCGACAGAGTGCCGCGGTCACCTTGTTTACGTGTGTGTTTCTCAGTGGAAAGACGCGAGCGTCTTCGTCACATACACAAGAATGGAGAGGCAACGGTGCGCAGGGATACGGCGGAAGACAAATATAACGCCGGGTGATTTGTTTTTGTTGTTTTTTTTCGAGTAGGCATTTTTGTGATGCATTACTGTTGTGTATTATTCTTTTGAATGCATATTGTTTTAAAGTGGGGATGTTTTCATGTCAAAAAATCTGAACTATTCCTTTACTGTTATGTAATCAAAGGTAATGTCTCATATCAATGTCAGATTATTGACGCCTACTGACCAGAGTACTACATTTTACATTTGACTAATAGGCCATAGACAACCATGGAACAGTGATCATTTACTAATTAATTTTTGAAAAAACGCACTAGAGCAAGGGAGCGATGTCCGAACCATGATGCAGTGAGGGATGCCTGTATATGTCAATCGTGGATCAAGTGCACAACAGCGCTTCTTTGAGCCACACACACTGTGGTAGAGAGGCATGAACAAACGCAGCTCATTAGCATTAAAGCTACAGTAGGGCACGATGATTTCTGAAAGGTGGACGGAATTGGTCAATTAAAACGGAATCTACTGTTAAACACAAAATCTCACGGAAATTGACATAATGTGAATGAAATGCTGTCATTGCGCGGAAATTTGATATATTTTATAAAAGTGTCTAAATTCCAGCATCAAGGCTAGGCAACACGTTTCAAACTTCCCATTTCGGACATAATGTTAGTGGTAGTCCATTTTGCCCCAGGTCCACATAATAGATTAAACAATTATTTCATCCAGCTCTAATTTTCACTGCCAGACAGGTTACGCTTTTTTTTCTTTTTTCTTTTTTTTTTTTTTTTACTGCAGGCAAAAAGTGGATGTAATATACCAGATCTGCATCGACCTTTCACACAAGAAGCAAACACATGTTAAGATTGTGCTTCACTGACACATGCATGACATCAGAGCGGATCAACATGGCCACCAGTGGAGCTCACCAAATGAGGACACCTCTTTCAGCATCAGTGCCCTACTGTCCACATGCAGCCCAACCAACACAAACACTCACACAGACATACAGAGAATACAGTGCTCAGCTTTGATGGGGCGGGGGGAAACCACGGTCACGGTGTGCCATGGTTGGTGGTAGGTTACATTCAGATGAATGTCTCATGATGCTGTGGCGAAGCATCCTCATGGCAGAGTAACACAATGGGGTCTAGTGTTAAAATATATCATAAAAGCCTGTCTTGTTTGAGAGCACAACTATACATACACTTACTTTCAGAGCAACCTCCTTTCCAGCCTCCGCCCACTCACTCACACACACACACACTACTGTGAGCTAAGAGTCAGCGCCAGACTAGTGCACATGTGCTCAAATGACATGTCACCTTGCATAACCTCCGTGCACCGGTCAAGCCCTGTAAAAGGGCCCCAAACGACCTGTGTAAACAGAGCTTGTTTGTCTCGGTCAGACTTATTCAAGCCGTCAAATGGGCCACTTTGGGCTTGCATGGCTAATACCACTTCTTATGCATTTAGGTTTTCCTTTAATCAGCATACATTCAGTTGGGAGAATGCTGTAGTTTTATAGCCGAATAATCATTCACGGTGCTACATTTATTTTACCAGTTTGTTAGCCTACTAAAACCCAGTGAGATCACGCTGACTTATTTGTTTGTGTAAGCCAGGGGTGTCCAAAGTGCGGTCCAGGGGCTATTTTCGGCCCACACTTCGTTTTTCATTGGCCCTCGGCAGAAGTTGCAGGTTATAATACTCTTCCGGAACGGACACTCAAACAAAACGCCTTTGATAACCAACACACATTCTATGTTCCAATGTGACTTGCAATGTTGCCTGAGGATTCTGTTAACACAAATAACCGCTGTGAATTGTCAATGTACCCCTTGGAACTGGAGTCTAAATATCACGAGTTGCAGCGTTTCGAAACGGCACTCTTAGATGCAATAAATTCAAGTCAATGCTGGATGGGCTAAAAACAGAGTAATATGTAGTCCAAAGTAGACCGAAATTTAATGTAAAGGTGATATTTGGTCATAAACTTTCCTGGTGACAAACGATATATCATGCATTGACATTGCATCAGCATGTAAACTCATAATAATGACAACAGAAGACAGTTTGACTAGTTTGAAAATAGATTACAGCATTTCAATTACCCGATAAAAGTTGTCCCATTTTGGGTCCTGAGCAGAAGTTTGGGAAACACTGATTTACAGCATTAGGATTACCCAGTATGAAAACAAGAGTCAAAGTAAATCACAAAAAGAGGTCATCAATCATGGAGATTATATGGTCATTTAACCTTCAGTCCTGGCTGTAGAAATGATGAAAAACAGCCTATAGATTTCCTGGTATTTACCACAGGCCTCTCCAAGCATCCTCAACAGCACATACTGTACATAGGACGGCTCTTTGTCAATTTGCGTCTCGGGCTTATTACTTTACACACTAATTTGCAGGCTCTGTTTACCAGCACAAGCCTTAAGAGAGACTTGAAGTTTGCAGCAATTGAATTATGCACGCCGCACAGCACAAGAGCCCAGAAAATTGAGGTGGGCTGCAAGGACAAATGCCATTCACGCGGCTCTTCGTTGCCTGCCTACTTCTGCGCGCGCCTAAGTGTCTTGGTGAGTCGGCCATGGCTTTTATTTTCAGTCTTTGCACACTGTCTGCAGGCATCCTCCTCCAAATGATAGGTTTTACTTTCACTGCCTGTCTAATGTCCCCTTCACTGTAACTGAAAAGATATGCGGAATTGTGCTGAGTCAGACTACTGTCTACTGCTGCTAAGACTGAGCCAACTGGGGGGGAAAAAAAGAAGTTAACGTTAGTGTGCTATTGAGATGATAGACATACAGTACAGACATCCAGTAGTATTATCTACCTCTGCATTCGCTTTAAAATGTTACGTGTGAAACTCATGCGTGTTACCTTACTGTTTTGCAAGGAATCCATCAGTGGTATTAACGCTGACTGAGCAGTTTGCCCCTTACTGCTATTACAGCATTGGTTCTGTTGCTGCTGTTTTGTGCAATATACATTTAAATTCTATTTGGAAATATCTAATTACATTTCATGCAAACCTTTCCTTCTCTATTTTCTTGCTCTGTATCAATTATCGCACGTTCACTGCATCATGAATTGATATCGTGGGCAAAATTACGTGGCGATCGCCACAAAATATTGACAACAAGTTGTATCATGATCTGTTATGATATATTATAATGTTGACACACTAGCAACAGTAAATATATATCTGGCCATCTGTTGTGAAGCAATATCAATAAACACATGTTTAACACAAATTGTTTTGTCAAAACTCACGCATTAGATTTCTGATTATTTCGTGAATACTTTGAAATGCCTCTTGCAATGCATTAAATGTCACTCCATCGTGCTACCATCGATATCGCGGGCAAAAAATATTGTGACAAGATACTTGTAGATGTATCAGTTAACAGCTATTTGATATGACTAATAGCGTAGGCAAAATGATAAACCAGTATGAATATACAGTAGCTAATATAAACAGCGCTTTTGATCACTTAATATTGCGATGCAATTGTATTTTTTAAAACTCATTATATTTCTGATTATTTTGTGAATTTATTTTGAAATGCCTCCGCCAATGTCACTCCATCATGCATGCTACCGCCGATATCGCTTCCACAAAATATTGTGACGGTAGACAGTTGTATCAGTTATCGCATTTATCTGTATCCCAATACAATTAATAGCATAGGCTCGAATTGTTTATTATTGCAGATATTTTCAAATAAAATTGTGATTGTGTCATAATATGACATACAGAAGGTATAAGATACACATTTTCGTGCTTCACAAATACAGTCCATGGTTTGTTTCATATTCTTTTTAGTTTTATTGCAATGTATAAACTACTGTCACACCACCATTGTACATACAGTTGTTATCAAGGGCAAATTATGATATTGTATCACGTATCGCACAGAGTTGATCTGTCATTCACACCACAAATAGATATAGAGATAGGCAAGACTGTGTCATTAAGTGTCAAAAACCAATTTTCCATCCTGTTTGAGGACACAATCTCATGACTGTTTTTGCCAAATGCATGCTACATGCTGGCTATTCATGCTGAAATTACTTGTAACAATCAACCCCCCCTGCGCATACACACACACATCTCCTGCTTTTTTTTTTTCATTCTTTCACTCCCCCAGCCAGGCACAAATGCACGGACATGCACGATCACACGAATGCACACAAACGCAGGCACGACATTTCATGCCATGTGATCTCGCTAGGCATCATGCCAATGGCCAAACATGTCATTTTGCAGAGAGGTGACACACACACACACACACACACACACACACACACACACACACACACACACACACACACACACACACACACACACACACACACACAGAGTGAGACACACGAAGTGTGTGCAGAACATTTGTCATGAGTTTCATGTTTGCCACATGCGCGTACAACTTGAAATTAACTCTGTTGTATGCGGGAAGATTTTTATTTTTTTTATTTATTTAAAAAGGCACGAGATCTTTGTGTGAGATCGAATGTGCAATTGTTCTGCCATGTTTACTGTTTCATTGTCTCCGATCTTGGAAGGCTTCCTGACGAGAGCCCAGTGAGAAACAGGCTAAGCCAGCAACATTTCAAGAGTCCTAATTTGCTGATCCTGTTTTTTTTCCCACTTGTTTTGTTTTTTTTTTGTCCTCCACACTCTTTCCAAACTAAACGAAAATTGCTGCAAAATTTGTACCCCTGCTTTCAGGAACTCCAATCTGTACCAATGTTATTATCTTGGCGTGTGCTGAGAATTGCTAGAAGAGTTTACAAAATGGCATCTTCCTCAATATAGCTTAAAAAAAGGGGGGGTGGCGACCCTTCAGTGCATTCCGAGAAAGTTCAGAGAATACAAAATTGTGCCACCTTGAGTGGAGATTCAAAGAAGAGAGGAACTGCCTGTGGTCTCCTTCGTTTTGGCTTTTGTCAGGGACAACTCCTTTACGCTATGAACACATGGCTGTGTGAGAGAAAGCGGCTGCATGTCAATACAATCATGGGGAATGCGTCTCGTGGTGCAATAATCAGCCCGACGTAGCTTTTTGTAAAGACCACCATAAAAACTTTGATTCTACGATTCTTTACTTGTTCCATTACATGGTCGTTCACTGCCTGAGTGCAGGTTACACAACATTGTTTTGCATTTTCTCTACATGACGACGCCTGAAAACGCACATGTTCCAAACCCCTGCAATACTGTTTCCATTTAAATGCTAAAAACCTGGAAAAATACCTGTGAAAACAGAAGGCACGCTTGTCTGTCAATTGTGTTCTGCACTGTAGAATTAACATGACCTATAACACTTTTCCAGCAAAAACATTTACTACAAATAGCAGTTGCAACTAGCCAACATTAAAATGCAAAGACAAAAAAAAGATATGTACAGTATACATACCAGCAGTAAATCTGGGACGTTTGGGTTGTTTTCTAAGAATTCTGCTACACTTTCTTATAGGAAACTATTAAAAACGCGAGGACACCGGGAAATTAGGGCAAAATATAGTTGTGAGCTGACAGGTATGGCTCAGTCCAAAATAATGTGCTAAATTTATGCAAAAGTGTTGGTGTATGTTTGTTTGGTGTGTTTTTTTCCTCTCATTTGTCTGTTGGCAGGACTACACAAAAACTAAAACAACAGATTTCTATGAAACTTGTGCAGGCAAAGAACACATTCAATTTTGGTAACGACTAAGGGTGCAACCATTGCTCGTACCTCGATTACAAAAAATAATCAAGAATTTGTTTCTGCCTGGACAAATCGCTTGCGTGACCCACGCACAGGACAAAGAAGGAAGCAGAGGTTTGAAGGCATGGGAGAATGCGACAAGGCCACGAAAGAGAAGGAAAACATGTATGTAAAAAAACAGACAGAAAATGTGGTTAAACAGCAAGTTTTATCCCCGTGACTTGTTAGCTTGACACAGAAGTTGCCTGTACGTATGTTTTTGCAATGTAGCCGGCGACACTGTTTTGGTTATATTTGGCGACCAAACGCCTCAGTAAGTGTTGACTGTCGGGACGAAGGCGCCGCTGCCCGAGGCAACTACATCGCTGTTTTTTTTTTCCCCGTTGAGAAAACTGTCCATGCCACTCGTCTGTGTTCATGCGCTCACCGTGTTCCTTCTGTTTAAAACCAAAATGTTCCCATCCCACATCGGATGTAGCATTAGCCTCAAAAACCATCGTTTCTGTGCCTTCTTAATGTTAGCGTATGCTGCCTCACGAAGCTCACTGCTCACTCTCTGTATCTACTCACTAGTAGCCCCGCCTTCACCAAGAGGCTAATTGACATGAGGGCCCACTCTGTTCATATTTTTTTTTTAATCGTTTGATTAATCGATTATCGTGACAGACCTAGAGACTGGGTAATTAGTGCAAATCGGTGACGTTAAGGTTAATCTACCTTACTAACATAACTTTAACATAACCACCCTGTCAAAACTTAAAATACTTAAATAATCTAGGTCCGTATTGGATAGTGTCTGGGTCCAAAGTCGGGCCGCAGTCCGCCAGTTAGTGATCACTGCCATAGTTGATGTCATGTTGTTCTTTAGACAACAAAGTTGCAATAATCAACAGTGCCTCTGCTGGTTGCAGCCAAGTAGTGCACTCCACTTTGCCTCAACTGCTTCAAGACAATAAATTCCACACGATAATTACTTCTTAATGACCAATGTAGATTTTCTTCCAAGCCCTATTTCTTCAGGGACAGGATTCGGGATAGAACCGGTTCCACGTAGACCTGGAAAATAACTATGCAATGGAAACATTTCAAATGACACCTACACAGTGGGCTGAATGCTATACTGTATGCCATCATGCTGACTGATAATGAAAACCCCACAGAAAGTAGGAAGATGATAACTTCACAGATGACTTGCAGCCATCAACAAGCCCTGGCAACACACACACACCTCTAACAGGCACTGACACACAACCGGCGGAGGAAATATAAGACCATTGTATGAGAACGTGGTGCCATGTATCGCATGCCATCAACGGTGAGTCACCGCTGAGTCTCAGGGAACGGAAGGGAGGGAAACAGTGCACATATAAACATGCTGTACGCATAAACATATACATAAACAAAGCATGAGGGCACATGTGAAGCCTTGGCGTGTTTATGCACTATGGAAAATTTTTGAGTATGAGTGAAGAGACAGGGGGGGACTTTTCTTCTGTATGATCTGCAAACGAGCCAGCGCCTTATTTCTTACTAACAGACACAAATCAAAAGGATTCTACTTTGGGTTGTCGGGTAGACCAACAGAACAGGATTATTTTGTACAGTAATTTTTCTTTCTTTGGAGAAACTGTCACCGTCATTTTGTGTTCCAGGCCTCAGATGGGATTGAAAAGTGCTGCCGTTCCCTCTCCTTGACACGCTCTTAGCACACAAGCCACCTCCCCCACCCCCACTCCCACACCAAGGCCCCCTTGTGGAATGCTGTATAGTGTGAGGCCTATGGAGGAAGGGCATCCCAGGACACAGCGCACACACACGCACACACATACAGCTGCTGAGAGCCATCACGACCCTCTGGAAGAGCTCCAAGGTGATGATGGACCCCGCTTGGAAGGTTTTAACAAGGGAAACAACAAAGCAGAATCACATGAATTTATCATACGTGTGTACATACATAGTGGTGGCTCGGGCACATCTGTGAAATTCAAGTTGCCAACATTTTTGAAAAACTTTTTAAAGGAAACGTCACTTTTTTGGGGAGGGGGGATTTTGCCCAT
The DNA here is from genome assembly GCF_027744805.1 of Dunckerocampus dactyliophorus. Lineage (NCBI taxonomy): Eukaryota > Metazoa > Chordata > Actinopteri > Syngnathiformes > Syngnathidae > Dunckerocampus > Dunckerocampus dactyliophorus. Next base: position 16,869,133 of record NC_072835.1, on the reverse strand, counting down.
CATCCACAATCCTTATGTGAGACATGAACACACGTGTCGTTCTCTTAAGTGCGTTCTGAAGATATAAAAACAGATAAAAAGAGATGGCTCATTACTGCACAAAATGGGATACACTTATGCCGCCTACAAAGACTGCGATTAAAACACCTCCAAAAACCTCAAACAAGGTTTTATGGTTTTACATAAAATGCTGTAACCATGTGCAGGTATATTCATGATAACATGTGTTTTTAAGCATTGGTCTATCAGCCTGTGGCATCACTACTGTGAATGACAATACACATAATAGGGAAGTAGCAGTGCGTGACGTAGGATTAGAACCACACAGTAAGTGCTTTACGCACGCTATAAACCTGGCAGTCTTACCTGCGCTCAATGTTCCTAGCGTCGCTCGATCGCTCGCTCGCTCGTCGGAGTTCAACAGTTGTGGCAATGTTGCTGTCCGAGCAGAAACTGTAGTCTACATTTGATCAAAGTTACATAAAATTTGTCAGATGAAAACGCGGATTTTGGAAATTCACTACTTCCTCGTACAGCACCCTTCTTTTACTTCTTTTAGCGTAAACAAAGCTAATCTACTGCAATGTGCTATCTATTTTACATAATTACACGTCAACATAAATGACTGTTACTAGCAGCTAAAACTGCCATCATTATTTTCACTTTTAGAATTTTTTGTTGTTTTTAAAAAAATATTGTGACATTGTAGATTTCTTATAAGTAATGTTAGAATATTCTCTTGTCTCATGAGCCAAGTGTATCGTGGCACAACTAGTAATTAATTAATCCTAATTACTGTTAACATGTCCTGGTCCTAGTTAAGAATGTAAAGATGCTACTCAAAAACTGTACGGTTAATAATGGTTTTATGATCGCTACACTTTGGACTCGGGAGTGGATTAACTCCTTAGCGCTCCAGCGGACAAACTATTTACATGAGGAAACCCTTTTACAATTCAGCTCATTTCCGTACAAAGGCATGTTATACATATTTCACTGAGATTCGACTGATGTACAGCATTAACCGTAACTGCAGGCACACATGACACCAATGTTAACCCAGTTGCAAACATGAAACGACATGCAACTCACCTTTGAAGCCTCAGTGTTCCACCTGCAAACAAATCTAAAGCAGTCCTATTACGGTGACAATGAAATTGACAAAACACTGATGTTAGTTCATTGGCGGGCTTCTGGTATAAAGGCAGAGAACTCCTGTGTCACAAGCACATCAAAGTTGTACCTTGCAAGTTTTTTTTGTCTGTCTTTATTTTCAAAAACAATAAAGACAAAACAGTCTTCAAAGACCAGATAAATCATCGAAAGCCGCTGAGCTTTGTCTGCATGGAGTTCGTAAAGACTTTGATCAAGTGTCTCCAAAGTTGCACACATTTGGAACGCCTGATCCTAATGTTAGAAAAACCTGTTTAAAATACTAAAATTTTGTTGCATCACTGTCAAATTTGAAATAAGGACTAAGATATAGCCTCGTACTGTTTTCCAGCTCATACCATAAAACGATTATTTTGAAGGCACATTTTCAAACCTAAAAAAACAAACATTTTTCAGTGTATTCAAACTCATCTTCCTCAATGTCAGTACCACTTACACACTTTCTACCTCGGAAGGGATAAAATGCAGCTCGTTAGCTTTCAAAGGAGCCCAAAACCGTGCCTCTACTCCAAATAGTTCAAGGACCGCTTCGTATTTAATATGGGTATGACTTCTTAAATGCGATTTTGCCAAATAAATTCCATAATGTTAAGGGGTTAATTCTACATCCTATAGGAAAAACTGCTTTGAAATCTAAACAAATCCAATGCATTGTATTCAACATCAGAGGTTGCACTGTACTTTCGAGAGTTTTGCTAACATTTTACTTAATTTCTCAGCCAATAAAGCAATAATCTTAATGAGACAGTAGAAGAAATCCATTGTGTTTCAAATGCATCATTGCAGATTTTCATAAGTAGCTTGGTGGTTCCACGGTTGAACCAATTGTCAAAGCAATTTGAAAATAGCACAGCCTCTATTACTACGCTCTTTGATTGACAAATGTAGGGTGACATTTGAGCCAAACTGAGAGACACCTGAAAGCTAACACAACACTAGTTGATAAAAAATGAGGTTATTTAGAAGAAACAAGGAAAGGAAGTACCAGGAAATGGAGAGCACGAGCCACACACAAACACACACACTGTGTACATGTGTCACCTGCTTTTATGACCTCAAGAGTTCAGGGAAGGTGAACTTTGCCACAGTTGAGCTACATTTTTATACTTTCACCCAATTGCAATTACCATACCATACGTGTTAAAGTCATAATACTTTACAGTTACGGTTGATGCAGCTGCTTCCACTGCAAGGGAAGAGGAAAAATGCTGTCCAGTCCATTGCAGGACTCCCACGCTTGTGCAACACTCCACAATAGCTTCATTGTGGGTGGAGATTTTTTGTTTTGACTTCACCGTGACGCAACTTTTTTCTTTTTTTAAAATATGCCACTTTCTCCGGTACAGTAAAAAGTATGACAGCCATTTAGGGCTACATAGCTGTAATTGGGATATATGACCCCCCTATTTGAAGCACTGCAGTGTCATGTCAGCAGATTTGCTTGGGGGAGGTAATGCATGGCTATGCGTCACAGCTACCAAGCATACTATATATATAATTTAATTAAATATATATTTACCCGTATAGGTGGTTATTCCATGCACGGTGGCGATCAGTCCTCTTCAGATGACCAATAAAGTTTGCCGATTAAGAAAAAATCGAACCCCTGGTTCTCCTTCTTCTTCTTAGCGACTCTTGTGGCTCTACCGTGGCCGCCCGTCGCCCCTCTCCCTCGGCCACGCTTGTCCTCTGAGTGCCCGCTGCCTGTGTGGAGGAAGTGGAAGCCGCTCACATGGACAGTTTAACGGAGCAGCCTGACTTCACGTCCCGTTTGGCTAACAACACTTTTAAAGAGGCAGACATCTTTTTTGTTGTTGTTAGTGGTGGGGTAGCTCCTTTACGGAAGCTAGGCTAATGTAGTCATGTCGTGCCGCCTTTTACGGACACATGAACTCGGTGCACTCAGAGCTATTATAAAGAAGCCAATGAAGCTCCCCTCCCCTCCTCTCTCACATTTGCCACCAGCACCGAAATGGCTCGTTGGTCAAATATGTTGTTGTGCTTTCATGAAAAGGCAAATAAATGACACGTTTAAGGCAGCACACGGGTTCCTTGTGTGCGACAGGAAAGTGAACATGTGTGGTTACCTCACATGTCCTCAGATGACAGCGGCAAACGCGACTAGCTTCTGCGCATGCGTCGTCTTCCTGTTTGGTAGGATGTGTTAGCGCCAACTGCTGGCGTCTGGCCTTTACTGCAGCCGTACAATGGAATGAATGGAGTACAGTATAGTACAGTATACTACTGTACTCAATTTTTTTCACCTGTAAAAGAAAAAAATCACAATTCCATTTTAAAATATGCGAAAATATTGTATTAAATTTATTTATTATATATAAATGTTTTTTTAATAAAATGATAAATGTACAACGTAGTTAAATTTTCTTTTATAAGTATGGAAACAAGTTTAAGCATATCTGTTATTTTAAACTAAGCATGTATTTTATTATACTATATACTTAGAAACACATCCCTATTTTAATATAAACACAGCTTGCTTTAAGCCACTAGGATTAGTAAAGTAAAAATACTGTATGTATAAATAAATACATTTTATTTTTATTTCATTTTAGAAAATTTAATTTAGTCATTCAGTGAGTTTTAGCACATGCCCATGTTAAAATATAAATAAGGTTTGCGTTTGGGACATTGGGATTTGTCAATAAAAATATGAATAAATAATTCGATCGTTTGTTATTTTATTCAATTAGAGTTTGTACAGTAATTTCATTTTATTTTATTTTATTATGTTATTACATTTAATTGAAACACACCTATTATTGCATAAATCAGCAAGTGTCTAATAAAAACATTTAAGCATTACTTACATTTGTTGTAACCACCTTTTCTGTTTGCATACTTAAAGGTGTCACTTACATTCTATTTTATTTTATAACATTTTATTCAGTCACTGCTTTAATTTCATTTTATTATTAATTTTATATTAATTATATTCAATTAATTAATAAAAGCAATGAAGAAATGCATTACTTCTAACTTACTTCACAGTGTGCTTACTTTTGCACAAAAAATGGTTCAGTGTTCCCTCGTTTTATCGCGTTTCACCTTTCGCGGATTCACTGCTTTGCGGAATTTTTGTAGTGCTTGCTTTTACAGCATTTTACAGCAATTACAGCATGAACATGTCACAGGCCGATCCTGGCCTTTTAAGAAGAATTGCATTATGGGAAGTTGAGTGTCTCTCTTCACTCGCGCGTCTGTCTGCACCACCCATTGTTTTCTGTGTCCTGATTGGCTGTAGACCATTGTCAATCAATCTCCTTCATGCCGCCAATCGCTAGCTTGCTTGCTAGCTTGGAAATGAATCTTTGGTTCGAAGGACTGCAGCAATATGTTTTAACAAGGATACAAAAATGCTACAGCACAGTGGAACTGCCAGGGTGAAAAGGCACGGTCACAGGAGAAAAAATACACGCGAGTGACTTAATAATTTCTTGTAGGTTCTTGTAACCTGTAGGTTGAACATTAATATTCAAATAAAGATTTGAACTTCTTATGTGAGTGTTAAACAAGAGAGAAATGTGCTAAAATGTTAATGCCTTTCTTAGAAAAGTGTATAAAGTGTATGGTGAGAGGTTTTACATACTTAAAATATATATAATCATTGTAAAACAAAAATAAGTTGGCTACTTTGCATATTTCACTTATTGGGGGCTATTCTAGGGAACATATCCTTTGCTTTAAAAAAAAATCCAATAGAATTTGTTAACCACATCTACCACTACAGTTCTGAAAAAGTTGACAAGTTTTGGGCTCGACTACAATTTACAGACAAAAAACCACATTGTACGGATGCAGGATTCCAGTATGAGTGGGGAAAAAAGTGAAATAGCTATGACACAACAAAAACAAACACAAAAGTCATCCTGAGAGATCAACTTCTGTTTTAAACGGGGACAAAAGGAGAAATGAAAATGGCCTAACCATGAACGCTGTTGTTGAGGTCACGTACAGTGTACTGTACAGCAAGTACACAGTGCATAGAACATGTTGATCCACTTTGCAATACCAAAAGCTCATTACTGCAAACAACAGAATAATCCAGGGATCGACTGAGGCCACCAGCCTGCGTGTCAAGATGCAGACCCCTTTTGCTGGCACCAAAAGCACCCGCCATTATTGTGTCGAAGGGTTTATTTAATAGTAAGAGGGGTTTAATTCTTGCAGACTAGTATATAAGGTGATTGGGACACAGCCATCGCCTTTGTTATGCTTGGCAGAAACCATAAGGTCATGTTGTGGTTAGTGTGTGAGAGAGTGTTACAAAGTACGTCATGTGAAGAGCCACCAACGTGACACTTGACCCCCGAGCCCGTCTCTCATGATAAGCCGCAGTCATGGCCACATTAGCACAGCCTGGCAGCATTTTTTTTTTTTTACAATAAGGAAGCAGATGTTTGTCAGGTGACATGTATAGACCTGATCAAAATCTTAAGACCAGTTGAAAAATTGCTAGAATTTGCATTTTGCATATTTGGATCTTCATGAGGTTTTAAGTAGAGCTACAATATGCAAAAGCAAGAAGGGGAGTGAGACAAAAAACACTTTGAAAAAGTCATTTATTGAAAACAACAATTAAACTGAAATAGGCTGTTTATCAGCTGATAAAAAGTTTAAGACCATCGCTCAAAAAATAACAAAAAGCTCTCCAAACCAGAAGAAAAACTGTTCTCAGTAGGACTCAGTAATGAGTAGCTCCACCTTTCTTGTTAATCACTTCAGAAATTGCTTTGGGCATGCTTGATGCGAGTGTTTCCAGGAGGCTAGTGGGAACATTGCTCCAAGTGGTGAAGATGGCTTCACGAAGGGCATCAACTGTCTGGAACTGATGGCCATTATAATAAACTTCCCTTGCCATCCATCCCCAAATGTTCTCTATGGGATTTAAATGAGGGGAACATGCAGGATGGTCCAAAAGAGTGATGTTATTCTCCCTGAAGAAGTCCTTGGTCAAGCGAGCATTGTGAACTGCAGCGTTGTCCTGTTGAAAAACCCAGCTGTTACCACACAGACGAGGGCCCTCAGTCATGAGGGATGCCCGCTGCAACATCTGCACGTAAGCATCCACCGTTTGACGACCCCGCACCACCTGAAGCTCCGGTGTTCCACTGAATGAAAAAGCACCCCAGATCATGATGAACCCCCTCCACTGTGCCGGGTAGAAAACATCTCAGATAGGATCTCCTTGTCATGCCAGTAACGTTGGAAGCCATCTGGACCGTCAAGGTTACATTTTTTCAAATTCCAAATGTTTTTTGTCTCACTCCCTTTTCTTGCTTTTGCATATTGTAGCTCTACTTAAAACCTCATTAAGATCCAAATGTACAAAATGCACATTTCTAAAGCATTAAGTCTACAATTGTGATGAATACCATAGAACAGAAAACTGAACTTAATGCTACATAGAAAAAGGTCTGGCTGCTCAGTACTTACACAACGTAGCTTTACCAAGCAGATGCTAGCATCTGAAAGCATAACTACTGTACTAACTACCATTTCGGGAGGGAGAGGTGACAAGAAAATACAGACAAGGACACATTTTATTCCAATAAAGAATCGGGTTTTAGTGTACATAAAATCAATTATCCCTTTCATTCACTGATGCACAACACCTAAACCAGGGTTTCCTAAACATTTTCATCCAAAAAATATGGTGACTCTCCAATACCCAGATGCATTCAAATACATCAGGTATTGGTGTCAACATAAAGTATAGTGCACATCAGGACTAGTGAATTAAATTATTCTGGCTACATCAAGGAAAGGCAAAGATCTTCTACATGAGACCTGCTTTTAAGGACCCGCTGCAAAATCACTAGTCAAAGATCCTCCGCGTAACAGGAGTGCTCTGCTGTTTTAAGGATCGACTGTAAAAACAGCAGTCAAAGCACCTCTATAGGACAAGAGCGCGCTGCTGTCTTTAAGCACCTACCGCACTCGTCAAAGATCCAAAATGACAGTCGTGCTCCGCTGGAATCTGCTGCAAAAATTTTGCTGGCAAGTTTTGAACTGAACTGGAGTCCCTGTTTGATGTCTGGCCTGCAGGCCACCAGTTGAAAAGCCTGATGTACATTTTAGGTCTAGATTCAGAAAACCCTGGCTTAATAAACAGTCACACAACAGCGCTTTTCAATACAGAATGACAAACCAAAGAATTCCGAGCTGCACCTGAAGTTACCATACATATGGCATGAAATGAACATTTTAGTCCTCTGAGATCACATTGATTTCCGCATGCAAAACAAACTAACAAAAACAAAACAAAACAGTGCATACATGTTTTTAATGTTACTTAAGGTAATGTCCAAAAAGCATCAGCTCGAGACACAGCTACATGTCGACAAACACCATGAAACACCAGCCGAGCCCCCCCACCATGAACATTGTGATCTGCATGCAGTAGATGATCAGGTCGTTCACCACCCCAAAGTCCAAGCGCCTGTGTCCAAGCAAGATGAGAATGACAGACAGCTTGTACTGCAAGCGCAGGAGCACGCGCACGCTCACGTACTGCACGAAGAACAGCCCAGATAGCGCCACCCACAGGAGGGAGGTCAGCAGACTGCAGCCGAAGTAGAGTAGGAAGCGCAGGAAGCTGTAAATGCAGCGCGAGCGCAGGTAGAGGTCGAAGTTGTTGTACTTGGTGCGCACCAGCTTGGTGGCGTGCGTGGAGCCGCAGGCCGAATGCATGCAGGTGGTGTGGGGGCCATGGAAGCTGCGCACCCGCCGAGGGATGGGGATCACAGGCATGGGTGGGCTACTGGAGCCCCCGGTTAGACGAGGAGTTGCCTTGGGGCTCTGCTGTTGGTTGCATTGTGTGGTGGCTGGCTGTTTCTTGCAATGGTGAGTTGTTAGCAGAAGGCTAACAAATCCACTGTGGAAACACATAAGACTGTCATTGATATAGTCCAAAATGCAGATCATGCATTGCTGAACAGTGTTCTTATTCAGTCCTTTGTCATTCAGTACTTTGCCATTGCATAGTCTTTCTCTTTCTTTCTTTCCATAGTCAGTAATTACTGAGGCATAGAAGGCAGTAGGGATAAGACTAATTAAGATCTGCGTCGTCCTGCTTTCTTTCAAGCATGTAGAATGACGCAAGTGTACTTCAATGCAAGTTTAAAACTACAAACTAAACCATTACGATGACCAACAAGTGCGCTAGATTATTCAAACCCAACTGTGGAAAAACGTAACATTGCCACTGATATAGCCCAAGTTGCAGGCTAATGCATTGTATTAATCTACAATAACAAAAATAGCTAGCATACATCAAACAAAGCATTATCAACAAGTGATCGCCCTTACCTGCGACTTACACGCCGTTTCTCTCTGTTAAAAATATTGTTCTCCGACATTCACAGAAGAATAACACTCTGTTACATTTTTAACAATCAACGTCGATATAAATAGACGATATTTGTTGTCTTTTCAGCCCAGAGGTGCATCTTTTTCCCCACTCACAGCGGTGAAGCTGCCGGAAGTCTATAGCATGTGTCGTAAAATGTTAGGTTGACGGCACTGCTGATTTAAAGGGCCAGTACACACACTTCTCCGGTACAGTACTGATATGCCGCAACAAATTCATTATAATATTCATTGTTGTCTCATTTTATTTTTTTTTGTAGTTATTTTTGAAATGACAGAAGTAAAACGGAGTCATTAGAAGAAAGTTATCATTGCACAAAAGAAAAGTTGTAATATTACGAGAGGTAAAAAGCCAAATTATTACAAGAATAAAGTTGTATTAGTATGAAGAAAAAAAGTGTCATATTTCAGGGGGCTGATATTAAATATAATTTCATATAGTGACATCATATAGCAATATTTAAAGAATAAAGTAAGTTGAAGCATTTATATGAAACAAGTGGTCATTTATGAGAAAAAAGTTACATTTTACCAGGAAAAAGGGGTAATATGATGAGGTATATAGTTCTAATTTTACAAAAAAAAGTCATAATTATAGGAAACAACATTTTAATTTTACAATAAATAGGTTATTATTTAGATATTATAAGAATAATGGAGGCGATCGGGAGGCGTGTGTTCGAATCTCCTTTGGACATCTCTGTGTGGAGTTTGCATGTTCTCGTGGTGCGTGGGTTTTCTCCGGGTGCTCCGGTTTCCTCCCACATTCCAAAAACAATTAGATTAATTGGCGACTCTAAATTGTCCATACGTATGAATGTGAGCGTGAATGATTGTTTGTCTATATGTGCCCTGCGATTGGCTGGCGATCAGTCCAGGGTGTGCCCCGCCTCTCGCCCGAATTCAGCTGGGATAGGCTCCAGTATACCCCCGTGACCCTAATTAGGATAAACGGCATAGAAAATAGATGGATGGAAGAATAATGTCCTAATTTTACAACAGTAAAGCTGTAATATTATGAAATAAGAACAATGTTATAATGTTTCAAGAAAAAGGGTGTATTACGATGGGAAAAACATATGAAAAAATATATTTTTAACAATATCAAATGTAAGTTAATGTCATATATTAATATAATATTTCCAGAATGAAGCTGTATAATTTAAGTCGTAATTTTATGAAAACATAAGTTACAATTCCGCTTGAAAAAAAGTCATCATTTTAGGACAAAAAAACTTACATGACTAATAATGTGATGAGAATAAAATAGTATTATTACATGAAGGAAGTGACTTTTTTTTTTTTTAGAAAAAAATATTTCATGTTTAAAAGAAGTAATGTAGTTAAGTTGGAGCCAGTCGCCTCAACGTAAACCACAGAAAAATATTCTCCATATATGGCGTACTATTTTTTTTTAAATTCAAATTTCATCATTTACATGGCCGCTGATTACGTCATTAGGTATACATGCACAAAGATCTCAAATCTCAAAAATTGAGCTCGACAAACAAAAGCAGGTTAAAACACACTTTATCATGACTTAAAGCACACAATAGTGTACATGAATATATGAATACTTAGTAGTACATGAAAGCTTCTTACTGCATATCAAATAACGTTCAAGGCAGATTTATGAGTCGGACGTACTTGTCAGATATCTGTCAGCCAGCCAGGTGGCAAGGTGTGCATAACTCCCATAAATAAGTGCTTATTAAACATATAAAGACGATCATTTTGCAGAGGATTTAAGGCGTAAGGGGTGTTATGCAAAATTAGAAAAACAAACTTTACTGTGATATTTAATCAAACACACATAAAGCTGTCCCTTAGACTGAATATATTAGGTGTACTTCAGAATAATGATTGGACTCGGTAATGGGATTCAGTGGAGAATCATTTGAACAGCAGCCAAATCGAGAAGGCTGCTGTGGCATATTGAATAATTAATAATGAAAGTAGAGTGGGGGAGATTCTGTCTGTCCACAAGAGGGCACCATTCCCCACCAAGATATACAAATGAATGCACGGGTGGTGCTGTTCGGGTTACTTCCTAAATATATATGAAATAATTAATCTTTTCACTTGTACTTCATGTTTATATTATTTAAACATTATAAAATATTACGTATACATTTTGATTTTTTACATTTTATATTGCAGTGTATATACATATATAATAATATTTTGGCCTCTTATATATATTTACATATATAAAACATGTGTTCATGTGTGTGTGTGTGTGTGTGTGTGTTTATAGATTTATCTTATCTAGTTTCAACTGGGTCCACGATTACTATAAATGTACAGTATAGAATAGCTCGACAGACAGGTTTTAATTATATCTTTACCACTAGAGGGAGATGTTTGGTCATCTAACATTATTTCCCATGGCTGGTGAAGGAGACACTGTACTTTAATTCTTATGTTTTAAATTTACTTTTAATTCTAATGACGTATATATATCTATTTATATATTTATTAAAAAATAGATCAAATCAAACATGAATTAACATGACTTTCTTTGCAATGGTAAAGGTCTCGTATTGTAACGCATTAGCTTGTGCAGGTGTACCTCATGAATCCCTGGTATGATAATTAATACGATCGTAATGGCTGCAGCAACATTGTTCTGGAAATGCACATTTATAGACTACTCAGTTAAACAATTGTAGCCCATAAATTCATGTTTCTACATAAATGACAAGGCTTTAGTATGTTTTTTTTCATAAATTATATTTATATTTCCTTTCATTACAGAGTGCATGGGTTGGATTCCTGGCCACAGATGCGTCAGGAAGGGGCATCCGGTGTAAAAACTAAGCGGAAAAAAAAGAAGAAACCACAGTCTATTTTCTTTAAATAACTGTCCCATATGTCCATCCATTTTCTATACCACTTCTTCCTCATTAGGGTCGCGGGGGCATGCTGGAGCCTATCCCAGCTGAGTTCGGGCGACAGGCGGGGTACACCCTGGACGGGTCGCCAGCCAATGGCAGGGCACATACTGTATAGACAAACAACCATTCACACTCACATTCATACCTATGGACAATTTAGAGTCATCAATTAACCTAACATGCATGTTTTTGGAATGTGGGAGGAAGCCGGAGTACCCGGAGAAAACCCACACACGCACGAGGAGAACATGCAAACTCCACACAGGGGAGAATCGAACCCAGGTCTTCCCAATCTCCAAGCTGTTACTGTGTTGGCCAACGTGCTAACCACTAGACCACCGTGCGGTGCGTGCGGTCCCATATCTACAAAGCAAAATGATACAGTTCAGAAAAGACATAAAAAAGTTGTTGTCATTGGGAGTTAAGTAACCACAGTTAAGTAACCAAATATGTGTTCCCTGTGGTCCGTATACTTACAAAGATAAATGATGCTAAGAAAAAGTCATGGTCACAGGTAAGGTATAGTGAAAAGGCAAACATGCTCTTTAATCCTCCTCTACTACTCGGTAGACTTGACCCAAATCAATTAATTCATTAACTAAGTAGAGGTCACAACAGCCAGCAGTTGGCCTAAGACAAATTAAATCAATTATTCAGGCTAATAAGATGAGGGAGACTTTTAATGAGTGAAGGTTTAATCAAAAAAACTCTGTTTGTTGCATTATGAAGCAGCTCAGAGAGAGATGAGTTTGGAGTGATAGTTGGTGTCTTATTAACACAATGTGTGCTTTTATGCTAATTCAGTCGGGTTTTTTAAAAAGTTTTTCACAGTCTTTGCGGAATGTACGATGGAGTATTAGGGCTAAATTGAAAAAAAAAAAAAAAACAATCAAAAAAACGGAGATTTGCGACTTTGTTGTCGTAAATTTCCAAGAAAAAAGTCGTAAATTTAGAAGAAAAAAAAGTTGCAATATTACGAGAATAAAGTCATAATATTACGTGTCATCGTGTCATACGTGTCGGAGGGAAAATAGAGCATCGCTCTTCAGGAAAGAAGGAAACGTTCCTCTTGCCTCAGGCAAGCTTGTTTAGAACGTGGCAGCAACACAGAGCAGTTGAGCACACACAGATTAGCATGTCTAGCCCTTCTCACTTCCGCCTTCCTTGCCCCGCCCCCTCCAATGGCAAAGTAATACATTTCCTTGGGCAAAGGTAATATTCCGACTTTTTTTCTCCTAAATGTACGACTTTGTTCTGAAAAAAAGTCGTACATTTACGAGAAAAAGTCAGTTTTAAAATTGTCTCTCCCCCCCCCATTAATTTACCATTATTAGAGCCATCTAGACATGAAATAACACCCCTATAGTCACCTTTACCCTCATATTACCCAATATAGTAGACATAATCAGAGAAAACGTAAGACATAAATACATTTTTAGGCTTAAAAATACTTAATTTAGTCCAACAATCTGTAATATTTGCTAAAATATGCCTTTTTTTGAGTAGTAATAGGCTGCAGTCAAACACGAAACAGCGTGTTAATTAATGAATTTTTGAAAAACCGCGATAGAGTGAGGGAGCGATGTTCGAACCGCGATGAAGCGAGGGACAATTGCGTACAAAAGTGGATTACAGTGTACTTGTGCTACCTTGTGGTCAATGTGGTTTTTCAACCCGTCTAATTTTGAACACTTTGACCTAAATACAGTCGTCTCTCGCTACATTGCCGTCCGAATATCACTCCCTCACTCTATCGCGGCTTTTCCAAAATAAATTTATAAATGATCGCTGTTTTGTGGTTGACTATGGCCCATTATCAGTCATAACATATTGAAATATAAGTCAGATGTAATATTCTGGCCACTAGGCATCAGTCATGACACACAACATTGATGATATATTTCATTCACGCAGCATGTAGTCAGTCAGCCATGGCATGATAGAGTGAAAAGAAGTTCTCCTCCTATCTCGTGTGGAAGCGGTAAGTTTTTGGCCTCTTACTTTGTCTTTCTTCCGCACTCTGTTTGAAACCCTTTCTTAAGTTTAGAACATATAAATTGGAAGCAGCCGTGGCCACCCTGTGTTCCTGCAGTGATCCCGTAGCATGCGCATTAGAATTGTGGTGTAAAATAAGAATAATAGGCAGGTAAGTGTGACTATAGGGGTGTTATTTCATATCTACAGGGCTCTAATGATGGTTAAAAAACATATTTAGAAAGACATTAAACAGGTTTTCTATGCTCTAACTACAAAAATATTGCATTTATTAATATTGAATCCTACTTCACGGAACTCACTTACTGCGGTAGGGTCTGGAAGCAATCAACCGTGATAAACGAGGAGCGACTGTGATGTCATAAATGAGTGACAAGAAGCTAACCAGTGCGAAGATGCTCGTCTATCTGTGGTTCAACTACGTTTTGCAGGGGTTCTGTGTCTTTCTTTTTCTCATTCAGCCTCTCTGTTGCGAGTGTTCATTTTAACAAGCGTGCGACGGGAGAGAGGTCAGCGCTAACGAGAGCCACGGCAGTGCCAATACAGGTCGTTAAAAGTGAGGTTAGAAACCTCGGGTGTGCACGTGGCCGTTGCGAATGAAAGCTCGCGCCGCTGGCCGCCATTAACCAGATTGGCCTGAGGAGGTCAGTAGGGGTCAATTGATAGGTCAATCACCTTGTCGATTCCATGACCCCTCAGCCGCGTTGCCCTTTTGGGGCCGGATGCCTGGACGCTCATCTTGCCTTCCCTCCTTCTGTCTGAGTTATTGTGCAGTCCGGTGCTACGTTAACATCAACAGAAAATAAAATCTACTCGATCACTTATGCTGATTTACGCTCGGCCCCTGCAACCCTCTCGACCAGGCTGACGGAACATTTTTAATGTGGCGAGATTTATGCAGCAAATTACCTCACAGTAGTAAAAATAAGAGGGCTTGAGTGTGTTTGTGTCGTATAGCTTTTCACATGGAAATGCGCATCAATTATAGCAAAGGCACGACAGTAAATGCTACCTGAACAAAAAGACAGCAATCATGCGCTAAAAAGAGCGATGTCCAAAGAAAAGAAAAAATACCTCCACACGCCGCTCCGGCAGGCATGATGTCAGGGGTCAAGACGCTAACGAGGGGTCGGGTAAGCAGGCCGACCTCATGACATCATTGCTAAGAACGCGGTGATGAAAGGATTAAAGGCAGGTTCAAGGACCACCTGGATAATGTAGAATGCGTAATGTCACTTAGCTCATCATGGTCGCCATAGATAGCTCGATCATCTTCGTGCTGTAAATAGTGTGACATCACGGCAGAACGAAGAAGGCCACACAGTAAACAATGGAAGACATCCTGGATTTGTTTTCCTTTGTTCTTGACAAGAAAAACACGACATTTGTTTGAGAAATTTGAATTCCTGACTCTCTGTCGACCAGTCAGTGTGTCTAGCTCCGACCCTTTAGGTACCGTACCACTCCTTTGAGCGTCTCCACGAAAGGCCGTTGAAAAACGGATTATTTTAGTACCGTTGGGAGTTTGTATTCTTATTCACTGTGTCAAATTAGCTACGAAATAAAAATGTATAAGAAAAATATAACGAATGACAAATTTAAAATCAAAAAATGAAATACAAAATAACACAAATGTTGAGCAAAATATAATTCCAGAAAATAAAAAAGATAAATAAAACAATAAGAAAACAACAACATTACGTCATTCTGCTGTCATGAATATCTAGTCGGATTCGCCTGTGATTAGTTGAAACGTACATATTTTGTAAAAGTTTGTTTTCATCAATTTTTATTTGATACATGTTCATAAATGATCCATATCATTTCAATGACACTTGCTTAACTGATTTTTCATAGATGTTGCATTCAGTTTGTGCAGTTACTTGAAAAAGCTGGTTTTATTAACTAGTTTATTTTGTATTAATTATTCATTATTTATTTTGAAGGTGTTATTAATCATCAATTATTAATGTATTCTGATTAATTATTATGTATTAATATATTTAAGCTTATTATGAACTTATAGTCGGACTCTATTCAAAAGCTTTCTGTAATTAGTTGAAACGTACAATCAATTTTTATTTGATACGTGTTCATAAATGATCCATATCATTTAAATGTGTTGAAAACACTTGAGTACGTGAATTTTCATCGATGTTGCATTCATTTTGTGCAGTTACTTGAAAAAGCTGGTTTTATTAACTAATTTATTTTGTATTAATAATTTTTTTAATTGTTATTAATAATCAATTATTAATGTATTCTGATTAATTAATATATATATAGTAATATATATATAGTAGACAAATATATAGTAATATATATAAACTTCCATATTCTTCAAATGTTTTTCTTTTTTTTGGGGGGGTTATTTGAAAAAGCATTTTTACATAAATTTCAATTTTATAAATATTCGTAAATGCGTTATTCTTAAAAAACAAATATACTGCAGCTAGACAGAGTAGACGAACTATAAAAATAGTGCTTTGCTTGGTGAAGCACTTGGTGAGATTTGCCATTAGCCAAGCTGAGTAACTATCAGACAGGCGTGCAGAGGATGGTTCACTAGATCTAGATGGCTATTGGCTACCTCCACTAAATGATGTTTACCGTGTGGGAGAGGAAGATCACATGTACAGATTGTCACACCGTCACCCTCCGACTTAACATGTCAGCTGTCACCTCCTGTAATATTAAACACAGATGTCTGTTATGTGAGTCGGGTCTCTCTTTACCAAACTGGGTTTCACCTGTCCGGCTGTGCGTTCACTTTGTCCATATGTTCGTGTGAACTAAACACAATGCACGGGCTCATGGTGAAATATTTAAGAGAGATGTGCATAAACAAACACAACAGACAGCATTTGCTCTGTCTCTATTTTTTAATTGAATTGCCGTTATAAGAGGTATACAAAAAATTCTTATGACTTCACCTAAAAGTTCCATAAGCTCTTGTTTGTGCACATGGAACCACAGTTGGGTGCTTTTCTCACAGTCAGCTCTCTACAAAGAGCGTTTAGCCGCTCATGAATAATCCAATGAGAGCATCCAGCAGATGGGGGACCTGCTGAGGGGGTCCGAAACCGGAGACAGACACCTGACGCGTAAAAGAAGACAGGACCTGAATGACTTTTAGCGTTCAAGTTTTGGTGCGACTTTTAAGGTATATGACTTCCCCAAAGTTAGTTGATGGGCATGTCTCAGAACAAAACACACTGAAAAAGCAAAATCTGTGTAATCATTCATTTTATGATATATTTCTTTTTGACAAATTTCATTCACTCCAAATTGTGTAACCTTTCTGGCGTTCTTGTAGGCGGTACCTCGATTTTTGGTCCTAAGTGGTCCAAAACCAAAAACGTACGAAAAACTGAAGCAATTTTTCCCATAGGATTGAGGAATCCAATGAATCAGTTGCAGAAACCCCAAAATATTAAACAATACATTTTAATAAAGAATAATTCGAGTTTTACATCCAGAAAACAATGCAAGAATAATTATAAAGGACAAGTGAATATCTAGGGCCGCACGGTGGCCTAGTGGTTAGCATGTTGGCCAACACAGTCCTAAGATCTGACAGATCTAGGTTCAAATCTCCATTGGGCATCTCTGTGTGGAGTTTGCATGTTCTCCCTGTGGATGCGTAGGTTTTCTCCGGGTATTCCGGTTTCCTCCCACATTCCAAAAACATGCATGTTAGATTAATTGGCGACTCTAAATTGTCCATAGGTATGAATGTGAGTGTGAATGGTTGTTGTCAGCTGGGATAGGCCCCAGCATACCTGCGACCCTAGTGACGATGAGCGGCATAGAAGATGGGTGAAGTGAATATTTAACATTACCTTTATTGCAGAGTCTTTGCAGAGAGGGAGGAGGGGAAGATACGCCATCTTCGTACTTTTCTTTCTTGTATTCAATCGTTCAGTAGTGTTTCTCACCTTCTTTATTAAATTACTGAGATTAGCAACTTTCTTTGGCCCCGTGCTGGGTTATTTAGCAGTTATTCACACGGACAGTCAGTCAGCAATGTATAGGGTGCTGTGTTTGGGTACTTGATGTTTGTTTGTTTGTTTGTTTGACAGGTTTGTTAGGTGCAATATTGTTTGATAACCAATATAGATGAAGAAAACCGGGGCAGAAGTTTGTGTTTTCGAAAACCAGATCATACGAAAACTGAAGCCTCGCGCTGTGATAAACAAGCGCACATGTGTCGGATGAATGCAATCTTGCCCTTTTTTTTGTATAAATTTGTAACCCAAAACACGACACACTCATGTCTTCATGTCCCGCCTGTCAAGCAATCACAATTACTGTGTACCTCGAACGCATCGCCGGCTAACTTATCACCCCCGGTGGTGCCTAATCTTTCTGGGCAGAGAGGAGGCATCCATCATCTTAAAACACCATCTATTCCAGGTCCAGCTTCTGTTGGAAGCGGCTGAATCTGCTCGGGTGTGTGTTTGTGTGTGCGTCACCACAACTTATGGGCTGTCAACACAAAGTGCGCAGCCTTGCCGGAAGCTGACAAGCACAGAATGACTGACAGTGACATTGCACCATTATACCCTGTGCTTGTGTGTGTGTGTGTGTGTGTGTGTGTGTGCTAGGATGTCTGATTAAAGCTGCACTCAGTTATATTTCTCTCTTCCCCTCATAGGATGTACACAGCATGGCCACTTGTCACCTTGATGGCGCCATTGCTGTCAAAGCCACATGTGACTCCTCCAAATTAGACCATCTTAATGCCCCTCATCACTTCTTCATCTTAGTTTTACATTTTAATTTACCCAAGTAATTCTTTTCTTCAAGGCACCCCATTCTGCCTCCTACTTTGCGTCCTCCTCCTTCATTTCTCCCTTTTTTACTCACCTTTCAGTTTTTTGCGACTCCCTTTCTGTGCCCTCCCTCCCTCCTCTCCCTTCCCCATCAGCAACCCGGGGGCTGATGAATGCGTGGCCTCCTATTGATCGCGATGGGTGATGGATGATGGCTGGGAGATGAGTGATGGGGTGCAGGCAAAGGTGCCAATAAGAGGGCAGGCGGAGGGCGGGGTCTCCCCTGGTGGCGCTAATGGGAGAAGACTTGGGGGGGGTGGATGGAGGTGGGCGGCCACCCTGGCAACCCACACTGTCGGTGGCGTTTCGGGCCTGCTATTCGCATTTACTTCCCACGCGTAGCACCTATGTGTCCCCCACTCCCATTGCATGCACTTCGGGGGCAGGGGTGGCGTACGGTGCCCAAGTGGTACTTAGCAGGAAAAGATGATGGATGACGAGCCAGGAGGGGAAGACTGCCGCCGCAGTCCCAAATTGATATCCCCGGCAAATGTTTTTGTCTGCTGTGAAAAATGGTGCCGCAACTCTCATCTCGACTACAACACCCCCCTCCCCGACCCACCATCCCCAGGGCACCCCACCTCCACACATCATCTCTCTTCCTCTGCCGTTCTTTTTTCTGCTGTAAATCCATTTCCAACCAAGCAAAATGTTGATCAATTCCCGGCCTTCCTTCTCACATCGTAACCCCGCCTCTTGTGCCCTTGTTGCCGTAGAAACCCACCCTGCCCATTCTCTGTCACCCCCCCCACACCCCACTTCATTCTTTATCCAAGTGTTTACCTTGCTGTTTTTTGTGCCACACCATTTAGAGAAAACTACCTATCACAGCAGGACTATTGATTGTTGGCTATTACTGTAGCAGGTTGGAGAGGGGGGGGGGGGGGGGGGGGGGCTGCTTTTCTAATGGAGTGCTGAAGTTTGGAGTCACACAATTTTGCTGCACAAATAATTGAAAGCAATTGTTTTGTTCAGCTACACTGCAGCAATCTGACCTATGACCGAAGCCACCGCTTCATTTTGAAAATCGATGGGGGCTCATGCTGTGCTACTGCGCAATAATCCATCAGAGTAAGTAAGAAGATTAGGTTGACAAAAACATGCTTCGAACACTCATCTGACTTTCAACCTGAGTTCCGTCTAACTTCTATACATAATGTGTCATCACAGAATGATGCAATGAGAAGAGTCCACGCTTACTCGTGCAACGTTGCATGGATCATTCTGTTATTGCAAAAATGTCGAAGGTAATTGTTCAAAAACTGACGGTTTTGCATTCAAACTGGACTATTTTACAATATGTCCAAACACCTGCAGCAAAATACTCTGCAAATGTACATACAGTGGTGTGAACAAGTGTTTGCTCCATTCCTGATTGTCACACTTACAGGAAATGTGTCCGATCATCAAACAAATTTAAATATTAGTCAGTGGCAACACAATTGAACACAAAATGCAGTTTTTAAATTAAACCTTTTATTATTAAGGGAGAAAAAAAATCCAAACCTACATGGCCCGGCGTGAACCACTGCTGAACAAAAAAAAACATTAAGGCTCTGGCGTAAAAGTAACGCTGCATTTCAGAAAAAGAACATCATACCAATAGTAAAATATGGTGGTGGTAGTGTGATGGTGTGGGCCTTTTTTGCTGTTTGAGGTCTGGAAGACTTGCTGTGATAAATGGAACCATGAATTCTGCTGTCTACCAAAAAATACTGGAGGAGAATGTCCGACCATCTGTTCGTGACCTCAAACTGAAACCAACTTGGGTTCTGCAGCAGGACAATGATCCAAAACACACCAGCAAGTCCACCTCTGAATGGCTGAAGAAAAACAAAATGATGGAGTGGTCTTGACCTGAATCCTATTGAGATGTTGTGGCATGCCTTAAAAAGGCGGGTCATGCTGGAAAACTCTCCAATGTGGCTGAATTACAACAATTCTGCAAAGATGAGTGGGCCAAAATTCCACTACAGCGCTGTAAGAGACTCATTGCAAGTTATCGCAAACACTTGATTGCAGTTGTTGCTGCTAAGGGTGGCCCAACCACTTATTAAGTAAGAGGGCAATAATTTTTTCACACAGGGCCATGTAGGTTTGGATTTTTTTTGTCTCCCTTAATCATAAAAAGTTAAATTTAAAAACTGCATTTTATGTTCAGTTGTGTTGTCATTGACGAATACTTAAATTCCTTTTATGATCTGAAACATTTAAGTTTGACAAACATGCAAAAAAATAAAAAATCAGGAAGGGGGCAAACACTTTTCCACACCACTGTATATGTATTTATATGCATTTGAAATTGTTTTCTGCATGTCAAACTATAATTGTAAAATTATAAAAATGTGTGTGTGTTAACATTTTTGAGTTTCTGGAATGGATTCATTGGATTTACATGATTTCTAATGGGAAAAAAATAGCATCTGTATCGGTTAGAGTCAGTTGTGGAACGAATTTGTGATGCTAACTGAAGTTCCACTGTATGTATTTAATCACAAAATCTCTATAATGAACCGGAAAATGTTGCAAAATGCAAAAAAAATTACCATAAACTATTTAATGTTTTTCTATGTATATGTTTTACTATGCACTGTTTTTTGTTTTAGGTTTTATGTTACTTTGCATTGCCATAGATACTTTGGTTTCAAGGTCATTAAAGCACAAAGATCTAGGCCAAAGCAATGTTCAACAAGTCAAACAAAAAAGAAATGCAGAAATGTTTATGTGATTGTCTTCAAAATTGGTGGATATACATTTAGTTTTCTACTCATTACCGTTAATTTTCCTACCAAATCCTAATAAATTCTTGCAAGTCACCAGTCATTTATCTCTTATAAATTAAGATGTGGGCTTGTGCTCAGTGACATTATTTTCATCATTTTTATCTTTGAATTGATTATTTTTCCAAATAACAACAAAAATGTTTGTTTTCTACTAAATACAGGTATTTTTGTTTGCCAAAGCTAGCTTTTAAATAGAGTTACATTTGCTTGGGTGGTTTTAATTATAAGGGATGCAACACTGTAAGGCTGACACAGTCAAAAGCTCCAGTTCTGGGAAATGGGGGGGGGGGGGGGGGGATGTTCCGGATGAGAAATGAGGGAGTAATGTCGGGAGAAAGGGGGTTTGTTGCGGGGACTTGACAGATAACGTCGGGATAACGGGAAAGCGATGAGATGGGGATGAGCTCACTTCTTTGGCTGTGCTTAAAGGAAGCCAGCCAGCTGCAGGAGGGATTGTGCCTCAGATTAGGAGCGAAACCAAAGCTGCAGCGGAGAGGATTAGGGTGGTGAAAACAGAAGCAACACTAATAGAGGACAATCCAGCTGCATACCGCCCACCCTGCGGACTCAAGTCAGTAAAACTCATAGCCATTAAAAGTGGTTAGTATGCTTGGGGATCTTCAGGCACAGGGCAACGAGCCAAAAGCAATATTTGGAGGACGATAAATACAAGTGATAAATATTTATCTGTGCAGACTTCATCAATCAGGCTCATTATTTCTTCCCCTTGACGTCTCCATACCTGCAACACCTTGTTAATTTGTCTTTTATGTCCACGACACCGCCGCGATCCGTCAACATCAGCGTCTGATGAGAGAGTCATTGGATTTAAGTGTTTGTCGATAGCTTTTTATAGCAAACGAGTTCTCTTCTAAAACCTGTGGGGGGGCTCCTGGATATGCCGTAACTCTTAATCCGAGTTCACTAGCTGGGCTGCCCAGTGAAGGGGCCAAGAATCCTACTACCCATAAGACCAATCTCCCTGACATCTGGGCCTTTGCCTTTCTCTGGGCTGCAGACAGATGTTGGATGAGTGCTAAGCTCCCAGGGTTCTTAGCAAAAAAGAAAACAGTGTGTGTCACTCGGGCATCTAAGACGCTTCAAGGCTATTCAATGGGAGAACAAAAGGAATATGCTGTGTAATCACATTGCAGACATGTTTGTGTTATGGCATTGCTTTGTTGTTTGGCAGGATTATGCAAAAACTACACAACTGATTGTGATGAAACTTTATGAAGGGTGGTACATATGTCTTTTTTGCTGTTAGAGACAGAAATGCAAATGGTATACAGTCAGCCCTCTTTTATAGTGGCTAACTGGTTCCAGACCTGACCGTGACAAGTGAATTTCAATGAAGTAGGATTCCTTATTTAGAAATGATTAGAGCCCTCTTGACATAAAATAACACCCTTATAGTTACCTTTACATTCGTATTTACCAATATTTAAGTCATAAATGTGTGTGTGTTGCTATAAATGTGTAAATGTGTTCCCTAGCAGAGCTGAGTTGTACGCGGACAGGAAGTGATGTCGGCGTTCAGAGTTGAGTGTGACTTTGGCATGTGTTACGGCCGCAACAGTAGCCCGTGTTTTTATCGGGGATTTTTAATAAGGATTATTGTACCTGTTGTGAGATAATTCAAACCTGCAATAAAAGCCTGTTGATCTGGTGATCAAGTCCGGGGATTGTGTGTCCCACCAAACACTACTGACACCTTGTGACCAGTGTGAATACTACATATCATCACATCGTCTTTGAATGCGTCTTCTGAATGCCTTATATTTGTATTTTAGTTCATCCATCCATCCATTGTCTATGTCGGTTCTCCTCATTACGGCTGCGGGGGTATGGTGGAGCCTTTGGGCGACAGGCGGGGTACACCCTGGACTGGTCGCCAGCCAATCGTAGGGCACATATAGACAAACAACCATTCACACTCACATTCATACCTATGGAGAATTTAGAGTCGCCAATTAACCTAACCTAACCTAACCTAACCTTATTTTAGTTCATTAAGGCATTTTTATGCATGAAAATGCTTAATTTAGGCAAAAAAATTAGCTTCAACATGCATATTTTGTACTAATAATAGGCCGTATTCAACCATGAAACAGCTTGATTTATTAATATATTTTCTTAAAAAACACGATAGAGTGAAACCGCGAAATTTTAACCACAAAGGGGCGAAGGAGGACTGTATTGCTAACATCTTACACGAGAACCAGGAAGTAATACAGAATACAGGGCTATATGATTTTTTTGGACTCTCTTTGCAACTTGAGTCAGAATGGAATGGCATCCATCCATCCATTTTCTATGCTGCTTATCCTCATTAGGGTCGCGGGGGTATGCTGGAGCCTATCCCAGGTGACTGCGGGTGAGAGGCGGGGTCGCCAGCCAATCGCAGTGGCTCCCAAGCACACACAAGAAAAAAAAAATTGCTCATGAACCGCCTCGCTAACATTTGCACAGACAAAAACAACTTGTGTTCAAGGAATTTATAATATATTTTGGCCATTTCAGCAAAGAATAAAAAATGGTTCGATCCCGAAGAAATATCTTCTACATCAACCAGGGAGTGAATTGCAAAACTAACAACTTGGCACATACAGCATACACTCCATCATTTTGTCATTTTTGTCAGAGGAATTTGTAATTGTTTTTGCCAATGCAAATGTTCCCCCTTGCCCAGACGAAAAATGGTACAGTCCTTTATTGTTACATGATTATCTGTGAACCAGGAAGTCCTGCACTGCACTGAGTGCCATTCTGGGTATTTTTGTAAAAGCATCATTTAAAAAACAGAATTGTGGATGTTGTGGCTTGTGATTGAATGCCACAGTGTGGGGTCACAGGGGTCAATGCTGCATATTGTTAAAAGATGCTATGTAACATCATCCTGATCACCACATAATGTCCAGTTGTCTCTCTATAATGGCTGTGATATAGTTTGATTGCTGGATTAAACACTTTTCCCTCCCCTTAGTCTGCCTTATTGATTTCCCTGGCCCTCACCCCCCCATCTTTCTCCACTTTTGAAACACCCCCCCCCTTCTCAAAGGTGAGCTGGACGCCCCGCTTGATAAATGGCAGACGATTGATTTGTATTTAATTAACAATTTGCTGCAGACTCTCTCTCTCGCTCCTTCTCGACTACCCCTCTTGTCTCTATAGGGTCTCTGAGGGCTTGCAAGCGGGTGAGGAGAGGTGATGCATTGGTAATTTATAGGCTGATCAATAAGTCCTGGCCTAACATGCACGCCACCTGGATGTCAGGGCTGGGACCGCTGTCGGGGTCCACAAACAACGGTGGATGGTGAGCAAGGGGAAATTAGAAGGGTGACAAGTGGGGAAAAAGGCTGCTATTGGCAAACATGTACAGTCACGTTGATGCAGAATGTAACAGTTTCTAGCAGTAACAATCTTTTGCAGCACCGTGAAAAATAAATACAAAGAACGCATGAATAAAACATGATTTCGTTTGGATTACGTCTAACTTGTAAAAGCTCAGGTTACTTATCGGTCCATGCACATTAGGGGGCAGTTGTGAGTTTGCATGGCAGAGAACACATGGGACTTACAATGTCTTATGTGTCATATACCTGTATATTGATCTGTCTGAAGCCCTCATGATGGTTAAAGCCTGATAAAGAACGCAAATAGACATACATGTTAGAGGGACTGCATTCACCTGTAGAATTATCCCTGATCAACCAGTGGCAGTATTAATCACTAGTGATGGAAATTTTTAGATTCTTTTTAGAGAACCGGTTCTTTTGGAAACTGGCTATTTAAATTGATTTATTTAAACCTCAATGAGCAGCTACAGAAATACATTATAATGTTATATTATAAATAAACAAAGACCCATATCAATAGACAAATTAAGTCAAAATAGGTAAAATCTCTTTGAGAAAATTTCTCACGCAAGAATCGGCTCTAAGAGCAGCACAGCGTTTGTTTAACCCCGCCCCTCTCCCTGCTCAGTGTGGACACAGAGACGACGCTACGCATCTTGACCAATGACATTCGCCTTTAACAGGAAAAAAAGACGTGGAAAAACTAATCGGCTCCCAGCCGTTCGTTAATTTCAAAGAGTCGGCTCTCAGAGCCGATTCGTTCACCACGGACACATCGCTATTATCACAGCGCCAACATGGCTCACCAATGTAGTAGAAGAACAGTATATCCTACTCTGGCGTAGATGGAACACAGCAGCATTCCGTATGTCTTCTTTCGGGTTTTCTTTTGGCCAACAGGTTTGCAAGGTAAGCAGAGTTTAAAACATAATATACATAAGAATGTGTAGCATGGAGGTCGCTAAGCTACAGGCGGCTGTTGATGTCAGCGCTGATAGCAAAGATGGCGGACGCTAGTTTAGCCGCGCTAGCTACAAAACAGTCTTCTTAAAGTCTTTTATTTTTCTGGTATAGCGTGAAACATGTTTTACCATTAAACGATGTGTGTATATGGAGCTTCTTAGGTGGCCACTAAATGGTGCTGTATTGTATTTCTGTTGTAAAATTGACAGTATTACATGCTAATGCGATTAGCGCTAATTGTTGTTCTCTACTTCCGGGTTTACGATCGCTTGGTTGCAACGCGCTTTCACAATAAAAGTGTGACTGATGTTTTCTGGTAATTTAGCCATCTGAGATCAAATGAAATTATGTTTGAATAATGTCACGTTTAATAAAAAAAAATTAGGTCGATATGAAGTTGAAATCTCCACATTTTATTGTTGATTCACTATGTAGTTTATTTTGAAACAACATTATCTTTACAGTCCAGTGTAGTCGACATAATACAGCCCTATTCCTTGTGTGCATTTGTATTTTTGTTCATATAAGCAAAAATAAATGCATGGCAACATTCCTTTAGCCATAACA
This sequence comes from Dunckerocampus dactyliophorus, assembly GCF_027744805.1. Lineage (NCBI taxonomy): Eukaryota > Metazoa > Chordata > Actinopteri > Syngnathiformes > Syngnathidae > Dunckerocampus > Dunckerocampus dactyliophorus. Next base: position 16,843,172 of record NC_072835.1, on the reverse strand, counting down.
ATTGCGTTTACATGATATTTACTCAGAGGTAACCTCGATCAAGGTGACAACAAAGACAATTGATTTGGACTGGAACCCCCAAACAGCAATCAAACCCACCCCCTTCTGACCCATTCACCTATGGTTGTCTCATTCTGGACACTGGACACCCTCCTACATATTCACTCACATGGAAAATGAGCCTCTGAGTGCGTGCACACGCGTGTGGGGTGACACGGCAACATTTACAGCCCTCCCTATAAAAGTGTTTTATCACACATCTTGTAATGCAACACATTAAGGGTTGCTGTTGTTATTTCCGGCAAGGTCATTTGCGCCCCTCTTGCTGCTCGCTGCAATGCTGTATCCCCCTTTCTCACTCATGATGGTGTTTTTATGCCCCCACTTTTAGGGAATAGCAGAAGCTCGCATCGCAGTGTATTCATAATTAATTTAACCATTATAGCAGTTTGCAGTGGTGTAGAGCTGCACTGGAGGATCCTGAGAGGTGCTTTTATTACTGATGTTACTGTATTTCCTTATATAGTGGGTGTGGTCTTTTTATTTACTCAACTGCAGAGAGTACCAAGGTTGTAAATATTCCCTAATTATTTTCAGGTCAGTGTTGAAAGTGGTAGGTCAGGACGCAAATGATAGCAGCACTAGCGTAGCTAGGTGAGCTACAGTGCTGATTTGAACATTGTCACATTTTAACAGCAACACCATGCTAGGTTAGTCAGTTCGTGGAAGAAAAAGCAAAATGATAAAAAATTACAGCTCCCACGTCTAGCTGACAGAACTCCAGGCTTAATTTTAAGATGTGTAGCAAAGCCTGATTTGTATTTAATTTGTTTTTTAAACAAAATTGTCCTCGGTGAAGTGGCGGGTGTATACACAGGTCGGGCTCATCTCGCTAGGAGGCGGCAGAGGTGATGTCATGTCCACAAAGAGGGAGGTTTTTCCTTCATGACGCCATGAAACCCCCCAACTTTACAAGCCACCGTTGATGCTAGATGATAAGAGATTTTTTTTAAGCATTTGGTGTTCATGAACAGGCTCTAGGGTCACATATTACTGTTAGAACATCAATAAAAGGTACATTTTGCATAATAGGGGACCTTTAAACTTCAGCTTTACAGATGCCATGTCTGAGGCTACTATTTAAGGAAATATGGTGAGGTCTCTTGTACAGTGGCAGTCAAAAGTGAATATAATCTATATATTTTTGCACATCTCTTGAATTGGATCTTATTCAGTGACCTAATATTGTGTATTGTGGCTATGCTTTCTGTATTTCCTTTGACTCAACCTGCATGCACATTTCTTTGTCGGTCAACGAGTGTAAACAAGTGTGTTTTGGCATACCCGTTTTGTCTGACATTGTTGAACTGCTTTCCAGCTCATCTCAGGATTACCACTGTGTGGAAGACCTATTACCTTTTAATATTTGTATTTTTATATCCTTGCTGTCTCATCATCTTAATGAAGAGATGTATATTTTTTTTCCCTGAAAAATATTATTATTCCTCTGTTCCGTTTTTAAGTCCTGTTTTTTTGTGTGTGTGTTTAATCCTATCAGTTGGGCCTCACCCCTTAACCCCTGTGGCTGTCCTCTGGCTCCAGCAGTAATAAAAGAAAAGCGTAATCCAGTGTTTAAAAATATGAGATTTTCCAGTTGGAGTCTGGATTAAGGGAGGAGGAGGCAGTGTTTCTTTTCTGGCTGTAGTGGACAACAATAGAAACTGTAAATAGAAAGTTTTTGAGGCCAATACTAACAAAATTAGAATAACTAGAGCTGCAATAATTGGTCGATGATTAATCCATGATCCAATTAATTGACAACTGTTTTGATATTTGATTAATATTTTTTTAAATAAAAAAAATGTAAATATCCTATGATTTCAGCCTCTCAAATGTGAGTATTTATTCATATCTATGAAAGCAGACTTATTACCTTTTGTGTTTTAGGCAAAACAAGATATTCACACACATCAGTTTAGACTTTGGTAAAGTGATCAACCTTTTTGCCTTTTTTCTGAACTGTCGCGGACCAAACCACTCATTGTGTTTGGTTCATATTGATTTGGTCTGTGTAGGGCCTAACCGATCACTCAATTAATCAAAACAACAAGCTTCAGGGTAATCGACTAAGAAAATAATCGTTAGTTGCAGCCCTGATAACAATCAGTGCATTGCCTTAATAAACAAATGTATTTCTGCTTTATGCTAAAATTACCTTGCATACCATCTTTTTTCAGTGCGTTTGTCTGTCCAAAAAATAGCTTTGGAAATAAGGCTGTCTACATGTGCGTTTTATTTATGGCTGCCAGGATTTGAGCTGATAGAACAGGACTTTTTTTTTTTCCCTCCATCTCTCCACGACCCTATCCTATTTTACCGCACCTCGCTCATTTCTTTAATACCCTCTAAAATGTAAATCCGTATGCACACATGCATCCTCAGACAATGCCCCCGATGTGAATTTTATGTAAAACGCCCATAACTCAAGTTGACGACGTAACATATGACTCTGTGTAATTTCATTATGTAAAAGGGTTTGTGTTTGTTGGAGAGCTGGAGCGGCGTATGTGTGTGTATATGTGTGCATTTGTGTGTGTGTGCGTGTGTGTGTGTGTGTGGTTGTGGGTTAAGAAGATAGAAGATGTGATTATCAGTAAAGCCCTAAGTGATGTAAAACACAGTCTGATCCCGACCCTTACGATAACCCTCCAAAATGAAGAATAGAAAGCTGCTCGATTATTGTAAGTGTTTTATCGCTGGGTTTGATTTGATTGTAATGTGGCATCTTTTTGCAAGAGAATTAAGCTCCACTCTGTGACACTTGAAGCACCGTCTAATGAGATGTATTAAAAAGTCTACCTTTGACACTGATAATAATGCTCAGTTTGACTGACGCTGTCGGAGAGGTATTTATTTAACAATCTCTTTGTTGTTGTGGTTGTAGTTTGCAGCGGTGTTGAGCTGCACTGCTTATATAGAAGTATTCCGAGTTTCTGCTACATGTAATTGATCGTGGCGCACAGCCACGATAAAATAAAAGCCGCCACACCTTGGAAATTAGTTGTTTGTTTTTTTTTTAACTTGAAAACAATGTTAAGTAATATATTGTATGAACGGATGTATATGCTATATATAGTGTAGACCAGGGGTGGGCAAACTATGGCCCGGGGGCCACATGCGGCCCGTGAAGCATTTGAATCCGGCCCGCCAGTTTCTTCCAAAGTAATTAAACCTTTAACATACAAGCTGGCAACATGACTTGCTAGTAGTCAGAGTTAATCTGAGACAACCTTTTGATGGTTTAAGTAGCTTTTCACATGCAGCGATCCAGACAACTACCTCACCCACGGAGCCAAGCAAACACAAGTAAAAAAATTGTGTCACGCAACTTTACCTACCCACTGCACTGTCTGGGAAGTAAAAACGGAGGGACATTCACATACTCTTTAATAGTCAATGTTTTAGCATTCATAGTTCATATTGTATATCACATCCTTTATTCATGAACATTCCGGGTGTCTTATTCAGAAAAAAAAAAACCCTGTAAAATGTAATTTTGTTATTTGATATGGTTTGATATTTAAAGTGCTCCTTAAAAAAGGGACTCAAGCACATACATATAGCAGATTGTATGACACTATAAGTCCAGCTGGACTGTTGGAATTATAGGCAGAAAATAATGTGCATGTGTCTGGCCCCCTGGCCAATTTTGTTAACTCAGTGCGGCTCGTGAGTAAAAAAGTTTGCCCCCCCCTTGTGTAGACACATATGTAGATTATTTTTTACGCACACATTGACCACAATTAGTTTGGAAAAAATAAAATAAAATATCATAAATGTTTCACTACGCTTTATTTTGAGAATCATGCCCCAGAATCACCGATGTGCCATGTTGGCACTTGAGCATGTGCGACCTTATTACCCTGAGAATGAAAAATAGCCCGTAAAATGTTTCAGTCAATTGACAACAGCTTGTCACAGGCTAAGCTTATCGATGCCAACGTGTGTGATTGCTCACGTTTCAATCTCAAGATTCAAGAGAGTTTTATTGTCATGTGCATGGTAAAACAGCAGTTATACTATGCAATGAAAATCTTATTCTGTTCATTCTCCCAAGAAAAGAAAGAAAACACAAGAAAGAATAAGAACATAAGAAACATAAATATATATACCAATAAATTAAGCAACAACAACAGAAGAGACATTAATATAAATAAATCAATCAATCAATCAATCTTTGTTTACACATTTTGCCTGGCTCTCACTGCCTCTCTGGCGGCAGCTAGCTAGCTCGTTTTTGTTCAATGGGAAAGCTGTCATGTTCATAGGATACTTGCTAACTTACTTTTTTAAAGTGTCACTCAACAATCTTGCTTTCTTATGATTAGAATACTTATGGCTTGTCTTCAAAACACGAGATGCGTGTCTAAGTTGTTCAACATCAACACATAGTATGTCCAGCTTTAAGATAATGACGCTATCGCAGGGTTCTCCAACAGATAGCTTGTAAGCTTATTGCTTTTGATACGGTGCACTTGCATTATTATGCCATATATTAGCATTACATTAATGAAAAAAATTGTCTCAAAATAATGTTGACAATTAATATTGTTTATCTGCAATAATTTGTTGGGCAATTATTGTCCATCAAAATTTGTTACCGTGACAGGCCGAATTGGAAAAAGTAATCAAATAATAATAATGCATTAATAAATGTTTTCTTTCCTCTTGTGTTTATGTACTGTAAACGCTATTTATTTATAGCATATTGTAATAAATCCTATGTTTAAACAACGTAGTCCAAGCATAGAGTCATGTCACATTACGTTGTTATATGTCGTCGACTCTCTGGATGACCTTATTTGGGTCATCAGAATCTGCCTTTTAATACCCAATCCCCTGTTATACATATCTTATTTCTAGTATTGTCTTTGCTGCTGCCTATGTAAATTAATTAACAACAAGTCAATTAGTTGAATTCTTTTTCAATTAAATGATTATTAAGAGACACGTGATTCTAATGTTGCCGTACCTTTTTAGAAAGGTGGCTAAAACGTCAGCACTGTAATAAAATCCCGGGTGCTCGCCGTGCGAATGCCAGACCCTCTCGTAAATATCAGGAATGTTTGTATAAAGGAATCTTTCCTACATGTTTATCACATCTCCTGGCTGCATGCTATTATCGTTCCCCCGCTATACACTCTCATGTCCTTTGGTGCAATTAGTGTAATTAGAGGTGTCTTGACCTGACTTTGTAATGTTTGACTGCAATGTGATGTGGTTCGTGCTTTATCCCAACCTGGCGCTATGCATTGCGCATTTGTATTCATGCCCAGCCATCAGCGTGTACACAATTAAAGTTTTTTCCACACTACGTTGGAAAAATGTTGTGTTCAACCTCTTGAGGAAGAGCAAATCATCGTAGAACAATTTTGTCATTAGATTCAATCTTTATGACCTGAAGTTATCTCTACCACGCATCCTACCGACCTTAGCTTGACCGCATCTTAGATCTGCATGACTGGTTGCTATCAAACTATCTCGAACAGGGATCCCCAACCATCCGGGCTGCGACCAACTACAAAAACATTCAGAAGCAATACAAAAATCAGTAGACCTTTTCGTCGTACCTCAACTACAAGTACTAATTAATAAATTATTGCTGTTTCATGGTTGACTGTGGCCTATTAACAATTAGTCAGATAACTATAGCCTAAACAATGTAACATAACTAGTTGCAGCCAGAAGATGTTTACATTGTACATTTTCAGTGGTGCAGGAGTGATAGGAGTAGCAGATACTGGCACACAAGCCTCAGAGCGCCCTCTCGTGGCTATCAGTGTGGAAAAAAACATATAGAAGTCGCTCTGGAGTATAAGTTGCAGGACCGGTCAAACCATGAAAAAAAGTGAGATTTATAGTTTGGAAAATACGGTAATACGGTACTAGTTGGAGCCTTATTGTCAACTTCCTCATTATAGGTAAGCATGGTAGAACGCAGACGGCGACATAACTACTGTTAGTGACACAGCACTAAAATGTGCAATTTTCCTTTATATGTCTGGTGAAAGTCACAGTGTTGACGATTATGTTGACAACGGCTTATCTTGACACCCGCTTATGTCGACATCACTCAGCCAATCCGAGAGGCGTGGACATAAACATTTCTAATTTGTTGTCAAAAGAACTTGCCAACAGCAGCATAAACTTGAAGCACCCAAGCATCTCGCGGGGTAAAAAAAAAAAAAAAGATCTGCACTTCTTTTACCTGACACACATACAAATACATCAACGCTCTTTCTTTTATTAAGGCCGTGCCAATCTATAATGTGGAAATCATACGCTGCCGTTATTGATTGCAGGAGGCCGGGGCGGCGCTCTCTTGTGTGTGTATGTGTGTGTGTGTGCATGAGCACATATATTTGAATGTCCGTGAGTGTTTTTTATGTGCGCATGCTGTAGCAGACACTCCAGTCTATTGGATTGAGATTCATTCGCTATTTAAGGGTCAGGGTTCGGCCCTGCATGCCTCGCTGATCAATACCTCCGCCGCACACCCTGCCTGACCCCGGCATTTTGTCACCGTAAATCCCTTGAGCTCCCTTTTTCTCTGCCATGTGTTCCGGCCTGCAGCCCCCTCCTTCCTCATCGTCCTTGTTTTTGCTTCTTGAGTCATTTAAACAAGTGGAGTCAAGAGGGGCGCACTTTGTAAGATATTAGCCAAGGACTTTTAATATGGCCATTTGATGACTAATCCTGACAGATTTGAGTGTCATGATGGCTCATTTTTTGTTGGGAGAGGTGGGGGTGGCGGGGTGGGGGGGAAGGAATTAGATGTCTGAACTAGAGTTACAAACCCACTGTATTCTGGGTAAATCTTATGAAAACACTAATATGCAATCTCATTGCAGCTAATTCACGCACCATAACAATAGGTGCACCAGCACAATCATTACATCCAATATGAAAATTCTGCCTTTATAAAGATGGTAATGCTCCGTTTTGATTGTCACTGTCGAAAATGTACCGCTAGTCATTTAACAATATGTTGATTATTATTGTTGTGGTTTTTGATCTGGGTTCGAACCTCCGCTTGGGCATCTCTGTGTGGAGTTTGCATGTCCTCCCCGTGCTTGCGGGGGTTTTCTCCGGGTACTCCAAAACATTCCAAAAACATGCATGTTAAGTTAATTGGCGACTCCAAATTGTCCATAGGTGTGAATGTGAGTGTGACTGTTTGTCTATATGTGCCCTGCGATTGGCGGGCGACCAGTCCAGTGTGTACGCCGTCTCTCACCCGAAGTCAGCTGGGATAGGCTCCAGCATACCCCCGCGACCCTAGTGAGGACAAGCGGCATTGAAAATGCATGGAGGGATTGCAGTGGTGTAGAACTTAGAACTGCATTATCCTGGGTAGGGCTGGAAGCCCGTGGATTTGTCATTGTCCAACTGGTGCCACTGTAAGAGACAGTTTTATTTTAAAAACGTTGAAAGACAACTACGAGCTAAGTCGCACCATTCACCAACGCAGAAACAGCTCCTGCTGTGGTGCACCTTACTTTCATTTGATACTTTTTTTCTTTACATGAAATATTGCTGTGATACTTCTTACTTTTGTTAAATGCACTTTTGCTGTTATGTTATAAACCGCTTTTATTTAAAATGTGAATGTTTACGGAATGCTATGTTTGAAATTAATGTCAAATAAAAGCATTCAAAACGTGGTTACTCATGTCGAGAGAGCATAACGTGGCAGTGCATGGCAGTGCATGGCTGGCCCTTGGGCCCTTATTTGCTTGAAACTGTGGACCTCTGTTCTAGTGGGTATAATGTAGTGTCATGTGGACTTAGCATACTATTGTTTGATGAAATTTATTGTATGATTCTGACAAAAAGGGTGTGTTTACATCAAACTATGAGCGTTAAATGATTCTTAAACTAAAAACACAATACTATACTGACTTATATTATACAATACCAATGCACACTTTCATAAATAAACATCATAGTAACATAACACATTTGCATACGTCCTTCAGACGCCCTTCGGCACGACTGCTCATTCCAAACAAGATGCAAAGTGTGCACGGCGACGCTAACCCCCTTCACCTCCCATCACTTCTTGTGCTCTCCTCCCTCCCTCTCCAGTTCGCTGGTGGCACCCGTCACGCCGTGCAGACAGCGTCGTCTTCCTATCCCTAGGCTGCCGTGATATAGTGGCGCGGGGTTCACCTGATCACCAAGGTCAGGGACGAACAATCTCTCCAATCCACTCATTCTTATTAGGGATATAAACACATTTGGTTGGCAGACTGCACCTTGAACTTTGAACCTTTACTCTTTGTGCAAATTCATCTTTTTTTGTCATTTTTTTTCTCCCCCCTTCCCTGGGGACAAAATGTGTGTAGCGCCAGTTGTTGGTGTCTGAGCATCAAACAGATCCATTTAGTGAATGAGATGCACCCTGCCACTCTACATATGCAATATTCACAGATGCGGTAGAAATCATTTAAATTATACGGGTGTATGTGTGCACTAATATTGATTTCAATAGGTCACATAAATCACGAGTCGGCAATGCATAATGAGATCCAATGCAAGAGCTGTATCAAAAAGTCTGACTATATATAAAAAAAAATACACATGATAAAAATGTTTTCAGTCAAGACCTGATTATCTGATGTTAAAATGAGTATCCTGGCCAATTATCTTGTGGGGTGAGGGGATTTTTTTCCCCCCCGATTGATTTGAAAAATGGTTGCGACCGACAATCGTAATTGTGAAACAATATTTTCAATCAAAAATCCTGACGTATGCATGCATGCGTGTGTGTGGTCAACATGGTTGATGGCTATGCCTTGATTGTCACGTGGAACAAAGCCAATTGGGAAGTGCGTTGACTGAAGACGACGGAAGCAATACAAACGAATAACAAGGACAAGCTAGCAGGTTAGCGCAAATATACACTTCAGAAATGAGGACCAATGAATTGTGGCAAATAGAGTACACAAGTGTTTATTGAAGGTTACAAGCCTAAACGCAGTAGTTTGCAAAAATTCCACTGTTATGTAGTTGTCAGATGAGATAACAGTTAACCTACTTCTTGTTCTGGTGGTCTTGCTATTCTGTGGCTCATTGCTGCCTCTCACAAGTCAGTAGGATATTAGGTCTGTGTGCAGTCTGTCACATGTAGAAAATCTGTTAAGAGTAATGGTGCTCCGATGGATCGGCCACGGATCAGCATCTCCCGATTTCTGTGGAAAATTACGACATATGGTTATCAATACCGTTCAGTGCCAATCACAAAAAACAATCACCTGTGGCTCATACCGTTTAGCAGCCTGTAGAGATCTCTGTGTGCGTTGTAGTGTCCTGCTCTAATGTCTTGGGTAGTATCCTCCTTTCCTTTTCCTCCACATTGCGCAAGCGTACGGCAGCAAACCAAACATGTCTGCCGTGTGAAAATGTTATGCCTGTTGTGAGAGTGATGTAAAGTTTGCATCCTGTAGCACATGCCATGAAAAATACAGTATCTCGTGGGTGGAGCATGTTAAACAGCTTTAATTTAATACGGCATTGAAGAATAAACACTTGGCTCACGGAGTGTCGCAGCCAACGCTGGGCAAAACTTGCCTGTATGTGCAAGACAGTCAGTAGACTAAGCACATAACCCGAAAAATAATTGAACAGGCAAGCAGCATTTCTCAGCAGTGAAAGACACCGTGTTCCACTGACCGCTCTCTCATTTGGAGTCTCGCTACTGCTACCTGGAAGGAAGTAATTCACAGACCAGGCTTCAGACTGCAAAGCAGTTTCAGTAGCTTCATCAACAGCACTTGTGCTGGTTGCATCTGAATAGCGCAGTCCATTTTGCCTCAGTTGGTTAAAGACAACTGTCAATTCCTCATACTTATGCCCAACTCTATCACAGACCGCCATCAAGGTTGAATCGTTTTGTCACAGGCCAACTCTTCACCTGGAGTAGTGACATTATGTCATTCCGATTGTAGAAGGAATTTTGGATTTGTATCCAAAGTTTTACGTTTGGGGAAACCGTGCTCTATGACAATACAAAGTAGACTCGTAACAAACAGATCAGTTAAGCCGTTGCAGAGGTCCGTTTACTGATTACTATACTGATTGCCTCTGTAAAGCCTAGGTCACAACCGGACAAACTTTTTTTTTGGCCGTGAGATTTTTGACGTTCCCCAAATCAATGCGTTTTTGTTTTTGTATTTTTTTTGTTTGAGGGGATCGTAGTGGTGGTGACCGTGAAGGAGTAAGATCTCGACATGCATGGATACGAAATATCAGAACGTGCGTTGGCCGCACTACTTATGGATGTGGAGGGCGCGTGTGGCGCACGACACACAGGAGTCCACAAGTGAGACGTATGAAAAAATTTACATTTTGCCCAAACCTGACACCAGCAAAACGTACGAAAGACACACATTGGCCGCACGGATGACGCAAAAAGATGTACGTAGTGTGTAAGTTTGTCTTGCAACCTGAAAAAAAGGAAGTGCCCTTAGAGTTTGTTTGACATGACAAAGAACCTCGGCGGCCAATCTGCGGCCAGTCTCGCAAATCTGTGCGTTTCTTGCGTTTTTTTGCACATAGACCGAACGTGGGAGCCCGTACAATTGGTTGTGATGTAGGCTTATGGACAGAATATTAGACTGTGGAGCTTTACCCAATTAACTGTCTCTTGAATGTATAGTCATTTCATCTGGCTAAAAATATACCCAAAACTGTGATGAAACTTCACTTTAATCCACAATCTGCTGAATAAGATTGAAAAACATCACAAGTTTAAAATAGAACGTACACTATTCCCATTGGTGTTAGGAAATACGGACTTTAAAAGAATAACACAGGGAGATGCTACTTCCAAGCCAGTTGTGAATCTGCGGCTGTAAACAATAGTTCTGCCTTGTGTCTTTGTCCCTGAACCCTCCACCCCCCCCTCCATCCATCCCTTCTTCCCCTCCTCTCCCCATTCCCCAGAAACCAAATTATAAAATCATCGAGAGCATGATGAGATTGCTGCTTGGTTATTAATCTTCAATAAATACATCTTGACCCAGGGATTAAGTGTGTGCCCTCGCCGCCCCTTGTACGCCACCACCCCCCCCAACCTAACCTAACCCACACACCACCCTCACTCATCTTTCCAGAGAAGCTTTGACATGAATTATTAAAAAAAAATAGGGAGAGAAAACAGCAACTCGTAGGTTGAAAGGGTAGAGAGAGGGGAGGGAGGCTGGAACAAATGTTCCAAACGGGTTTGGGATGTGCTGACTGATGGCAGTGACCTTGCAAATAAGGGAAGGTTTGTAGGTTGAGGCTGGATTACTTCTTCCTGTCGCCGCTAAAGACGAATAGTAGGGAAAGTAATGGCAACTTGTAACTTATATGTTGGATAGACACTTACAATAAATATCAAGGCACATTTTCACCAAAATTTTGGTCAAACTCTGAGTTGTTAGACTTTTTGTCTATTCAAACTTGAAGGTACCACTGTATGGAAAATATTGGCATTGGCGGAGCAATGCCGGTTCATTCTAAGCACCCACAGGAAGCCTGATGCCCATTGCAAAACGACATTCCCGTAGTGCAGAGCTTTTCAAAGTGTAATAAAGGCATTGAGACTTCAGAGGAGGCAGATGTGCTTCAGAAAATAAAAAAAGCATCCTTTTAAAACCTGCTAAGCTAATTTCTGTTGTGTCAAAGGCAATACACTAGGTCCCCAACTTACGAACATCCGACTAGCGAACATTCACGGATACGAACACAAGCCGACTGGTCTATATTTTATTTTATTTTGCCTTGTAGTCGCTCAATCAGTATTTATACTGCTACTGTACATGCATGACCCGTAGCGGGCACTGTGACACTGCTAATGGGACCAACAGAGGAAGCCTTAGAGCTAATGGGACCAACAGAGGAAGAGTTAGACGCTGGGGAGGTAAAGCTAAATGGAAAGCTAAATTGTACAACCGGGACAGAGTGTGTGATTAAAGTTTATGAAGAGTTAATAGGCCTGCTTAATTCTACACCACCCACAGACCACTACCTCTTTTAGAAGAGTCTAACGACGATGATTTGTCCTTTTTTTCAATAACTCCTCCTCCAACTCCAGCACAACTACGTATGCTCGACCACTCTTCTTCAAAGGTAAATAACATTTATCATTACGTATTATTATATCATTTTTATTATTGTTTTTTTCATGAATTATCCTCGTTTAATATTACTACTGCATCCAAACTCATATTTACATACATACGCATATACTGTATATGTATACACGTACATGTAGTACCTATATCATTGGTAATATTACCTTTACCCCAACTTAAGAACAATTCGACATAAGAACGGTCGTCTGAAACCAATTGTGTTCGTAAGTTGGGGACCTAGTGTATTAATACATTAATATACAAAAACCCATTTTTTCATGAAGTAGTGGAGGCCTCAACTGTATTATGTACCACACTTTGAAAACCCCTACCCTAGTGGATCTTTTACTTACAGGGGTCTCCTTTAAGGATCCTACTACGGTAAATTTACTGGATATCACAGCGCTTTAAGCCTTGTACTGTTTTCCCAGAATAAATGCACAAACCTTGAACTTTGTATCATCCCCACTGACCTGTGTGATTGATCACTTCCTAGTTTGTCAAGCTTGAAGAGGGACGAGCTTCTGGTGTAATCAATTACCTGTTACAATTCTCCCCTCGGGGCTATTACCCCACCCCCACTCTCCTAAATACTATAACTACAGCCAGCAGGTGGAATAACACGGCTATACCCAAGTGTGAACAAAATTGCAGAAGCAGAAATGAATTTGTGTAATGGTAACTTTCCATAGGCGGTTCGGTTGGGTGTGGAATTAAAAAGGGTTTCCAGTTTTTGTTGTTGTTGTTGTTGTTGTAGAGGTACCACTCACATGGCCATGTCACAGTTTAGAGACCAGTGTTTTTTTTTAAAGATAATGTCTGCACGTACAGTAGCTCTCCTCAACATTGTGGGTACTTCATTTAAAAGTCTGCGAGTTACCCTCTGTCGCTATGATGTCACGCTATTTACGTAGATGGCGCTTGGAAAACACAAACCGGGGCAAGGTTTACAGATCCAAACCTTGGCAAAGTTAAGTGAACATTGAAATCAGTGCCTGTTTCGTCTATGGCAATATTTTGGATCAAAGACAACAATTTTCTAAAGTCATTTATGGCCTCCTGCAATCCAGATCAGCGCTGGAACTAGACTACCAGGAAGATGGTCCTGGATGGTCGCAGCAGGTGCTTCACACTCGCCGGCGTGATTGCTGGATGCAGGAATCCCTGGTCTTCCATCCATCCCTGTGGCCCTCCCGGCACTGACAGCTGAGCGATGACCTTCTCTCGGCTCGCGCTGGTAATTGAAAAGCACGACGGGGCCGGCTGCTTGCGTAGCAACCATCTGTGAAGTCTGAGTGCTTTTGGTGAGTGTCACTCCCTGTGGGTGTGGCGGGTGGGAGGTCGGTGGGGGTGATCCCAGAGCCAGACAGCCTCCCACGGGGAGCATTTAACACCTCATAGATGCCACGGAGGCCCCTGAGATCGTCTTTTGCACAGCCAAGAGCCCTAATGAGAAAAGGGGTGATCATCTGGTTGTGAGTATAAGCATGTTGCCTTATGAATCCTGACAACACGGAGGCAGAGCAAAGCAGGCTTGAACATTCCAAGGGTGTGAAATAGTGGAAGGAAGATTTATTACCCATTAAAACTACTAATTTATTCACAGAGGATTAATTACAACCTGATTCACTAATTATTATTTGTTGTAGTCATTCATCAAAGACTTGCTTGCCCTGAAAAGTGCAATTTGTGTGCTTTTTTCCTTCCTTCCATTTTTTCATCAAGCTACCTTTCTGTTAGTAATTTAGAATTATTTAATAGTCTTACATGCAAAGAAATTCTTCAATTTTCTTTATTTTTTGGCCATTTACGACATTATTCCTAGAGGTTGAAGAAACTAAAATGCTGGAAAAAATGCTAGACGTAAAAGTCAAGCTAACGTTTGGTAAATACTGACATTATCCACAAATATTACTGATGTATTTATAAGTGACTAGAAATTCACTTTCTCAGAACGTGCTGACCGATGCTATTGTCAAGCCCAAATGCCAAAAAAGGAAATTAATTAATGCTAGCTAATAGATGACGGCTTTGTAGAAATTCCCATTTATCCAGGCTCTTGCATTTGGTATCACAGAAAGAAAAATTCAAAGAATTGATGAATGTGGGCAATGAGCCTAACTGCTTTTAGGCGTGTCACAAGATCTCACGAGATTAAAACGTGACAAGATTTCTCATTCAGAAAAAAAATGTCTTGTGGACACTAGGCCTAATAAATGAATTACTTAATCACACATTAAATGAAAATGAACTCAATCATTTTGCCGGCCTCAATATATTGCCATGTGTATACGTGTCTGTTTTCCTCGTCTCTCGCCACCTAACAGGCACTCTGTGCACTGGTTTCTGCACCTTTACGGCTGCAACAGTAGCCTATAGTAGATATTACTGGGCTTGTTGGGAGATTTTGGAAAATTGCTTAACTCATTCAATACCAAAGGCGTAGTCATACCTTTTTCTAAACCTGTATGCCCGATCCCAACAACGTTTTTTTTGCACGCAACTCTCCACTAATGGATTTCACTTAAGAGCACTTTTAAGACTTAAAAATGGCCAGAAGGTGGCAGAAGTGCATTTGATAAGAGCTCGGCGGAGATCAACTGAACACACAGTTCAGTTCCAAATGTGAAAATTGTAAAAAATTGTAAATAGTTCATGATGTTATATTTGTAAATCAATTGCTACTTTGATTTAAAACAACCCTTTTTTGTGTTTATGTTGTTATAGTTGTTTAGATATTTGAGATGTCACAAAATTAAAAATATTTGTGTAAAAGTGAAAGTTATGCTTGAAATGTATCCTTTCACAAAAAGCTGGTTTTCTTTCTTTTCTAGTCGGGAACTGATATTTTCCTGAAACTTGCCTTTGTTCTTCTGCTGATTACTAAAGAAAGGAAAAAGATAGAAACAAAGGAGTCTAAGCTTTCTTTTGGTAGGTTCTGTGTTTATATAGCCATAGAACTCAATATTCTGTGTGCCTTGAAAGATCAGTCAAAATCGTCTAAAATGTCCGGTGCTGAAGGGGTTGTCTTTTGAAAAATGGCTGGGATGGAATGAGTTAATATGCATACTTTTTTTTTTTACTAATAATAGGCTGTATTCAACCATGAAACAGCAAGATTTATTAGTATATTTTTCAAAAGCTGTAATACAGTGAAGCCGCATAATTTGAAGCGAGAAGTGGCGGGGGACGACAGTACGCTTGCAATACGTGAGATTGCAAAGCTGTGCTACTCGCCATATTGTTACGTACTGTTGCTTTAACAAAGTCAGGATTTTTCCACTTGAAGCAAAGTGATGGTACTCATTTGATAAATATACTTTGTCAACATATAGACATGTCAGAACACTTGTTCATTGCGATACTGCATCATTTTTGCCAGAAAATAGTGAACACACTTCAAATCAGTATGTTGCTCACACTCCTTGCTTGACATCTGCATACAAAGTGTTGCGTAAAAAAGACGACCCAACACCTATGACTCCGCCGTCTCCAGAAGAAGATGCCAAGTGATGCATGAGCTGATCCATTTCTAATATGAATGTCCCAGAATGCATTTCAATCAAAGGCCTCACAGACACATTACCACATATTGCATTCCCGTCTCGGGGGCGGAATGAAGAGATAATTACACGGCCGGAGGTGTAATGGCGAGCGGGGAGCCATGATGGATTTGATTAAAGTTGTCAGTGACAACGTGCGCTAATGACCGTGTTGATTAGTTGGACTGCGTGAATGGCACCGACATTAATCTCAGGCATAAACAATAAACTAAAGGAGGAGCGACATGTTGATCAGCGCTGTGTTGGCAGCACTTGCTTTCCTTCTCAGCACCTTCGATCTTCTAATAGTTGGCACCCCCCGCCCTCCTTCCCAAATAAAATATAAAAACCACCAATCCCTAACTTCTTCTACCTCATGCCCTCTCATGTGCCCCCCCGTGTGTGCATCAATTGCAGCAAAAGGCCCAAAATGAGAAGAGCAAACTTTATGCATACATTTACACACACATGCACACATATGTGCTTCCCTTCCGTCCACTGCTCCATTAGGTCTGAATTGCGGCTGTGATGTGTAGGACCCGAGGGAGGTGTTATTGTCAGGACTGATTTACTCGGCACCATCTGACACGGGCCGTGGGGGACTTGTGTGTGTGTGTGTGTGTGTGTGTGTGTGTTCATGAGACAACAGGCTTAGAGTCCTTTACAGAAAGTACCGTTAAATTCTCAAACAGGAGGATTGGTCACCAGGAGATGCTCTTAATCAATAACCCTGATACAATTGAATTTGTAGTCGACAACACATACTTTTGATTCTTGTTAGAGTCATCACTCCTATTTTTGTGGTGGACTTAACTAATCTAGAAACTTAAACTATGTTTCAAATGCCGACAATACACACTTCTCACAGTAGAGGCAATGATATGCTTTAAAAAGTCCTTTTTTCTTACGTTTAATAGAAATTTGGACATGTAAGCTTAGATACCAAGAGAGTGAAAAAAGTGTTATCCTGAAGAGTAAAGTCAAAATATGATGGAAAAAAAATTTGTATGAATTTTGTAAGAATAAAGCCGCAATATTACAAGAATGAAGTAGTAACATTAAGATAAAGTGATTGTTTTGTAATTGTAAAGTCATAATGTAATAAATTAGCTTTACGAAAGAAAGAAAAAAAGAAAAAAGTTGTAATTTGACAAGAATGAACTAGTAAAATTAAGAGAACTAAGTTGTACTTGTAGGAATAAAGCTGCAATATAAGAGAAACGAGTTTCAGTTTAAAAAGGATTAGGTGGTAATCAAAGAAAAAAAATCTAGCTAAGCTAAGAGTTTTTTGAGAAGAAAGTTGAATTGTTCCAAGTAAAAAAAAAAAAAAAAATTAAAAAAAGCGCTTTTACGAGAATTAAATTGAAATTTTAAGAAAAAATGTTAAGAGTAACATTACAAGAGAAGGTTATTTTTACTATAATACATTTTTTTTTTATTGGTTTATTTGACGGGGACAGTGAACACTAATTAGCACTGCTTCAAATGCACCAAAATGGTCTCTAAAAACAACAGTTGAGTTGATTTGAGTTTATTTCGGACATTTAAAAAATAAAATACCACAGTAACTTGCAAAAAAAAAAGAAGACAAATGAAAACACATTGTACCTGTCTGAAAAGGACTATGAAGAACTAAAACACCTTGTCGTTGTTTAATTAATATACACAGTTGTTATCAAAACTATATCAATATATGTACTGTACATCCATATACATGGACACATATACACTTTCCAGTGACAAGTAATCACAGCCAGTGTCACCTTCTTGATGCCTACAATATGAGACCCCTTCCTCATCTCTGTACTTCTCTAAAAATGTTTTTTTTGTATTTCTTCTTAAACTGTTTAATGTTTTTACTCTTGGGTTCTGCATTCAACCCGTTCCACAGTTTCACTCCACAGACTGAAATACTGATACTCTTGAGAGTTGTACCCTCCCTCTCTGTCTTGGAACATTTGTTTGGACATTACCAGGTAGTAAAATTTCCTGCCTTGTACAGTACTCGTCCTAAATTTGACTAGATTAATTTCAGTGTGTCTTTAGAAACATTATATTGACCCCTTTAAAACGATTATATGGTGAACAACGCATGCACGGCATGAGCACAGTTGTGCTTAAGTTGTTGACAAACAGCGGCCATGACAATCTGTCACTGTAACTACTGCTCACATGCTCGCATTTGCCTCCATTCTGAACTTCCCGCATTAGCATCTTCCTGTTAAGTTACCTGCACAACACCCGCCCTGACTCCTGCCATTGTGTCAGATGTCATCTGACAAATTGCATACCCAACTTAATCTAATTCTTCACTCGGGAAAACAGCGGAAGGCCAGAGAGTGGATTGGGATAATCCCTGTTGTTTGCGTGAGAGTTCAACTCTTGGCCGTGAAAATCTCGCACCTGCTTAGGCGTTGGAGTGGGTGGGGGAAAAAGGGTGTACGAACTATAGCTTTGCCTCTATGTTGATCAACTTCCTGTTATGTTTGACATCTTGTGTCATTCCCAAACTTCTATGGGGTCAGGTGTCACACCTGTCTAGTTGCCCATGTCGGTGTCACCTGCTGCTCAGGTGGAGGGATTCCAACCAATATCCTGCCTTTAGTACCTTTTCTTGTCCTTGGAACCTGAGAGAAGCAGGCAAGCATTAATGCTGAAGGAAGCACAGCCGGCCGGCCACCCACAACTGAGAGCATAGTTTATAAAAAAAAAAAAAAAAACAACTATTTTGAATATACTTTTAAATCAAGTGACTTCTAAAAGCGGACCATTTTTCTATTCAAATGCTAATTCCATATAGGCAGCATTAAGTCAAAGCTAGAATGTATAGTATGCATTAGTTGTAGGGAAATGTGGGCTCTAATTTCACTCACTAATGCAAAAAATATCCAAAGTTCGTCATTTTCTTTGACAAAACATTGTCATTTTTATTTTTACTTTCAAATAAACTTATGTAAATGCACCAAAATATAATACGCATAACATGCATCGACAGCATCCCTACTGGCATAAATGCTCTGCGGGTTATCCGATCTCCATATTTGGAAGGGGCTCATTATCAATTAAAAAGGTCAGGTTGCTGCGGAAACGCTCCGCTAATTATTTATGGTAACGAGGGGGCAACAGCGACAAATACAGCATAAAAATAACGGCTGATACGACTTCAATATCGTTACATCGTCACTTAATGCGATGCTGCGTCGAGCGTGTATGCGGGTGACATGCGTACACATAGCTGCACACCAACCATTTTTAATCTGCTTAATTGAACCTGACTTTGCATGCCTAAACAAATGAGGGCAATTCACAGGGGAGGTATCTGATCCCTTCCCGGCTAATGGATTGCAGATTCCTTTCCCATAAGGGCATTTGGGCAAACAAGTAATCTCTGAATTGACGAGCGGACTCGCCGTCTGCATCAAATTTCTCCACTAAGAAGCTGTTGAATGAAGTGACGGCTCGTTAGACGGGCACTCAATTGGCACATCTTCCGTATGCATTCCATTGGGTGTTTGTAGATGACCATAGTGCATCATGGGGCATCGTTCCAATTGTTTATGATACTGTACACACAGCAGAACCTTGGTTAGTGTATTCATCTGTTTCAGAAGGATGCAAAACGAAACGCAATTAACCAAATAAATTTTTCTCTTCAGAAATAATGTAAATCCAGTTAATTCATTTCGGGCTACTCAAATATGAACACAAAACACTTTTCTCATGGTTTTACACTTGCATGCAAAAAAACAATTCAAAATGCATATAAATGAAAAGGAGTAAATAAACATTTAACCTCACTTTTAGATTGATTAAAGACTTGATTTTTGACAAAGATGGCTATGACGCAGCGAGATGGACACAGACAACACCTTTGTGTTATTTCTTGAATACAATAATAGGGATGTCACAAGATCCTGCGATATTAAAATTAACAAGATTTATCTTTCAGAAAAACATTGTCTCAGGGCACGAGGCCTGTGACAATAATGAATTATTTAATTAATCACACAATAGATGAAAATGAACTCCATCATTTTGCCGGCCTCAATATATTGCCATGTGCATGCATGTCTGTTTTCTTTGTCTTCCGCCTCCAAACAGTCCACTCTGTGCATTGGTTTCTGCACACTTTTTTAATAGAACGGCGGCATGAAAGGAGTGAGACCTGAGTGTCTAACTGAGTGTCTCGTGAGACCCCTATTCAATAGTATTTCTCACCTTCTTTATCCAAGTGCTGGCACTCTCAGCTTTCTTTGGCTCCATTGGGGGCTATGTTGCAGCTGTGATCAATAAAGCAGAGACTTGTGGCTGTGTTAGTTAGCGAAGAACTACAGAGTCAACAGCTGATGATGTCATCGATGGGTGACAGACGGTGACTTCCGCTTCCGGTGTCCATGCTAACAGTAACCGGCTACTAACAGGGATTTTTTTTTTTATTAATAACACGACAAGAAGTGTGCCATATTGTACGCTTAATGTATGCATACATTGTTTACGAAGACTGAAAAATACACTAACCAAGGTTCCACTGTACTCACAAAAAGTTAGGGCTTTCAGGTGAAATTTCAGGGTGAACCTAAACTGCCCTATAACCTTTGCAGGTAAACTGGTCCAACCAAAGAAAGCTGTTCAGGTGACAAATTTATTAATTTATTAAAGTCCTGCATCAGTAATCAGGAATGGTCATCATCATAATAAGCAAGTAATCATCAGAAGGAATAAATAAGACATAAAACATTTTCCACATAAACAAACATTTACATCACAGCCCTGGAGCGCTACGGAAAGCACCTCCTCAGGGTTTTTGTTTTGAGTAGAACAAGACACACAAATGCATAGAGTGATGTAAGTGGACCCCTAGGACATCTACATTTTTAGCCTCTACGTCTGAAGAATGTACAAAGTCCCGCCTAGCTGGATTCACCCTTTCATGGTTCTACAAGGGCCTCGTATAAAAATAAAGTCTCCACAATGATAAACCATTATATCTTTATGTATATTTATATATTGACATTTGGCAACATCCAGACATTTAAAGACTTCTGTACCTCAACACCGTAGACAACAAAAAAAAGCAGTGGGAGGAATCGAGGAAGTGGTCTTCACGTTGCCCCGAAAACGGCAATATTCATACAAATGAGCTGGCTCGGCCAAGTGCTTTTCTTGAAGGTTGTCCTCGATCCAAACGAACTGGATTCTAGTGAAAATCAAACCAGCACCAGTCTTTCATACAGCCACTGTTTGACTAGTTTACAGTCCTTAATACCCAACAGAAGACCAAAAGAAAAGAGTCCATCATAAAAGTCCAGTTTCCTGTCAAGGGATCAAAACTGTCCGTGGTCCACTTCGTCCAACCAGGAGGCAGGACTAGCAGGGAAGTCCGGGTATCCTCCGCTGCTTCCAGTGGAGAGGTCCGAGCTGGGGCCATTGGCTGCGCCCATCGAGACCCTCACGGCAGGGTTGATTCCCCCACCTTGAGTCAGGATGGACAGACCCGATTCGGGGTAGACCAAGCTGTTGATGAGAGGTTGGTGGCGGGGTAGCGCCTGCAAGGACCCTGGTGACTGAGGCAGGCCGTAGGGGCTGTTTGAGCGGATGTCATGGAACTGGTCTTGAGAGGGCATGACGGCGTGCTCCAAGGGGAAGGAGGTGTGGTTGTTGGCTCCTTGGCGGCCCCCCATGGCTGGAGAGTTGCTGCTGTAGATGCCGTTGGTGTGGCCTAGCTCGGACATAGGTGGTTCATCTGTTTCGACAAAGACAGAGGTTGTTAGGTTCTTGTGAAGAGGAGTTTGCAGTGCAGAAAAAAACAAATTAGACTATTGGATTTACCTGTAAAGGACACCTCTGCGTCGCTGTCCATGCCCTCCTCTTGAATGCTGTCTTTGTCCGACTTGGAGCTTCCTCGTGACCTCTTCATGTTTCTGAAGTACTGTCCCCATCTTTGGCGCCCGGCATCCTTTTTCAGCCTCTTTTCTTTGGCCCGCCTGTTCTGGAACCAAACCTGCCAGGGACAATAAGATTACCAGGACATGTGTATATTCTGATACGTAAAAGATGCGTCCCAATTCTGAGTTTCTTTCTTTGGATGCTGCATTCCTGAGGACCCTCAGAAAGTTGCTTGTTTAAATGCACAATCCAGTTTCCTGGTGGAAGCTAATTTTCCCTTACTGGTGATTAGGCTTGGTTAGTGTTAATACTAGGACTGTCAAGTGATTCTTAATTTTTTATCTGATTAAATTGTGGTTTTCAAATTAATTAATCATGATTAATCACAACCAGGCTAAAAAATGTAATGTCATAAAATAAATTAGTTACCGCTGTTAACGTGCTATTTTTGACAGCCCTGAGTTAATCTTGCAGAATTCAAAGGTCCGCCTATGCAAAATTGACTTTAGTGATGTTATAATGGTAGCATGTGTCCCTCAAGCTTGTTAATGAGCACCAAACGTGAGAAAAATCGATCATCTCCCTCACTTTTTTGCTCCACTTTTGACAGAAGAAGCGCTTGAATGGGAGCTTTTCAAGTTCCGCCGCCATAAATGAAGACCCTCCTTTCTTATGGACATGATACCACTTCTGATGAGCCCACCTTGTGTTTACACCCACCATGGTTGCATGTGGTATATAGCATCTATTATGTTGGACAAGTGCAATTACAGTGTACAGTCGTTCCTCACCATGAATTTCACACCTTCACTGCTTTTTCAAAAATATATTAATAAATTATGCTGTTTGTGATTGAATACGGCCTATTATTCATCAAAAAATATGCATGGTGAAGCAGGTTTTACCTTTTTTTGTGCCTAAATTAAGCATTTTCAAGCAAGAAAATAGCTAAATGAACTAAAATGCAAATATACATGTAGTTCATTCAGAAGACACATTCAGAGAATCTGTGAATGATATGTAGTATTCTACACTGGTCACTAGGTGTCAGTAATGTCACTGTCATGTAATAAAAACACGGGCTAATGTTGCTGCAGTAACCCAGGCAAACCTAAAAGTCAACACTAAACCCTCAACGTCACTTTCTGTCCGCCCGGCACTCAGTTCCCTTAGGGAACACTATTATAGCAACACACAGGAGCACGAGTCTTATTTATGTCTTAAGTGGCTTATTTACTCTTATGTCTACTACATTGGGTAATACAAGTGGAAAGGCGATTATATGGATTCAGTCATATCTAGAGGGCCCTAATAATGTTAAAAACTGTATTTAGAAGGTCAAAAACATTTTCTATGCTTGAACTACGAAAATATTGAATTTATATGTAAGGAATTATACTTGGCGGAAATTCACTTATCACTGTTAGGTCTGGAACCAATTAACTCATTCAATACCAAAGACGTAGTTATACGTTGGTACAGTTGTTTAGAAAAGCAAAAAATATTAAGTGAAAGTTATGCTTGAAATGTATGTTTTCACAAAAAGCTGGTTTTCTCCCTTTTCCAGTCGGGAACTCATATTTTCCTGAAACTTACCTATGTTCTACTGCTGGTTACTAAACAACGGAAAAAAGGAGAGAAACTTTTTTTCAGTTTTTTTTCTTTTCTCTTACACGTTTATGTAGTCATAGAACACAATATTCGGTGTACCCTAAAATGTCCGATACTGAAGGGGTTGTCTTTTGAAAAATGGCTGGGATTGAATGAGTTACCCACGATAAACGAGGAATTTACTGTTTAAGTAAAAAGTGGGTAAAGTGCACAATAGTGCGTTTCGGAGACAGGTGTGGACAAACACAGCATTAGCATTAAAGCTACAGACACACAAAACAGCGTGTTCCTGGGCTTACTAAAAGCACCTTTGAGGCTTTGTTGAAAAATAGTAGAATAAGCAAAAACAGAATCTAAATCTCAAGTGCAGCTTGCAGCATCACTGCTTTTTAAAGATCTCTTTTTTTAGCCAGTTAATTTCACAGGCAAACTTAAAGCACAAAAAGCAGTTTTACATGAGCCCTTAATGATATTCTGCCCCAGGGTGAACCCTCTTCGCCTCTTTCCCTTTCACTGAATAGTGAGGAGCATTTTAGTGGCTTCTGTCCCCCACGTTTGTCCTTGCAAATAAAACAATATATACGGCCGCCGGCGAGGGTGGCGGGGGAGGATCCTCGGCCCGGGCAACAACACGCGAGGCCCCCCCCCCCCCTGCCTCTTAGCACTGTTAACGAGCTCGCACTTAAACCGTGCTGACTTTGATGCAGACTTCATTTTGCTCCATCTTGCCGTAAATTCCCCCACCCCCTCACCCACTCGAACAGTGAGTGGTGTAGTTGCCAGCTCAGCCGCCATTGTCCCACAATAATGAAGTCAGGACGCTAATGGATCAGTTTCCCTAATGGATAATAATAAACTTTACCTGCACGACCCGCATATCCAGGCCCGTCTCGGAGGAGAGCTGCTCCCGGACGTGGCGGGCTGGCTTGGGAGAATTATTGTAAGCGTTCTTTAGGGTCTCCAGCTGCTTGGCCGTGATGGTCGTTCGGGGCCTTTTCGCGGTTGAGTCGGCTTCTGAGGTGGGGGGACAACGCAAGAATAGGACAAAGAGACACAGAGTTGAAGAACACAGAAATACTAGAGTAGGAATAGGTATAATCTATTCTAATGCACAACATAAGCCTGTTTAGTAGACTCCAACCCTACCGTAAAGCACACATATACTGTATTACAACCAACAACCAATTAAGTATAAGTGATGCAAACAAATTTGGCAATTCATGGTAATCTTAACATGTTAACCCCCGAAATGTCCACCAAGTGACTCCTGCTGTCCTAATTGCATCATGTCTGCACATCTGTTGGCAAAACTCAAGATCACCGTCCAAATGGGGTGAAGCCACACCCCTCTAACGCTAAGTAATTACGCCCTCTCATTAGTAAAGTAAATGTGTATGTTTTTTGGGGGGGTTGTGAAAACTTGCAAGCACCGCAGCTGTAAATTCAAACAAACAGATGGGAAGATAATAAAAGTGAACTGATTGGAATTTAGTATGCCGTCCGATAAGATAGATTCATATTGTAGGACATCCGTCATTTGTTTTCTAATATGACGAACCTCAAACAGCCACAAAATTAGCCACACTCCTGCACAATCTAAGGAGATTCAGTGCAGAATTCCCTTTGAAATAATGATCTGGTTTTAAGATGGACACTGCAGAGACATGATAAATGAACATTATGTTTATTGTTTTGGTTGTAGTTTGCTGTGGTTTGCAGTTACTGAGAGCGCTCTCTAATATTTTGAATTAATGTGATTATAATATTAGAAATCGAAATCGATTAAGATATTTAATTGCACTTTGTCCATAGTTAACTCATAGTTAATCAATTAACCACGGACAGGAAGACATTTTTATAAGTCTACCTTTGAAGGATCATTTTAAAGTTTTTAATACACCTATCAACATGAGTCTGGATAATATGTTTGCTTTATGCACATTTTTGTTGATTATACAGTGTGTTTTTTTTTTTAACAGATCAATACAAAATGGACCTCAACGTGTAAAAAACAAACACAATGTACAACAATTAGACATTTAGACAATTAGACAACTGTCCATCACTCTAATACTACAAATAAAGGTTTGCAAAAACACCCACTAATTAAGTGAAATGAAAACAGGGTTAAAAAAATATATATGTATATTATTATATATTATAGTGAATTATAATTATATTATCATTATTAATAATTACAAATGCATATTGACAACAAAAAATAGAGTGCTCAGTAGTTTTCAGAACTAGGACTGCGTGCATACGTATACTGTAGTGCAGTCAGGCTATAGCTTATACTTCACGTCCAAACACTCTTACACACACTTTATCACTCTTTTCCTAGTCTGGCGACTCATTTGTAACAAACACAGCAATCTAAGCACAAATGCTAATAAATCGCTAATAAATAATATAAATAACAATAACGCCAACTAGATGATGGCAGTGTGCTTAAGCAGAATGAGGAGATGAGCCAGAATGAAGAGATGAAGGTAAAAACAGAAATAAGCAGGAAAGGTGTGAGTGTCGAAATGCAGGATGGATATAAGAGTATTTAGGACACAGGGGAAAAGAAAGTGGAATCAACCAAAAAAGTAGAGCAAGCGATTGCAAAGCATTATTGAATAGCATGGCAGTGCTAAGTGTCTGCATATGTTAATATTTATGAAAATGTAAAAAATGTTATTATGCTAATGTTGGCATAATAGCACTAACATGCTACCACCTAACATGATAACACTATGTGTTTATATACGTTTCTGCTCAGAAAACAGCTTAAATGTTACGATGCTAAGTTTAGCATGTTAAAGTTAACGAAAACCTAGCATGATAGTGCTGAGTGACTGTCAATGTTAATACTAATGAAAATGGCTAAAAATGCTACTATGCTAATGTTAGCATGCTAGCAATGCTAACATGCTAATGTTAGCATACTAACACTTAACATGATAGCACAAAGTGTTTCTATGAATTCTACTTATAAAAACGGCTAAAAATGCTACTATGCTAACGTTAGATGCAGCACCTAGCATGGTAGCGGTAATTGTCTATGTGTGTTAATAAATGGCAGAAAATGCTACTATGCTAATGTTCGCATGCTAGCCATGTTAACACGTAGCATGATAGCGCACTATACCAGGAAAGCTAAACATACTGATTGAGGTTGTGTTTTGATTTTGGAATGGTTTAAATCGGGTGAGAAATGTGGCAGCATTAACAATTAAGTTTTTAGAGAAAAGTGGGAATTTTGTGTAAAGGGAAAATTTTAGTCTTCTGAAAAACAGGTAGCCTGAATGTCCTTAACTTGTTGAACAGTTTGATGTTGGAATGGCTTCAATGAATTGACAAATATGGATGTTGAAAGAAATCTTAGAAGCGGAAATAGTGTTACAAAAAAGTGTGAATTTTAAGAAAAAAAATATTTTTGGAATGTAAAAAATGGTCAGTTTGAAATCTCTGAATAAGTAGAATGGTTTCATGGTTGGAATTGTGGAATCAATGGGAAAAATGTTGTGGAACTTTTGGAAAATCAGGGAATGATTTGAAATATCTGAACAGATAGCAAACTATTCCCGAATGAGCTGAACGATTTGATGCTGGATTGGTTTGAATCAGTTGAAAAGGAGTTAGAGGATAAAAAAAAGGCGGCATAAGAATGATCAAAGTGCCTGGTTAGAATTTTACAAGTGTGACACAATAAATTCCCTCGTGAGCCTTTACTGCCATCTCATTTAGTGCTGTGTGCTGTCTAACAGGCAGCTCGTAGCCCAAATTTTAGCTCGCAGTTCAAAGCAAAAAACAAGCCGAGAGACGGCTCGCATCTAAAAAAACACTCGCTAGTTGGGACACTCGTATGCCACGGTACCGCTGTATAAATGACATAAAAAATATAACCTGCAGTGCTCCGGTACCTTCTTTCCTCTCTGACATTCGAGAGTCGACGTACTTTGTGACAACTCAACTCACAGTGACAGTAGATAACCTACGTTACCTATGTTCTACTGCTGATTACTAAAGCACGGAAAAAGCTAGAAACAATTTTTTTTTTTACGATGAAAGACTGGAGTCTAATCTTTCTGTTGGTAGGATCCATGTTTTTTATAGCCATAGAACACAATATTCTGTGTGCCTTGAAAGATCAGTCCAAATCGTCTAAAATGGCCGGCACTGAAGGGGTTGTCTTTTGAAAAATGTCTGGGATGGAATGAGTTCATGTCTTAAAATGTACTTAAAATATGTCCGCAGTTTTAATAATTTCCTGTAATTGAGTCATCATATATTACAAATATTTGCTCTGAATTATTATGTGTAGACAAATAGGATTAAGAGTGTTTGAATGCCCCCCAAAATGTAAATTTAGGCCATTTTACAAAACAAGAAAAGTGTCCATAAACACACGCTTTAGAGTCTTTCAAATGTTGCACATATTGAAATGATAATGACATAATGTCAACTGCAGACACACGAACCTCTCTGTTTGGCGGTCTCGTAGTCGGCCTTGCACACCAGCCTGCTGTCCTCCATCAGGTAGTACTCGTCCCCTGTGGCTAGCTGCCTCTTGCACACGATGCAGGCGAAGCAGTGCAGGTGGTAAACGAAGTCCTGAGCTCTCCTCACCACCTGCGTGGGCGGGATGCCCTGCTGACACGCAGCACATTTGGTCCCGAACCTCCTTCGGGACATGTGGACATAGTTTTGATCATCAGTATCTGTGTGTATTTGTAGGCATCACACGATGGGGACAAACATAGTCAGTTTTGATTGACACCCTCAGTGAGGTATTGAAGTTGTCGGGAGAAAACTTAACTTATTGTGCTTCTTACTGTACATTTCATTGTTATCAAAATTGCAGACTGAGGTCATTTAATCAAATTAAATTCATTGTTACATTATGTACCACCACAGCAAGAAAGCTACCACAAAGGTTAATTACAAATTCAGTAAAATTTGTGAGAAAACAATTTATTCTAAGGTGTCGGTGACTTTCATCCACTAAAATTGCGACATAACGCAGCAATAACATACAATACAGTGCATACTGTATGTTTACTTTTCTTGCAAAATTGTTACATCATTACTGGGTCAAAACTGTATACTTCATCATTTCAATTAGTTTCTATATATAGTTGTTATATAAATTAAAATCTTGTTTTTTTTTGTGAAGCAACCCCAAAACCAAAGCATTTTTTCTGCTAACAATGTGTCACTTTTCGCGTAAAATCCTACTAAATTCATTTTAAAATAGACTCATTGATGCTGACATACCTCTTGGAGCTAATTAGACCCCGAGTGCTGCACAATGAGAGTTACAATTAATCTGCAGTGGTGAAGAACTGCACTGCCTATACTGAGAGGTGTAATGCATAGTCGACATGTTGTTACAGGAATACCTCTGCGAGTGTCAGTCAAAACTGAGCGTCTTTTGTCCAGGTATTTCCAATGAGGTGTCCTGTCCTGCATGTATACTCACTTGAAGAAGTCTTCTTTGCAGTAAACGCTGTCCCCCCTGCTGAAGCACTTGTCGGCCAGCTGTGTCTGGCAGTCAGTGCATTTAAGGCACTTGCCGTGCCAGTGACGCTCCAGCACTTTGAGGATGAAGCGGTCCACGATGTGCTGGTTGCAGCCCGCACACACTGGGATCTCTGCACACGGAGGGAGGCAACATGCAACATGCAAGGAGAGTAATAAGTCATTCCACGTTTGTCAGGTAATACATTTGAATAGATGACCACAGGGTTTCAACAGTTCATTTGTCACAGAAGCAAACAACGGAGTGTGCAGTTATTTTTTAAAATAATTTATTTAAAAAAAAATTATATATGTAAATTTGATGATCAAGTGGCATTAAATCATTATTATAATAAATATTTATTGTAGTTTTTTTTTTACTAAAGTCACTGAAAAGGTAAAAAACAAATATAATAAAATACAAAATATTTCATATATAATGCAACCATCATTTACTTTAATGTTTCTATATTGCTACCACCTCTTTTTGATTATAATAGGCTAGAAATATTTTATATACAGTATATATTTAGAAATCGCAGCGTATTAAAAGGCATACAGCTTTGTTGGATGCCAGTTAATGCAAGAAAATTATAATAAGTGCCGAATAGTAATAGCAGTGTTAATATTAACATTTTTTAATCGACTTATTTAATTCCATGTTGATGTAAAATGTTTAAAAAAATTGTTTTAAAAGTCTGAAAAATTTGAGATCATAGGAAAATTGGTTATATATGAAATGTTTATATATATGTTCTTGCAATATAAATCTCATCCACTTAATTTTATATAAATGCTGTTTTTATTTTATTTTTTATTCAAAAAAATTATATTTGCATTGAAAAAAAATGTTGTATTCAATATTAAGGGTAAATGACAAACTGTAAGATTTGTTTTCCCTTATAAACATGCCTTAAAATTATGTGCACACTGCAAAGATGGTCTGACAAAGCACCTCAAATCCTAATAATAATCATAATAATAATAAAGTTTTTGGGTGATTGCTTGCGTGATAAAATTAAAACAAACGTGAGGATAACGCATAAGCACAAAAAAATGAACGAGACAAACACTGACTTGCAATAAATTGGAAAAAGAACAAGAGGGATGTCACATAAGACGTTATCCAAGCAGGTTATTACTTATTCAAACAAATGCTGCAATGAATCTCATGGCCATTGTGTAGTGGTGCTCAAAGTCATACAACATGCATGAAGCATTTCTATAGTTTGGAGTGCACACTCTGTGCCAAACACCAGGTGCTCATTTAGCCATTCAAGCTCTAAGGACCTCCAATATCATTTCGTCACTTTTTTTGGACATCTAGTGTGAATATTTAAACAAAAAAAGGCTCGAGTCCAACCCCTTTTAAATAAAATTCACCATGTTACCGTAGACCAGGTGTTAGGAGTGGAAAACAAAACTTAAATAGGGTAAATAAAGTAATTAACATTAGAGAGTTAAAAAAAAAAAGATTTCGTTTGGCATGCGTGTTTAGAAGTGTCAACAAAAACGAGGCGTGTGATACAAATTAAAAACGTAGAAGAAGAATTAAGACGAAGAAGAACCCGGAAGTAAAATGGACCACTTAAAAAGCACAATTTCATTTACACCCAGTTCCTACGCACATACTAAAAAAAACCAAAACATAATGTATATATGTATATACACACACCATTTAACCATACGTTTTGTCCAAGTCCATGCGAATTGCTGTGTTGTATTTTACGCAGCCATATTCGTGGCCAAATAGCAAAACAAGAAGCAGTTCCCCAATTTGGCCCCGTACCCATTTTAGGCCCGTAGCTCAACACACACACATGCACACGCTCACATTCGTGAGTGGAAACATCATCGTTGGCCGTGGAAACCTCCCTGGATTACTCAAGAGCGTTCCCTTGGTGACTGCATGAGATCTCGAATAACATCTACACACACGCCCGGAAGTTGAACACCAACAAGCATCTGCGCTGAGGTAAGCTCACCAGCCACTACATTAGGTGCATATACATATATGTATGCGTTTGCACTAAGAATATACCATTCGTTTTTTATGGCTTCTCTTTCAAAATAAATAAAATGTTGTATTTTGCTGCAAATATTTTACAACGTGCTACTGACTTTGCAAGGTTGTACTCTTATTTGAAATATATCAATTGGAATTAAGAACAATTGCTGATGTCTGTTTGTGCGCTTAAAACAAGACGAACAAAAACAAAAAAGCAGTAAATTGATGCTGCATATTTATATTTCTTTAAATGTTATTTACTTTACTCACTAAAAACACTAGTGCAATAAAAATGGCCTATAGTCACACTGACATCCTGGTACCTGATTGAAAATAAATTATTCCTTAAATAATATCCACAAATGTGCAAAAAAATAAATCAATACAAATGTTTAACTCCTTTTTTTAAGGGTTTTAATGTAGGCCAATGGGAGCAAAGTGTGTCCAGTCCTCCACCCTAAGACGAGTGTTTATTTAGGGGAGAGATGTTCAATGTTGTTCAATAACAATGTTTGATCGGGCCAGCACCCCAATGAATTTTATTGACACTGATCTTTGGTGCAAAATGGTGCCTTGGGAAATCATGTAGAGTGCACGCTGATGAATCTAAAATCAATTGCGCCATTTGTGCACGTTTGGGAAGTGTATGAAGTAGAGGAAAAGTGTATGTGTGTATATTTTCTTACTTTGCAGCTTTGTCATCATTTTATACATCTTTATGTGGATCGCTCACATTTTTGTGACTTCATGTGACAGTAAAAATATAATCTTAGCCACTCAATGTGTATATTTTAAATTGAACTTTTAAAAATGGTCCCATCCCATACCAAAAAATTCAAAATAAATGTTCTTTAAATATATTCGTTGGATTAAGTTACATTTTTGTCTATGTTATGTATTAACTTTCTATTTTTGTGTTTAGAGGCATCAGTTAACATTTTAGTTCAGTTAAGGTTTTTTTCTTTTTTTCATTTTTGAATGGTGCGTTCACTTATCAGCATTGAGGATAATTTTGCCCTTTC
The DNA here is from genome assembly GCF_027744805.1 of Dunckerocampus dactyliophorus. Taxonomy (NCBI): domain Eukaryota; kingdom Metazoa; phylum Chordata; class Actinopteri; order Syngnathiformes; family Syngnathidae; genus Dunckerocampus; species Dunckerocampus dactyliophorus. The sequence goes on along the minus strand of NC_072835.1, from coordinate 16,811,413 downwards.
AGTGCAACCTTTTACCCCCTTAGGGTGTCTCACCTGGCGGGAATGTGACACCTGTGGATCTTCTCTTTTGTGTCCTTGGACCGGCTGCGGCAGGTGAGCCAATAGTTGTTTTTTTTTTTACGCACTTTCGGTGGTTCTTATACATTTAGTTTTTGGCCCGTGCACCACATCCGTTATCCGGACCCCGTGATGACAACGGTGTGAAATGACAGAACGCGCACAACATCTGTTCTTGCCATTTGTGCAACAATAGAAGCTCATTACGCATTCATAACGTCTCCTGCACGCACGGAGCAGGAAAACGCGTGTTGTTTGTGTTAAAATGTGCTGCTAAGTAACACAAATGTGAGTGCGCATGTACAGTATATAGTACGCAAGACATATGTGAATTACGTATGTGCTTAAAAAAGTGTATATTTAATGCAGGAGAACTCTCCTTATTGTGATGCGTTAAGGAACACTGGTCAAACCCAGCGCAGTATGTCAGAAATAGACTTTTACAAAACTAACTAAACTCAATTGCACCTACTGCCACCTCTTGCTATATTGCTCAATTTTGCCGCTGGAATCCTAGTAACATTAATTGAGAAAATGTTGAAAAAGTTGCAATACAATTGCGGATCTGGACCAAAAAATAAGGGTTTCCACTATAACCTATGTTCCACTCCTTTTAAAAAAGGTTGTATTAAGCCTTTAAGTATTTTTCCCTAGAGTACTGCTCACAGTACAAACGAACGGCCATCACTATCAAAGATAATAGTGCCCGTTTTTGATTGACACTCTTTCCACAAGTATGAAGCTGTCAGTCTAGCGTAGTGCAGTTCTACACTAACAACACAAACATTTTAAAATGAATACCTCTCTGACAATGCCAATTAAAGCAGCATTATTATCTCTGCAAAGGCCGATTAAAACGAACTAATAAACAATAATTCGGCGTACGGGTCTTACCTTGGCCTGCGCTGTAGCGAGAGAAATTGCCGTTGTTCTGACAACTCGAACCCGGGTGTTCGAGCAACATGTTTGCTGTACTGGATGATGGGTGTATCCTCCCCCAAAAACGCCCCCCAAAAGGGTTGACTTTGCCTGGCTGGTGAGTTACCCAGAAGCGGGACAAGACATCAACTGGATCTGTTGGTTCCGTGTGACCAAGATGAGGCTGGGAAGTCTCGTAGGGGGGCGGGGACGTGCGGCGGCGTCAGCTGATCTGAGTGGGAGACCTCCGCCAGGGTGGGTGTGTATAGCGGGAAACTCTGTCCACGGTGCTGAATGGGCGTGGACACGAAGCTCCGACGTTAGACTTGCATTCATTAGACTTGCATTAATTTGATATATATATATATATATATATATATATATATATATATATATATATATATATATATATATATATATATATATATATATATATATATATATATATATATATATATATATATATATATATATATATGCTGGGCTACACGTGTCTGTCTTTTCAGGCATCACAATAGGCTAACTGGGCAGCCATGCATGCAGCAGGACATTGTTATCAGTGGTCCCCCCCTTTTGTTTGCTTAAAGATGGAACACCACTCAACATGCATGTCAACAAATGTGCTCATGGTGCTTGACAATAGGCGTTTAATGCGTTGTTTTCCATCTAAAATGTCATGTTTTTGACAGCCAATGCTGTTAAAGGCTTATTAAAATGAGAAACCATAATTGGTAACTTCATCCTAAGCCAATCACCAATCGAATGTTATGATAGAAATCAATTGGTTATAATTAAATTTAATGAAAGAAAATGGGAAGATGATGGGAATGAAATACAGTAATTATAAATAATGCCAAAATATTATACTGATAGTTTTAGAAAATGTTGGAAAAAACCTCTGGGGTTAAAATTTTGAACATTTAATGTATTTGAATGAGTACGCTAATAAAAATGGAAGAATTCAGTTTTGGCACATGAGTTTTGCAGGTGAATGGTGAATATTGTGCCATACCGGCCATGTTTATTTTGCTAAAAGAACCAAGAATGTTGAGAAAGTGCCATCTGTATTAGGAATGAGCCAAAGCAATTGAGAAGGAGCTTTGCATTTTTGGTGGTACTGCCTTTACACAGGAAAGAAGTTGAGCTTTGAAGCATGAGTGAACAGTTTGAGGAGAGCGGTGACGTTTTGCAAGTCAGCTGTTGTGCTGTGCTAAAATCTAAGACTGTTTGGTCAAATGAGTTTTGAAAATGTAATTTCTGTTTCAAGAAATGAGCCAAATAAATGGAGAAAAACTGTAATATTGTGGAGTTACAGTAAAAAAAAATCTGGATTTATAATTTAGCATTTTTAAAAATATTTTCATGAGTATGATATGACAAAAAAAAATTGTTATAATTTTGAATATGGGGCGCACGGTGGCCTAGTGGTTAGCATGTTGCCCACAGTCAGGAGATCGAGAAGATCTGGGTTCGAATCTCCATTGGGCATCTCTGTGTGGAGTTTGCATGTTCTCCCCGTGCGTGCGTGGGTTTCCTCCCACACTCCCACGTTAATTGGCGAATCTAAATTGTCCATAGGTATGAATGTGAGTGTGAATGGTTGTTTGTCTATATGTGCCCTGCGATTGGCTGGCAACCAGTCCAGGGTGTACCCCGCCTCCCGCCCGAAGTCAGCTGGGATAGGCTCCAGCATACAAGTGACCCTAATGAGGATAAGTGGCATAGGAAATGGATGGAATTTTGAAATTTTCAGGCTATAACAAAAAAAAAAAAAAATCAGAGGATATAATTTTGTATTTTCAAGCATTTTATTGAGTACACGATAGTAAACAAAAATTTTTTGGGTTATTTTGAAATTTAAAAAAATATTTTAATGAGTACACTATAACTAAATTATTTTGAGTTATAATTTAGAATTGTTCAAGCATTTTAATGGGTATGCTTTTAAGAAAGTATTTCAATGATTATTTTAAATTTTTGAGGCTTTTTCTTTGACTTTTGTGTGTGTGATTCCACCATAGACAAATACCAGTGATGGCAAAGAGGGGAAACACGTGATGATGGCCACAGAAGCTGAAACTGCGACGTAGCAAAGCGGTCCTGGCTGCTCAGTACTGCATCAGTGCAAAGTCAGTTGACTGTTTTCTGTGAAGAAACGTACCTCCCAGGCTTATGAATCCTCCCTCTGCTTCACACTTTCTCAAAGTTAATAGTGAGTACACAATTTATTGTTTTCAATGTCATATCGTGGTTAACTTACACTTATACTTGCACGACAGTTAAGAATGTGTGCAGGAAGCCTCCTTACAATTATATACCTGTATCATACCGTGGTTAGCTTCTTTTTACACTTGCAGACAGTTAAGAATGTGCAGCAGCAGATTATTTGGGAAATTTTGTTTTAAAATATGAACAAATTGCACTAAGGTTCCACTGTATTGTGTTGAATTTAAAATGTCATCTTTTTAAAGGTCAACCCTGTACACAGTATATGCATGAACAATACACTATTGTTGCATTTTTCCACACTAGTTTCTAATGCGTTGCTGCACAAGTCCAGGTCAATTGAGCACATTCATTGCACTGGATGATAATTCTTTTTGGCTGTGTGCCATGTAGCCATCCCCGTTGACAATGTGCCAATTATCACCACAACACCACACTAGCCCTGGCCCATACATACAGCTTTGATTCAATTTTGCTCAGCCTGCAGCAGCTAATTAGAGCTATCGCCTTCTTTAGGTCCACTCAGGGGCCAAATTAGCCTCCCAAATGAAAAGAAATCAACAACCTCCCCTCCTGTTTAAAACGCACAACACCAATGCAAGTTTGTTTTCAAATGAGGTTTTTTTTGAGTGTTTTTGTGTGCACCTAATCTCCAGTCAATAAGTCAGTTTACATCTCTGTGCAGATTAACGGTTTGTAAATCTGCAAGGAAGGCGCACACAGTAACTAGGAGGCTAAAGCTTGCCGCAGTGTCAAAAGGAGCTTAGAACACAACACAACAACAGGGCTGCTGCACCGTGCAACAAGCATGAATATTATGCTAAAAACACACACGCAGATGCTTCTATCTTAAAGCATTGTTGCACCAAATTGGTAAAGATGTCCCCACAGCTGCGGTCCCACTTGACAAAGCAGCTGCAATCCATCCTCAATGGTCCTCCACTAAGATTCTTTTTTTTTCTGTTCGCCCCCCTTACAGCGCCACTTGGTGTTTGACCTTTTTTTTTTTTTTTTTTTTTTTTTTTTTTTGCGAAAGAGCCTCTTTTCTTAAGGATGCCTTCAAAAAGAACAAACAAATCCCGCTACAATTCCAGAAGGTGCAACACAAATCATCAGCTCCTCATAGAAAATGATCTCCACTGGGGGATTAAGATGAGCAAAGGCTTACCTTTTTTCTTCATCTTTCATGCATCAACAAAAACATAGGTTTTTTGGGGTTTTTTTTTACCTCTTGCCCTGACATTGAAAAATTCTAATAATAATGCAGAAACAAGCTATGTTTATTATTGTGGTTATAGTTTGCAGTACTGCCCAACTGCACTGCACCTTAATGGGAGCTACAAATATAAAAGAATGAATACAAATTAATACAACTTAATATAAATAGAAAACAAAATAGTACAGTGTGTAAAATGGGTGCAAAAAAATACTAATTTGGTCAATAATTCAAAATTTCTTAAGTTGTCTGCAGTGGTGTACAACGGCACTGCATTTTAATGGTAACTAAAAATTATAACAAAAAAATGTATACAGATTGATGCAAATGTAGTATAGAATAGAAATTGTTAAAAAAAAAATAAAAAGCAAAAAAAAACAGCTTATGTTGTCGTTTGCAGTGGTGTACAAATGCACTGCCTGATAATAGGAGCTAGAAAATAGAATAGAATACAAATAAATATGCATTTAATAAAATACTGCAAAAATATAGTTATGTTGTCAATATTTGGAAAAAAAAAAACATTATGCTTGAGGTTTCAATTGGTATGAAGCTGCACTGCATGATAATAGGAGCTAAAAACAGAAAATAATAAATATAAATTTGAAACAATATTACAGAATGTGTATAATATGGGCAGTAACATACTTATGTTGTTGATATTGGCTAAAAATATCGTGCATCATAAAAGGAGCTAACGATCGGTGGAAATTTTTATTTTATTCTAGTTATTTTATATTTGTGTTTATTATTTTTATGTATATATTTAAAATTAAAAAAAACTTTATAAAGACGACAGTGTACTGCATCTTTTTACATGCACGCATTTGTGCAGACGACTACTTTGTGTGCACGTGTGTGTGTGTTTGTGTGTGTGTAACAAAACTGCTTAAGCACAGCTGAGCGGCGGGGGGGCGCAACAAGCGAGTGTTGCAAGCGGGGGTGCCGTGCTGCACCCATGCCACCCTCCTGACACCAGGCCACCATTGTGCTCCTGTCATGATCAATCATGTCCCCCCAAAGACGGGCCTTGTCCGGGAGGGAGGGGACCAATCACACGCCTCATTAGCCAGGCTTGGTTACTCCCAAGCAAAGTAGTCCCAGGACACCTCGGCCTGTTGCACAGAGCGCAGACAAGCAAGTGTGCGAGGCTGTATAGAGGAACTCTGGGCTGTAAACCATAAAACAGCATCCACATGGCTTGAAAAGCCGGCGTTTATTCGAACACAGTCTGATATTTTCTAGGATTTCCTTCATCAAAGCTGAACAAAACCCAAAAACGGCAAACGCCATCCTGATCTACAGTAGATGAAGTTCTCCTCCCTGCTCTCATTGTTCGGAAAAGGCTCCATCTGGCAAGGTTTCACTGACCGGCTCGGCCGTGCTGCACTCCCCCAGCAGCTGGCTAAACTGCCCAACCGCTTTCCCGCTTGGCCATCGCAGCAACCGACACTCTGCCAGCCCTCCAACACACACACACACACACACACACACACACGGCCCGGTCTGGTCATCTGGCGTGAGCCGGGGTGGTGTCGGCCTTTCTCGCCCTTTGTTTTTCCACCCCTAGAGGAGAGCATAGTACAGATTTAAGTAGGTCAGAAGTACAGTACTGTGCAATCGTCTTAGGCCTCCACTCGCTTTGTTGTCGCTTCATGACCTTTTCCCCAACAGTCGTTTTGACTAACTCTAAGTCAGGGGTGTCCAAAGTTTTTCCAACAACGGATGCCAGGGCTCACATTGATATGTTTTGTACAGTAAAGTTGCTAAAACCAATCCTATAGGTCAATATATGCAGTACTAAAATATATCTGAACAACTCAGCTTTGTCTTAGAGGTGACACCGAAAATTAGATATTATTTTTAGAATATGCCGAGGGCCATTAAAAAAAAAAGTACTTCAGGCCGAAAATGTTCCCTCTGCTGCACTTTGGACACACTTGCTTAAAGTACTTGACACTTTAGCTCATAGAAACATAATTTTTTTTCTGGTTTTATTCCGCGCAGTACACTGCAGTCATTGATCCTGCCTGTTATTGATGATAGCCACCACCTTGCATAATATAAATCAATGCAAAGACTTAAAAGAACCCTCAAAGCTTGCTCATGCACTGACACATACGAATGCATGACAGACATGCCAGGGATTCCCCCCTCCCGCCAGTAATTACTAATAACAACCATTCACACTCATATTCATACCTATGGACAATTTAGAGTCTCCAATTACGCTAACATGTCTGTTTTTGGAGAAAATCCACTCGTGCACATGTCGAACCCAGATCTTCCCCTGTGTGGCCAACATGCCCACCCCTAAGCCAGCGTGCGGTGCTACGTGTCATATAATTAATGCAATCACGCCTCATGCCAGTTATTCATGAGAAACCACGCCTTGCATAATGGAAATAAATAGAAAGACTTGAAATAAGCTTCATAGTCAGAGCCCACAGTGTGCTTGCTCATGCACGCACAACATAAACGTGTCATATAATTTACAGGATTGTGTCTCCTGCTAGCTATTAATGTTAATTTCTTCCTTGCAAGGCCAAACAAAGCCGCGGTAGTATTAACTCCATCATGTACGAGCACAGCGCAAACTATACGTATCATCTAATCAATTCAACCGCTCTTCCAGCCAGTTATCACTGAAAATCGCCACCTTGCATCATAGAAATTCATAGAAAGACTCAAAAAAAGCCACATAGTCAAAGAGTAACAGTACGACCATATGCACACGTCATACAATGAATGCGATCGCTCCTCCCACCAGTTATTAATCATAACAGCAACCTTCCACAATAGAAATAAACAGAACTCCTTGAAAGTTGCAGTAATGAAGTATTGTGTAATGAAGTGACCAATTGCTGTAGGGCAGTTTGAGTGCGGTCCAGTTATGAGTCCTACACACTTGTTATCACGATGATCCAAAGTCAACAGCTGGTCCTTTAAGAGTTGGAGTGCAGCGTCCTTTCTGCGTGCATGAGGGTCCACTCCAGGCTAAAAAGGCTGCCACCTCTGCCTGCTTTCGGCCCCTTTGAATATTGATATGCTAATGATGAACAACACAGAGGACAAAGATGCGCCGCTACCACTGGAAGCCAACACAAAGGCCCTTCAGTGGGGCTTTGACACTTTTACTACCCAACATGTGTCCCCCATTTCACACTCGCACAATAAAGGCCAACAACTGTCCCGTCCATTGAAATCCAGGAGGGTCCGGCGCTCCCGTCTGGGGACCCCGGCTGGTTATGTTGTGTTTGGCTTGCCTTTGTCCGCGGGTGGGAAATATCAGCTTTTTAGGCCAATGATGACCCACCCCAAGAGGCTGAGCATAATACCACAGAGGTCAAAGTTCAAAGCTGTCAGGCAGCACTGAGGCTTGACCTCGCTTGTCATTACAGATGTTGGCCTGCTGTGAGGTCCATGTAGTCTGAAGACCCTGGTGGTGGTCCGAGGTGGACTTTACATTGATCCGCAGATTTGAAGTTAAACATGTTTAGGAACTTGGAGAAAAGTTCAACAGAGTGATAAATTATTCAGAAGATTGGCGTCTGCTTTATTTTTTAGCCATCGACAATTTCTTTGGCTCAGAATCAATGTTTTTTTTTTGTTTTTAAGTACTTACTTTTTTTACTTTGTACTTTGTAATTTGTAGAAATGACAATTTATCTTCGCAAACGACAATTTTTGAGCTCAGAGATAACATTCTTTTGCATTTTAGTTTTGGCATTTTAGCAAATTAGTAGAAAAGAGTCTTTTTTTTTGGGGGGGGGGGGGGTCTTACTAAAGACAATTTAGTAGGCTTTCGTACAAAAAAGTCAGTAGTGAGTAGAAAGAGCACTCATTTTTATTTTTGTAACTAATATATTTATTTTTGCAATGCCATTCTTAAGCTAATTTAATAGGGTTTTGTATAAAAAAATAACCAATTAAAGATAGAAATTATTAATTACAAATGTTTATTATCCCTTATTATTATTATTATTATTATTAGAAATTCTTTTAGAAAACTTGGCTTGGTGTCAACATTCTCAGGAGTATTTAGTAGCATTTTGTACAAATTGTAACACTAATTAGTGTGTGTGTGTGTGTGTGTGTGTGTATATGTATGTATATATGTATATATAATGGTCATGAACTCCGCTATAGAAATGCGTGCTTTTCTACACTTCCGTTTCTTCTGTAATGTTTGATAGCAAATGCTTACTGGACGTAACACATGAACTGTGTGTCTAATGAAAGCTACGTAGCTATTTTGATGGACATATTACCGGTACTCAGGTTGTGTACACAACTATTGAGAATTAGTATTTTGTATAGTAGTTTAAAAGTTTACCGGTTATAATTTATATATATATATATATATATATATGTATATATTATTATTTTATATATTCTTTTTATATTTATTATTTTATATATTATGTTTTTTATATATACGTTTAAAGTAAGAGATATATCACGTGGACTTATAGCTTGCATGCTGAAAAAGTGCATTCACCCCAATATACATGTACAATGAATACTCATATTTATCAAGACAGTATATTTATAGTAGGAGTTAGATCTTTGGGACTTGGTCATTTTAAAAGTAGCTCGCAGGCTGAAAAAGGGTGAGCACCCCTGGCGTAAAATATGTGTTCTTTTGTTCTTAATGTATTTTTTAAATCACAAAACGTCGTTACAGCATCCTGTTAGCCTGCTAACACATGAAAACAGGAGCCGGGAGTCAGCTCGGTCGTCGGTCTATGATGTCATCAGCTGTTGACTCTGTAGTTCTTTCCTAACTAACACAGTTACGCCACAAGGCTCTGCTTTTCTTTTGATGACGGCTGCAAAATAACCCACAATGGAGCCAAAGAAAGTTGCAAGTGCCAGCATTTTGATAAAGAAAGGGAGAAACACTATTGAATACAAAAAATAACTCGAGTGGCTCTTGCTGCCACATCGCCGTCATTGTCAACAATCACGTGAAAGTCAAAGTGACATTAAATGTTCATTTGTCCCTTTCATTTGTCATTCATATGCATTTCAAAGTGTGTATAAATGTGTATATAAATTTGTTTTGTGTTAACATTTTTGGCTTTCTGGAACGGATACATTACATTATTTTTTCCAATTGTCTTTTGGAACATGATTTCTTATAGGAAAAATGGATAGAGTTTGAATCGGATGGTCTGGAATAGATTAATGATGCTAACCAAGGTTCCACTGTATTTAACCTTTTGTGTCATTTTCTGCTCAAATCTGGAGAGCCATTTTGGACCAAACTTAAAAAGCTGAATTCCCATCGTTGTTACATGACCAGACAATGAATGCTATTCTTTACAGTGACACCATATACTGTACTTATTCATAATAGTGTTTAGCACATTTATCATGCAGCTATGCTAAACTGGTGATGGACATTTGTAATAAAATGACTTTGGCGTGCTTCATTGCACGCTTTACATGTGCGCATAAATCAGCAGAAGGTAGGGTTATCATGACTTTAACGATGGTCACTGCAGAAATGAATGTTTCTAATATTAGTAATTTATAAGATGATGGATCATATTTGGTGTCAGTTAATATCTAGACCCCCGCGCTTTAAAAGCAAGCATTTATCATTGCATCGCTATTAGATGTCATTATTGCTCAGCCTGCTAGGGTGGAGTGATGACAGCGTATTCATTTTGCACATTTAAATGTACACCCATCACTTGTTGACCACATGAAATCTGGTGGATTTTGACCCGACAGATCTTGAGCCCCTCCCCCCACACCTCCTTTCTTTACCATTAAGGGGAGGGTGGGTGTAAACATCATGGCTAAAGAGGTGGCCTGGCACACGCCTGCCCTCGTAATCCTACAGTCTCAGACTCATGACCCACTTTCTTGGAGGAGCCGCGTGGAGCAGCAGCCTCTAACCCAGGAGGAGCCTCCAGACACAGGATGGAGGAACACCCCCACACCACCCTGCCCTACCCCTTCCGTACCCTACTCACCCCCCCCCGCCTTATTCACTAGGCCAAGACAAAGGGAAAGACAGACTCTCGTAAAGACTCCTTAAAGCCACATAAGAGGTCAGGCCCCCAGCTGATGTGCTTGTCGTTCATTTTGAAGGAAACAATTATGGCACTTTGGTGGCGCTTCTTTCTTCATTTCTCCTGTTGTTGTTGTTGTTATGTTTTTGGAGACATCATGCAGATCTTCATTATGCCTGATGTTGCATTTTACTTCCTCAGCTTAAATATGGTGGACAAATAGTTGTTTTCTTTGTCGTGTAGGATGTTTCCATTTGTCTTCTCAACACAACACAAGCCATGTTTTGACTTTGAAAATTGTGGTTTCATTGTTGTAGAATTCGATATTTAAGCTGTTGTCGTGTTTTTGCAGATCTTGATGTTGCATTTTACTCCCTAAGCTTGTTGGACCAATTATTTTTTTTTGTCATGGTCAATGGTTTCGTTAGTCTCCACTACATACGGTTGTGTCAGAAGGCATGACTCGATGTCGAAAATGAGCGTTTCATTGTTTAAAAATTCAAGTTTTCACCTGTTCTTGTAGTATTTTTGGACACATTATGCAGATCTTGATGTTTCCTGATGTGGCCTTTTACTCCCTAAGCTTAAATATGTTGGACAAATATTTTTTTTTGTCATGTACAATGGTTCCGTTATTCTTCTCTGCATACTATTGCATCAGAAGCCATGACTTGACCTTGAAAATTATTGGTTCATAGTTGTAGAATTCAAAATTGACTTGACGGTTGGAAAGAAGTAGAAGTGTAGGTGGTGCAAGGTGAGTTAAGGGGGTTGGCAACCTTCAGCATCAAACGAGCCATTAAGGCCTGTATCCACCAAACAGGCTTTGAGCCACACTCCTGGTGGACTGACGCGACACACTTGTTGCCACCTGGCAATTAGTCAAGTGTCTTAAGCCTTTTTTATGCCTTCTCCACCGGATTCGGATCAACATTTACAATAAAAGTGTTGTAAAGCATCGATTAGTTCCACTTCCACTATCACTATTCATGTTGCTTTAGTTGCCATTGTTTATAGGCTAACAAGCTAAATAGTTCACCAGCATCCTTGTTTCTCACCGAGCTGACTCACCAGAAAACACTGCTCCTTGCACTTTGGTGGTGAATTGCATGGCACACGCTCAACTCGGACACAGAGCTCTGAAAGCCTCATGACGGTGTAGTGACTACACAGAAGGACAAAGGAGCTGCAGGTTGCAGAGCCCTGTCCTAGCCCTAGGACTGTGCTTTCCTGTGGACAACACGCAAGACCAGGGAGTTGTCTCATACCTATTTGGTATTAGATAATGTGTAAAACAGTACACAACCCTAAACAAGAAGCAGTCTGTTTTTGCTTTAAATAAATCGGTATTGTGTTCCAAAAGATAACAAACGTATGAAAACTGAAGCAATTTTCATAGGAAATAATGTAAATCCAAATAATCCGTTCCAGACACCCGAAAGTATTAATGAAACAAATTGTATAAAGAATAATTATAGTGTTATATGCAAAACACAATGTGAAATAATTATAAATGATGACTGAAATGAATAAATGAACATATAACATCACTGTTACCTTTTTTAAATAACTGAAGATGTTGGCAGACAGTGAGGGGCGGGGAGAGAGGAGGTCATACACACCAACATCTGTTTCGTTAACCCCTTCCTTAGCATTAGCTCCTTGATTTTTCTTTTCTTCGCCAGGATGGAACTTATTGTTGATGCGACAGACGGACTAGTTTGTGTAACATTCTCATTTGGGTTTGCCAAATGAATGTGCCTTACAGGATACCGTAGTATTGTGGAAACTACGAATCACGAGATTTGGCGTCGGGTGTCTGGTCCAAGACGGCTGAATAAACAAGCAATGCTTGGGAGTATTATCCGTCTACATCTTTATTAATATCACAAGACTCGTACCAAAGGGTAAAATACAACAAATTGTTATGCGCAATATTGTATGATAACCGAGGCAAAACTTTTCGTCAAGAACCGAATCGTATGAAAACTGGAACATTCGAAAGCCGGTGTTGTAACTCGGTTAAATAAAAAAGTTAGTTTGTCCTGTCATTTTTTTTCATTTTACGTTTCTTAAAAGTAATGTTAAAATCTCAGCTCGTCTCGTGGACCCAGTCTTGTGTATTGTCTCGTCTCCTTCTGGTATCTGGTCTTGTTGGGTATCTCGTGACACCCCTAATTAAACAGTCATTCTAGGACTCTGTTATGCCAATCATCCACTCGTGCCAAAGGAGGGCAAGTGTATTGATTTTGAGGGTGGATCAGAGTGCTCACACTAGCCAGACTTTACTTGTTAAACGTGAGTACACCCTCAACCATCATTCTTATTTTACTATTAATGCATTTAAGTTTAAAAGTGAACTAACATATGGTTCTACCTTCTTCACTTTTCAAGAGAGTTTTATTGTCATGTGCATAGTACATTTGTAGATCTCGTCACGCACTTTGTTTTTTCCGACACTACAGTGGTGTGAAAGTGTTTGCCCCCCATCGTTATTTCTTATTTTTTTGCATGTTTATCACACTTAAATGTTTCAGATTATCAGACAAATTTAAATATTAGTCAATGACAACACAACTGAACACAAAATGCAGTTTTTAAATGGAACTTTTTATTAAGGAAGAAAAGAAATCCAAACCTACATGGCCCTGTGTCACAAAGTGATTACCACGCCCCCTGTTAAAACATAACTTAAATGAGATTAACTGAGATCTACCAGTCTGGAAAAGGTGAAAGCCATTTCCAAAGCTTTGGGGCTCCAGCAAACCACAGTGGAGAGCCATTATCCACAAATGGCGAAAACATGGAACAGTGGTGAACCTTCCCAGGAGTGGCTGGCCAACCAAAATGACCGCAAGAGCGCAGCGACGACTCATCCAAGAGGTCACAAAAGACCCCACAACAACATCCAAATAACTGCAGGCCTCACTTGCCTCAGGTAACTTCAGTGTTCAAGACTCCAGCATAAGAAAGACACTGGGCAAAAACGGCCTGCATGGCAGAGTTCCAAGATGAAAACCAATGCTAAACAAAAAGAACATTAAGGCTCATCTAAATTTTGCCAGAAAACATCTTGATGACCCCCAAGACCTTTGGGAAAATATTGTGGTTTGACGAGACAAAAGTTTAACTTTTAACTTAAGAACATCATACCAACAGTAAAATATGGTGGTGGTAGTGTGATGGTCTGGGACTGTTTTGCTGCTTCGGGACCTGGAAGACTTGCTGTGATAAATGGAACCATGAATTCTGCTGTCTACCAAAAAATCCTGAAGGAGAACGTCCGACCATCTATTTGTGAGCTCAAGCTGAAACCAACTTGGGTTCTGCAGCAGGACAATGATCCAAAACACACCAGCAAGTCCACCTGAATGGCTGAAGAAAAACAAAATGAAGACTTTGGAGTGGCCTCGTCAAAGTCCTGGCTTTTCATGCTGAAAAGGTTAATTAAAAAACTGCTGATGATGATCTGAAACGTTTCTGAAACATCAAGTGTGACAAACATGCAAAAAAAAAAAAAAAATCAAGAAGGGGGCAAACACTTTTTTCACACCACAGTATATTGATTCTTGCTGTATTGTGATGCTATCACCACACTTCAGCGATCTTGCGTCCACTGCTGCTTATGGCTTTCATTTGGGGGAGTAATGTCCCACTTAAGTAAGCATATTAAGTATTTTGGAGATATTCTGAAGGTTAAACACAGATAAAAATAGCATTTAAAATGCGCACATGCCTGTCGAACATGAGTCTTCCAAACACTGATTAATTCAAAGACATTGCCTTTGTTTCCTAAATAAGGAAACAGTAGCGACCTCAGCCATTTCCTAATTAAACCACCGAATTAAGCGGAGATCAACCACTAATACAAACAAAATAAAAAGAACAGCTTCTCTTTTATTATGTCTTATCCCTTGAAAACATACTGACCGACTTCACGGCACGAGCCACGTACAAATAGGTCAACAAATGCCACGCTCAAGTATTAGATCATATCATCACCATACATCTTATTTTTTGTATTATTATGATTATTAACCCACCGCCTGCCCCTCCTTTTTTTTTCTTTTTTTTTTTGATGAAAACATCTCCCCACACACACACACACACACACACACACACACACGAGTCACAATGCGACGCTCTTACTTCTCTCTGTGTCTTAATCCCTGGCAGACTTTAAGTGTCTGGCATCGGGGCAAAATCCTAAACTGGAGAGGAGCGTGTTTGGAGACCTAATCCCCTTACTCATAGACTCTGCTTGCCCCCAATTCACCTCTTCCAAAGTAGGCCAAGAACAAGGAGCCACAACAGAGCAGGCAAGCAGCTTCAAGCATTATGCTGCCAGACAGACACACACACACTGTGATGTATGCGTGGCCAGATGATGTATAAGCTGATATACAGTAAACTATAGGCACAGCCAGATGCTGACAAACACGCTTGTGCTTATACACACACATTGGTCTTAGTAAGATGGATGGGTTTGATTAGTTAATAACTTTCCATGAAAGTGCTGCAGAATCTGTTTGCTGTATGATGACAAAAAAAGAAAAATCAGTAATTTCCCCATCTGGTGTTTGCAGCAATGTAGGCTTGTGCATTTAAGAGCATGCTGGATATTGTTTTTAACTTTCAGTGGCTTGCATGATGGATCACATTGAATAACTATTGTTCCAAATATGGGCGTCAACTTCCTTAAATGGAACCATCATGTGCATGCATTGTAATAATCGGTGCACGTTTACATTTATACTTGTAATATTGTGACTTTATTCTCGTAAGATTACAACTTTCTTTCTTGAATTAAAAATACTAATAATTTGAGCAACGTTATGATATTACTGACATTCCGACTTTCATTCCGACTGTCATTACAACTTTATTCTCGCAAGATTCAGATTTTGTTTCCTTGTAATATATTTAATTTTACCGCCCATAAGTCTAATTTTATCATCGTGACATTGTGACTTTAGCGTCGTAATATTCCAACTTTATTCTAGAAGCATTATGACTTTATTCTTCTGACTTTACTACGTTTTCTTATTTGTAACTTTTTGACTCTATTAAGAAAGTCATCCGAAAAAATCTGTCTGTTTTTCGACAAATCATACCTCATTATCGTACATAATACTACATGATTATTAAAATGTAAAGGCCGATGAAAGTCCTAGAAACTTTACGAGATGCTCAGTTAAATACTTGGAAATTCACAATTTGCAGATTGTTAAAAATTACTCTTACAGCAATCATATTTTTGCCAGATACAGTAGTCTTCAACCAAACGCCTGGTACTCTCTGCAGTTGAGTTAAGATAACAGGCAATCCGAGAGGTTTGAGAGGACATCTAAGAGCACATCCACTGCCCCCACCCTTCCACTCCCCCTGCCTTCACCACAGCAAACGGGCTGGAGTTGTGCATAAGATTAGATTTGACTTTTTCCATTCGGCAAATTGTTTTGTCATCCCCACCCACCTCTTCCATATGATCAATTATATTTATTGAGCGACAGCTTAGCCAAAGCAAATAGTCTGCTTTTGATCATGCACTTAATGGTAATAAACTCCATGGGCCTTGTTGGCTTGAGTAATACAGTAGACAACCCCAGTGGCCACCGATGCTGCTGGAGCGCTCCTTCGAAGACTAATGAAGATGCGAGCAGTGTTGTCATCGGTGACAAATGACACAAAATGTCACATGTCTCTTGTATTGCAATACTCAGCATTTAACAATTTTCTGAGCAATATTTGCAAGATATACTGTAAGCCTTTTCTTTGCATAAAGGAGCATTGCACTCACTTTCCTGCCAAACTGCATCAATAACAAAAGTGTTGCATGTATATTTTTAAGTGTACATATAATGGAAAAACAATGTGAGGCAGATGGTTTTGTTTTTCTAAAATGGGGCGTCAGCTCACAAGAGAGAGGCAAATTTAAGTTGCTCAGTTTAAATCTGAAATCAGCTTACCTCAATCTCATTTTGCTTTTGTTGCTCCTTGTCCGTAATGAGCTAGTGCCGCTGATATTTCAGCCCAGGGATTAAAATAAGTAATAATAATAATAAAATAAAATGTAAAGCAGGAGACGGTCTACTCTGACTCATGCATGAAGAAACGTATTATTCATGATGGCAATTCATTAAAATAAGAGGCTTCACTGGAAATAATACACTAGCTTTGAAGAGATGTTTGTGAGCTTGGATTATTTGCTCAGTGTTTTGTCAACCAGATCCTTTAACATATCAGATCAGAAGACATATCTTTGTGCTCTTTATGCAAAAATTACTTAAGTGATTTATATTTGAATAGTGTGGAAACTATTTAACACACTAATTGGACATTATAGTAGATGGACGTTTTAGTTGTACCATTAAAAGAACTATGGAGTCATTTTCTAAGATCGTTTTTGAAGTCAAATTTGGCTGCTTCACAGGTGCAATGCTGCCCTCTAGTGGCAAGTTAGAAGTCTTACTATCTGAGCTAAAAAAACAGGGGTCAATAATAATAATAATACTAATAATTAAGTTTTTAGAAGAAAAATATGGAACCACATTGTGGAATTGTCATGAAAACTTAGTGAAAAATGGGAAATTAATAAAATCATGACATAACTTTTATTAGTAGTTTTACGGGTAGGACTGGTTGTTCAGTGTCATTCTGTAAAGAAAAAATATCAAGAGAATAAATGTATATGAGTAGGAAAATTAAATCACAATAATTAAATAAGGCATTTTCTTAATTTTACTGAAATGTAACATTATTGTCCTAATATTACAACTTTTTTTCTTGACAAAATGGGAGTCTTTTTGTAACAGTATTACTATTTATACATATCATATTCTGACACAATTACAATTATCACAACCATACAACTACCCAACATACAACTATAAGTTTACTTTTAATTAAAAAAAAAAAAATATTTTGGACATTTGTTTCTGCTCCTGTGGGGCTTGACAGTTCCATCGAAATGCGTTTGGGTGCTGTTTGGTTTGCCACTATCACGTCGCCACAATCGGCTCTTTACTAATGTGAGATATATTTTTATTAGGCGGTAAATTGATCTAAGATGGAATAAAATTAACAAAGATACCTGGGATGCAACCATAAACGAAAACTCTTGAATTTCGTGGCCTTTGTCGCTTTTGTGTCACCTTTTCGACCAAAGTATTGCATTTTCAAAGTTTACCGCTTGCGTTGAAATTCAGGTAATCACGTGTGCTGCCCTTCACGCATGACTTCCGGGTATGTGACGTCAACTTATAGGCGGGGCTCCGTGTTAAATGTAGCTTTCTTCCGTAGCAGCTGCCATTACTGTGGCCAAAGCTTGGGGGGAGTTGGGGAGAAAGAGGCACAGGAAAGAAGGACTGAGAAGGCGAAGGAAGACGTGGGGCGGGGTACGTCGAAAAGCCGTAAAGAGTCCTGTATTTTTTGTTTTGGTAGGGGCGAAGGCAGGCGTTAGCGGCGGCGAGATGGCTCAGTCGCTAGCTAACGGTGTAGACTTGGCTAGCAAGCGGCTTCATTCAAGGTAAGGAAATGTCTTCATCAAAATACCATTTTACCTTGTTGTTTGACGGAACAGTGGGTGATGTATATACTGAAATGACTAAAATATATATGAGTAAATTGGTAATAGAAGTTGTCTAGTCAAGGAGGAGGGAACCATCGGAGGGTTACTCAACCGGACCGAACCGAGGACGGTCAAGCCAGAGAGCCCAGTTCCAAGCCTCAAACCTGGCTTGGGTTAACTGCAGACTGAGAGGAGCCCACGTACACTGTGGAGGTGGGAGGTCTCTAGCATAACACGTCCTAGTCCATTTAAAAGGAAAATACATGAATCCATTCGAGGTTATCCCAGGTCACCACTGAAATACTTCCAGGTCTCTTTATTAGGTACACGTAAGCCTAATGACATGCTAATGAAGTGCAAGTTCAAAGGTCCACTCTAATGCACAATTATTTCAATGGTGTTCTAACAGTAATGTATCCGATGTATGAGGACCTCTCTAAGAAGAGGCTCATCATGGAAAAACTCCTTCCTCGTAGACATACCACCAGATATTCCTGTTTTAAAGGTGAAATGTTATAGCACTATAGCTATGCTGGTGTTGCTAATGTTAGTGTGATTCTGTCCCACTCCTTAATGTTACCTTATTGCATGTGATATATGGCATTATTACACTGGACAAGTGCATAGTTACAGTGTGTAGAAAAAGTGGGGAAAGTACACTGAAGTTCTTCTTGGAGTCTCATACACTGGAGACAGGCATGGACAAACACAGCTCATTAGCATTAAAGCTACAGACACACAAAACAGGCAACACACCTTCAATCCATTAATACGTGACCGCTGAGAAATTGTTGGAAAAAGTGTGATATGGAAACTTAAACTTGGAACTGAAACCCTCCAATTTTGAACGCTCCTCAGAAACTAAAAAAAACAATTCTGGGACATTTTGTTAGGCTGCTGACTGCTAACTTTAGCTGCTAGCACTAGTCGTCACTTATTGCATTACCAAATCCTCCTCTTCATTCAAATTAGGAGACTACTTTAAAGACTTAATGTTTTAATCAACTAGTATCAAAGTGGTTAACTTATTGTTGCACTTGTAAGACAGTTGACATAATATGCTGCCTATACAGTTAATCATGGCGAATGTTTAACGCTGGAGCAGATTATTTCCATTATTTCTTGTGGGGGATTCACAAAGGGGGGCAGCTGTTGAGTTGCGAGGTGATGTTGTCAAGGTCTGTTTGATTGTTCACACTCAGTCTAAGTCTAAATATATAGAATGACTCACTGTTCTGGTTATGATCATATTGCCTCCTCAGTGGACCCTTCCGCACTGGGGAAGGGTTGTTCCTTTTGGCTTCTCCTGAAACACACACATGCCATCAATAAATAGATTACTTGTTAAAAGAAAATAAATGAGTTAACTGAGACGCTAACAAAAGAATCAAGAAATCTTAATGCAGTGTTGCAGGGGGAGAGAAAGAAAAAAAAAAACATTCTTAGAGAGTTTCCCTGTGGTTTCCCGGACAACCGGTTGCAGCACCCTGTAATTATGGCTGGATTACTACTCTGAGCACACAGTTTCTCGGTAGAGCATGAGGAGAGGCCTTTAAAGACCTAAAAACATTTAATTAATTGATAGTAGTAGTTGTGATTTAAACTTCCACTGCATGGTTGAGCAATGGATCCACTTCTGCAATGGCCTCTCTGTTGGTCAACAAGCAAAGTGATAGGAGAACCAATGCTTCCCCAAACTGACCAATGTAATCCTTCACCAAACCACAAGGATGTAAAGAATGAAAAGTCCTCACATTGGACCTTTTTCTTGTATTTGTTTTGTACGCTTGCCTTGCTTTTCTTGCTAGGTCTTTTTTTCTCTGGAATTCCTTCCATCTCTTTTGCACCTTAATCATGGTCATTTCTAAATATTTGAATTCCAAATGCCGTTTTACAACCCCGTGGGCCCCTAGAAGTTACACTTATGTTCCTCTACTTCATGATGTTTTTTTAATTTTTTTTTTTATTCCGCATCAATACAATACAAGAGAAATGAAACTTAGAAAAGTCATTGTACAACTTGCGTAGACGTATACTAAGATTTACCATCCATTGAAGGTGACTCCACACACAGCCATTGGCAACATACTGTTAGTGCCTCTCACAGTGAACATGTCCAACGTGTCAATATTAGTGTATGCACCATTGTAAAGTTTTTTTTTTAATACTTAGGAAATAATTTACGGAAGATTTATTTTGTACTTAGGAGTACAAGGGGTGCAACAACACATTTGCGCCCAGCTTGTAGCAACGTCACATTTTCGGTCTTCAAAATAAGAGCGGTCTTTGTCACATTTGTCTAATTGTGTAAACAAAATAAGGGTGTCATAAAAATATCTCCAATTAATCAGACCACATGTTCCTTAATCACAAGCACGGGCTTTACAGTTTGTTGATTTTGTAGAACTATGTGCTGAGGCTGCCGTCCCATTAGAAAAGCTAGCCAAGCTACATCCATTTCTCATTTACTGGACAGAATGGGCCAATGATGTATTGCAGCCATAAATGTAAGGATTTCTGCATTTCATTCATGGACATTTTGTTCACTATCCCAAATACCACACACGCTATGCTGGTTGAATAAGTGGAAAAAGGAAAAAAAACGGAATTCTAAAAAATTAAAACAGAAACTGGAATTTGGGGAAAAAATAAAACTGATTTCATAGGGACCTAAGACAGTTTGTTTAAAAAAAAATAAAAAAAGTCATATATTCTAAATCACACCATCGGGACACCCCTAATAACAAATATATACATACATACTGCTATACAAGTTGTACATTGAATTCTATCTGTGAATATTTTCATTCATCCAGGCAACTGTATTCCCAGGACACTAAATCAACCGCAACGGGACAGTCCAGGTTGTCTTAGAAGACATTTAGCCTCTTATCCGATCAGTATTGCTCTTTTAAGAAACACTGTAGCAAAATGGTTAATGTTGTTGTTATCATGCCCTGATTTATGTTTCCCTTGGCTCGCAATCTGCTAGTGTTGGGCACGCCCCGTTCAATTCCTAAGTTTTTAAGTCATTTTAGACAATCCTCCCAACTGTGTGTAGAGTCCCCATATTTGCATCTGGTGGGTGTATCGCTTGGTTCGTCCACTTTCACTTCCTCTATGTGTAATGGCCTTATGTCCCAATACAGTTGAGAAAAAGTGAGTCAATCATCAAAAATGAACTCTGTTATACAGGTGGTCCTCGGGTTATGAACGAGTTCCGAGTCGAGTTTTGCTATAAGTTTGATCTTATGACTAAATTATACCTAAATGAATGCCCAAATTACTCACACTCTACACTGAACAGATGGACATGTAAAAGACAGTACTGTCATCCCTCGCAGTATCGCGGTTTGTTTATCGCTCCCTCGCTATATTGCGATTTTTCAGAAATCAGTGAATGAATAAATGATCGCTGCTTCATTGTAGACTATGGGCTATTGATCAAAACATATTGAATACAAGTGATATTGTATTCTGATCACTAGGTGACAGTAATGACACAAAACTTTGACATTACATTACCTTACATTACCTTAGCACTGCATGACTACCTTAGCACTGCATGAAGTCAGTCATGGCATGTGCGACATGGTAGAGCGGGGGGTGGGGGGGGAGAACTTACCACATTTTGTGTGGAAGTGGTAATTTTTTGACTTAAGTTTAGAAAAAGTAAATTCGAGACTAACTGGTTAGCTTGCTAGCGGCCGTCTCGAGCCCCTGCAGCATAAGAGTTGCGTAATTTGGTGTAAACGATGAATAATAGGAGTGTTATTAGGGTGTTATTTCCTGTCTACAGGGCTCTAATAATAGTAAAAACTGTTTTTTTAGAAAGTCATCAACAGGTTTTCTATGCTTTAACTATGAAAATATTCTATTTATTAACATCGAATCATGCATTGTGGAAATTCATTTATCGTAGTCAGGTCTGGAATCCATTAACCGCTAAAAATTAAGAAGGACTGTAATAAAATGCATAAATGCAAGAATGAAATGAAACTGGAATCAAAAAGAGACGACAGTCTGTTCCCTCAACCCAGTGACTTATTGGGGGGAGGAAGTAGATGAGCCAGCAGAACAAATAAAACAATATTTTAACCTTCTCCTGAATCAACATAAGGCTGACTGGGATATTGATTCTGGTCTTCCAACCAAAGCACCAGCACCTTTCTATCTCAATAACACCACTGCGCTGCGTAGTCATTGCTGTCACTTTCATAGAAGCAGATCCTTAACATGCTCAAGGATCCGATCTTTAACCTTAATGATGGTCGCGACAGTTGAAAGGTGAAGACCAAAATTGGTGAGTGTTTCTCCTCTCTCGGGAGATTTTTCTAAAGTTAATTTTCACTTCCATGGTGATGGAGTTTCTTTTCCTTTGTGCATTTCCACCAGAACTGGCTGCCTTACACTCGGGAGACATAATGAAGTGCACAAAGTTAAATAATAAGCCATGGTATCCATTCTGTGTAGCTGCCACACTATTCATCCGTAGTGCGTTCTGAGGCATACACCGCATCCTTGCAGCACATACTCATTTGCTGTACATGCTTTAACAGTTCTCAAGCAGGTCGAGTGTTTCTGGAACAAAATTAAGTATTTAACCTCATTTCGAGACATGATTTTGACATTTTCGGAAAGTCCTTTGTCTTACTGCTCTTGAGTCTTGGATGCCCGATGACCTAATAAGGTTCCTGCCAGTCAGCAAATAGTTGGATTAGGCTGGGCCACTTAATGCACTGCCTGGTCACGATTGAGAAGGTAGATTAGCTGTCCCATCTCTCTCTGTTTCCTTCCGCTCTATCTCTCATCGAATCACTCTGAAAGGTAGCTGTAAGTCTTTGTGCTATCTGAGGACAACCAAAAGAAAGAATACACATTTCAAACTGAAATGGTAAACATTGAGTAGCACAACAGCTGCTGCTTCTTGTCGGTTGGCTTGGATTACTTCAACATTGAAAACATGTTTTTTTATTTTTGCCAAGAAACACAACTGGAGCGCCTTCGTCTTGGAATCATCCAGTCATTCTGTTCTGTAGAAGCTTCTGGCTGACCTGAGAAGCAGATGTGATTTTTGGCTGTTTGAGATTGGACTGCCGTAACCCTGGTGGACACTTTTGACAAATTTCAGTCTTTGGGGAACTACTTTTGTCAGAGCGTCTCATCCTGATGGCAGCCGAGTCGTGTCCTCTATCAGGGGCCGAGCGGGCTGTGTGCAGGCTGGTGCACCATGGCCCCCGACCTCAAGCCATGCTTAAGCCTTTACATGTGGAGTTACAGGTGTTTGTGGACAAAACACTTGGCAAACAGAAACACAGGTACTACTGAACCAGAGCTACTTGTCTTGTGTTGTAGTGGTGGTCTAAACTGTGTGAACCTCATCAACAACAACTGTGTGCGATAATGGTAATAAGACTTTATTCTTGTAACAGACAGTATGACTTTGTCCTTTTGAATTTTCTTCTCATTTTACTATTTTTAGTTATTTTTAGTGGTTTAATGGATTTTCTGTACCCCTGAGACAATGTTTCCCTGGAAATTAGTTAGGTGTTTTTTTCGTAGTCTTGCAGAGAAGTAAATAAGTTTTGACATGGGTAATAAGGAGCTGGAGGTTTACATGCTTAACACTTTGTTGTTGGTGAAATGTGGTCTGTTTGTGGCCCCCTATACAGAAACATTCAAGATAGATTCTAGAAAGAAGTGAAATGGTTCTTGACCCCACTAAACCTGCTTATGAAACCACATATGGCACATGTATCTGTCTTTCCTATACTGTGACGTGGTAGCATATGTTAAACAGATTAGATTGGAGGATAATCCTTGATTAGTATCTTATCCGGAATTTGTCGCTGCAGCCAAATATGATGGTTTATTCTGGATTATAGGTAGAATCTGGCAATACCATTCACTGACGAGTGAATGACATGACTGGTTTTGTTGTCAGGAAAACAACAAAACATCAACATGACAACATTTAAATGGACTGTATGCAGCTGGCTCAAGATTACATATTTTTTGTCAACGAGGACATCTAAGAACAACCACCAGCGAGCACATGTTCACAGATAATTCAAGTAATAGCTCAGTAGCTAAACTTTGTTGAATCGCTATCATTCGCAGACAACGAACATAACTATTGTGCGTGCTACGTAAAGAGTATCTGTGTATACGTATAGCTTATGTACTCAGGACGTCGGTGAGATATAATGCTTGTAGTACATTCAAACACGACCTCCCTCTGGGTAGCTGGGGAACTCGCATACAGTTCACATACAGCCATTGAGATGAGAAACCTTTTGAATTGTGCTGGAAAGTGTTTTTTCCACATATATTTTAAAATCTTTGATTAAAAATGTTACTAAGGTAGTTACTAGGGTAACAGACACACCTTGTTGCTATGGCGATGGTGCCAATTCTATAATAGACTGCTTCTGTAATATCTACAGTAAATTACCTTTATTAATTAATTAATATCTTTATTCAGGATGGAGGCCTCTTGTCTGGAGCTGGCGTTGGAAGGGGAGCGCCTGTGCAAGGCCGGAGATTTTAAAGGAGGAACGGCGTTTTTTGAGGCAGCTGTGCAGGTCGGCACGGAGGACCTGAAGACCCTCAGCGCCATCTACAGCCAGCTGGGCAACGCCTACTTCTACCTGAAGGAGTATGGGAAAGCCCTGGAATACCACAAGCATGACCTCACTCTGGCCAGGTGAGACCATTTTGACATGAATACGGTATACCGTTACAGGCGACAAACGTCATAATTGCATCTGTCAAGGTTGTTTTTATTATCTTAGATTTGTTTGAGTGCATTTTTGTTCATATATGATCGGACATCAACAGAAACATGTGTTTCTAAGTTTTTGTGATGCATTTTTTTTTAATCCAAAAAACAACCATAATGACTTTTTGGAGCTTAAAAACCAACACAACTTGCAGATATATACTTCCTTTTGAGCAGCAAAGATTTCTCCTGCTGTATTTTTGATACACAAAGAATGTCACTGAAAATTGATGAAAAAATACACAATACAAAAAGTCTTTTGATAATGAACAAAAATGTAAAAAACTGAATTAGTTTGTTAATTAAATTTTTTTTTTTAAGTGTGTATCCAGGATCCCTTTTTTTTATTTCTTTTTTTTTTGTCTTTGCGAGTGCGCCATATTTTAATTAATTATTTTTTTTTTAACATTTGTATTAAAACCTTTAAGTCCAATTTTAGTTCAATCTTGACAAAGTTGTCCAGAAATATTGCAAGCCTATAGCCTAGTTCAGAGGAATTGCACAGGGACATGCAAGAGACTGAAAAATTCTATAATGGTGTGTAGTATGTTTTAAGATGAAAATGTTCATTTTATTTGGCACTGCCACGGAGCTTAAAGTGTGTTAAATATATATACTTGTGTCCTGTCATTGATCTTTCCGTTAATACAATACAGTGGAAATGAGCACATCAATTGACAGTCCTAGAAAATATACCATTCCATAATGCGTCATCATCCTGCTTATGAATACATTTTCCCAAACTTTGAGGTAACCACACATTAACAGAAATTATTTAACCTGGGTAAAAAAATGCCTGGAAATAAAAGTTCCTGGTAAAAAAGTAGATAACTATTTTTTTTTTTTTTTTTTGTGCATGTGGATTTGATTATTTGAATTGTTTCACACTCAATATGTTGACTCGTTTCAAGAAAAAGTGAGTGGACTTTCAATATACTAAGAGTTGAAAGCCGTCATTGATGTCTCTATGGGTAATCGGGCGCCGTGCTGTGAGTGCAGGTGGTATTTTCGGCAGGGGAATGATTAAAGTCCCTGGAGGCGGGATTTACCTCGTTGCATTACAGACTCAGCAGGGACACTGGGAGCTGGTCCTAGTAGTCGCTCACTAAAATACACTTTACTGTCTGTCCTAATTACTGTAAAGGCCCTGCGCTGTGGTTTGCGGACTACTTAAGTTAATAAAGACAATACTGATGCATCTAATGCTGCCTAGCATTAAAGCGTGTGTGTTGCTCTCTCAGGACGATAGGGGATAGAATCGGAGAGGGGAAAGCCAGCGGTAACCTTGGCAACACCCTGAAAGTGCTTTGCCGCTTTGACGAGGCTGTGGTCTGCTGTCAAAGACATTTGGATATCTCTCAGGAGCAAGGCGACAAGGTAAAGGGCTGTGTAATTATGCATCCTTCTTGACCTAATTTTACATAAGGTATCTTGTTGTATGGTTTTAGGTTGGGGAGGCGCGAGCACTTTACAACATTGGAAACGTGTTTCATGCTAAAGGCAAACAGCAGTTGTGGGGCTGCACCCAAGAGCCAGGAGACCTTCCCCCTGACGTCAGTGAAACACTACAAAGGGCTACGAGCTTTTACGAGTATGTATCCTTGACAGTACGCACACACCAGCTATTTATTTTACACAATCTCACCATCACCTGTGAAGTATGCATGCATGATGCAGCTTCAGGACCTAAATGCTGCATTCTTTGTGTCCGAAATTGTACACTTCCTCTTTAGGATGAACTTGTGTTTGGTGAAGGAGCTTGGTGATCGTGCTGCTCAAGGCAGAGCCTACGGAAACCTGGGCAACACACACTACCTTTTGGGAAACTTTGTGGAAGCCATCAAGTTCCACAGGCAGGTAAGAGACTTTGTGGGAGTGTTTCCCCTACTGCTGCACGTACATACATGCGTACAACATGATCTAGAATATAGCTTAATCGAGTATAACATCATGTGACTGTGTCATCCACAGCGATTATCCATAGCCAAGGAATTTGGCGACAAAGCGGCAGAGCGCCGAGCCTACAGCAATTTAGGGAATGCACTCATATTCCTGGGCCAGTTCAACACGGCCACAGACTACTACAGGTGAAGGAAGGGACAGCCTGACATCTAGTGGTGATTTGAGGAAGTGGAACCAATAGTCACACTTGCTGTTTTTAGGAAAACGCTGAATCTATCGCGGCAGCTGCGGGACCAAGTGATGGAGGCTCAGGCCTGCTACAGCCTGGGAAACACCTACACTTTGTTGCAGCAGTATGAGAGGGCTATAGAGTATCACCTGAAGCACCTGTACATTGCTCAGGATCTTACCGACAGGTAGAGCAAGCATGCCACCTCAATTTTTAAGGTGAAGTTTGCACATTGTATGGTTGTGTGTTGTCAGGGTGGGAGAGGGCCGAGCCTGCTGGAGTCTGGGAAACGCTTACGTGTCTTTAGGGAACCACAAACAAGCTCTCCACTACGCCCGAAAACACCTGGAAATCTCCAAAGAAGTAAGCCATTTCAGTGTTGCAATTCAACCTCATACATGCATCTAGACAAATGTCAAATGAACCTGTGTCTCTCAGATCGGGGACAGGAATGGGGAGCTAACAGCCAGGATGAACGTGGAGCAGTTGATGGAGGCGTTGGGTGTCAGCGACAGCGACCTTTCACCTTCCAGTTCGGAGTTTGAGATGCAAGGTGAGGCAAAATCTGGAGTGCTTCTTAGGCTGCTTGATGAAGCAGAAAATACAATCATGAGCCCTACTGTACATTTTTAGTAGCTAATGGACCATCGAAGCTCAAGCGCAATCTTCTGCCGTCATTAAAAATTAGGGATGTCCTGATCCAATCTTCAGGGTCGGGATCGGCTTCCAATCCTTCCGCCACGAGATTGGGCCGGTCCGGTTGTCTTATAACGTTTGTAACTCTGGGTCACAATCCAACATGGTAGGTGCGGTAATGCGCCTTAAAGCTGGTTGCCACTCGACTACCCCCATCCATGGTGAAGCACGGCAAGTGCTGCTCTAACCGCTGGTTGTTCATACTCGGGACTGTCAAATTAAAATTGAACTGAAGAAAGTTTTTTTTCTTTGATTGGATCTTTTATTGGATGAGGGACCTGAGACACAGAGGTTTGTTACTAAAGCCAAACAATATTGTTGGTCGTGCTGTGTAATAAAAAAAAAATCAGCAATACTTTGGTTGCATTATTTTTAATGCTTTGAAGAGCTATTTTAATAACCATATTTAATTCCACAAATTGTAATAAAACCTTATTATTTAAAAAAAAAAAAAGGATTTGGATCGGATCAGCAACACTGAAAAAAGATAGGATTGGAAGCCAAAAAATGTGGATGGAGACAACCCTACGGAAAACCTTTTATTTCTACCAGTCAATATAAGTTAATCACTATTAATATTAAAAAGAGTAAAATGCTTAACTTTAATGATGAATGACAAAGGTGTTATGTAAATTTTAACATTCTTATGTAATTTAAAAGAAAAAATCTTTGATAATCCGCAAAAAAAATCTCACTTGAGTAAATATGAACATAATTTGCTATTTATATTCAGTTAAAAACACATTCAAAAGTGTATATCGCTGCAATCTATGTACTCTACGTCCTTTTGATATTATGTACAATGTAAAAAGAAAGGATGTCGAGTTGAGTGGAGAGTAAACTGATTGGTGCCACCTACCTCGACTCCTGTCTTGTGAATCGTATCTCCACATTGGTTGACCCTCGACGTGGGTAAAAAATGTCGACTGACAACAGAGACAACGAGACCGCGACAAGCTAACGTCGGTGCTCTCTGCGGCACATCCACACCCATGGTTTCAACATATCAAGCCCAGGTCCGACTGCAAGGAATAACACAGGACGCAACTAAGTATTTCCACGTATTGGTGCAGCTGGATGCCTCTGACGGCAAGTACGGGAGCCCATAGGCCTTTTATATATACAGCATTTATCGGTTTTCATTATAGGGAAAAACCTGATACAGATATCAACTGATATTACATTGTTATGCCAGTATCGGGCCGATAATGTCGGTGGGCCGATATTATCGGACATCCCTAACAATAACACACTATAACACACTCTTACCTTTTGTGACAAGGTAACTTATATGCTGTTTGCCCACATATGGTCAAGGCCTGATTCACATATGAGAATATCCTGTTTTTTTCCTGCTCTGATGCATATTTAATCGGGGCCACATGGTGGCAAAATGTCAAAATTAGGTCACTTCAGCCATGTGGTGTCAATGCAGCCTGAGATGATCCAGCAGCCTACTTAATCGAGGTCCTGGGGCAGTCATTAGGAAGTGTGGCCGGTGTGCACATTCAGCTCTAACACACGATCGTGTCAAAGAGACTCTTAGTCACGTCGTCATGCCACACTCATGTGACTACTGCTGACGTGTGCTTAAGTCAGCTCATGAGCTCAATGCTTCCTCCAGGTGCAAGACCCAAATTCACCAAGAGGAACAGCATGGACAGCGTGGAGCTGTGGAAGCTGTCTTCATACAAGGTGACCGCTCATACTGTACGTCAGAAGTCGTCGCTCTGCGTCCGTGTTTTCAATTTAACATCTTCCTCTCACTACAGGATGGCGACGGCCAAGAGATGGAATGCATACCCAGGAGGCCCACAAGTCAGACGTCACAGCCGGGTAAAAGGAAAGGCTATCCCGACAGTCAGTCATCTGACGAAAGGCCCTGGTTGGACTCTTCGGTGGACGCTGATGACATCACTGTGCAAGTCCTGCCTCCGGTGTCGGTGAGTAGATGCAGGCTGGTTTTAGACCCAAGTGTCTTGTCTCAGACGGTGTCTGTACACTAAGCTCATTAGCAAGCTGCTGGTTGGAGCGTCCAAATTACCTCTACCAAGGACGTTGTTTTCACTGCTGTTTGTTTTGCCTTAGAAGTGTTCCAGGGAGGAACACATGCAATGTTGGTGCATGTCCATGAATTGTCTTAATTTTGTTAACTTTGAGAGGCATTTGATAATTATAATTTCCCAATAAATAATGCAATACATTTATTGCACAATTTGGCGCTGATCCAAATTGAGTTTTTTTTTTTTTTTTAGCCATGGCGGAGATGTGGAGGGCATCTGACAACTTAATTTTCTAACTTTAATAATGTAGAGTGCATGAGAAAGTAGAAAGGAAAACATAGCTCAATTAATTTATCTCTTCTTAGACACCCTGGCAGTCATTTTCTATTGTGGACCACTCACTCACCCAGCAAGTTAAGGAGACTAGGGGTTAACTAAGGTGTTAACTGTAACAGTTACAGTAATATCCTGCTTCCATGTGTAAAACCAACCAAAAGTCCACTCCAATTGATTTCGCAACACTCTGTTTCTGTGTCCACTTCCTGTCCAACGTGTCCTTAGGTCTCCTTTGTTATATATGAGACAATTAGCAAGGTTAAATCAGAGACATTGTTCCTTAATTTCCCACGAGCTTGCTCGACATGATGTAATAAGTCGCCCACATATGGAAAAGTCTTCTCTTGCTTATCTCATTTCCCTATGAACTAGATTCCCGATGCCATTTCCCCCACCTGTGAATTAGGTGTCGCCTTTGCACATTTAATACTGCCTTGTCATTGGCTCAGAAGACCTCGCTAATTGCTATAATCAGCAAGCACAGTAGTGTGATGAGTTTTCCACAAGGAAAGTCACATCTGCAAGAAAGCTATGTGAGTAAGGTTAGCTTATTCATGAAGAAAAACATGTTCACGAGGAAGGAGGTTTTTATTTCATGTCATGAAAAACCGGAACGCCTCTTCTTTCCAAAGTGGAACAAACAGGTGAGTGGAGATGATAGATTTTTCTCACATTTCACACATGCTACTGTTAGAAAGTCATTAAAAAGGCACTTTTGCATAATAAGGAAGCTTTTAAAATTAAAGATTCGTCTGGCCCATTCTGAATTCATTTTATTAGTCTGCATGGAAATAATGGCTGTTGACACTGTTGCCTCCAGTCAGCCGAGTGGTTTATCTCCTCATTGCCAACATTGGCATGCTATCTACTCATGACTGTGCCCTCGCACCCATCTTTCCACCCACTCTTCTTCTCCCGGCCCCTCCCCCCACCAACACTCCCCTCTGTGTGCTGATAATGTGACCTTGATCGCAGAAGCGCTACCCCCCCCCCCCGCTGGCTCTCCCCTTCCCATAATGAGTTGTTTTCCCACAGTGGGTGAATGGCACAAAAACGGCCCACAGGAGAATGAGAGAGAGAGAGAGAGAGTGAGGAGGGGAGTGCATTAAAGTTGGCTGCGATAGAGGGACACAAGAGGAGAGGCGCTTTGAGGGAGGGAGGACAGCAGGGGAGCGAAGCGAGGGATGTAAGGTGGTCGGGGGGACGTAAGGGGAGAGGAATGACACAGCGAGTAGGGAAGAGGAAGTGCAGCCGGTAAGTTCAATCATGTTTTAACCTCACAAATGTAGTCGCTCACGTAGGCACCTTTTACGTATTGTTCGTCCTCGCCGAAAGTAGATGGGTGAAAAACTTTAAATGTAACTTAGCTGAATGCCTCTTTTGTTTGCACGACCCTTTGAATGTGTGGTGGCAGCAAACGCCGGGGCGGATGTCTGCTGACCTACTTCACGTTTTGCTGCAAGGCATAGAAAGACTTTTAAAAAATGTTCTTGCAAATATTTTGTTCTCTGTAAGATTGGCTGCAGTTTAAAACAACCTCTAAAGACTGGGATTGTATCAGCCTGTCGGCATGAAACTATGTTGACCATAACAAAGTTGAGGTTTTAACTGAGATGGACACAAGTTAACTAACTAGAATGGTGCTCATTAGAGAGCAGACCTCCACCAAAGCAGAAGAATCATACACCTTCATAGATATCCTCAAATTTTGTCATGAAGATTCAATTTGAATAATCCTGAATCAGCAACTTCAACCAGATTGACACCAATCTTTTTTTTGTAATCCTGCCAACCAACAAACAAATCAGACACAATCTGTGAAGTTGTAAAGTACATACTGTACCTATGTGTGTCTTTGTCAGAAACTGGGCCGTGACCCCTCCGATGAGGACTGCTTCTTTGACCTGCTCAGCAAGTTCCAAAGCAGCCGCATGGATGACCAGCGCTGCCGTCTTGATGAACCCCACAATGGCGATGGTGAAGAAGGCGCTGCCCTGAGTGACATGATAGGTCGGTTGTTAATATAGAATCGCTCACAAAAGTGAGCATACCCCTCACATTCAGCAACTTGTCTACACAGTATATCTTCTCACAGAATACTATAGAAATGAAACTTGAACCTTTTTTCATTTAAGTACCCCCTGGAGAATTTTTTTTTTTTACCGTACCACTTATGCAGAGTAAAGCATTTTTGGTTGAAAATAGATGTAAGACAGTGCTATAGCATCGATGTCTGATTTATATTACTGCTCAAAACATTTGAGTTTTCTGTTTGAAACATTTGGACATAAAAATACATACAAAATTGTAAACAAAAAAATAATTAGTCCCCTATTTGGAATTATAATAAAGATGTGACGTAGAGCAGGTCGTCCACAAACCAGAAGGTTGGCGGCTCGTCCTCGCGCTCTGCACCCAATTACTGTTGTTGTGTCCTTGGGCACTTCATCCACCTTGCTTCCAGTGCTGCCCACACTGGTGCATGAATGTAAAAGAATGTTTGGTAGTGGTCGGAGGGGCCGAAGGTGTGAATTGGCAGCCGCGTTTCTGTCAGTCTACCCCAGGCCAGCTGTGACTACAGATGTAGATTACCACCACCATTGTATGACTGAGGATAATGGGTTCACCTCACTGTAAAGTTCTTTTGGTACCTTGAAAAGCGCTATATAAAATCAATTCCACTATTATTGAAATGGAAGTTCCAGGGGTATTTTTCATGTTGCAGACCCTGCAGTTACCACCTCCCCCCAGACGGAGGAGCTGTTCGACTTGATCGCCAGCTCTCAGAGTCGCCGCCTCGACGACCAGCGCGTCAACGTGGGAAACCTTCCAGGTCTCAGGATCACCCAGAACAACCTGGGCCACCTTGTAGGGGAGGGCGATCAAGAGCCCAGCGATGACTTCTTCAACATGCTCATCAAGTGCCAGGTAACAAAATTATTGGGATAATAAAGGTGTTTAATGTTAAAGGTCGGGGTTTTTTGCAAGCTCTTCCACACAAAATGCGTCTAATCATGACTTACCACCTTGGCTTTGTGTAAGAGGTTTGCTTTAGTTTCTCCACTGGTTCTCCTTGTATTGCATTTGTAGGAAGTACGCAAAAGTTGATGCTAATCACAAGTTGTCACTTTTTTGTATTTTCTGTTTGAATGTGTGTGACTAGTCCTCTCGGATCAACGATCAGCGGTGCTCCCCACCAGAAGCAGGCCCCCATGCCCCCACAGTGCCTGATGAAGACTTCTTCAGCCTCATCCAGAGGGTGCAGGCGAAGCGTATGGATGAGCAGCGTGTCCACCTGGCTACCGACGAGCAGGACAGCTCGGAAGAGTCTCCCGACCCCGAGCCGCCCGGCGGTTTCCCTAGCTAGGACACGACAAAGTGAGCGCCAAAACGACAATAATAGGGTGGCATGTCAAGGCAGACCCACCTCTTGCAAAAATGAGTGCAACAGGTGGTGGTGCCATGTGAAATTCTGCTCTAAGTCCTAAATGTACTCCGGTTTCCTCCTACCTTCCAAAAACATTCATGTTAGGTTGATTGGCGACTCTAAATTGTCCATAGGTATGAATGTGAGTGTGAATGGTTGTTTGTCTATGTGTGCCCTGCGATTGACTGGCGGCCAGTCCAGGGTGTACCCCGCCCCTTTCGCCGAAAGTGGGATAGGCTCCAACATACCCACGGCACTAGTGAGAATAAGCGGCATAGAAGATGGGTGGATGGATGGAAGTACTAAATGTGTGTAAATATAACAGAAAACATGCAGCGGTTTTGCACGGTCATGAGGGGATTTGTTAACATTTGATTGTCACTCTAACATAATAACATCTGATGCCTTAATCAGCATTTTTTTCTCCCCAGACTCAAGATTGTATTTGTAGAAGCACACCAACAGTATAGTTTAGACATTTTTAACGTTTAGGACTGATTTCATTCATGTTGCAGAGGTCAATGATTTGCACTGAAATCTTAAAACAAAACAAAAAACAAGAAAAAAGCATTTTTTTACAGAAATAACTAACATTTTCTTCAATGATTTATGTGAAGTTGGTTTTTATTCCGTAAAAAAAAAGTATACGTGCTAATATGCCAAATCCTTTAGGCATAAAAAAAAATTGTGATTATCGCTGCTTTTAAGTATTCATACAAGACTGGTGTTACTGATGTTCAGTGACAGTATTAAGTTAATTAACGCTATGCAGTGTAAAAAAAAAAAAAAAAAAGCTCAGTTAAAAACTTGAAACCACTCATTGATTCTTCATTTACTTGAAGACATTTATGTGCATAATGAAATCCCACCATAGAAAAACTGTAAGCAAAAAGCTGCTTCCTTCTTAGTATGGAGTATTAGACAATGCCACATTCTGCAGAGCGAACACTGCACCCTTGTGATCAAAGCCCTGTATTACATTGTGCAATTTAATTTTGTGGGGATTTTTTTTTCTCCCAACTATATTAGTAGAGTCAATAATAGTAATTCTATAATTATATTGCACTTAAAGTCTGACTATTCTTCAAGCTCCATTTTTTTGTTAGGTAAATGAAAATGAAAATCACACAGAAGTCCATTGTTCGCAGAGGGAGCTTAGGCCAGCGAAACAGCAGAAAGGAGATTTTTAACTTGAGTAATGTGACAATTGCTGCTTTTGTTATATGGTTCGGAAATACTCAAACTACAAGCAGGCTTCTTTATTTATTTTATACACAAAGGTCATGCATACCTCATTTTTGTACCTCAAAATATGACTCTGAAGCGACACGTGTCTCTTAGATAACATTGGGAGCTGCAGTTATTCTGTGAATTAACTTTATTTTCATTAAGTACCCGGTACGCTTCTATTTGTCACTGCCGTAATTTGTACATATTATATAAATATATTTTGTATTTATGTTCCATTTGGGGGACGCAAAAGAGTCCCCCATGCTTTTAATAAAAATGTTTATTAGGTTTATTATGGTCATGGCTTTATTGTTATTAATGTTTTTTCTTTTGTAAAGTGCTCAGTCAATTCTTGCAGACATTCCATTGATTAGATTGCATTTCGCAATGTTTGGCCTTTGGAAAAGGGCAAGACTCACAAAAGGCCTGTCCAAACTTAACAAAACCTGGAATGTGAAACATTTGAAGACATTTTGTGTTTTAGCTACACTATGCCTACTTTCATTGCAAGACCTCTAATGTTCAACCCCGTAACCTTAGTACACCCCCAATTATCTCAAGTGTAGGTGTAGATTGTCTAACTAAATACTCCCAAAGACTGCTGCCACTTTTAGCCATCCCCTCTCTCATTTCAATCCTTCCTCCTCCCCCTCCCCTTCCTTTTCTGCTCTGGCGCCCTCTTACCCAGAATGCAGCGCAGACGTCGCAGGCTCAGCCAGGCTATAAAAAGGCATAGTGTGGGGGAGGGAGGGCTGCCGTTCAGCAGGAACCGTGCACAACTCTCGCTCGTGGGGATAACCGAGGGACGGCAGTCAGCCCCTTGCACTGGGAATCTGCAGAAGCAGGACAGACAGGTCAGTATGGAGGAGAATGGAAGGCTGCGGGATGGAGGATATAGAGGAAGTGAAGGCAAAGAGGGGGTGACTTCATCGTTGTCATAGAGGGGAGGTGCAGGGTGAGAAATAAGGCTGGGTTGATATGTCTCAGTGAGGATAAACAAGAAGGCAGGGTGTGCGTCATCTGTCACAGAAGATGCAGGTGGGAGGAACGTAAAGGCATGGTTGACTTCCATGACAAGCACAAGAAGATGGCAGTGCTGTCAAGGAGAAATGAGACAGGGTGGACTTGAACTCTGAGTCACGGAGTGGCAGTGAAGGCAGCACTGACTTCATTGTAATGTCGTAGAGGAGGCAGAATTGACTTCAACTTTATGCCGTAGAGAGAAGGTGCAGGTATGAGAAAGGAGAATGCAGGGTTAACTTCAACTTCTGTCAGAGTTGTCTGTCAATGTGCAGGGATGAGAAAGGTAGGGAGGAATTTAACCCTGTGTCACATAACAGCGGTGAAGGCAGAACTGACTTCAACTTTATGTCACAGAGAGAAAGTAGAAAGAAGGCTGGGTGGACTGGAACTCTAATAGAGTGGCGGCTGAAAGCAGACTGCCTTCAGTTTTGGTTATAGAAAAGAGGCGTTGTCAGGAGAAAGAAGGCAAGGTTGAATTAAGCTGGTGGCAGTAAAGGCTAGATTTACTTCATTTTTATGTCAGAGAGAAGGCAGGCTTGACTGACTTTGAGAAAGACGGTCCAGTCAAGAGAATGAAGGCAGGGTTGACTTCAACTTTATGCCATGATGTTTGTTTGGCTGTAGATAAACAACCAGTGCAGCATTCTAATGTCAGCTGGCACTAAAAAACAAGTTATGCTATGGAAGTGTCATGTCTTGTTATGGTAGAGCTGTCTCATCTACAGTAATGTCGATGCATTACATAAACATGCAGAACTCATTGTGCTCCAGTCATCTCTCCTGTGCGATCAATCCATTAGTCCATTGTAGCTCTAGTCTAATGCAAACATCTCACTAATGCTCATTAACAGCAGCAGCTTTATCGATTCCTGCCAGTGTTTAGGAATTCAGGCTGCATGCTCTGACTTGATCTCCTTTTCAAAAACATCACCCACTGCGCTGACGTCAAAAGGGGTCCTCCATTCTCCCCTTAAAGGGCTAGTCCATAGTAACAGGCTTATGCACGAGCAGAATGCGGCACTTTGCCTTCATAGCCAGGGACGCCTCACTCTTTGGGCACATTATCCCTTTCACTTGACAGCTGCAGGGGCTTTTTTTAGCAGGGTTAAAAAATAGTAATAAGACATTATGAGGTGGGCGAGGTGTCATGTGCTGACACCTTAAGCATGCTGATAATAAAATGTGCACTATTTTGTTCTGTTTTATGTATATTTACATTTTTTGGTGCTGACTGAAATTGCCATTGTACGACAGTAGAGCTTGAACTCCATAATAGGTCACATTCACAAATAGGCTCCCTGCTGACTCAGCTGCTGGTGACCTTTTCAAGAGTGCCCTGGGGTCAACGGGCATAAAAATGGACACCTTAAACTACACCAGCAGCCATGAACAACACTGCAAACTACAACCACAATAACACACTTATTGTGTTTACTTTTTAGTTAAAAAAATAAACGTTATGTTTGGAATATAAAGATTGTCTTGGACCTCGTGCCATACCTACCAAATGACGTCGACGTTGAGAGGCGGCGTATGACGTCACAAGTGGCTTTTGTTTAAACT
The DNA here is from genome assembly GCF_027744805.1 of Dunckerocampus dactyliophorus. Classification (NCBI taxonomy): domain Eukaryota; kingdom Metazoa; phylum Chordata; class Actinopteri; order Syngnathiformes; family Syngnathidae; genus Dunckerocampus; species Dunckerocampus dactyliophorus. Next base: position 16,774,210 of record NC_072835.1, on the reverse strand, counting down.
GTTACCTAGCTAGCTAGCAAATTTTGAATTTCAACTATTATTTCATACATTTAATGTTAATAAATAAATTAATGGGCTTCTCACACGCGCATTGGTTGGTCAGGATTGGACTTGTTTAACTAGTTCCTCCACCTTCCTCATACGTAAGTCTGGAATACAAAAGATATACAGTCAACGGGAAACCAATGGTGGACTGTCTGCTACTAAAATAGATTGTTCCTGTCTATATAAATGTAAGACACCCACCAATGTTTTACTCACAAGACTTCAGATGATGCGATAAATAACACATTTTCGTCCATTTTGTCTTTGAAGGAAAGGATACCGTGAACGCAACACAATGGCAGGTACGTAACAGGCCTTTAGCAAGTGACACCTTGCTAAAATGTGGGTTTATGGCACTTTCATACGAAAATGTGGGTTTTATAACGTGTTCACGCGTTATTTGCTTTAAAGAGTTGGGTTGTTGGCGCATGGAGGACTGTTCGTTCATTTGAACTCTGCCTCCATCTTTTGGTCGTTTTTAAGATTGCAGCAGAGGGGAGCCTTTACATTTATTTCACAATATTAGATTAAATTCACTCAGCTATATACTCACCTTAATGTAGAATATAGCTAAGATTACTGCACTTGTCATGGTTTTTTAAAATAGCATCGTGACTAGTTTGACCTGCGTGTTGCCATGGTCACACTGTAGTTGTAGTAATAGCGCAAGCCAACACAATGGCAAACAGTTAAAACCAGCCATGGGAAATTCATGCACTTCTAAGGACACCACCTCACGACAGGGTTTGTAACAACCATTTTTTTGTCTTTGATCGCAATTTGTTCTAACTCTTCTTTTTGTCTATTACTAGACAAGATAAGAGATGCTAAAATTATCTTTGTGGTCGGTGAGTATAACCACAAATTCTATTAAGTATTTAACACTAAACCTACAGCGAAAAGGATTTTTGAAAAAAATAAAAACTTTCTTCCAGGTGGTCCCGGTTCCGGTAAGGGCACCCAGTGTGAGAGGGTCGTCGCCAAGTACGGCTACACCCACCTGTCGTCTGGGGATCTGCTCCGCGCCGAGGTGAGCTCCGGCTCCGAGAGGGGCAAGCAGCTTCAGGCCATCATGCAGAGGGGAGAGCTGGTGCCCCTGGTAAGATGATTACGCTCCAAACTAATGAAACACATACAAAACACATCATTTTAGATGCATTTTGCAGCCTAATAATGTGAATTCAACTCTTGGTTCTCAATTAATTTCTGTCATGCCCCAACTGGGGGACAGAACAATTTTGCCCCCTATGTCACTTAACCAAAGAAAAAGCTAAACATGGAGTTTATCCCGTTGATGCTCACATGATGAATTCTTGCACAACGGCTGTTTGGCCTCTAAAGGTTGGGGTGGTGTATTTTTCCGGATAATTTGGGTCAAACTGTCAGTTTGTATGTTCAGGACACTGTCTTGGACATGATTAAGGACGCCATGATTGCCAAAGCGGACGTCTCCAAGGGCTTCCTCATTGACGGTTACCCCCGTGAGGTGAAGCAGGGCGAGGAGTTCGAGAAGAAGGTAAGTGCATGTTTTGGGACACACTGTGGTTGTACACCACATTTAGTGACCTCTTTGCATCCACAGATCGGCAAACCTTGCCTGCTGTTGTACGTGGACGCCAAAAGCGAGACCATGGTCAAGAGGCTTCTGAAACGTGGCGAGACAAGCGGCCGCTCGGACGACAACGAGGAGACCATCAAGAAGCGCCTGGACCTTTACTACAAGGCCACTGAGCCCGTCATTGCTTTCTACGAGAAATGCGGCATTGTCAGAAAGGTGAGCGCAAACTCGCAACTAACTCCACCTCCTCGTCCTCATGAAACGTTGTGATGTCATCATTGTCTTCTTGCCCCGCCCAGGTCGACTCTGAGCTTCCCGTGGAGGAGGTCTTCAGCCAGGTCTCCAAGGCTATTGATGCACTGTAATACACACTGAGAACAGCAGGGTTGAGTTTCAGGGTATTTCCCAGCTTCACTAAAGTCCTGTGGAGAAAGTGAACAACTAGAACGCCACTCAGTCGAACACAGACCTGCGCCAAAACCGAACGGTCTTACAATACTGCAATCATCCATAGAAAGATGAAAAGAAAACTCTAAAAATGAAAAAAAGTACTAAAGCAACACAAATGACGGGTTTGCTAACTTTACATCATTAGATTTACACTTTGACCAAAAGTTTGTTGGAAGTCATTTGTGTGTAATCAAGCAATGAAAGAAAACGTCTATAAATGATTGGAATTTGAACTAAACTACCCTAATACAAAGTAAACAAGCACTTTGGGATCCACAGGTTTTTTTTTTTGCAAGTTGTTTTTCATTTTTATGAAAATAAGGACATTTTATAAAACTGCTCGCAAGTGATTGAAGTTTTTTGGAAACGGGGGTCGGGAACCTTTTTGGTGAAGAGAGCCATGAACGACACGTTTTAAAATGTATTTCTGTGAGAGCCATGTAATGTTTTTTAACATTTAATACAACTAAACGTGTGCATTTTAAAGCAAGACCAACAATTGTAGAATATACTGTAATAAGTATTCTTTCTAATAACGTTGTTATAAATAATACTGTAAAATACTTCTCACGATTACTGCGACTTCTGGTGCTGAATGGTTTTGCACCGTACTCTGTATCTTTTATTCTTTTCGCCATCTTCGTCATCAAAACAGTTGGCTCTGCAGAATTAGCTGGCTGACTATTAGATTAAAGGAGGGAAGTTTACTTGTTGACCTCTCAATGACCCTATCATCCAGTAAAAATATTGCAAGGACAGCTGCCATTGACTGTGGCCACTTGCATTGCAGTAGAGAATGGATGGATGGATTAAAATGCATATGAAAGTTTTATATTTTGAACTTTATTTTTAACACCGCGATTTCTGTAATGTTTTACTTTAAAAAGAACCCCCCCCCAAAAAAATCATTTTATTGTGATAATGTCTAAGAGCCAGATGCAGTCGCCACATCTGGCTCCCCAGCCATAGGTTCCCCACCCCCGTTTTAGCGTAACCCAAAAGAAATTGATGAAAACTGTCTAAAAATGCTTTGTAAGTTTCACAAAAGTATGCAACTCTAAAAAGTTCGGTTTTGGGAGATTATTTTTGCATAATCCGTAAGTAATTAAGGAAAATGCTTGCAAGTTTCACACATGTAAGCAACCTGAATGAAAAGTCAGCAAACACTTCAGAGTTTCAAAAGCTGTTTTTGCATAGTCCGTAAGAAATTAAGTCCGCAGACACTTGAGGAGTCGCACTTTAACCCTTGCTTGAGTCATTGTTGAGCTTTTAATAAGTAGACAAGCAGAACGTAGATTTGGAATGATCCATCCAAAGTTGCTTTTGGCAGAGGTAATAAACTCGTTTCGCACTCACAGGCCATCAACAAAAGAGAACATGTGCCTCAAATCCAACTGAAAGAAATGAAGGTCAAAGACTAATCTGCATATAGCAGCCCTTCAAAAGCCATTGGTTGATATATTTAGTTTTTGTGCCAATTATATGAATCATGTGCATATTTATTTTGCTTCTCAAGCACTGCTTTACCTCCATGAATGTTGTTCCAAAGCACACATTCACTGATGTACATAAAGGTGCAAAGAATACTGAATTCTAATAAAGAAAACCTATCTACATGTGACACAAGTGCATGGTGGATGACTCTTGTTGGGCTTTCCGGCTTTATATTTAGATTACTTGACAAGACCTCGTATGACTCGGAAACAGGAAGTGCTCTTCATGAGAGACACAACAGGATGACGGACCCCAGGAGTGTTAGCACAGATTTTCCCTCAGTTCATTCCACACTTCAACAGGTATCCGGATTATCCTCCAAGGAGAGGGAAGGGGTAGGAGTCGTAACAGGATGCATCCCAACAAGGAAAGGCGTCCGCGTAAGCACTTTCACAAAGTCATCTTGAATGTGTGGAATGCCGCTCTTTCACTAATAAAAGGAGTGCAAACAAAGAAGAGGCTGTGCAATAAATCACGTATGGCTGCAAAAGACAATGCAGGTGGAAATGGAGCACGTGCACACCACACTGCATGGAGGACATCCAAGTTATGACTGAAATTGAGGAACAAACTTTAAATTGGGAATGCCTTTGGTAATCACTCCTTTAGCTCTCCCTTGTGCAGGACGTCAAACTACCAAGGAGGCCAAACCACCCAATTAACATTTTTTTTGGAGCTATTTTCTTGAAAAGTAAAATCACAAACATGAAATACATGCTCTTCATTGGACAGTGAGGATACACAATACAAGATAGTAATGGAGCTTTTCATTCGTTTTTCCGGTGATTTAAAACTAAGTTCTACCTTATTGTAGAAATAATGGATATTTTCTTGGACACAGCATAAACAATTTTAGTTCATCCACCTAATTTTATTGTAAATTATTTTTTTATTGACCTAAATCTTGAAAAATAATGTTTCACCTTGATATAAGAAATGTAAATATATTTTCTATACATAAGTGATTAAAATTAAACGTCTTAGATTACTTTATTAGATTATTTTACTTTAATATAAAATAATTTTCAAAACATATAATAGTCTTGAATTATTAAAAAAAATTAAATGCAACAACATTTTCCACCTTGATATAATTGTATCTTTTTATTTTTTAAATATAATAGTCATAATTTAAAAGATATATAATTTTTTATATATAACAATATTTTCATCTCTTGACAAAGGTAAAAATAATGGATATATTTACATGGTGCTGTTAAACACAATATGATTTCTGAAAATCATTTTAAGCCTACAGTACGTCATAGCATTCCCCAGACACCGTGCAATAGCGCCCTCCAGTGGTTGCAAACTGGCAGTGTAGAGGATGACCTTACAGCCATCGAAGTGCTTTGATGTGATTCCATGACATCATTGCTTTTCTCAAAATGCCAGAAACTTCTCGGGATTGAATCTTATGAAATTGTGCGCCAATAATAATAATTTCTTAGCTTTCTGAGGTTACGTGTCAGATGTTCCCTTGGAGGACGATAAGGAAACGAGTCAGCTGGCTCCTCATACGCTCGGCGGTACCACAGAGACCCGGCGGCACCGTGCGGGAACCAACGTCAAGCTGCGATGAAAGATGATGGTCGATTGTTTCCTGTTATTGAAATACGGGGTGGGGTGTCGGAGGAGGGGGTTGGGGGGCCTCGAGGGCTGAAATAAAACGCAGTTTGGCCTACTGAGCATGTGCTAAACCTCATAAGTAGTCTTTGACTGAACCGATTAGTCTATTAAACACAGGAGGAGATTAAGTGTTACATCCAATTTAAACGCTGACTTCCGCCTTAATTAAGGCGGATCCAAATCATCTTTGATTACAAGCTTATTAGAAAACATCCTAACAGCTTTAGTATTTTCTGGAGCATGCTTTGGAGTGTTTTTGGAAGTCAATCCCTTAGGAAATGAAAGGAAACGCCTAATGATGTTAAATAAAGTTTTTTGGAAGCTGATTTTGCCTATCTCTTAAGAAATGAAAGAAAATGTCTAAAAATGGCTGTATTTTAACACGTCTACCTTGAACCACGTTTTTTTTGGGGTTTTTTTGCAAGTCGTTTCGAGTAACCCTTAAGAAATTAAAGAAAACGTCAAAAAATGTCTGCATTTTAAAGGGATGGTTCGGATTTTTTGACATGAAGTTGTCTGACATCCCCATCAGTATTGTAGTCCAATAACAGCGACTTTATCCCCACTTGGTCTCCTAAGTGCAGTTCTGGTCAGATTTCTGTGATGAAGAACGTAGTTCCACTTAGTTGCTGGGGACAGTTAAGTAAATCTTTTAAACGCATATTGTTTTGAGAAGCCAAACTCTTGACTTAATTATAAAACGACATTAGAAGTCGTAATATTATGAGAAACAAATAACACCTAAAGTTGTAATTTTTGGTAAATTTGATTGCGGAAAAAGTTATGTCATGAGAATAAAGTCAAAATATTCATGAATACGAGAGGAACTTTTACAAAAAGAAAGTTTAAATATTTGGAAAATTTAAAAACAACAGCAGCAGCAGCAGAAATAGAAAAAAAACTGCTGTAATTTGATGAGAATAAAGTCAAAATATTAAGAGAAAAATATTCGTTTTCTACGCAGAAAAAAGTTGCAATTTTACAAGGATAAACTTGTAATATGAGGACAAATAATGTCATTTTAATAGCATAGAGTTGTAATATATAAAAAAACTGTTATGTTTTCAGTCGTGATATTATGACAAACAAACAAAACAAAATAAAGCTGTAATTTTGGAAAAATGGGTTGGGAAAAAGTTATAATATTATCGGAATAGAGTCATAATATTACAAGATGAAAATTGACAAAGATTATTTAAGAAGAAAGTTGAAATATTTGGAAAAAAACAACAGTAAAAATAACAAAAGCAAAAGAAAGAAGTTCATAATAATAATAATTATAATAATACACTTGCAGTTTTTACAAAATATTGAGGTGGCCCTTGCATCCCTTCATTTTTCAGTATGTTCCCCCAGTGAAAAAAGTTTGAACACCCTTGCCCAAACCCAAACTACTTGAGGATGCACACTTTGACACTATTTTCCAGAAATGTCCTGAGGGTACGCTTTATTACGACATTTCTCACTAGAGAATTTAGGCCCCTTAAACAAAATAAAAACACAGCGTTTGTCTTCAACTGGTGAGAAAAAAATAGACTGGGTCCAAATGTAGACATAACATCCTATCTGGACTGGACACACTCACACAGTAGTCATCCTCCCAAACACAAAGTCCATTGACAACACACTGTTGGCAATCAAACAATGAATTTTGATGCTCTAAACCACAGCTTCATCAATGAATGCGGTTCACTCTTACTGGTTGTGTATGAATGCATACCTACTAAACTGACATGACAAAAATCCTGGCACTCAATCGATTGTTCACGTTCAGTGGAGTTGTCCTATCGAGTTATGAGCATGAACTGATGAAGCCTACTCGGATGAGAGGCAAAAGTAACAGTCCAGTTGCGATTGATTCATTGCCTTGAGAATATAATGACCTGGATCAATGACAATGTTCACAGACCTTGTAAGCATCATGCTAAATGCTAATCAAAAACTTCTTTCACGGGTTCTACATTTAAGCTATACAATGGATGTGGTGAACATCAAATTTACCATGCTAAATGCTAATCGAGTCGTAATACGTTGAAAGCATCAAGCTAGTGCTAATCATGTAGTTTTATTACGTGTAATAAGCACCATGCTATAGCTAATCAAGTAGTTTTATTAAGTATTGTTAGTATCATGATAAATGCTAACCAAGTAATTCATTATGTGTCGTTAGCATTATGCTAAATGTTAATGAGACGTTTATTATGTGTCGTTAGTATCGCGCTAAATGCTAATCAAGCAGTGTAATCAACTTTTAGTAATGTCATGCTAAATGCTAATCAAGTAGTTAATTACATGTTAGTATCAAGCTAAATGCTAAGATAGTATTATTGCATGTCTTTAGTATAATGTTAAATACCAATGAAGTAGTTTATGTGTCGTTAGCGTCAGTCGTTAGTATCATACTAAATACTAATCAAGTCGTTTTCTAGTGTCATGCTCAGTGCTAATCAAGTAGTTTGTGTTTTTAGCATCATGCTAAACGCCAATCAAGTAGTTCGTTTGATTCATACTAAATGCTAATCGAGTCATTGTGTGTATTAGTGTTGCTAATATCATACTAAATGCTAATTTAGTTTTATTACATGTCTTTAATATCATGCTAAATGCCAATCAAGTAGTTTATTTTTTAGCATAATGCAAAACGCCAATCAAGTAGTTTATTATGTGTCGTTTTATAGTATCCATTACTTTTATAGTATCATGCTAATCAAGTAGATTTATTAGGTGTATCATGCTAAATGCAGTAGTCAAGTAGTTTATTACATGTCAGTAGCTTCATGATACATGGTTATTGAGTAGTTTTGTTACTTGGTGTTAGTATCACACAAAATAGTAATCAAGTAACTTATTACACGTCATTAACTTCATGCTAAATGCTAATCAAGTACAGTAGTTGATTGTTGTCCTACTCATTGGCTGTGATGAACATTAGCATCATGCTCACCGTCTTTTAGCAACCATAGGTCTGAAAATGTGAACAAAACATCAACTATGAGACTTCAGGGGCATTTAAGTACATTTTAAAGGCATCACTTGGTAGGGAAATATGTGTTTCTAGCAAAATAGTCGTTAGTACTTAAAATGTGTGACTTTGGGCTGTTGCAAAATGGCGACAAAGACAACTTGTCACTTCCGCTGTCAAATAAGTTAGTTTAAAGGACTCTGTTGTTTGTTTTGGCGACTGCATATTGTGAGAGACGCATTCGAGCTTTTACTAGCGGACTTACTGGGGCTTGGTGGTCTTTCTTGGGGGGGGGGGCGTAGTTACGTCCAAGTGCACCGCCCAGACGCCGAGCGTCCAAAGTTGGGAGAAGTCCTCCTCTGTCGCACCGCTGAATGAAGCCGCATCCTCGCCCGTGTGTGGACTAAACCTTCTCGCGCCCTTTTACTTAACAACTTGTTTTTTAAAGGTAGGTTTCCCTTCAACATCTACCTTTTGTCAACTTTAACAATCATTCTTTTCGGCTGGTTTATTTCCTATTACATCAATACATAGCCCCCTCTTTGGCTCGTTGTTTCGAATAGTTGAACTTTATCGGCACTTTCTCCACATCTCCACTCCACGCGAAATAAATCAGTTTCTTTTTGTTCACTTAACGGGAACGGTCAGTCTCCTACTTCTTATCTGATCCAAGCATTGTGATTTTATTTAAAGAAAAAAAGGAGCATGCTTCCTGAAAGAGTGCCAGAAAGTGGCCAGTAGATTGTGTTGAAAATGTCAGGTGATTGTGGAACTTTTTTTTTGGCGTTACATTATGTAATTGGTGTGTTTTAGCCTCACGACCCCCTCCGAGCTGCCCGTTTTAATTCATTACTTCTATTTTGTTGATTTCCCAGACTTTTTCACACTCTCAGATTGGAATTACTCTCTAGTAGACATCACTCCAGCATCCAAACCCGAAAGTTCATCATGGAGTCGTCAGCTCTTCTTCTTTGCCTGGCTTTTGTCATCGTCTCTGGTGAGTCCTGAATCCACTGGCTGAAGGCCCTAAAACTTCTGTGAAGTTTTGAAAAGTTTTTATAGAATAATACCATGTGAACCTCTGAGCCCGACAATGGGGTGAAAGGGTGCTAGAACCTTCTAACTCGCCCTCAGGTCATCATCCGTCCAGCGTGTTCTGGTGTCACTTCCCTGCAGCAATCTAGCTTCATCAGTGGTCCAGTGTGGACACTGCATGAATCCATAATAATACAGTAGAAGTAGCAATAAAGACTGAATTCCCCCATAGAAAAGAATAGAAATTGAAATAATCTGTTCCAAGGTTAAACTGTCACCATCATAACATCTTTAGTAACTGTGCAGTAAGATTAAACCAAAACCCCCCAAAATATAAATCATTGCCATGCATCCCGTTGTTAAATATTCTTAATTGTCACAAAAGTGTAAAAATAAGTCAGTGGTTCTTAACTGGTGGGGCAGGACCCAAAAATGGGTTGTGGATCTATTCTAAGTGGACATTATACTATGTAATATACAACCAATGTTCTGGCTTGTTTGTTTTTGCCTTTAAACGTAAAATTGTGCAATATTTTAGTCATCTTCTTGATTAACGTTTCAAAAGCGGACATTGGTGATTAAAAAAAAAACAAATACATTTGCTTGGTTGACTTGGTTTGATGAAATAAACACATAAATGTAAGCATAAATTTAAAGTAATCACCATAATCAATAAAAATTACCTACATAAAAGTGTAAAAAAAAGAAGAAATAAAAAAAGACTTAAATAAAGTTGTAAAGAAATAATAAAAAATAAATCTAATTAAACAAGGAGTGTAAATAATAATTTCAAAAATGATTAAATAAAAGTGAGTTGCGACAAAATGCCCATTGGGTTGAGACCCAGGTTGACGTCCCCTGCTTTGAGTGACATTTGGTACCTTTCATTTGTTTATTTTCAAGCCATTTTGCTTGTTTTAAATGAATATGGGTGAAATTTGTCAGAGGAATTGCAAAAACATTTTAGAATTGTCCTCTCTGTTCCTTAAATTAGCCTATAATGGCAAAGCCACACAAAAAGAGCCGGTGTTTGTTCCGAATGACAAATAACAAACCATCGAAACCTGCCATTTTTGTCTCACATTTATCTCAACATAAACTAACGCAAGCCATCTGTTGGCATTTCCATTTTTGAAAAATTGCCCACCTGATGGCACAGCTTTTTCCCCTTTGAAGCATGCAGCAAAATGTTCTTACTTTTTACAGTTTTCTGAAGGGTTGATCCTGTTCAACAATACTTACCACTCACACACGTTTTATTTCGATCTGTCTCTAAGTTTCTGTTTGTTGAGAAGTTTTTTTTTGAAAGACGCCCGAATCGAAAATTTGGCCAGCAAGAAGGTGTTCCAACTTTGAAGTCCCACTTGAAGACCGGCATCCATCGGTATTAGGTTACAAAAAAAAAAAAAAGAAGAGCTTCTCGCTGTATGACGAATCGCTTCATCCCCACAAGACCTCAGCGGACTGCGCTAGACGTGGCAATATAGAGGTATTTGTCCAATAAACCTGCAGCATTAACCTCATATAGCTTATAGGAGGAATGTGGCTAATGTGGTCTTGAAGGAAGCACATGGCCCTCCATTCAATTGTGTCGTCTTTTATCAAAGGTGTGCAAAAGTGCAACATCTTCAATGCCATTGTGGAAAGTTCTTGATAGTTCCTTTTTAACTTTCATCCGAAATGACGAAACACAACGTGCACCCAGGTGGTTTGGCACATTAGCATACAAGCCACAAAATCATATTTTAAGTAGCTGCTGTCATCATTTCAGTTTCTTTCTACGTCTCTGTTATCCCGAGTAGTAGTCTGTCAAGTCGTTTCAACATCCCCGGAAAGAAAACTTCTAACTGGGTTTCATTTTTGCGGCTGCTGGGAGTAGAGACGCTCGAAATTGGCTTTGTTAACGACATCAGATAAAGCAATATTGTCCAGCGCTTCGTTTGCGAGACCTTTTATAGGCAACAGCTCTTCCCTCAAACTAATGTAATCTAATCTTTTACTGTGATGCCACTGGATGCATTTCACAAATAAACACTGTTTGTGCAAAATAAGACACATACTGTAATATGCAATGTAGGTTAGAGAAAACGTGCCATATTTATTTTAAATATTGTGTCTCAAAGGAGCAGAAATGTTACGAGAATAAAGTACAAGTATTAGAATAAAGTAGGGCTGTCAAAGTTAACGCATTGATAAAGAGTTAACGGGAATTCTGTTTAACGCCACTGTTTTTTTTGACGTGCGATTGAAGTGCACACGCCCTGTTTGACCCTCAGCCATACCGTAGTTTGAGGAAACGCAGCAGTGTGGCAGTTGATGTGGAGCCATAAGCGGGACAACTACTGGAGCAGAAAGGGACAAAGAAAAGGGTATTTTAAATGATATGTTTAGCTTCAAAGCCCTGGCGGACGTCTCTCTCGAGAACACCAAAGTTATTTGTGTCTACTGTCGCTTTGAGCTGAGTTGTTGAGTCTCAGATGCCAGAGAGAAGGTACTGGAGCACTGCAGGTATTTTTTATTGTCATTTATACAGTGGTACTTTGGCATACGAGTGTCCCGACTGATGAGTGTTTGATAGATGCTAGCCGTCTGTCGGCTGATTTTTTACTTTGAACTGCATGCTAAAATTTGGGTTACAAGCTGCTAGTTACCGGCAGGCATAGCCGAGGACAGCTATTTTGGGGCTTGTATCAATGTGACAAAGGCGGAAGTGAGCGAGCACACACACCAGCGCTCAATGAGATGGCAGTAAAGGCTCACAAGGGCATTTATTAGCATTATTATCATTTATTAGCGATTTATTAGCGTTTGTGCTTGAACTGCTGCTGTGTTAAAGATGACAGAATAAAACTCTTGAATCTTGAATCTTGAATCTTGAATCTTGAAGTTGCATGGTGAAAGACCCGCACTACAGTGTATGGGCGCGGCCCTAGTTCTGTAAACTTGAACACTCTATTTTTTGAAAGTTGCCATATTTATTTTTATAATACCGTGTTTTCATTTCACATAGTTGTTTGGTGTTTTTGCAAACCTTTATTTGTAATGTTAGTCACAATTACATTTTGTGAGATTATTTGCTTGAACAGAATGGTATTTGAGGGATGGACAGTTTACCTTACTAATGTCTACTTGTTATACATTGTGTTTGTTTTTTACAGATTGAGGTCCATTTTGTGTTGAGATGTTAAAAAAAAACCGATGTAATGGCCAAATGTCTGTGAAGGCACCTTCTTGTCTGCGTTATTCGCTTCCTACGCCGCTGTGAGGTACATGCCATGTTTCTGGGTAACTTTGTCAAGCTTGAGTGAGAGAAGAAGGACATGGAGTTGGAGACTTAACGTGCCATTCGTATGACACACAGCTGCAGATATCTGCTGGAGAAGAGTGTGTTATAAAGAGACAGTGTCTCAGTGTTGCAGCTCACGTTGAGTTGACAACAGTCCATTAAAATATAAGCTATATGAGAAGTTTAAGTTGAAAAATTCGCGCAATTTGGGTCACCACTTATCATTGAGGGGTGATGGTGGGTTCTGCAGCCAAACCTAGTGAGAACCATATGGCCAGAGTACTGTGCAGTTTTTTGGAAGGACCGCAAAAATGTGAATCAAAGATGCTCTGTATGGCAGGAACGCTCTGTGGTTTTTCAGGACTTACTGCAAAAACGCTAGTCAAGGATTTTCTATATAACTCTCAGCTGTTTTTCAGGACCTACTAAAAATAAACAAATAAGTAATGACTGGAGCGCTGTGACATTTTTTTTAAGGAATCTATTAGATGGTCCCAGGGCTTGAACAGAACTTGCGGGCCGGTTTGACTTAATTTATGGACCAGATGTGGCCCCTCACATTTGACATCTCTGCTTCAAGGATACCGCCCGATAAAGCTATTTTTAATACCTTCCTTTTATAGCAGACTGATGACTGCTAGTAAAAATTGGTAAAATTTGAGTGCACTATTTATTAGGAGGATCAACCTTGGACAAACTTCAGGTTCAATTGCTGAGAGGAATATTTGCTCACCCTGGAGTCCCCCTCCACGGGCTGGAGGAAAAGTACAAAAGGGGGATAAGCCAGCGCCTGGAGAAACGAGGGAGGAGTTGTCTAAAATGGATCTTTAAAAAAAAAAGGAAAGGGAAATAGGTCTTAGCCAACCATCCAGACTATCTGAGATAACAAACGTCATCAGTGATTCATGGAGACAGTAAGGAAGTAGGGGGTCCAAGTTACAACTGATAACTCGTTAGGATATTAAGCTATTCGCACTTAAACAGGCCTTATATGGAGAGCAGCACTTGGGAATTGAAAGGAGATATTCTGGGAGAAAGAGATGACAAAAGTTTTCTCAGAAGTCACGCCGTCGAAAAGCCCCAACGTTAATTTAAAAGTGGCGTTGAGAGTCAAAACACTTCACTTCCCGTGTTTTAGTGTCGTGAGCCAGCCCGGCTTGCCGTCAGACTGGGTGGCAGGCAGGCAGGCAGGGAGACGCGACCACTTGTCGCTGGGCCCAGACCGATTTCAATCTCTTTCTCCTTCTGTTATGCCCCTCCCAAATAACAATCCATTTCTGCCTTCCTCGCTTTTCCTCTGTTTTGAACTCCAAATGCACTGCAAGGAGCTCTCTAAGGCTAGTCTCCTCTCTTGACTCTTGACTAATTATCCACTTTTCAACCACTTGAAGCCAAAGAAACTTTTTTATATTTCAATACTCAAAACATTGTTGATTATTTTTAGATTTTTATGCAATAAAATGTCCCCATTGGTAGTAGGAATGTGCATGATAATTATAATTGTTAAGAATTTGGTAGATTATGCGGACTTAATTGTTGATTAATCGCGTCTTGAAGCAACTGAGGCCAAATGGAGCGCGCTACTTGGCTGCAACCAGCAGAGGCGCCGTTGAGCCAATCTCAACTGTTCTGTTTAAGAACGACATGAAGTCAACTGTGAGAAGACCTACGTCCATGTGGATACGACAGCAATACGACATTGTGGTTAAAACAGGAGTTTGGAACAATCATTCAAAAATAAAAATGGATTAACTGACAATTCATTTTCAAAACAACAAAACAAGCAGTATAGAAAATGGATGGATGGATGGAAACTGTGCCATCGTAATGCCTTTGTTAACGAAATCTAAAAATAACAACAATAAAACACTGGGTCTTGACTTTTATAACAAGTGATGGAGGCGAAACGCAGAGGGGATTATGCCACAGATGCGCCTCATGTACACTCATCATTCTTACTTGTTGTACAAATATAAAAAGATGTTAACTACTTATCGCAAAAATGTAAACATGATAAAATGCTCAACCATAACTTTACAATAATGATAACAGTGACGGCCTGTGTTACTAAGTTTGTAACCTGTAATTATTCTTCTCTTCTTACATTCTACTTTTCTGTATAGCAAAAAAGCCAAAGAAAAAGCAACAAACCTGCGACTCCTGCTGAACTTCAGCGTATGTGATGACATGCATGATGGATTGCTGTACTCACTCACTTTACGAACTAGAAAACAGTTCATTTAGCCTTAGCTGAGCAGGTTCTTTACTTTTCTCAAGCTGCTGCGCCTCCCCTGAGGTCGTCTGCCACCTCACACATGATTCTACACTGATTTGTACACCTGTTGAACTATGTTGTTGGCTTTCCAAATAGACTGTTTTTTATTTATTCCAAGCAGGCCAAGTCCTCCACATCATCATCTATGTCTGGCCCAGTGCTCTTATTCCGCAGTTGGTCTGAATGGCTCATTAGTCGTCGTTGAGATAAACGCCTCGTCAGCATGGCGACCACTTGTGCCCATGTCAACATGCCTGCTGTCTGTGCAGATAAGACATGGCATTATTCGTCTTTATCTCTCTGGGTCGTTGTGCCCCTCGGCAACCCCAGAAGGCTCCATCTCGGCACTATCACAGGATATGCACTGGACCTGCATGTTCGGATTGGAACTTTTCAGGTGCAAGACCTTGACAGGTCATCTGACCAACCAATGCCTTGCTGAAATGAAGGGTTAGAACTGTCAGTGAGGATTTAGGTTCATTTCTAATCAAAGATGTATCTTATCATAATTTCACTGAATCTTTCACTCGGGACACTTATTAATGAGGACCATGTTATGCGGGGGAGGATTAGCGCTTTCATTTAGCTTGACAGATTAATCACGACCAATCCCTGCACAAACGCACCATATTGTGATTTTTGCACTAATAAAGAACGCTTACGTGCAACCTTTTGGCGAAGTACGATGAGTGCGAATTCCATTGATTGTGTGGAATAAATTGTCCATGAACTCTGCCTTGAAGCAATGGGGGCAAAATAAAGTGCACTACTTTGTTGCAGCCAGCAGAGGTGCTGTTGACCATCTGAGCTAGTTTACAATCCAGTGAACAACATTGCACCAGCTATTATACACTGCTTTATAGCATGTTGTTTAATTGTACAACAATTGACGTAAAAATTATTATTTTCAAACAAGAGATAACAAACATACTGGTAAACACATTCTATCGTATTTTGATGTACAAAATCCATCTGTCCATCAATTTTCTATACCGCTTGTCATCATTAGGGTCACAGGTGAGCTGGAGCCTATCAGCTGACTTGGGGCTTGAGGTGCCAGCCAACCAGTCTCACTCACATTCACACCTACAACACATTCACACCTAGAGTCTCCAATCAACCTACCATGCATGTTTTTGGGATGTGGGAGGAAGACTGATTGATTACCCGAGGAAAACCTACGCACGCAACATAATATTAAAAAAATAAGTGTATTAATTGATAGGTAATTTCCCCCATAATCGATCAAACAGTTAGTTTTCATTCATTAGTTTTCAAGAAGGATTTAGATTTAGAATTTTGGGAAAGGCGAAGGAAGAGCATTCCATTTTTGGTGCAGTTCCACATAAGGTGCAAATAGCTTCATTTCAGATCGTTTCATGTCCGAGGTATTATCATCATAACGTTCCAAAGTAACAAGATCATGCTTTTTTCAAGTAACAGCCCCAAAATATGTATGTTGTCTTCTAAATCCAGCACCTTTTGTACTAAATCATACTAAATCTTCGTGGGAACAGACGAAAGCCGAAAGAAGTGGTGGCAAGCCTCTTGATTTCGAGCGCTGGGTGGTAGCTTTCCTGTTGATTCAGGTGCCACATTGCTCAATCTGTATTTATAGACCTGAGATCTCTATCACATCTTCATAGTTGTGTGTAGGAGCTTGTGTGTTTGTGCGCTTCATGTGTGTATGTTTGATGCTCTGAGAAAATGCAGAGTGGAGTAAAAATAATCATTTTTAATGCATGTGGCATGAAAAAGAATGTTTCCTTAAGAAAAGGAAATATGCTGAAGGGGAATGAACACTTTTAAAGTGTAAAAATAAGACAACCGCAGTTAATATTAGATGTAAAAATAATAAATCACTCTTTGAGGTTTTAACTTCTGACTTGTACACGTAGGTCTTATTTTTTTAACATTCTTTCTTACCATGCATTGCCATTTCTTGCCAAGTTAATCACTGCAAAACTTAAAAAGAACCAAACACTCACCGCAGCTTGAGATCTCGCGTGACATGCTGGCATCTCGAGTGTGAAGTTTTGTGCAATTTTAGTGGCGTATTGTCTTAAAAGCTTTGGTCGAACTCTGAATTGTAGGCCCTTTTGGAGAGCTTTTTCATAGATAGCATTTAGGATTCTGCTGATTCCAAAACCTCCACATAGTCAATGTCCCGACATTTCCAACTTTTTGTCTTTATTGGAAGTCAAACTCCTAACTGCTGCAACATTTTAACGAGGTTGTAATGCGGTGTGGGAGCGTTAAATGAGCGATCAGCTCATCTGAGAGTGATAAGCTCTCTGGTCTCCCATATACTATATTGCCCCTTGTTGTTTCACCCCACTCTTATGCTTCCATTTGGATCATGGTTGGTTGCATCTTTATTTAAACATCACAGCCTTCATTGCTATGCTGAAGTCATCCACATGCACTGGAAATGATCACTTAATGTCGCCTACTTCTGGATGATGCATAGGTTGCTGCAGCAGTACATCAATCAAACAAAAAAAACCTGTGTGCAATTAATCTGTCTTATTTTTCTCTGCTTTGCTTTCACGTAATTAGCATGAAACTTTTTTTAATTTAGCGTCTGTTCATCAGTTAACACGCAGATGAATAATTGTGTTGCGCAAGCACTCTCTTGGTGTACCAAGGAAAGAATACCGTGGTGCCAATAAGAAGGTGTAAGTAATGTTATAGTAGCCACATTTCCAAAAGGCGGTTCTACAGTATATGCTACATCCTTAATTTGGTTAGCATTTCCACTGCAGGTATGGAGCTGATTGTAACAGCCGGACAGCATGTAACTCACGAGTGAATCAAACAAAGAAGAAAACCAGAAACATACAGAATTTAAATCCTCTCTATGGCATCAAAGAAAAAAGAAACAATAAGCTTAATTAGCATGGTGTCAGAGCCGTGGAGCCAGCGCACACCATTATCCTTCACGTGTTAATCAACGTACGGCAGCCTAATGCTTATACGGTGGAACCTCCAATGTCGCCCCACATGCCATACAAAGTTAATCCAAAGTTAGACCAAAATATCTTCAAATATGCCTCAAAAGTCGAACAAAAAAAAATGCATGCTTGCATGATATTCAGCACATGTTGTGAGACTTTAGCTAAGTGAACATGTTAACTCTTTTTTTTTCATGTTTTTTGATAGCACATAAGGGCCTGTGGCAGGATAGAGGTGATGATAACCATAGAGTTGCTTTGTCGAATACAACAAAGTTATCCCTTGAAATATCGCGGTTCGATTATTGCTCCCTCGCTATATTGTGTTTTTTCAGACATTAATTAATTCATAAATGATCATTGTTTTATGGTAGACTATGGTCTATTATTATTCAAAACATATTGAAATACACGTGATATGTAGTATTCTGGTCACTCGGCGTCAGGAATGGCAAACCATTAAGCCATTACCTTACATTACATTACCTTAACACTGCATGGAGTCATGAAGTCAGCCACGGCATGTCCGACATGATAGAGTGAGAACAAGTTCTCCTCCCGTTCTGTGTGGCAATGGTAAGTTTTTGGCTTCTCATATTTAGAAGAAATACAATAAATTCGAGGCTAACTGGTTAGCTCGCTAGCTCTCGAGTCCCTGCAGCATAAGAGTTGCGTAAACAATGAATAATAGGAGTGTAAAGTTGACTATACGGGTGTTATTTCATGTCTAAAGAGCTCTAATAACGTTAAAAGACATACAGTATTTAGAACGTCATTAAGAGGTTTTCTTTGCTCCAACTGCGAAAATAGTCCACTTATGAATATTGAATCCTATATCGTGGAAATAAATTTATCGGGTCTGGAACCAATTAACCGCTATAAACGAGGGACGACTATATGACAAATTCAAATGATACACTTTTAGGCATACTTATTAGATAATACATAACGCTTGGTGAATAGTTTTACTTTATTTTAATTTCATTATGTTTTATTATATAGCATAATTCCAACAGAACTAAAAAAAAAAACACCACTTGGCAGCAGAATCGCTCTGCTAACACCTTTCTGTTCCCTCTCTGTTTCATCTACCAGGAATATTTACGTTTATACTTTTCCTTTATTTTAGTTGTATCTGTTTTATTATACAGATGTTGACATCATACATGACACTTTTCTAATTCCAGCAATATAAAAGTTTCAAAAGGCGAGTGCTTTTATTTTGTTTTATTTTACGGCAGTTCTCTTTATACTGGTTTGACAATTAGGAATAAAAGATTGCCTTTTATGATTGTTTCACGTAGCATTATTTCGTATGTGAAGAGAAGCAGTGATAATGTGTTATAAATGTGTCGGCGTGACTACGGAATGCCTCATTACGGGCAGCAGTCAGGGGGCATAAAGCGAGCGACAACAAAGGAAGTGAGCCATAGACCTTCCATACGCTGCCGCTAGACTCGCTGTTCCGCCGGCTTCCGACAACGACGAGGCGACGGACGAATGGCTCCCAGAGGTGTAAACAGAGTGAGTGTGAAGACTGGCTGTCTCCAGACCCGACTATTACGTCCTGGATTCTTTTCCAGCCAGTTTTTTTTTTTTTTTTTTTTTTTACCAGATATACAAACTGACACGACTAATCACCATGTTTTTTTTGGATAGGTTTTCAGGTGGTTCAGGAAGTGAGATGCTCAGGAAGCTTGTGCGCTGTACGGAGTGTGTGGTGTGTAGCATGCAAGGGGTGAGAGGCCAAGGGACAGTGCATGCCCCTGCAGAGTACTGATAAGAGCTTGTTTACTTTCCTGTGGATGGTCAGGCCTCAATCTGCAGCTACGGAAACGCCAGGACAATAGGTGTGTGTGTGTGTGTGTGTGTGTGTGTGTGTGTGTGCATGTGTATATATACGTGTGTTGTGGACTTGAGAGAGAATTGAAGCAGCCTTTGCCGCCGCAGCTAACTACCAAGGACCGTTGACCCTCCCCCCCACCACCTCCCTCGTACTGATTCCTATACCAGATGCTAGGCATAAATTACATGCTTTTACAATGAATCTGAGGTGCATATTTTGTCTTTTCTGTGGGTTTTTCCCTTCTTTGTCACTCTTTTAAAAGTTGCCATGTAAATGTTTTGCTGGATCGCTGTTTTTATGGGGTAAAGGATGATACCTGCCATGTGAACCGTGTGATTTATCTCAGCCAAACAGCAAAGAAAGTTGCTGACGATGAAAATGTAAGAAAATCTCATGAAAGTGAGTACACACATCATCATTTCAGCAACTGTTTTTTTTTTCACCATATATCTTCTCAAGGGATAATTCTGGAAAAATGAAACTTGGATATACTTTAGAGTAGTCAGTATGCAGCTTGTAACGGATGAATAATGGATAAATATATGTATATAGGTGTGTGTACAATAGTGACTTATTTTTGAAGGTCAATTGAATTAGAAATAAAGCATTAATTGTACCAATATCTGGTATGCAATGGACGGTAATATGCAACGGTATTGTAATGATGACATTTTCACATAATAAATCCTAACTTTTGCTCCTTTCAACTCAAAAGTAAAATCACTTTCCTTCACAGGTTGATCCTCCACAGATTAAATGTTATCCTTATCGCTATGATGTTTAACAGAGTGTGGCGCAATGTGCTACCCTGAAGGAAGGATTACGGGCAGTTAGAATAATACACTGAATCTCTCAGTGCACTCCTTCGATACAAAAGACTCTGCAATGCATCGCTGGCATCCCTAATCCAAAGAGTCATTCCTAATTAATGCGTTTCCTTGCAAAACCTGTGGAAATACAATTTTTTCCTCTTTAGCAGTCACCGTGTGTGTTCATGTCACTACACTGCCATCAGGAATTTAGCCTTTGAGTTCAAATGGGAACAAGAAGGGAATACGTAGAAACACAGGATGCCAGCACTGTATTAGGCCACATTGATCCCAAAGAAGATAAATCACCTTAACGTCTCAGGTAACGCCCAAACACTGCCACCAGCCGGCCTCGGAGCAGCTCTAGTGCACTCTGCATAATTATATTGGTCCTGCTTGGATGGTGAGCTTTCATTTAGGAGACCCAGCTCAGCCTCCTCCTGAATAATAGGAGTGTTTTCATTTAATCCTGGAAACAAATGAGAGGAATACTCTCTGAGGGAATACACTCCCATGGACAGTCCATTACTGGGAAGATGATTATACTGACTTGGAGTAGTCTTTAATTTAACATTGTTATAGATGTAAGGGTAGAACTGAACAGTACTGGAAGTGACTCCAGTTCTGATTGGAACAGCAGTGTGAGCTGTGAAGTCGTTCCTTGGTAGGTGCATGTCATGACATCACATGAGAAAAGCCATGAGAAACTTAATTCAGTGCTAATTCAATGGTATCACGTGTTGTCCAATTATACAACAGTATATAGCCACAGTATTTTGTGTTTACAGTTGAGTCCTTTAGTAGATGACATAACAGGATTCAGTACTCCAAAGTGCCAATATTTAGTATTGCCACCATATTACATCTGAAAATCACTGTGTGAGGATGTACCGTATTTTCTGGACTATAAGTCTCTCCAGAGTATAAGTCGCATCAGTCAAAAAATGCGTCACGGAGAGGAAACAACACATATATAAGTTGCACTGGACTATAAGTCGCATTTACCTGTATTTATGATCATGCTATCATCAAAGGAAGCTTTTTACATAAAGTTCACAAGAGAAGAAGTCGAAGCCAGAGGGAGTCGGGAATGTTTACACCAACAAGTAGACAAACTAAAGCTACAGAAGCTGAAATAAGTCAGTTTTAGTAAGTATAAGCATACAATAAAAACATTCCTGTTTCATAAATGTCAGAGTGTTCTCAAACAAGGCGCTTTTAATACATGACATGACGCCTGGACGCATCCAAGTGTGTAGAAATGTATACAACAGGCCTATTTTAACAATGAAACTTAATTTAATTATATTCACATATTAATTGACTGAAAATGTCCGTATGTATTTAGTCAGTGGCTCATGCAGTACCTACAATCTCCAACCTAGACATAATTAGTGTCCTCAGTAAACAACACTGCAACATTTCTCAGTTTCCTATAATTATAGTTGCACATTACTTTACATTACAGACACACGGTCTCCAAGGCAGAAGTGTGTTAGAAAGTATTCCGTAACAAAAAGCATCCGGTATGCTCTTTGTCATTCAATTTGTATGCCTAAAGGCGTCACAACAAGCTCAACTCAATGAATTATTGTGCCACCAGGTGTCGCCAAATAGCTAACCACAACCCACTTTAATTTAAAGCCATCCCATGTTAAATTATATATATATTTTATATTACCCTCGACTATAAGTCAGCCAAAGTATGAAAAAAGTGCCATGTTTTGTCCAACCTGTTTTGTTTACATGTGAAAATTCCTGTCATGTTGGGTGTCTGTAACAGACATATATGTGACGAGAAACCTCCCATCCATCCATTTTCTATGCCGCTTATCCTCATTAGGGTCGCGGGAGTATGCTGACGTTGGGCGAGAGGTGGGGTGCATTTAAACAAACAATCATTCACGTGCACATTCAAAACTATGGACAATTTAGAGTCGTCAGTTAACTTAACATGCGTGTTTTTGGAATGAGGGAGGAAACCGGAGTACCCGGAGAAAACCCAGGCACGCACGGGGAGAACATGCAAACTCCAACGGAGATTCAAACCCAGATCTTCCCGATCTCTGCCACTGTGTGGCCAACATGCTTGATGTAGTAACATGGCATGAGGAAAGTAATGAGAAACCTCATTTAGTGCAATTGTGCCCAGTGATATGGCCACCCTATTTAGTGGTTGCATTTGAACATTGCTATTTAATAATGTATGTTCCTATGATAGATAACTTGACATGATGATTTGGCATGAGAATAGCAAAGATGAACTTCCTTCATTGCTGCAATGTGCCATATTTTGCCAAAGTCAATATAGACACCATGTGGTATATATGGTCTACATTTGAAGATCATAATGTCATTAAATCAATTTTGAAATACCTCAGACCCTTTTTTAGTGGGTTGTGGGGTCTTTGCCTGGGCCCTTACTTGAAAGTGATGAGCCACACACCAACACCACACAAACGGACATGCGGTCATCAACACGGCAACCTAACTCGCGTTGCGAACAAAGCCGTCACAAGTCAACACAACTGCATGGCACGGACAATGTGGACATCAATATAACGCTTACAAACTAACATACTGTACATACAAAACTATTGTATACCCACATCTACAACCTGCAAGACATGCTGGGTAGCCTCATGGTAGCTATTCCTACCCCACACGCTACACAGTGGCACACAGTGTGATTTTGCACTACCTCAAATTTAAACTGCACTGTCTTTTCATTAAATATTTGATATTTGAATTGAAGAATGTCAGCAATATGGGTTGCCATTAAGAGATGATGGTGGGTCCCGAAGCCATCAAGTTGAAAACCACTTAACCGCTTTATGACACGGCATTTTGACAAGAGAAAAGTCATGAAAAACAGACTTTGTTTTATAATGTATGATAAACCACATTCAAAGCAATATTGCCCATTTTACGCTATAGCCACGATATTTTGTGGTTGTGCTTTTAAACCACCGTGAGCCACGGAAGTCATAATCCGTCCAATATGTGAGTGAAAATACTTAAACTGGCAACCACAAAATAGCTGCATTGAGGACATTTGTCTGCCTACTCGTGAACGTCAGTCGTTTTTGCCACCGACAGGCTGATGTTTTATAATGTCAGATGCAAGCCTGTTGTCTCTGTAGGGATCCTTTCCAGAAGAAAACTGTCAAACCAAAAGCCTCACTCAAGGAGAAGTCGTTGCAGGAAGTGCAAAAATGTGTGGGAGGTGGAGTAGAAAGTTGATTTACAGAAAGCAGTATTTATTTATATATTTAGTGAACAATCTTAAGCACTGACAAGTGTTTTTGGTAGCGGAAAAAATGTGAAGCCCTACATTGCAGTGGTCTCATGTCTGTCCATTGCAGTGCTGATCGTTTTGGTTCAAAAGACAGCTGTAGCGAAGAGCTTCTATTCCAAGTGTGGAGCTGAAGTCATTAGCTTACGGTGTCGTGCTGGCGGGTGTATACATGGAAGCATGACAGAAGATCGGCGGAAACAGCCACTTCTGGAAGGAAGAAGCGCAACGTACAAATTCAAAGGTGTATGCATGAATCTCTGGATCCTTTTCATCATGCGAACAACGCGCTGACATCCCATGGGCTTACTTAACATCTGTATCGTGGAGTCGGTTTTAAAAATACTGCAATCACCTCTCAAAGCATCATCTGAGGCATAAATCGATGGAATCCGCATAATTTTTCCGTCTGGTCTATGTGCATCTGCATCCCCCCCCCCAACTCATTGCCTCACATCAAACTGACAATCAGCAACCAGCCGTAAACAGGCCCCCCCTCTCCACTCTCATGAAATGGGAAATGGAAGCGGATAAAGCGGACAGAGGATGGAATAGTCCTCCATACCTCATTTACCAGCAAACCGCTTAGCGAGGCCATTGGCATTTCCGGGGTCAGGAGGGCAAAATGAATGTTGTTCGTGTCCTACGGTGGTCTCGTAAAAATGTGACACATGCCCACACACACACATACCCACACGCATACAAACACAATTTGCAATCATTGTGATTTACGAGCGGGACCTCTTAGGTGACTGTCATAGAAAGTTGATTCCGTCACGGCAGAACAAGAGAAAAATGCCTTTATGGTCGTGGCTATTGAGCAAGAGACGAGTGAGAGAGAGACAGAGACAGACAGAATAACAGGAAACCGGCCTTGACCTCTGGGGTGAAGGGAGGGATAGGGCGATGGAGATGGAGAAAGACATGTTGCAGCAAGACAGTGAAGATGTTTTTTTTGTCACAAATGACACAACTGACCTTCATTCTTTTTTGTCCGAGATGTGAAATCTCTTAAGTAATTACTTTATCTGGACTTAATTAGTTTATGACTAGGCTTACAAAGAGCCCTTGTAACTAGCAGTTGGCCCCATAGGATGTGTTGATGGTAATTGACCATCATTGACTTTAGAGTCGCCTCGTTTCCAACATGAAGTGTGCCAGTGAATATTCCCATTCACCCAGGTTATTGGACGACAGCCCTAGTCAATAGGGCTAGAAGACATCAATTCATGCTCATTGAATGGATAGGACAGCTGTAGTTTAGAGGACTGTAGGAGCAGGTTTAAAGCTCTAGTCTAGATGGCTGTCCGATCTACAGTAGTCTTTGAGCACGGGGGTCAAACATTGAGGTTTAATAGCGGCACCATCATGTGCTTCATCAGTTCATGCTCAAGGACTAGATAGGACTGCAGGTCTAGACCTAGGGCTTTAGTCTAGGGGGCTGTCCTATTTAGTCTTTGAGCATTGCATTGTCGATAGGACAGCTCTAGTCTAGAGGACTGCGTGGTTAGACTTGGAGCTCTAGTCTAAACGGCTGTCTTATCTAGTCTTTGATTTATTTATGAAATAATGAAAAATGAAATAATGAAGGACATGATGGTGCTGATATCAAACCTCAAAGTTTGACCCCCATGCTCAAAGACTCGCTAGGACAGCCCTCTAGACCAGAGCTCTAGGTCTAGTCCTACAGTCCTCTAGACTAGAGCTGTGCTATCTAGTCTTAGAGCATGGAATGATGATGCACATGATGGTGCTGATATTAGACCCCCCAAAATTTGAACCCCATGCTTCAAGACTAGACAGTCCTCTCGACTAGAGCCCTCAGTCTAGTCCTACAGTCCTCTAGACTAGACTAGAGCTCTTCTGTCAACAATGCAATGCTCAAAGACGAGATAGGACAGGCCTCAAGGTCTAGCACTTTTGACTAGAGCACTCAGTCTAGTCCAACAGTCCTCTAGAACAGGGGTGCCCAATCATCGGGCCGTGGCTGGTCTGTGGGTCCAAAAAGGTTGTGGACCACTGCTCTGGACTATAGCTGTACAGTCAAGTCTTTGAGTATCAACTGATTAAGCACATATTGGCACTGATATTTAAGCGATAGTACGGATTTTTTGACCTGAAGTTGTATGACATCCCCTTCAGCAGTGTAGTCCGTCAACGCGAAAACATTTCTGTCCCCCAGTGGGGGCATGACAGAAAATAATTGAGAACCACTGCTGTAATGTGAGGATGTTTAGCCAAATCACTGCGAAATTTGGTACACAACTTAAGGGGACTGAGCACATATCTGTACAATTTTAGCAACATTGGTTGAAAAACATGGCCACCATCAATCAAAATGTCTTGTCCATAAGTCATTGACCATTTGCCGATTGATTATAAAACTTTGAGTATATGTACGGCATATGTATTACATGTATGCTAGCATGTCTTTCAAAGCATTTGGACACAACTCATAGCGCCACAAATGGGTGTCCTAACTTTTTTCATGACTATATGAATAGAAAATCCAAATCAATAGTTCTTCATTAACGGCACATTCATACCCTCGGTCGAGAAAGAAACAAGGTTGCCTTGGAAAAGTCATCGACTGTCCTTTTTGCTGTTCTTTTTGTGGAAGCAGGAAGTTTGCACCGGGATATTTTATCCCCCTCGCCGCCGGCCAGCCTGACCACGTGCGTGTTCACAATGTAACCAAAACCAATGTAACACTATAACATGGACACATGCTGCCCAGGTCACAGCAGGCATTTAAACATCCATGACAGTCCAGGCCAGATTGATTCCTCCTCCAGAGACACCAGGGTCCCCGGGTTAAACAGTGACTTTGACGGATGACTGCGGCCGGTGATCCTGACACGTTTGATAAACGCGGACCATGCAATTCGTTTTTAAACCTAGCCTCTCGCGGTGGATGCTCCCGCAGTGACAACAACAAGTTGAGACCTTTTTAGACCATGAATCTACCAGGATTAAATTACCTGTTAGACTAAAATGCCTGCAGAGCGCAGACCTACACCATGGATAAACAATTAATGTCTGATAGTGGTAGAATAGTGGTAGCGTAAACAATAAAATTCCTGGTTGTTTTTATCCCCCATTTTCTCGGGTCATACTGTGTGTGGCCATCCTAAGACCTTTATTAGCTGTACAGGAAATCTGTTATATAACATTCTTAACAGCGATGCAAGTGTAAAAATAAGTTAACCATGTTAAAAAGGAAATCACTCTTTAAACACTCTTTAATGACAAATGAAAGGGTGCACATTTTGTATCATTATTTTTGCGTTTTTCACCGTTCACCTGCCACATAAGTGTAAAAACAAGCTAATAATTTGATAACATAGCAGCTAGCTGTGTGATGTCACGCATAATTTTTAGCAAGCATCTTTTTAAGAAAATGTTTCTGAATTGTGCAACCTTTTGTGGTGTTTGAATTTTGAGGTATCGCTGTACACAGCAGGGAATTGTTGGTCAACGTGCTCTGTCGTAAATGAAAAGAGAAAAAAGGAGTTTCCCTTCAGCCTTATAGGTGGTGGTAAATGTATTTTGTTCTGTTTTTTGTAGCAGTGCTCTTCTGTTTTGGATGTATTTTATCACGGTATTTGCATTTTTTTTATGTTAACTGACACACAAGTGTAAAAAGAAGCTAACTTGTTCTGCTGGGAATAAACAAAAACAAGTCTTGTCATAAATTTGTCTTAAGTTCGCTTATTTTTATGTTTTGGGGGTGCATTTTTGCATTTTTAATGATAACTGTCACACGAAGTGTAAAAAGAAGCTAAAGAAGAATTTGATAACAAGCGACGACATTCGTAGAACAGCTAACTGTGTGACATCATGCCTGATGCCAAGTTTTTGTGCAAGTCGCGAGGCATGGTTTTGTGAAAAGTTTGTTTCGGAATTGGCTGATCTTTGCGGGGCGCCAACGTTGTGGTAAACGTTGCTAAAAGTCTAAACTTTTACAGTTTCGCTTCTGTCATGTAAAGTATATGTATGATATGTGCGTTGTTCTGTTTTTCGAAGAAGTGTTTGGTTTTGTCCATGTTTTTTCATCGTCATGTTTGCATTCTTATTGCTAACTGCCACACAAGTGTAAAAGGAAGCGAACTAACACTTCACGAGTGACGACACGTATGGCAGCTAGTCGTGTGACTTTCAAGACTTATTTTTATGAAAACTTTGTTTCCGGATTGTGCAGTCACTGAAATAGACTGTAACCCTGTTTAGTTAAAATGAAAGTAGTTTGGTTTCACTTCCGTCTCGTACAGTAGTGTCCAAAGTGCAGCCTGGGGGCCATTTGCGGCATGCGGCTGTTTTTTTTTATTGACTATGTTTATAATTTATAATATAATATATTTATAATATAATTTATCAAGGAACTTAAAAAAAACCCAACAACAACAGCAAAACGCAAACAAAACAAAGAATAAAGTTGTAATTCTTGGGAAATTAGGTTTCGAAAAAAGTTGTAATGTTATGAGAATAAAGTAAAAATATTATGGGAATAAAGTCATAAATAGGAGAAACACATGGCAGAAATAAAAGAAAAAACAGCTGTAATTTTACAAGAATAAAGTCAAAATATTAAGAGAAAAAAGGTGTATTCTAACGAGAAAAAGTTGCAATTTTATGAGAATAAACTCTGAATATTATGAGGGAAAAATAATGCAATTTTTGTAGCATGGAGTTGAAATAATAATAGTAATAAAGAGAAAAAGTTTGTTTTTTATTTGTCATACTATGGGAAAGAAACAAAACAAAATAAAGTTGTAATTTTTTGGAAAATTTGGTTGGGAAAACGTCTTAATATCATGGGAATAAATTGACAGGTTATGGGAATAAAGTCATAATATTATGAGAAGAAAATTTACGAAGATTGTTTAAGAAGAAAGTTGAAATATTTGGAACATAAAAAAACAACAGCAAAAATGGGATAAAAAGAGC
Source organism: Dunckerocampus dactyliophorus (assembly GCF_027744805.1). Lineage (NCBI taxonomy): Eukaryota > Metazoa > Chordata > Actinopteri > Syngnathiformes > Syngnathidae > Dunckerocampus > Dunckerocampus dactyliophorus. Next base: position 16,745,625 of record NC_072835.1, on the reverse strand, counting down.
AAAGACTGATACTAATAATGGGCTTTTTCACCTATATCACAAAGCTGAGATGCAGATTTTTGTTGAAATACATGTGTTGCTTTACAAAACAGCAAAGTGGCCCTTGTATTCTTTCATTTTTCACTATGAGGCCCTATCTGGAAAAAGTTTGGACACCCCTGCTCTAGTAGGTTGCAGTAAAATGTATTATTTTCTTTTTTTTGTAGAAGTATTCTTCTGTGTTTTAGTAGTGTTAATTAGCATCCAACTTATATGACCTGTTTGCTCCCGATGTCTTCCAGCTTCGAGCCCGACATGTGATCCCGTGAATCTTAGCGACAATTCCTGGGTCTACGTGAGGGAGATGCAAATGGGCTGTTGGACCAGTTTCATTGGACAAGACAAGGCCGAGGTCCACATCCTGAACCTGAACTTTGCTGCCACGGTAAGAATGTCATGGTTATGCAAATGAAGCTAATTTATGCAAATGTGAAACATGTGAGAATGCCAAAGACAACAATGTTAAGGTGTGGATGGAAAGTAGGTGATGCATGAACCTTTTTGCCAGCTTTTTGGAAACTCCAGCATCACGTCGTGCAGTCAAAAGCGTCCCTTGTCACACGTTGCCTTTTTGATAATTACATCCAATCCACCACGGTCTGTCACGTGTCCGACATCACCGACGGATGATTATCTGCAGCTGACAGTACAATATGTCAGGCCCAGTTTCCCTGAAAATGAATGCGCCCAGTATCAAAAATTCCTTGCACCATATATTTTTCTCTAATGGAATCTGCCATTCACAAATATAGTGTCATCAAATTGTACGTTTATATGTATAGTTGCAGCACAGCTTATAAATCTGTCAAGAAAAAGGTCGCAGATGTTTTGACCAGCCAAAACATTAGGTACATCTAATGCAGTGTATTTTCAAATTGTTGCACAGTAAGTATCCCCTAAGGGAGTATAATGTGGTTTAAGCCTCTCCTACCCCCCCCAAAAGCTGATTTTCTGGATCACACTTAGCATATTTTATACCCCAGACAGTTTATTCTCTCATCGTAGGAACTAGCTTAGCAGGGTTGAAAAAGATATTTTTCTTTTCTTTTTTTTTTTCTCAAACTGCTGCACCTCCTCTGAAGTATTCTAGCACCTCACACTTTGAAAACCCCTGATCTGATGTAATGCAGTATTAGCAGTAGTAGCAGCGTGGTTATATGATCTACTTCTTTGTGCCAACATTAAATAGATAGTTAAATATTAAAAAATGTGAAACAATATCATTATTATATATAACTTATATATAACATGAATGAAAGTGTAAAACCATTACCATCATATAAAATTAATTAAATTGTGTAGTATTTTAATACATTTTCCATGAATTATATTTTGAGAATTAATGTTACATACTGAAGTACTGCTGTCCCTCGCCACTTTGCTGTTAAAATTTTGCGGCTTCAGAAACCGTATTCAAAAGAAGGAATCCTACTTCACGGAAATTCTCTTATCATGGTCAGGTTTGCGATAAACAAGGGATTACTGTATATCGAAGTTATTTATTAATTATTTAACGGATGATTATTATATTTTATGACCCTTTATTTATGACATTTTTATTTATTAAACTATTTCATTTATGTAATGGCACAAAAACTCCTTGCTTTTTTTTTTTAAACCAAATAAAATCCCTTTAATTGTATTGTATGTTCTGAACTCCTGTTTCAATGGGATATGGAGAAGACTAGCGTTGACTGGAGGAGTTGTGCAATAGCTTGTATGCACAGCATCTCATAGCTGATTACATGTTCTTCTTCAACTAGTTTAGACTGAATCAACAATCAACAGCGCCTCTCCTGGTTGCAGTCAAGTAGGGCGCTCCATTTCGCCTCGACTGCAAGCACGAGCCCCAGACAGTGTCAATCAAAACAGAGCATTATTAGCTTTGTAAAGGCGGAATTGTTGACACAGCTCTTTGATTGGCCCGCATTAGATTAATGAGTGTATGAGTGTATGTTAAGTTGTTATCTAATTATAGAAGAGCGTTCAAATAATGTGCCATTCCTCTTCAAAGGAACATGGTTTCGCTTTGGAGGAAAAGGGACAGGAGCAGTAACTCCAAATTCTTGCTCTTATCGCTGTTCCAGACTCCATATTTCACCCAGCCTGTTCTTTAACATTTGTCACTACCTTATCAGTTTGTTCTCTGCTTGCTCGCGCATAAGGTTCTCTATTACTTGTAGCCGTTTCCATCGTCTTATAATGTGGTTATAGTGATGAAAGCGTCGTACCACAGTGGCTCCTCTCAGTCGTATGGATATGCAGATAGATGATTAGAAAAAGGAGTAAGTTGATCATAGAAACACAGCGGTGGAGTGAAGAAATTAGTTGTTTTATGAAAGAACAGATGTGGGGGTTCACTGAAGGAATTTGGATCCGTGTGATGCAATCACTGCTGCCCACACTTAATATATCAAGCTTGCCTTGTCGACATGATGTTAAATATGAGAACGTAAGCTAGGTCTACTTATCAGGTCCTCACTTTAGATTTGTGTTTGTTTTATTTGCGAGGTTTTTACACCACAACTACACATTTGAAAAACTGTTACATTTTGGAATGACGTACTAGATCAGGGGTGTCCAAAGTGTGGCCTGGGGGTTATTTGCGGCCTGTGGAGTTTTTTTATTGGCTCACAGCACATTCTAAAAATACAAGAAAAAAATAAGAAGAATACTAATAAGAAGAAAACAAACAAAAAAAAAACATTAACGGCAAAAATTGAAAAAATCTGCAGTAATTGTACACACAAAAACCATCAATAAAGTTGTACCTTTTGGAAAATGAGGTTGCGGAAAAAGCGTTAGGGTTGATACGAGAATAAAGTCCAAAAAATATTATGGGAATAAAGTCAGAATTACAACAAGAACATTTACGAGAAGAAAGTTGAAATAGTTGGGAAAATTCGTGAAAAAACCCCCCAGCAGAAATGGCAAAAAAACAGCTGTAATTTTATGAGAATAAAATCTAAAAATATAAAAAATATTTAGAGAAATACTGTAAGTTGAATTCTAACAATAATAAACTTGTAATATTATGAGGAAAAATAATGTAATTTTGGAGTTGAAAGAGTTGAAATATTAAAGAATTTTTAATATCGTGTCTCAAAACCTTTGATTTTTGGTTCACATTACACATGCAGGTGTACCTAATGTTGTGGCCGGTCGGCTACCTTTTTCTCGACACATTACGTCTGTCGAATGCTAACAGACTTATGGACTAACATGGCAGGTTATGTTTTTTCCCCCAATTTTGTCAGAGGTCTTTATTTTTAGCTATTTGTGTCACAATGGCGTTGTTCTTCCCTCGGCAGAGTAAAATGATACAGACTGGTCATCCACACATGTTGCAAACACAAATCTCTCTAACGATTCAACCTTGGCGCTGTGGACTGGCTTCATGCTGTACCAAGCTGTCCAGTTGGATCTGAGGTCTTTTGTCTGACACATTTTCACCCCTTCACCATATTTTTGTTTGCACACTGATTTACAGCCCTTTTTTGCTGAGAATTTCTTAGTGAGAGCTTCAAGGGAGGCTTTAAAGGCCAGGAGAATTCAAATGGAGGAGCTGCCTGTCGGTATCCCACACGCAGCGGCCTGGTTAGTCAGGCTCTTTGGCAGCCGGCTGAGACGAGACTAGTGGAGCCAATTCCTTTTCAGGGGAATGAGCCAAAAGAATAACTGGAAACGGCATCATCAAAGGTCCTTCAAAAAATGGCACTGGGAAATGAAAAAAAAAAAAAAAAGGAAACAACTCAAAGAATTTTGAAAGTCATGAAAGAATGTCACAATTGAAGGGAGGGGATTTGGAGACAGGCTGACATGAGAGGATTATTTAAGGAGTTATCGCTCAATGACGCATCTGTGTTGGAAATGCCAATCAGAGTACATGCATAAATTACATCAAATAGCATCAAACTGCTGCCCAAGACGAAACACAGTTGTACATAGGAACAACAATACAACAATAGGTGTTACATACCAGTGGTCTTCTCTCGTTACAATCCTTTGAATAGTCGTTACAAAGAGCAGCGCCTTTCATTTTCCACTACATTTACCAATTATTTACTTCGTACAATCACCTAGCATCATCAAATGCATGTCATCGGTACATCCTATAAGTATCAAAAAGCCAATTTTGCATCATATTTGTATCAGAGACATGGATTTTTAGCATCATAACCAGCATAAGAAATTGTTTATGATATTGCTTATTTTTAACAATATATTCTTAAATAAGCCAAGTTTGACCGAACAGTAGCATTGTTCCTGCTTCCTGCATAAGTCGCTAAAGCTGTTCATGATACTTCAAATGCAGCTCCTGCCATCTGGTGGAGTTAATGAAAAAAAACGGCATTAGGAGGTTGCCTACAGCCACAGCTGTTAATACCAGTGTAATTTGATTTGCCGCTATTCGAGACTCTCGTGGTTATTTTGGTGCTTTTCAATTTGTAGACCATGCACCATGATTTTGGTTATTCAACCATGGAAGTTGCTAGATCTCAGCTCTTAAATTAGACTCTTATGAGCTATATTTGTTATCATCATTATATTTGTCCACACAAGTGCACCTTTAGTTGTATCAGGATCAATGGATCAATAAACTGAAGAAACAAGGGCGGTCTAATATTTTATTCCATGACTGTATCTGTCTCTGTCTTAGGTGCTCAGTTCAATATGGCTAAGTAAACAAATAATAATAAAAGATGAAGAACAGAATGCATTTTGAAAGACATAAATTGAATCAATATGCATGGCAGCCATTATGCAAACTCTATTCTTTCTTGGATATGAAGGGCAAATAACACAGACACCCTCCATCAGTTTTGTTGCGTGTAAATGCAGCAACCGTGTTTTTTCTGCTGGCAGACAATTTCTTCGGAGGTCTCCTTAGACCTAATTTGTTCAGTATAAGGTGTGCAAATTTGCTCGGCTCAGGCCTGAGCTCATCACAATTCTCTTGGATCACGCTCAAAATCAGGTGGAAAGAAAATTAACGTAGTTTTACAGATGCGCATTGTTCCCCCTTGTACGCTTGTTCTCTCCCAATTGGACTCGACCCAGAAAACAATCCTCTCTCAATCAAAAAGAAACACACAAAAACAGGCCTAAATTCGTTTTTAAGAATGTTAAATTCTCACCAGAGGGAGCATTTCTGAACTGTTTATTTCCAATGCGGTAACATGTACAGTGTAATTGAATTCATTTACAATCTCTCACTGTTCTTAATATGGTGATCTTGAAGTCATTTTGCTATAGAAGTAATTACAAACAAACTTCTTACTGGTATTAAATCAGTCTGGGGTGCGGAAAAAAAGTTCCTTAACTTTAAACTTAATATTCCCACAGTAGGAATCCTCACTTGTACAATGTTCTGCTCATTAAAGCTGATTCATAACTACACTGCTGATTAACCAATCACATCAGCATTGTGCTGAATTATAGCTTAAATATGGCTTAAGTGTATGTATTGAATTACAGTAATGGACGAACTAGTGCTGGTCATTACGCTAATATCTATGGAGGACACTGTGCTGCAAAATGATGGAAACGACATGAGATGATTCTTTTGCGTGTTGCAAACATACGCAGAGCTAAATTGGAGAAAATCATGCAAATTCTCTTTTCTGCAAATGTAAAAATAGCATTACCTCGTTAGCCTATAAAAAGACTTTCCTCCTCTGAGTGACTGACACCGCTTGTTCACGTGTTCATTGCATACTTGCAACAACAACAAAAAAAACAGGCATAGCTGTCACACCCTCGGCTGATTACGCAATAGGCGAGAAGTAGAAGTCAGAACTCGACTGCAGCTGGATGTTATTTTTAACACTTCTAACAAACTAAGCCAAATTAGAAGCCTTGTTAATTGAATCCACATTCTCTGACAGGGGGAGGAGAGGGGAGGAGAGAAGTTGCCTGAATCCTTTATGAAACTGCTTAAAAACATCAATTCCTTTTTTTTAAATTATAATTCAATGCACATTTTTCAGGGGTTTTTAACTTTTCATTGCCCTAAGTTCGGAAATATAACAAAATAGCTGATCAAAAATCTGACAAATTTTCCTACAATATGGACTTATTCTTCAAAATTGGATTTGTTTGCACACAACCGAAGGCAGAGCATGTGATTGATTTCATTATGCCAGCATCGCATATTCAGTGTTATGCAAGTTATTACCTCTGCCAAGGAGGTTATGTTTTTGCCGGCGTTTATCTGTTTATTTGTCTGTTTGTTTGTTTGTTTGTTTGTTTGTGTTCAAAATAACTTGAAAAGTTCTGAATGGATTTGGATAAAATTTTTCAGGAATTGTCGGAAATGGGATACGGGTGGGAAACTGATTACATTTTGGGGGTGATCCGGATCACCGTCTAGATCCAGGAATTTTGCAAAGGATTCTTTAACATTGCGAGATAGGACCATTTTCGGCATTTGTGCATTTAACTCCACAAAAAATGGTCACAGCACTTGGAAAAAAAAATCCAGGAGAAGTTTCCAACAGTTTGTAAAAAATATCAAAGACTGATCCAGATAAATGGAATAATTCCGTATACTATGATCCAGAATATGAAAAAATAGTGGCCCTTTGGAATTTTCATCACAGGAAGACAATGGATTTGCTGTATATTCAAAAGCTATGGAGCTACAACCAGAAGAAAACTGCCATGGCAGAAAATTAGATTTTTGTGAATAATTACTGAACTAATGTTGATATCATTATGAATCAAAATGCTAATGGTATGTTTTCATGGTCAAGGAATCTAAATATGTCGATAAAATAAGTGTAGGACTAACATTTATGGTAAACCACAATATGGGTGGAACTATGTCGCTTGGTGGAGGTCTGCGCTCTCAGAGTGCTTTTTTTTTTAGTTGACTTATTTTTTTTAAAAGGATTTATTTTGTTTGCAGCTGAAGAGAACTTTTAGGGTACTCCATTTTGCCGAAGTCTATTATTACGCTCATGGCACAAAGAGCGGGATAGAACACAAGGGCAGGTAAGGAGCTGACTGGATGTCACAGAAAGAGTCAGGAACTAGCAACAGAGAAAGGAAGTGAAAAGATGCAAAAGCTCAATAAAATCTATTGAGTCCAATGCCAAACTGGAAGTACTTGTGTTCAAGTTAATCAGTATTCTGTCAGCTCGTGTCCTTGATTGACACATCATCACTGGCTGTATTTGATTGATTCCTAAGAAGATGACTTGCGTCCCACCTCGCTGCTTTATGATGACAAACAACCTTGTGATAGGTGGAAACACAGCAGCCATTTCAGAAGGTTGTGCTTTGTTTGCGCAACGATGGTCGACACTCGACGCGGCACAAAGAACCTCATTACGGGCGCCACAGTAACTCTCACTGGGATGCTTTGACAGTGCGGGGGGGAATATTTACGCCGCTTCACTTCTCCGCCTTTTCCTAATCATGCTCTGCTTTTCATCTACTGCCAAAACTTTCCCTGCGACGCAGCCATTACTCCACATTATGAAGCTTTCATAACAAGCATTAGAGGTTATTATCTCATTCTTATGCTTAAGCAGTGGAACATTTGCATAGAAAAGTGAGTCATCACTCGACGCTCTTGATGGAACTTAATTATTCATGAGGATACGACATGCAACATGTCAAGTGTGTTGCTTTTCTCTTCTATCAGGAGGGGAAGATTTTCTCTCTGGAGGTGGCCGACGCTAGGCCGATGAACCTGATCATCACGTCGCGAGAGACAGCCTACGGTCTCATCAATGAGACCAATGCTGACGTCAATATTTACGTGAGTAGCTGTCTACCTGCGCTTCATGTATGATGGATGTATACGCTCACCGGCTACAACCTGTAGTTTATTGTTGAGCCAAAGCGAATTGGCCGGGGAAGCACTTCTAAGTCCCTGTCCTCTAGCATTGTTGTACCTCCTCACTATTTGCACATTTAGCAGTTTTCTTTTGTGGGCTTGAACTTTGTCTGCACCGCTAAGTGTTTTCTTCATTGATAAATGTGCTTATCTTGCCTCGTATCCTGCCACCGGTGTCAGCTTGTATCAATGTCCTATCAGCCTGGAAGCAGGATTTAGATTTGAAACTCAGGAGGGAAATGTTCCAGTGCAAAGTGTCTCTTTATTGCGCGCATCACTGTTTGCACTCTCGGGCTGTTTTTAGATGTTGAGCCTCTAAGGTCGAACAAACAAAAAAAAAATCTGTTCCAGGGTCAGACTGGTGTGCCATACAAGTGTAAAAATAAGTTAACCATGGGCAATATTTAGACACACAAATAATAAAACACTCAGTCTTAACTTGTGAATAAATAAAGTTGTAATATTATTAAATCAAAGTCCTAATTTCGAGAATAAAGTTGTAATCTTACCTAATTACGAGAATAAAGTTGTAATCTTATAAGGAAAAAACATAATTTTCCAAGAATAAAGCTCTAACATCAGATGAAATTTGTAATTTTACAAGAACTAATTTGTAATTTTCAGATTTTTTCTTTTTTTTTAGCATTAGGAGAGTAAAGTTGTCATTTTTGACATGAAGTTGTATGACATCCTCAGCAGTGTAGTCCATCAACATTGACTTATCCCACACTTGGTCCCGTGAGCCCAGTTCTGGTTGGAGTTTGGTGATGAGGAACGTAGTTCCGCTTTGTTATTGTGGTTACTTAAGTGAAGAGTTTGGCTTCTCAAAACAAGATGTGTTTGAAAGAGTAACACATTTGCATCACAAAAATGACTCCTCAAAAACATCAGACCTCACAATCGCTCGGCGTTACTTTCTCTCCCGTCGTATCACTGCGCACTGTCGCCTGTCCACTGTTGTGTACTGTATGCGTTCCACAGCGGATGAAGACAGTGTGCAGTCATAACGTCTTCATCCGCGCATGTAAACACTGTGGAACACAAAGTGTGCAGTCAAAAAAATGCAAACTGTCCCTTCTATCTACTATCTACTGTAATTAAAGCTGTAATATTACCAGATTAAAGTCATAATTACAAGGATAAAGTTGGAATTGTTGGAGAAAAATGCAAACAGATTGTTGGAATATTATGAAAAAAAGTAAATTTTCAGAGAGTTGTAATTTTATGAGAATAGTGTTTTGTTGTATTAGCGTCTTTGAGTACCTTGAAAAGCGCTATACAAATATTTATTTTATTATATTATATTATTTATTATTATAATCAGAAAAAAGCAACATCAGAATAAAGACAATAAAGTCAGAATATTACACGATTAAAGTCTAAAGTACAAGTCATAACTTCACAGGAAAAATTTTTTACGATAATTTGCTATATGTAAATATTATGACAATAAAGCTGTAATGTTAGCGGTTTAAAGTTGTAATTTATGACAATAGTTGTAATTTTCTGTGAAAAAAATTGTTTTAATGTGAAGGTGAGTTGTGTTGCAGATGCAGAATTAAAAAAAAGAAAGCTCTACTTGATGGCAGTGTTGGCTAACCTCCTTATTTGGTAACATGCTGTCTAACCATGACAACGCAATTGACGAACAATGTTGAAAATGGCCACTTCATTAGGAACCCACCCTTCATGCCATACTGTGCATAAGACATGTGAAATTGTTCTAGTTTCAAGGAAAAAGTTGTAATTTTCCAAGAGTAAAGTCTGTAATTATAAATACAATATAACATCATAAGATTAAACTTACGACAATAAAGTCCAAATATAACAGCCCCGTCTCTTGTTTGAAATTCCAGACGACATGTTTTTGAAACCTCAAAATGATGAATATCATTCTATACATGATATATACAACAATACAGTGACAATTCAGCTTTTGCCACGAGCTGTGACAGATGCACAGTGTTAATGTCACGCCGTGCTCATGTTAGCAGCAAGGGTGACCCTGAGCCAAGCTGTCAGAGGCGATGACGCACGTTCTCAGATGCAGAACAGCTGCTGTTTTCTCTGACACTGCAATGTGCAGTTAAACACTATTATACCCCTGGTGATGCGGCTCATCCCTCAAAAAAAAAACAAAAAAAAACATCCTGTAGTCACAGGGAACTTTGTCCAGACTCTCAGCGATAAAGGTTACGGTATCACACGACTGTCAGCATATCATAGGCACATGACATTTGGAGAAACATTCCAACAGTTTTGATTGGTGAGCTGCTTTTGTACTGCAGCAAAACTAAAGCTGACGTGTTGAACTTGCCATAGCCTTTTGGCATGCCTGGATGACATCTGTTTGGCAGAAGTATCTAACATGAGTACCGTGGAACCGCGAAAGACGAATGTGGTCGTACAATTCTAAATGTAGCACAAAAATTAGAAACACTTGTGTGAGCATACCTCAACGAATATCCAAAGATTATACATCCTAAATCACAGACTTACAACCATCTGCATCATTATCAAAAAATTTTTTTTTCTTTTTAATATTACCATGGGTAATACTTTACTTGTTTACTTCTGTTTACACTTGCGTGACAGTTCATTAGTAATTACAAATTTGCTAATGATGTAACTTTTTCTTTTCTCGTAGTAAAACAAGTTTATTTTCATTATTCTCCTAACATTAAAACTTTGCTCTTGGAAAAAGATTTTTTGCTCACAATATTCCGACTTCATTCTTGTTATACTCTTAATAAAAGAACAATAAAATGAATATAATATAATAAAAAATACAAGGCGATTATTTACTTTTAAATGATCTTATATCGTATAATTAAAATTCAATTGAATTAATGAAATCTGTCTTATAATTAAAGTTATTAGTTATGATCATAAAATGATTTTTTTTCTCGTAAAATTACAACTTTAATCTTTAATCTTGTAATATTTTGACAATTTTACAAGAGCAAAGTTGTAATATTATAAAATAGTCGGGGAAAATCATACATTAAAATTATATATACATATTTACTTATTAAATAGTACTTTTATGAGCGTAAAGTAGTCCTATTATACAATAAAGTTGTAGTATTATGAGAAAAAATGTATCGTTACAAGAGTACAAAAAAAGTTGTAATTTAGGGAGAGCACAGTTGTGACTTCACAAGAAAAAAGTCTTAATTTTACGAGAGTATAGTTGTAATTGTATGAGAAAAAAGTCATAATTTAATGACAGTAAAGTGGTACAGTGGTGTGAAAAGTGTGTGAATATTAGTCAATGACAACACAACTGAACACAAAATGAAACTTTTTATTATAAAGGGAGAAAAACAATCCAAACCAACATGGCCCTGTGTGGAAAAAGTGATTACCCCCCAGTTGAAACAAAACTTAACAGGGATAACCAAACCTAATAACTGGTTGGACCGCCCTTAGCAGCAACAACTGCAATCAAGCATTTGCGATAACTTGCCATGAGTCTCTTCCAGCGGTGTGGAGGAATTTTGGCCAACTCATCTTTGCAGAATTGTTGTAATTCAGCCACATTGGAGGGTTTTCCAGCATGAATCACCTTTTTGAGATCATGCCACAGCATCTGAATAGGATTCAGGTCAGGACTTTGACTAGGCCACTCCAAAGTCTTCATTTTGTTTTTCTTCAGCCATTCAGAGGTGGACTTGCTGGTGTGTTTTGGATCATTGTCCTGCTGCCAAACCCAAGTTGGTTTCAGCTTGAGATCACGAACAGATGGCCGGACAGTCTCCTTTAGGATTTTTTGGTAGACAGCAGAATTCATGGTTCCATTTATCACAGCAAGTCTTCCAGGGTCTGAAGCAGCAAAACAACCCCAGACCATCACACTACCACCACCATATTTTACTGTTGGTATGATGTTCTTTTTTTTTGGAAATGTGGCATTACTTTTACGCCAGATGCAATGGGACACACACCTTCCAAAAAGTTCAACTTTTGTCTCGTCAGACCACAGACTATTTTCCCAAAGGTCTTCGGGATCATCAAGATTTTTTGTGGCAAAATTGAGACAATCCTTAATGTTCTTTTTGTTCAGCAGTGGTTTTCGTCTTGGAACTTTGCCATGTAGGCCGTTTTGGCCCAGTGTCTTTCTTATGGTGGAGTTATGAACACTGACCTTAACTAAGGCAAGTGGGGCCTGCAGGTCTTTGGATGTTGTTGTGGGGTCTTTTGTGACCTCTTGGATGAGTCGTCGCTTTGCTCTGGGGTTTATTTTGGTTCGCTGGCCACTCCTGGGAAGGTTCACCACTGTTCCATGTTTTCACCATTTGTGGATAATGGTTCTCACTGTGGTTTGCTGGAGTCCCAAAGCTTTAGTAATGGTTTTGTAACTTTTTCCAGACTGGTAGATCTCAATTAATCTCAATGACGGGGGGCAATTTTCCACACAGGGCCATGTAGGTTTGATTTTTTTTTGTCCCTTAATAATAAAAGGTTTCATTTAACAACTGCATTTTGTGTTCAGTTGTGTTGTCATAATATTTAAATTTGTGTGATGATCTGAAACATTTAACTGTGACAAACATGCAAAAAATAAGAAATCAGGAAGGGGCCAAACACTTTTTCACACCACTGTGTATATATATAATACATACTGTACATATTTATTTATTAAACAGTGATTTATGAGTGAAAAGGTGTAGTTTTAAACAATACGGTTGTATTATTACGAGGAAAAAAAATAGCATTGCAAGAGTACAGTTGTAATTCCAGTAATACAGCAGTAATTTTTCAAGGAAAACGTTGTATTTTAACAAGAGTAAAGTTGTAATTTCACGAGAATAAAGTAGTCATTTTGCGAGAGTATAGTTATAATTTTATAAGAAAAACGTCATAATCTATAGACTATAGTTGTATTTTTACGGGAATAAAGTTGTAATTAAACAAGAAGTGACACTTGGTAAAGTGACACTTATGAAAATAAAGTCAAAATGTCATGATTAAAACAACATAATTTTACAAGGGTACAGTTGTAACATAATGAGAATGTAATATAAAAATCCCAAGACACATTGATACTTTTTAGTGTAGCAATGCGTCTTCCGTAAGATTACAAGTTTGTTCTCTCGTAACATTACGCCTTTGTCCTTGTAACATTATGGGTTCCCTTCTCGTAATTTTTATTTGAAATCTGGTCTGAAATGCGCTGTAATTATTAAAAACAATTCCACTTGTACTTTTCAGACATGACCTACAGTAGTTGGTTGTAGCATGCTCGGAGTTCCCCTCCTACTATTTTTGGGCTCTGAATCAGTCCAATACTCATACAAGAAAGCACCTAAACGACTCCCTCCAGGCTGAGCCCGCTTTCACCACTTTTTCTTTCACACGGCAATAGGCGGCGAGTGCGTGCGACCTCTGTGACTTCCACTGACACACTCCCACATGATAAAAACGACCAAAGATAATAGTCATCTGTGAGAGTCAGCACTTTCTTTTCTTTTTGGGAAGAAATGCTGACTTGGTAATCATTTGAGGTCCCAAAAAGATGCGTGAGGAATGATAAAAAGAGCCATAAAACACTTGAGTTACATTCAATTATCTTTTACAAAGAGAGGGAAAAAGCTATTTGTGCACAAAACAGGACCGTTTCCCTTGTCTCAAATGAATGATTGTCAGCAGCAATGTGTTTGCAGCATTATGTTGAAATCCATTCAAGCTCAAACGGATGCTGAAATGCAAAAGTATTCTTTATTTATTGAATGAATTTTGACATAAGTTTTAATGCATGGGGCCTTCCAGCCCATCTCATGTAAAGATAAACTCCATTATTTCCCATCGGGGACAGACGAGGAAACAGCAGAGTCTCGTCGATGGGGATGGATGTATATATTTATACCTTGTATGGAGCCAGATTCCAGCCGACCGTGGTGACGCACAAAGCTAAAAAAGGTCCCATTTCCTGGCCCCACTCAGGAAGCAAAGGAAAGACCTTGGCTCCAAAGGGGTTGTGCAACTAGGCTTGTGGACACTTAACCATAATAAACATTTCTTTCCAACAGGGCCGAGAGAATAGAAGAAGGAGAGCTGGGTGGAGGGTGAGGAATAAGTGAATGAGAGAGGGGGCAGACAAACATGTTTGATATGGAAAAAAGTCTGGGAATGCTCCAGGCAAATATAAATAGAAACAATACTGACACTGTTTGTGTTTCCACTCCGAGTAATGTCGAGGATTCTTACTATTGTTTTTGCAAATAAACAGGCACATCATGCTCTTAGTTGGAAATATTGTTAGTATGGATGGACATGACAACCGATAAGTCCATTAATTGATCGTGACGAACATGTCTGAAAGCAACTGAGTAACACACATGAGTGCACTACTTGGCTGCAACCAGCAGAGGCACTGTTGCTTCTGTCTCAACTAGTTTATTCTGCTCAACACTGACATGAAAACAGTTAAGGACATTAATCACCAATTAAATACAAAAAAATACAGATTTCAGGTCTGCTTTTGGTGGAGGGAGAGTGCATTTTTTCATTCCCTGCCTGCATTTTCCCCGGTTTTAGTGTTGACTTCAGTCAATCTGCTCGTAGGTGGAGTGAAAAGCTTTCATAGAATTTCTTCAAGGTTGGCAAGTTGGAAAATGTCAAGTTTATTCCTGAGTTACAACATACTTTCTGTGGTATTTTTATTAACGTTTAATATCAAAATAATATTAAAGTGTAAAGTATTAAAGTGATTTTACCCTTCTTTCCTGTAAAGTACCTTGTGTACGAATTGTGCTCTAGAAATACACCTACCTTGCCTTGCCTTGCCTATTTACTTACACCATGCCCATTCCTAGTTGCGTGGTCTTCCATACTGTGTTTTTATCAGTATGTTTTTTGTGTTTTTGAAAAAGCTTGGGATATGGAACACACTTATAGTCGTCCCTCACCACGTCGCGTTCACTTCACTTCACTTCACTTCACTTCACTTCACTCTGTCGCGGTTTTTCAAAATATATTAATTAGTAAATGAGTGCCGTTTCATGGTTGACTACAACCTATTATTAGCCAGAAAATCTTCATATTTAAGTGAATTTTACATATTTTTTTGCCTTAATTATGCATTGTCAAACTTGAAAATTTCTAAATGGACTAAAGTACAAATACAAGGTGTTCAGAAGATGCATTTAAATACATGTTGATGACATGTGGTGTTCTAGACTGGTCACTAGGTGTCAGTAATGTTACATTGATGAAGAAATAGCCACCGCAGGAAGTACTCGGTTATAATGTGGCTCCCATTGCTAACGTCTCATTTATGTCTCAAATGGCTTATTTTCTGTCTTTTACGTCTACTATATTGGGTAAAATGAATCTCAAGGTGACTGAAGGGATGTTAGTTCATGTCTCGGGGTCTCTGATATATGTTAAAAGCCGTATTTAGAGGGTGGTAAACAGGTTTCTAAAATGAACTATGACCATATTCAATTTATAAACAATGAATGCTGCTTTGCAGAAATTCACTTACCACAGTGGAGTCTGGAACCAATTAACTGTGATAAACGACAGATTACTGCAATTTGTATACTGTACTGTACGTCCTCACTTTTAGAAAATACAGTATATTTCTTTCTGTTTTTCACGGGGATAACGACATCGGTGTTTCAAGACACTTTCATTCTGAGACCCGTTTTTAAAAGTTTGTGTCATGACTCACAAAAAAGCTCTGTCCACTAAATGACACGTCAAAACAACATAGTTTTTAGGCAGTTTTATTTTGAAGCTCTTCTGTATTGTAGTTGAGATCGGACCGCTGAAGTTCATTATTAGCCTATACAGGTTGAAGAAAAACAGAATGATCAGACTTCCACATCTGTAGCTTGACGGATAGTTGACAGAACTCTAAGCTTTTTAAAGATGTGTAGCAAAGCCTGATATAGTCAAATACACAAGGTGAGTTAACATAATTATGAATAATAGTGGACCTTTTTAGGCCCACGTGAATCATTTAAATGTCTTTAAAGCCGAGCTGTTTTTCTTTTTTCGGCTTTATTTCACAGAAAAGCAACGCCTCCACAGTCGTCCTGTACACCAACGGACATCTCGTGAACATCCACGCTGTCGACTTCCCTGGCCAGGACGAGGAGCTGGTCAAGTGGGCAACCAGGAAGTTCGGAGGTGTGACTTCCTTCACCACCGTTGCCAATCTTAAAGGGTTGCATTTCAAAGCAACAGAAGGTGAGGATTCCTGGAGACTCTATTTCTAGTATTACCATCCGCCTAGAAGCTACGTATACAACAGGCTGAATGAAAGCTGAACTTTCCTGCTCTCGCTAGCAGCGCTACACTCGGTGTGAACACCATTATTTTCCAACAAATCCTCCTTAAGACGCCTTGAGCAAGAGAAGAACTCTGACATGCCTCTGGATTGAATGTTGGGGGTGCTGGAGTAGTGGCAGTTGCTTTTATTTCCTCTCTCTTTTTTTCTCTGTATTTCAGAGTACATCTGCGTTCATGTCCTGGTTTGTGAAGTATGTGCTCTTGTTAGATGAGAGCTGACACCGTTACTGTCCTGGGTTTTGCATGTCAGAATAATACAGCGTGAATTTACAAGAACCTACGGTGCACTGTTGATTTTTCTATTTTTCCTACTGTTTTTAAAAATAAAATCTTGTTAAATTATATTTTTAGAATATGCCGCAGGGCAATAAAAAAACAGCCATGGGCTAGAAATGGACCCTGGGACGCACTTTGGATACTGTTGATCTAGTGATACACAGGGACACAATGATTTTATTTTTTAATATATCCATCCATTTTCTATGCCGCTTATCCTCATTAGGGTCGCGGGGGTATGCTGAAGCCAATTTTTTAAAATATAGACTTACAAATTTTATAAAAAAATATATAGGTACTGTATTGTTCAAATACAAATTGATTCAAAAAATATTTGATAAAATTGAAATCAAGTAACATTTCTTTTTTTTCCTGAAATGTTATTGTTTTAACCTGCGAGTATGAGCCACATGTTCCAAGATAAACCAAGTGTTACATTTAAGGCACTGAAATAAGAAATAAATCCTATTGACTTTTCTTGGCTAGACAGTTATATTAAGTCATATTCCACAAGGATTTTGAGATTATTCCAGCATCAGGCCCAGTTTGCAATGTTCCTTGACCCTTGTGGAGGTGTTAGGATGAACACATGTACTGTTGGTCTTAGTCAGATGTATTCTGGATATAGCTAGAGACGTAGAAAATACGTGCAAGTTCCTTGAGAGAGCATGATTACAAATTCAACGCCATGCTTGCAACAAGAAATACATAATAAGCAGCTCTGGGCAGCAAGCTGCTTTTAAATTCTTGAAGCTGCACTTCCACAACAGTCTGACTGAATGTTAAAGCAGCATTAAGTGATATTGGAGTCTTTGTAGTAGCTGACACTCACCTCACCCTCTAGGCTGTTAAAATGTGTTTAATGTACATGCTGTTGAGGTTTGCAGGCTTGTAGCAATGCAAATCCAATACAGTCATCCCTCATTGCTTAGTGGTTTGAATTTTGCGGTATCACAGTTTAAAAAAAAAAAAAAATTATGCTGTTTCGTGTTTGAATACAACCTATTAATAGTCAAAAATGTGCATATTGAGGTTAATTTTACATATTTTTTTTTGCCTATAAAAATGGCTAATGAACAAGGCATTCAGAAGACACATCCACAGGTGTAATATGCAGTATTCTACACTGGTCACTAGGTGTCAGTAATGTTACATTGATGAAACAGTAGCCACCACAGGAAGTATGCTGTCCAGAAAGAAACAACAAAGAAGCCTCCCAATGCTGAAATACATATACAGTACAGGGCATTCAGAAACACACGCAAAGACGCTGTGAATGATATGTAGTACTCTACACTTGTCACTAAGTGCCAGTGATGTTACTATAATGTTTGGTGAGACTCCCAAACGCAAGACTTGATCAGCGGAACAACAGGTTTTTATTGCAGGTTTGAATTATTGCACAATAGGCACAATAATCCCAAATAAAAATCCTTAATAAAAACATGGCCTACTGCTGCAGCCGTAACCCACGCCAAGCTGAAACTCAATCCTGAAGCCTCGACGTCACTTCCTATCCGCCCGCCACTCAGAGGGAACATATTTATAGCAACACACACAAGCGCCAGTCTTATTTATGTCTTAAATGGCTTATTTAGGGCCCTATGAAATCTGCTTTTTTACCCAAATTTCGCTTTATATTTTTCAAATTTTTTTTTTTCTCTTCATTTTTTAGAATTCCATTTTTTACCTTTTACACTTATTTTACCAGCATAGAGTGTGTGCTTTTTGGGTCAGCGAATGAAATGTCCATTAACTAAATACAAAAATCCTTACATTTGTTAATGCAATACATCTTTTGCAAATGTATGGTATGTTTTATATGTACGGACAGGTGCTTGCTTGTACCTCTGTATAAGTGACAAGTAAATGCCATTACATTCCTTTTACGTGGAAATCATAGGGCCCTACTTATTTACTCTTATGTCTACTATTTTTTGTAATATGAGGTCAGAGGTTGACTATAGGGGTGTTGGTTCATGTCTAGAAGGCTCTAATAATGTTGAAAACCATATTTAGAAGGTTGTAAAGAGATTTTCTATGCGCTAACTACAAAAATATTCCATTTATAAAGAAAGAATCTTCTCGGAAATTCACTTATCACAGTTGGGTCTGGAACCAATTAACTGTGATAAATGAGGGATTACTGTACAAGAGCTGTGTCAAAAATTGTGACTCTGCAGAGATAATAAAGCTCACGTTTGAGTGACTGGCAACCAAGATAATTTGAATTTATATAATTAAAATAGGAGTTAGTCAGTCAAAACTGAGCTTTATTTTTGGTCTTGTACTGGTTCATAGTGTCTGATTTCTTCTTTGTTATAATGCCAGTGAATGCATATTCATCACAAACGTGTTTTTGCAGGAACAAAAGCAGGCCCTCAAGATTGCATACTCAAAAATGAAGATCCTTCAGAAAAGCACTTCATGAAGATTGAAACGGCGGCCTTGACGTCCTCGTTCAAGTCTTGCTTTCCGCAGCAACGCGCTGATGATTCCGAGCTTCACATCATAAACATCCCAGAGGACGCCAACATTCGGTAGAACTCAAACTAACACACTGCTTTGCTCCTCCTGATGTATAAATATCTTAAATCTTTTATTTCTCGTGTTGCAGCAACGTCTCAGTTCGCGTGGACACAAAGAAGACCAGTGTGTTCCTGAGGGGTCCACAGGGCACCACATGGACGTTCCTCACTCTACAGCACACAAAGTTTTGTGTAGGTCTCGGCACATTACATTATTCAACACTCACAACTGTCCCAGAGTCATGACTAATTTACTTTTACTCTCACTTGCCTCTCCAGAGTAACAATGAGATCCTACTGCCTGCCATCGCCCACAGAATCCAGCCCGTATTTACGCTGAGCAGTGACAAAGCCGAGGACGTGCAAAGGAAGGCTTTGGATTTCTTCAAAGTGGCAACGTTCACCAGTTACACCGAAATCAGATCGGAAGAATCAACGTTATTACTGGTTCTTGGTCAGGAAAGCTCAGCAGGTGAGTAGATGCATATCGTACAATATTTCCTAAAATAGTGGAGGCCGTGCCTCAATTCATGTCCCGGTGCATCGTTGTCCTTGCTATGACTCACAAAACAACGTGTCTTTACCTTAACATCGCTTACTGTGCAGACATGGTATCTGTAAAGCTAACGTTTATGGTGGAGTTTGAATATTTCAGGAAGCGTTTAGGATTTATTCCATCCCTGAGTAGTATCCTAAAGAATGACAATGGAGATGGAGGTGTTACGTGCAGTCAGGTAGAGATCCCAATATGCAGAGCCAGACACAATCCAGGTCAAAAAATAATATCTTTAATTTAGTAGAGCAAGAACCAAGTAACAAAGGAATAGCAAAAACTTCTGAGTCCAAACTGAGGTAGAACGGTGCAACTAAGGTAGTAAAACAAAGAGGCACCGTGGAAAAAGGCAACAACTCACTGATGAGCAGACGGCGTCACAGGAGGCAAGGAGCACGTGGAACAGACTAAGAAATATCACAGCAATCTTAAGGCCAAGAGCACAGGAGCAAACAAACTGGTGTTTCGCGGGCAGCATGCAAACCAGTAGTAACAATCCCACGTCCTCCTCCTGCAGCAACTGAAGAAACAAGGGTGGTCTAATATTTTTTTCCATGACTGTATGTTCAGTATTATTTAAATTAAGTTCTTAAATATGTATTCCGATGCATCTGAACACATCATCAGTGATGTTTCCTGGGGTCATCGGGGCTCGCAACAGCAGACACCCTCGCCCAGGCGAACCGCGGCTTGTGTTAAGGTGGCGGTTGCCCGTGCATGTGGATCTCCTCTCCAAATCCGGAGCCGACTGGAGGCTTTCTCAGCTGCCTCTGTGAATTATTTGTGGAGAAATTATGCAAATACATATACAATTTAGTTTTAAAGTATGTCAACATAGGTCCATAATACAATATAGAATAATATATATTTTATATTAAATTAAAACTATATTACATAGAGTATACATATATGTTACATATATTATTCAAATTAAGAAAAACTACAGTATATACGGCATAATATATTTTCATATTTGTCACTGACAGAGGTCCATAATACAGTATGGAAAAATATGTACTGCTATACAGTATATTAAATTGAGATTTTTAATTGAGATTATTTATGTATGTCCAATTGAAATTATATTACATAAATATGTGAGACATGGATGTATATGCAACATATATTATTTAAATTAAGAATAATTTGTGGAGAAATTAGACAAATATATAGAATATTTCGATTACATTTTATATTAATTTAAAAATGTGTCAACAGAGGTCCATAATACAACATAGAATAATATTTTTTTATATATTAAATGGAAATTCTATTAAATACAGTATATATGTAACATATTATTTAGATTCTGAAAAAATCCACTAATACAGTACTGCATAATATGATTTGTCGCTGATGGAGTTCCATAACTATACACACTATACAAAATATATACAGTATTGTTATATATTAAATGGAAATTACATGACCTATATAGGTATCATATAGTATTTAAATTAAGAGAAATTTGTGGAAAAATTATAACAATATATCCAGTATATAACATTCACATCTGTCACTGAGGTCCATAGTACAATATAGAATCATATGTATTGTTGTATATACCATTTTAATTATATTACATTATATTATATGGAACATCCCTGGTGGTCTAATGGCGTGCACATAAATGGGAATGTTGCATCAGGAAGGACATCCGGCGCGAAAACGAAGCCAAAACAAAATGACGCGATTGACTCACTTTGGTGACCCCGACGGGAAAAGTCGAAAGACAACACCTGCATATCATATGTGACATACGCCGTATTGACCCCAATATAAGCCAAACCAACAAGTTAGCACGACTTCTTCCCAAGCAAGTCAAAGTCTTTCTTCCTGTCACTTACGTACAAAACACTGACCAGGGGACACAGAGACCTGCTGGGAAAAGTATCTCAAAAGTCGGGTGGTTCAAACAAATTTCATTCTATGTTTTCCTCAGTGACGCCCACAATAGCAGAGCCCACCTTGTCCTCTACCACGGTGCCGCCTGATCAGATGCCTTTGTTGATGCAGCTGTATACGTCCCCGGATTACCGCTCACCCCTGGACCCCAACGCCAAGGTGCAGAGCGACAAGAAAATCTACGCTGAGGTGAGAGCCTGTGCTTGACGACATATTTTATATATGTTTACAGGTTACAATAAATTATACGCTGCAATAATAGATAAAATAGCACCCAGTAGAGTGTCGCATGATAATGTTCCACTCCAGTCCTCTAGATGTCGCTAACGCGCAAGAATTAGCTTACCCCTTTGTTTTTATAAGTTAACTCTTCTACTGCGCACAAAAGGGTGAAAATTTGTTAAAACATGCATCCCTACTGTGTTGCCTTTTTCTGACAAATACACCACATGGTGGCGCTGTTATCCAACCCCAAATTTTTTACCCCATAAGTCGGATTGACTTTAAATTTCTCACACAGCTCAGTGCGCTACTTACTGTAACCTAAGGGTTTTTAGCCGGATCACCATAATTTGGTACACACCTTTCGTAGCCTGACAAGCACGTGTCTGTAAAATTTGAACAAGATTGATTCAAAAACATGGCCGCCATTAATTAAAGTGTCTTTGCGGGCGCACTGGTGTGATTTAGCAACTAACTGTCCGTAAGTCATGGGCCACTTGTCTAATGATTGTAAAAAGTTTACGATATATATTTATGTTAGCATTTTCAGCACAACCCATTGGGGGCGCCACAAGTGTCATTTATAATGAGTCGCATTGTAACTGTATTGTGTTTGTTTTTTTCAGATTTCTGGCAACACTCTGGGTGCCATGGTTCTGACCATTCAGGTGATCAGCTGTTTCGTGCGCTCTAAGGGCTCCTGCCCGGTGGTGAAGGAGCTTCCCTTCATTCCCGAGTTCTGCTCCTTGAATTCGTGTCCCAGCAGCACACGACTCAGCTTCTCCTTGGGTCAGCTCCATGAGCTGACCACCACCTGGGACGTGGAATGTTCCGTCAAACTTTGCTACAGCAAGGTAGGAATCAAACTTCCAGTCTCTCAAGGGAACGACATCGCATTTAAAAAGCGTGTCCAAAGACGTGGTAGCTCATTGAGCTTTCGGCTGAGAAATGTGGCATGTCACACAGCTTTCTTCGCTGTCTGGTAAATGGAATAAATGGCGAATGTTAGTGCAGAATTAGGGCTCATTAGGATCTTAAATGCAGGGTGACTCGGTCAACTGTTTTCTTTGCTGCTCACCAGAAATGTGTCGACGGGGGAAGAGTGAAGAGGAACCTGGAGGTTACCCCGCCTTGTCAGCAAACACTGAGTGAGTTCAGTTTAATCTCCAAAATATGGTCCAACAGTCCAGCTTGTCTACATAAGCTTCTGTATATGCATCTCAGTCTGCTCTTTGCAAAAACAAGCATCTTGAACGATTGCAATGTCTGCCATTGGTGTAGCTTCTCTTCACAGAGGCCACAACATTACACAAACTAATCACATCCAATACATGAGCTGGATCAAAACAAGTGCTATAATAGTTACTGCAATTGCTATGATTTCCTTATTAGTTGAACGGTTTTTATTATTTTGGCTGCCTCATTTAGAAGGATAAAAATATTAGGAACTCCCCTCAGTACGATGTTATGTGTTCTTTATTTTAAAAAAGAACAGTTTGAATGATAAAAAAACCCAAATAAATCTTTGTTAAATTTAATTATTAGTATTTGATAAAATTATTAAATATAGTATATTAAATTTAAAATATATTTTAATACATGCATTAGTTTGTTTTAAACAGCGCCAGTAGTATTAATAAGGTAGTAATAATAAAGACATTAATAAAACATTACATAATGTGATTATTTTACATAATGTATAATATTATTATTATACATCACAATATAGAACCCACACCCATACAGAAATACTCTCTCAGCAGTGATCACATTTAGAAAAATGAAATATACAAATATAAGATAATCACACCATAATATAAAACTTTGCCTCATATAATATTATTTATTTATTAATATATACTGTATATTTATTATTATTATTATTATTAGTATTTATTCTAATTTTTTTAATGAAATGAAAAGCATCATCACTGAGCCCGCACCTGTGCTGAAATAGCCTCTCTTAGGAAAAATCCACCATATTTTGCTCCAAATGACCAGTGGTCTCCACAGTGTGTGTACTTGCTGCTGGCTGCTGGCAGGAGCTTTGGTTGCCATTGTTACTTTGAGTGCACCAGAAGCGGCGTGCAGGCGGTTGTCATAGCAGTGAACTCAGGATGCCGCCTGTAAGTGGGTGTGGAGCGGGGGCGGCCTCGTCCTCTAGGAAGGTCTGCAGGCTGACCTTGTGGCCACAATCACAAGTAACGACCCTCAGGGGACATAGCCCAGGCCCTTTGTGTTTCCAAGGGGGAGCTTTGACTGTGCTGCTGTCCAAACACAGGCGCTGCAGGGCCTCCAGCTATTGTCGGTCCATTGAACCGCAATTACTCAAACACGGAGCAACTCTTAGATGATTCAACTGAGCAGTGGAATCACACAAGGAAGTGGACACTGATTAAAAGGAGGGGAACTTGGAGTTTGTCCGGACTCTTCTTAGCTTTAGATTACAAACCAGGGTATGAATCACAGAGGTCTCACGTCAAGATGTTTTCAGCTCAAGACTCCAAGACCCATTTTACCGCAAAATTGCAGCAGAGCCACAACAGTAGATCTGACACGGAATGCCGCAATTCAGTTCACTTCTGGCATTGCAGGATACGCTTTCACTTTCACACAGGTGCCGTCCCGCCTCTGCAGTAGATCTACGCTTTTCGCGGGGGTTGTGTTCCGAGCCTATCAGCGAATGGGCAAAATGTCTATTCTGACACTCTTGTGTCAAACTCAAGGCCCGGGGTCCAGATGTGTCCTGCCACATCCTCTTGTGTGGCCCACGAAAGCTTGGAAATAATGTGTCAATAATGCACTTCACCTTATTCCTTCTAAATGTATTCATTCTTTCCTTTTGACAGAAAAATTGTACTGTGTGCAGTTCTTCTAAACTTTAATATTATCTGATTATGCGACAAAATATTCCAAGCATTTTTTGTCATCAAGAAGAAATGCTTGAATGTCTGCTTGTCAACTTGACATTCTCACTTCATGTTTATAGGGCATTGTGTAATAATATCACGAGGTTTTATATATATATATATATATATATATATATATATATATATATATATATATATATATATATATATTCATACTGTATATATTTTCAGGTACAAGTGGCCCTCTGAGGGCAGCCATAACTGCGATGTGGCCCTCAATGAAAATGAGTTTGACACCCCTGCTCTAACACAAACCAATAGAATGTCATCAAACCAAACGCATCCCTCACTCACGGTGCAACCAAACGTTTGCAGAACACACAATGTAACTGCACCACACGGACTACACAATACAATATTATTTTCTGCTAATTATAACCTGCAAAGTGTGCTTGGGGGCTTCCCAGCTTGCCTTGAGGCTTACAATTGTATTTTTTTGCATGAATATTGCTGTGCAACTGGCTTTGAAAAATTAAATGTTGATAACAGTAGCGTAACATAATTAGCTAACTAAGTCAAATATTTGTCGAAAATGACATTGGGGATTGGGGATGAAAAATTAAGCAAGATATGACATTTGAACCGGACATCATGTCGATGGAAGAAAGCCCAGTTTCAATGTATTATTTGATCAAGTGTAATTTTTACAATATTATGATACGCAAATGGGGTAAATCCTTTTTACACAAGCAAATGCGAAAGGTGAAAGTGTAAAACAGGGGTGTGTCTCTGGACATGGACTTCTCTAGTGTGAACAGGCGGACAACTCAGCAGTGTTTGGACAACAACTAGTCTCGTTTTCTGTATTTTTTTTAGTCCACGGGTGTCTCAAACCTGCGGCCCTCCAGTCCCCAAGCCACGAAGAAGCTTGACTTTCTGTATGATTCGTCAAATGGTAAAGCTGTAAGAAAGATATGTTGGTTTTCAGCCGAGCTCTAACGCCAGGACTTCACTCCTTCCTGTTTGTCAGTTGGTTGGTTGATCTCCGGAGGGGATCGGGGGTGGTCACAGCGCTGGCCCGCTGTCACGTCCTCCTGTCCACCTGCTCGGAGACTCCTGCTTCCTGCTCCTGTTTGTTCAGCTTCACGTGCACACAGCGACAAAATTTCCACATTTGTCTGAAGTGACTGTAGATGGACCGTTGGGGACTATTTTCTCTTCTCCTGCCTGGTCTCAATTGATGTAGTAAAGCCAAGCCACCACAAGATGTCTCTGCTTTAGTGATTGACATGCACAGACATCATGTTGGCTGCTCCACATGCTGCCAATTTTGCCCCCGGGGGTGTTGAATGTGAATGTTGACATATAGTTTTTTGCTGTACGTTCGGATAGCACTCAGTGCTTATAGTTGATGTAATATTTAGACTGAAGGTTGCATCATATTTCTTTCTCGCTTATCTTTCAGACCCTCCCTGCTTTGATTTCGGCCTCCCCGGGGTCCTGGGCATCGCATTCGGAGGCTTCCTGATAGGAGTGTTACTTATTGGAGCATTGTGGTTCATCAAAATTAAAACAGGTAGGTCGAGTTTTCAATATGGTTACCATAGTATGACTTTGTAGTTTCACCAAAAGAATGGCATGCATGAAGCGCTAGGTTGAACCTTTAATTCAAGCAACTTGTGTTTGTTTTTCCGTTCATATGCTAGCATGCAACGAACAATGGAGCTTTGCCATTTTTTTTATTCTGGGACAGTGGTAGAAAAACAAGAAAATAACACCATAGCACGACATATCACTTTCCTGTGTTTGCTCCAATTACAAGGTGTCCAAAGTTCGGCTCGGGGGCCATGTGCGGCCCGCTGCTGTTTTTTTATTGGCCAGCGGCACATTCTAAAAATATAATTTAACAAGAAAAATAAAACTAAAAAAGCAACAGCAAAAATGGAAAAATCAGCAGTCATTTTGCAAGAATGAAGTGAAAATATTAAGAGAAAAAAGTTGTAATCTAAAAAGAAAAAGTCGTAATTTTATGAGAATAACACAATATTATGAGAAAAAAACAACATCATTTTAGTAGCATAAAGTTGAAATATGGCAACTAAAAAAAACGTAATTTTTTGGAAATAAAGTAAAAATATAAAGTGGAAAAAGTCATATTCTAATTAGAAAAAAAGTCACAATTTTACGAGAATACACTCAAAATATGAGGAAAAATTATGTCATTTTAGTAGTATAGAGTTGAAAGAAATATGTTTTTTATATTATATTATTTATGATAGTTGTCATTTTTGGAAAATTACGTTGGAGAAAAAGTCCAAATATTCTGGGAATACAGTCAAAATATTAATGGAATAAAGTCATAATATTACGAGAGGAAGATTTATGAGGATTATTTTAGAAGAAAGTTGAAATATTTGGAAAAAATAGAAAAAAAGCAAAGGCCAAAGTTCATTCTAATAATATGTTTTTTCACCTATATCACAAAGAAAAAAATGTTTAATTTCATTGAGAAATGAAGAAAAGTCAGATTTTTGTTTTTGCGGAAAAACAAATGTTTTACAAACAAGCTCAGGTCAAATTTGCAGTTGTATGTGTAGTTTTTCTAAAAAACAGCACAGACATATTTGTTGTTTTTCTTAAAAAAAAAAGGTATTTCCCAACCAAGCTAGCGATGACACAGGAGACATGGCAGGGCGGCACGAAGGAGATTGATTGACAGCGGTCTACAACCAATCAGGATGCAGACAGACAAGAGAGCGAAGAGATAGACACTCAACTTCCCACATTGCAATTCTTCTTAAAGGGCCAGGGCCTATAACAGTGTTCATACCCTGTAATAAAAAAAAAATTAAAGGCACTAGAGAAAATCAGCGAATTTGCGAAATGTGAACCACGATAGAGCGAGGGAACACTGAAGTCATCATTTTACTAATTGTTGTTTTTCCGAAAAACAGCAAGACAGTTTAACGAACAATACTTCTTGTTTTTCCATGAAGAAATTTGTAGTTGAAAAATGATGTCAGGCATAAAAATGAAACATCGGATCGTATTGGTACTGTTTTTTCCACCAATGATGATATCACTAGCTTTATGCTAGGTCAGTATGTTTGCAGTCTGGAATTATGGAATTATTAAGTGTTGCATTTTGCTCTTTGTGTGTAATGTGGCTCTACCTAAATAGCAGTGCTGATTACTACAAAACAGGTACCGCAAAGCAGCTGCACAAAATGGTTGTCATAAGTTTCCCCGAAAAGCCATAATCTTTTAAAGTTATTGGTGTGCGTCCATTTTTGAGTTTGGTAAACCAACCTGCACCACTTTTCCACAACGTTTCGCTTAAACCTATTGTGTAGTTTTTGCGTTATCCTGCACGCAAAGAGGCCGCAGGGTGGTCAAGTGGTTAGCATGTTGGCCACACAGTCACAGTCTGGAGATCGGGAAGACCTGGGTTCGACTGTGTGGAGTTTACATGTTCTCCCCGTGCGTGTGTGGGTTTTCTCCGGGTACTCCGGTTTCCTCCCACATTCCAAAAACATACATGTTAGCTTAATTGGAGACTCTGAATTGTCCATAGGTGTGAATGGTTGTTTGTCTATATGTGCCCTGCGATTGGCTGGCGACCAGTCCAGGGTCAGAAGTCAGCTGGGATAGGCTCCAGCATACCCCTGCAACCCTAATGGGGAGAAGTGGTGTAGAAAATGGTTGGATGCACACAAACAAACCAGCGGCAATCAAAGCACCACCTCTGGTTTTCCTGCTTGGCGGAGGTAAAAATAATAATAATAATAATAATGCTTAATTTAGGCTACCCAACTGGACTGGACATGGCCTCCCCTCTTCCTTCCGGATGTCCCTGCTCAGGAGCCAAGCGACAACCCGTGTCGTCGAACCCGTCCCCCTCTGAGAACAGTAGCGCCAACGCCAGCATCGGAAGCACCCAGAGCACACCCACCAGCAGCATGGCATGAGATGAGGGTGACCACCCATCAACCTCCCACCAGCAGCAATCAGCATCTCCCCCTTAAATTCACCAATATGGGTTTTCACGCTCTTGTTTCCTCCCGACTTAGATTAAAAAGCACAGCCCTCATCTTTGACACACAAGCACGGGTGTCGGGGAGGGGGAGGAGGCGGGGGGTGTTTGACAGCCCACACAACGTCTTAATGGATGCCGTGTGATGCTCACCTCTGCGGCCTCTCTTTAAAGCCATTCTAGACAGGAAGTTAAAGAGGGCAAGAGGAAGAAAAAATTAAATTGGCTTCCCATCAACAGGAAAAACAAACCATATCCCCCCATGAGCCGAGCAGGAAATTCACCGCATTCCTCCGCGAATTGCGCCGGTGCGATCGCAGCGCAATAATAGTCGGAACGGGAGATGAAGCACAACCAACACATCAAAACCGTATAGTCCGAATAGTTAGGAAACACTCGCTTTAAGAGGTATTGCTCTTGCTTTAGAGGTCAATTTCTACCTCTGAGCTGTCGCTGCTTTTCCCGAAGTTGACGTCACATGTTTGTAGTTTAGCAATTTCATGCTAACACAACATCTAATCTATGTCCTTACTGTGCAAAACGACAATGAAGGATTATTTATGCTTCAAAGGTAGCAAGCACATCTATCCACTTTTTTCCCCCTTTTTAATGTAGCATTTGTCACATAGCACGCCCAAAGCATACAGGTGCTGTACCCACCCCCCAGTCAGCCGCCCCGGTGCTAATGCTGGACAGAAGCAGCAAACATGCTACATTGTTTTAACACTTTTTATTTGGACCTGTTGTCACGTGTCACTTCCTGCGATATGCTTGTGTTGTTCTCGGCCAGTTGACCTAATGTCCATGTTCATGGACGTTAGCAGCAGATTCTGACTGCTTCCTCATACAGCCAGCCTTTACACTCGTACCAATCTGGCGTGAGATCAGTGTTTTCCATTGTCAAACTTCCAACGAAAAGCAATGGTGATTTTTATTTGTTGTTGCTGTTTTTGTTTGTTTTAACCGAATAACGGAAGAAAGTGGTATTTGTTGTTTTTTTTAAGAATGACAAAAAACAGTTACAGAAAATCTCATATTTATGCTTTTAAAACAAACCACCATCATTATCGTTTTTCAGAACAATTATTTTATAATTATTAGAATTAATTAGTATTATAATTACTTTTCAATGAAAAACAAAGGAAAATTGAATTTGTTGTCACTCCGGAAAAAAAATGTAACGTGGGTTGTTTTTCCGAAAAATGAAGACACATTTTCTAGGAGAAAAAAAAGCCATATTCGTTCTTTAAAAAAAAAAAGACACATTTTTGTTTTATCCAAAAAGTGAAGAAAACAGAGACATGAAATATTTTTTATTTCACCAAAAAAAAGAAAGAAAAATATATTTTTTTAATTTGCAAAAATTAATATTTCAAAAATTTTATGTACTCATTTTTTAAACAATTTTTTTGTTAAATAGTTATTTTGTAAAACAATAAATGTCATACTGTTTTTTTCCACAAAATGAGGGAAAGTCATATTTGCTGTTCGCCCCCTCCCCTTCTTCCAAAAAGTAAGAAATCTTTGATGTTTTTGGCAAAAAAATAAGAAAAATAGTGTTTGTTGTCATTTCGAAAAAATTTATATTTGTTGTTTTTTTTGCAAAAAAAAAAAAGGGAACACCATTTTTTCCAAAAAATTAAGAAAAGGCATAATTGTTTGTCAAAAACAAAGGAAAATTGTATTTGTTGTCGTTCTGGAGAAAAAAAGTAATAATGGTTGATTTTACCATTCAACACGCAGACCGTATGCGTCCTTTTTTTTTTTTTTAAGAAATTTTTGTTTTGTCCAGAAAATGAAGAAAAAAAGAGATATATTTGTTATTTGTTGTTTTGCGAAAAAACTACGAAAAAATTGTGTTTCGACAACAAGTAATATTTAAATCATTTTAAATGTCTAATTTCTTAAAGTATTTTTTTTTGTAAAACAACAAACGTCATACTTGCGTTTCCGCAAAATCAAAGAAAGTCATATTTTCTGCTTTTCCCCCCGAAAGAGCCAAAGAAATGTCATATTTGTTGTTCTTCCAAGAAGTAAGAAGTCATATGTGGCATATCGTGTTATAAGGCATGTTGTTTGTGGGAAAATGAAAAAAAAAAAATCATACATTTTTTGTAAAACAAAAGTCATACCTGTTTTAAAAAAGAAAAAAAGAACGAAGAGAAGTTATATGTGTTGTATTTCTTCCAGAAAAAATGCACATTTGTCTAATGAACATCATAGTTGTTTTTCCGAAAACAGACTGATATACTGTATATTTTTTTCCCAAAATATTATCAACGGTCACATTTGTCTCTGTCGCGGAAAACGTAATACTTGTTTTTTCGTAAAACCAGAAATGTCATACGTGCTTGTCCACAAAATGAAGGACGTTCATAGTTGCTGTTTTTCCAAATAACAAAAAAGGTCATACTCGTATCATGTAACATTTTTCCAAATAGCTAACGAGTCATATGGTGTTTTTTCCGAAAAAAGGAGCAAAAGTTCTAATTTTAAAAAAAGTGACGTTTTCTGTTACTCTGAAAAACAATATTCGCAGTCATTGTTTCTTAAAAAAAAACGGTAAAAGCTCATATTCCTTGTTTCTCAAAGAACAACAGTCTCATTCATCGTTTATTTGCAAAAAAATGACGAAAAGTTGTATTCGTCGTTTTTCTGAAAAACTATATTCTTGTTTGTTGATTAGCCCAAAAATGTTGAAAAGTCATGTTCCTTTTTTTCTCAAAGAACAACATTCTCATACGTTGTTTATCCGCAAAACACGGTGAAAAGTCGTATTCGTTGTTTCTCCGAAAGACAACATTCTCACTTGTTGTTTACCTGAAAAACATCATATTCGGTGTTCATTCGGAAAATGAACTGGGAGGGGAGGACAAAAATCACACCTTTTTGGTAGGCCTGTGCTTTTTATTGGAGGGCGACCATTTATTTTGTTTGTCTTCATCATTTGCATGGAAGTTGTGAAGCTCCGCCCCTCTCACCGCACAATGCCAGTACGTTTCTTCGTATGTGTGTGTGTGTGTGTGTGTTTATGTATAATATGTCATGGATTGAAGAGGGCCAGTATAAATTGCCACTTGAGTATTTGTGCAATATGATGGGACGGGGCTTAAGGGTGGGCAGGACATGGATATGTTGATAATGTTGTTGATACACAAATGCTTCATTGTATTGTTTGCATTCAAATGTTTGTCGTTGAAGATGTTAATCATTTATACGGAGCTGTGTACATGCGCTGCTGTAAAACTGACGCCACACTAATGATTGTATCAAGACACATAGAAGACCCGTCTAACGTATGTATGTCTATATATTGTTGTTTTGTACAAGTGTTGGATAACTGTGCTATTATTTCCTCCATTCGAAGAATTGGGACCAACCCTAATGAAGGCACTTATCCAATGCACGAGATTTGTTTTTGTTTGTATAGTTACTTTTTTGTTTGTTTTAGATTACATTGTGCTCACAGTGTCTTGTGTCACATCCGCTTGATTTTTGACCCCCTTTTTCTCGGAGCCCCCTGTTGTCCAAAGACACGATATCCTGACATTGTGTTCATTGTCCAACACACATACTCAAGTGTAAAACATTCAGACAGCGGATGTCTTTGTTACCTCGTCTCCAATCCAGTTTTTTTCTGCAAAATGAAGTCATGGTTTAAACAAACTATACACCATACATGTTTTTGTTTGTTTTCAAGTGTCAATATGTCGAGACAGTACTCAAAGAACGGCGTGTATTGCTATGTTTGTTTGTGAAAGACTACAGATTTTGTATGAATATCATCTTAATAAAATGATTATGACTTTACCAATGAGTCATATTTGTTCATGTAAAAAAAATGACTAAATTCAAACAAAAACGTTGTTTTTTCGAAAAACAAGTAGTTCTTGTTTTGGAATTTCGAGATGAATTGTTATTCAAAAAGTCATATTACTAAGACAAGTCAGGATTGTTGTTTTTATACAAAAAATATGCAAAACAAATAAAAAAACGAATATTTTTATGAACGCAAAACAAAGGACATATTTATCGTTATTCTGAAAAACTCGTGTTTGCCGTTTCAGCTGCAAAATTAAGAAAACTCATATTTAAAAAAAACAATAAGATCAAGAATTATAGCTTTTTCCAGAAGACGAAAAAGTTTTTTTTTTAAAGAGATGAAGAAAAAAAGGTTTGTCATTTTACATGGAAATCAAATAGTCCTGTTTGTTGTGTTACACAGAAATTCAACAAATATCATGCTTTGCGTTTGACTTGCAAAATTAAGAAAAGTGGTACTGTTTAAAAAAAAAGAAGATAAAATCAAGAACTGTAGATTTTTCCAGAAAACAATAAGTTGTTTTTTTTTTGGGAGAGACGAAGAAAAGTCTGGTTTCTCGTTTTACGCAAAGGTTGAAGTCATGTTTGTAGTTAGCAGGGGAAAGAAGAAGAACTTTTTTTTTTTGAATAAAGAAGAAAATAAAAATAAATAAAAAAACAGGGATGATAGTAATAATAATAATAATAATAATAACAATACTTTGACTGATTTAGAATACAGGAAGTGAACATATATCTATGGACACTTGATGTGAAACGAAGAGAAGGACATTTACAGTACTTCCCATCATGAAGTGGGTCTGGCCTCTCACACACAATGAGTCACATGCTGTTATGAATAATATGCGCGCTCTTATTTTGAAAGCCAGGCAGCCTTTCATTAACATATTGTGTGTCATGTTGTTACAGAAGCCTGCAGTCAAGGTGAACAATGAATTATGGAGAACCATTGTCATCATCTTCTTCTTATAGGACTGTTGTCATTTGGCCTTGCACACGACGCACTGTATGTACCCTACACTGGGTGTGTGTGGGTGTGTGTGGGTGTGTGTTCTGTATTTCTATTGAGGTGTATTGTGCGTTTTTGTTATACACAGCTGGAGGGTATAACAACGTGAGGTATGAAGAGGTAAGAGAGAGCAGCCGGATTTCAATGGAGATTTTTCTATTCGGACACAAAGCAGGTGACACAATGCGGTAGCACACAAAATGGAGGCGCGAGGCAAGGTGTCGTACAGTATAGAAGGACAGGTTCAGCCATGGGAGAAAATGAGGACCCCCAATAAATAGTAATAGTCTATAGTTGATCTTCTTACAAAGTATATCAACAGATAAAGGCGATGCGATTGTGCCACGTTTGCGAAACACCCATTTGACGAAAAATATTTAAAAAGCTGCAAATTCCTATTGAGGAAAAACATAGGACATGCCCCCCCCCCCTTTTTTGGACCCATTTACCAGCTTTATTTATTTGATTATTTACCTGAAACAAATTTTTAGCATTTCAATAATTTTCAGTGTCATTTTTAAAAGAAATTCCTTCAATTGGACTTTTCAAATAACGCACAAAATTGCACTGCAGTTAAAAAAGTTGCTGCACAGTAAAATGAGTGACTATAATTCCATTTGGATGGAAGTAAATAGACGGATTATAACAGAAGATGGAATGAATGGATTCGTTTATTTCTCACATGCTTAACGGTGTTCCATTGAAGTACACCACATGCTTACACTTGCACAAATCAAGATGTCCAAAAAGGAGCAGGAAGAAGCAGAGCTTATTATGGACATTGGACTACACTGACCGACCACCAAATGCTGCTGTTTCTTGTGTGGCAAGTAGAAGACCACAATGCACCTCGTTATAGGCTTTCATTCTTTCCTGCCATGAAATAATGACACTGTGTGCAGTGGAGGGCAGATGATAACCTGTTGTCGTTGCCACGGCGACACAAAGACACCCATACCTGATAAGCTAAGTAGAAAATAATAGCAGGAGAAAAAGAACAGTGCATAAATTACATCAATAAAATAATAAATCGATATAATATAAACCAGAACAAAAATATACATGTAAAAATATAATAAAAATATGAAGTAAACACAATAAAATAATGAAAATAAAAATAATTCTATATAATATAAACTAAGACAAGACAAATAAATAATAACACATCATAAATTCAAATTGATAAAACAGGTAAATAGGTAAATAAATTATAATTAAATATATATATATATATATATATATATATATATATATATATGAAATAGTGTATAAAACAGCAAAAAATAATAAAAAAGGCTAAAAATGATGAAAATAACATGAACAAAAAAGGTATGCAAGAACATAAATCTAAGCAGATAATAATAATTACTGTATATAATAGCAATAAATACATAAATAAAAAAACTATAACACATAAATATAAAATAAATTGTAAAATTGTATGTAAATAAGTCCAAGTCGAAAAATTAATAGTTACAAACAGCACAAAATGAACAGATAAAATATAAAATACATCAAAATATTAAAAAAAAATAAATAAATAATTTATTTCTTGAACATGCACAGCTGTTTACATAATAGTACATCACATATTTACACTTGCACGATTCAACATGTCCAAAAAGCGGTAGAAAGAAGAAGATCTTATTTAATCCTACGCCTTCTCCCCTTTTCAGTGAATAGTTTGTTCACAGTCTGTGTTTAACATTTTTAAAGTGAATGAAAAGGACAAAAAAAACCTGTTATTTACGGTTGTTTGCGTTGTTCACTGGTAGAAATGGTTTGATGAGTAATTGGTAATTAGTTAATAATGATACAAATAATAAAGATGAGAAAGTAGAAAACTGCTAATAAGTAATAGGAAATACATAGAATAATATAGAGAAAATAATACCAATAACAGTGCTTGCGGCAAAATGACATTTGTACCTGGCAGTCTTTAGTTAAAAGTGAATTCACAAGTTTCAGTTTCGACCCAAATCTTTATTATTGTTCCCTTATGTCTGTTAGTTTGATTGCAATGAGCTTAAAAGTCAATTTAACTGATACGCCTCTTCTCTGTGAAGGCAGATATGTAAATAAGTGTGGACAAAACACACACACACACACACACACACACACACACATACACACAAATGTAAATGAAGAAAGCAGTAAGTGCAGCTTGAGATAAACCACCGACTGGCTGTAAAGACGTGCGCGGAATGCCGAGGCCGCCGAGCCGCCTTGTAAACAAAGCTGCCGCTATTTAGCTGCAGTTGGCTTAATGAAAACGAATGAGGGGTGGGCTTTGTGTGCGCAGGGAGGAGGTGGTGCTGGTGGTGTAGATTGGTCATGGCGGATGGAGGCGAGCTGGACTCACAGATAAAAGTGCTAGTGGCCAATCGGACAATTACAAATGAAAGCGTCCCCCACCAAAAGCAGAAAAGATAATGCGTGTTGAAATGGACGCTGGTGTGACCGCAAAGAGACAGAGATGAAGGAGATGTGCATGTGTCGCGCACTTGACAGCTTCCTCTTGCGAAATCATGCAGATCAGCTGACGCAAACAACATAACTGTGTGTGACTGTCACATTTCCCTGCATTAAAGCCGTCAAATTCTTCAAAGTATGCAAATATTTCATTTAGGAATGAAGTTACTAGCGAGATTGGTGTTTTTGTTTGTTTGTCCAACCACTTTGTGGCTACAACGGTGTGCACTCTGACACGAAAGAGGCAGTAGATGGCAATACAGTTGTATTGCCATCCCTCGCCACTCGAGTTTTGCAGCTTCCCGGCGTTTC
This sequence comes from Dunckerocampus dactyliophorus, assembly GCF_027744805.1. NCBI lineage: Eukaryota > Metazoa > Chordata > Actinopteri > Syngnathiformes > Syngnathidae > Dunckerocampus > Dunckerocampus dactyliophorus. The sequence continues at coordinate 16,709,437 of NC_072835.1, read as the reverse complement.
AAAACTAGATTAATTCATAAATCAAGCTGTTTCGTGGTTGAATGCATTCTACTAATAGTCAAAAGTATGCATATTTAGCCAAATTTGATGTATTTTTTGCCTTTTTTGGCATTTTCAAGCATTGAAAAGGCTAAATGAACTAAAACACAAATAGAAGGCATTCAGAAGACGCAAAGACGTTGTGTAGTATTCTACACTGGTCACTAGGTGTCTCTAATGTCACTGTAATGTTCGGTGAGACACGCAACCACCAGACTTGATCGCCAAAACAACAGGCTTTTATTGCAGGCACAGGCTCAATAATCCCGAACACTTTTTATCTGTTTTGATGTTTTTTAAGATGGAAGAACAGTTCACAAAAGTGACAAAAATAGAAAGTAAATTCCTGCAAGAAAAGCGACAAAGATCATGACATTGACCACATTGTAGAGGTGAGAGGTAGTTCATGCAACAGTGTGCGCTCCGGTTTACGGTCACGCTTAAACACAAAAGTTACATGAAAAATTGTGAAGTGGGCTGTTTGTTCGTAGTGTTCGCATTAGTAGGTAATTATGGCAAATAAACCAAGAATGACATAAAAATGACATAAAACGTTAGGACTCAACAGGTGCATTCTAAGGCTGGAAGAAACGTTTTATCATGACTGAAATTTTGCCACCAAAAGTGAAAACATCATCAATCTGTGTTTTTGTCGCGATGTTAGCGCACTACTTTCTGGTTGATGGAGAATGACCTGAGACGAGCTGGACTGTACCATTTGCATTCCGGAACGGAGGGGTACATTTCCATCGAAACTGAAAACGACAAAAAAGGGAAATTCCACCGACAAAAGTGGAAAAACAATTGTGAAATCCTGACGTTGGTTAGCTGGCTACTTCCTGGTTCATAGAAAATGATGTAAGACTTTATGAGTTGACAGCATTTGCATTCTGGACTAAAACGACAACAACAGAAAATAAATTCAGCAAAGAAAAGCGATGTTCGGAATTGATGGGCGGGGCTCTAACATTTGCATTGTGGGATGGGGGAACACTTGACTGAAAAGTTAGTTAGATGGCTACTTCCTGGTTTAAGGAACATGGCGTAAGACGTGCTACCATTTGAATTCCGGAATGGGGGGTACAAAAAACGTGGAGACGACAAAAAGTTTCATGAAAATAGTAGCGTAGCTATTTGCATAGACGGCTAACTAACCAGCAAACAGCGATCAAAACAAAATTTTGTTCCTTTGATTGATTTATTTTTTACATTTTATTACTAACAGTGGTTAACTTCTTTCTACTCTTGTATGACAATTTGATCATTAAAGACGATGAGCGTTTGCTTATCCAATTTTTAGCCAGCAAGCTACTTTGTGGTTCATGTAAAATGACATAAGATGGTTGGAAAAAAGTAGTCGGGACCCTACCATTAGCATCCTGAGGCCGGCTCTTTTGCGACAACAGAAACAGGAACAGAAAATATGCTGACATAAAAAAAGCAGTGGCATTCGTTTGCTAGTTACCGTATCTGCCTACTTTCTGGTTCATGAGGATGACAAAAAATGTCATCAACATCGTTTTTCAATGTCGTGTTTTTTGCACGTTCCGATTCCTAGTGGTTAACTTCTTTTTACACTTGTATGACAGCTGGAGATGCTATCAGTCAGCCAACAGTGGTGATTCCAATCAGACTATAGGTTTCAGCTTCCAATCACCAAAAACAACAAGACCGTAGAGGTTATCATGTGACGTTGCCCAAACAAGAACCATGCAGAAAAGTATTGACTTTGTGTCAGTCGACCCACTTGGCCTTTTATTTTGGCGGGAATGGCCTGTCACCGACGTGGCGGGAGACGGAAGCGAGGAGATTTCTCTGAGGGAAGATGGCAAGCAAAAGGTCACGATGAATAAAAGCCTTTTAATCCCGCCACCTTGGGTCCCGTGCCCGGGGAATATCAAAGTCATCCCAATCTGTAAGGGGCGGAGGACGTTGTTTGCCCGCTGCTGCTGCCGCCGCTGCTTTTTTCCCCGCGTAGGCTTAAATATCCTGAAAGTGGCGAGCTTGTGGAAAGGTTAGAAGCAGCACGACTGTCTGTGCACCGTTGTATGGAGATAAAAGATGAATTATGGCCGCTGGAAGCTTAAAGCTTAGCGATGTTAGCGTTCCCAAACAGAAAGCAAAGATATTATGTTGTTGGTTATCAACAACTCAGCAAACACCAGACATACTTTGTAGCTTTTTTTGGCAGAATTGCTAAAATGATACTGTGTGCTCATTTTGCGCCTTTGCTAAGCTTTAATTATAACACCTTGCAGACCTTGGTTTATTTGTTATTGGCAATCCATGATCAAAGAGCTTTCTAGCTATTCCACCCTCTTGCGCCATGGTTGCTTTTAAAAGCTCTGGTATTTGCCCAAACTAACACCCCCAAAGTCAACAATTGTGGGGAGAAAAAGCTATTACCTTTTAAAAGTGTCACAGTGGAACAAGCCAAGGAGATGAGGTGTCGTGCAGAATAGTAAACATGCTTTTTTTAGTCCGCAGTTTGTACAAGGAAAATTCACCTAATTTGGAAAGTATTCCGTTCTCACTGCGAGGCAGTACAATCATTTGTAGCACCCGATTCTACAGTAAAAGCTAATGCTTCTTCTTCCCGGTCTTGGGATCGCATTGCTGTCGGAGAAGTAGTCAATGGTTACACAATATAAAAGGTTCTCAAATTGTATTAAAAAAAATAGGAGCAATATATTTGGTAACAGCGTTGGATTCCATCATCATTGAGGAAGATCGACGAAGATCCCAGAATGAAGGTACACAGAGTCTATAAAGCGGTTGCCCCGCCCCTGTAAGGAAGTGAAAGTTACGTTTGTGTAGAAGTGAGAGTTAAGCCTGTATGAGTGAGAACTTGATCGGTCGTCTGTACGTGTTGCACAACTATGATTGTGCTATGTGAGTGTCATGGAGGGGGAGCGTGTGTATTGTGAAGGCCTCAATGGGAAGCAATTAGACTGATGATGCATTGAACTATTAGACTCAATCATAATTACAATAATAATTCCTAAACAGAATTGATAATACCCAGAATCATAAAGACAATCATAGAGACACCTGTAATCAACAAAGTCCACCAATTGCTGAGGAAGAGAAGCAAGCTGAAAGGTACAAAGGTCGATGTCAGCGGGCATCTGACAACATGCAAGAAAGCACAATACTTCAGGAAGCAGGGGAAAATTCAAGACACTTGGAGCAGCAACTGCAAAATCAACAACAAGTTTAATGAAGTACTTCTAATCAAAGGCATCAAGGGACTGGACAAATATTGAAGATGACATCAAGGAAATCAGACTTCATGCAGCTGGAAGTCACAGTCGTCCGTGTTTTTTTATGCACTTTGTTTTATTCCCTAATGAACAATCATTCCTATTTTCACATTTTTGAATTTGTATTTATTCCTTTTGCGTAACACTGCAACGTTTATAGTGCCATTATTTATTGCTTTGCTTTTTGATATGTTTTCCAACACCTTCCTTTCTTTCCACACAGGAAGTGAACCAAAAGTAAATAACAAAATAAAGGCGAAAATGAAATATTGTAAGTGTCAACATGTAAAATATATGGTGTGAATGACATCAAAGCCATCTTATTGGATTTATTGGATTGCTGTTAATGCAAAAAAAAAAAAAAAAATCACAATTAATGTTTTTGGGGAAAGTGAATCTTAATCGTAAACTGTCCTGGATAAGGTAAATAAATGAAAACTAATTACCTTCGTGCTTGTTTGGGTCAGACTGATGTCCCTATTCTAGTCCATTGTCAGCTGAAGGTCCAGGAGTCATGTGGCACGGCTACCTTCGACCAGTGAAGTGCAGCGCAGAGCACGACAGCTAGAGCCACGTACATAAAAAATGATTTGCCCTTTACTTTTAATTAATGTAGTCCTTTCCTTCGCTTGTTTTGCCTTTTTTTGCAGAAGATGTAGCTTTTTCTTTTTGAAAAGGTTACATTTGGTAGACAGAGGAAGTGTTTTATGAGAGGGAAATTAGCTTTCAGCCTTTAGGAAGACCGTTTTAACATTTTAAAACGCATGTGCAGCTTTAGAATTGAATACGATGATAATTTCAATGCTGGGACTCAACAATCAGTTCATCATTAACAGAAACAAAATTTTTCTTCCAATTATGGGCATTATTGTTTTTTTCATAGCAATTGCAATGATAAGCTGTGCTGTGCTCACCAGCATTATAGTCTGTAACAGTTAACAGTATGTTAATGGTAAGTCAATCACAGGGCTTTCATAATTAATTTATTTTTATGGTGAAAAATATTGTAATTTTACTCCCATTTTAGGAAATATCATCATATTATCTGATTTCACTACAATTTTCTAAATTTGTGTGTGTGCGGCTTACAGCTGAGTGGTGCAAACAACATTTTAAAGCACATGCAGAGGTAGATAAAGCTGCTGGATGCTGATCAGTCCTGATGATTCAAATGCAAGACTGCCATCGGGTAGATGTAAAAAAAAAATTACATCAGCTATGAAAAATTACAAACACAGCTACTATATTAATGCTAATGCTTTTTGACCCGATGCTAATTAGAGACATCAGCTGTTATTTGCTGTGTTACTGTTATTTGAGCCAAAATCACAGTTTTGTTTCCATTCCACTTTCTCATGCACTCCAAATCATTATTAAAGTTAAAAAAAAGATGTTATATGCAATGAATTTTCAAATTTTCATAACAGTCTCCAGTCTCTCCAATTATAGCCTGCTTGCAAATAATATATAGAGGTTACTTACAGCCACAGCTGTTGCTATTTGACCGAGCACTCAGCGGTTAATTGAATAAAGGCATCTCCGGTGTGAGCTTATCACATGGTCAGCCATCATTTTTGTGAGTTTTCAACTCCATTCTCAAAAATTTCCCAATAGTGATTTCTTAATGCGGTATGCTTGGGTTTGCCACAGCAGAAAATGTGTTGTGGGGTGGAATAATGTCTTTTTGTGGTCAAAGCCTCGACTGGAAGTCAATCGTGAGAGCTGCATATTGAAGCTTACATTCAAAGTCCTATGTGTGCAGAAAAACAACGTCACATCCCTGCAGAGGTCAAACTGGGTGAATTCCTCCTGATGAGTACATAATTCAGCTGCTTGAGACGCCAACTCCTACTACAGACGACAAGAAGCCTTTCAAAAAGATGAATTGGATTGGAATTAGAAAACAATGGAGATTGGACATTGGAAACCGAAAAGTGTCTTCTGCTGAAAACAAAGACCAGAACACTGCCAGAACCTCTGACTTTACACACTCATATTTTGCAAGATCCACATGAGTGGGCCTGAAGGCCTACGGCACCTTTCTGACGGGTACATTTTTGGCCATTTTGTCAGGCCTAGGGCTGTGAAGTTGCTGAAATGACACTTTTCTGCTCCGGGAGGTGGGCCAAACCCCCCAAACGTTCATCGGGGGTCCCGGCAGGACCCAAAGATGGCAAAAAACACAACTTTTCCGAGGGGTCTATTTTCACCCGTTTCGACAGTGCCGGCATTGTCGCGAAATCGCATTTTTTCAAGTTGCTGAAACGACACTTTTCCGCCCCGGGAGGTGGGCCAAACCCCCCAAACATTCATCGGGGGTCCCGGCAGGACCCAAAGATGGCAAAAAACCCAACTTTTCCGAGGGGTCGATTTTCACCCGTTTCGACAGTGCCGGCATTGTCGCGAAATCGCATTTTTTCAAGTTGCTGAAAGGACACTTTTCCGCCCCGGGAGGTGGGCCAAACCCCCCAAACATTCATCGGGGGTCCCGGCAGGACCCAAAGATGGCAAAAAACCCAACATTTCCGAGGGGTCGATTTTCACCCGTTTCGACAGTGCCGGCATTGTCGCGAAATCGCATTTTTTCAAGTTGCTGAAACGACACTTTTCCGCCCCGGGAGGTGGGCCAAACCCCCCAAACATTCATCGGGGGTCCCGGCAGGACCCAAAGATGGCAAAAAACCCAACTTTTCCGAGGGGTCGATTTTCACCCGTTTCGACATTGTCGCCAAATCGCATTTTTTCAAGTTGCTGAAAGGACACTTTTCCGCCCCGGGAGGTGGGCCAAACCCCCCAAACATTCATCGGGGGTCCCGGCAGGACCCAAAGATGGGAAAAAACCCAACTTTTCCGAGGGGTCGATTTTCACCCGTTTCGACAGTGCCGGCATTGTCGCGAAATCGCATTTTTTCAAGTTGCTGAAAGGACACTTTTCCGCCCCTGGAGGTGGGCCAAACCCCCCAAACATTCATCGGGGGTCCCGGCAGGACCCAAAGATGGCAAAAAACCCAACTTTTCCGAGGGGTCGATTTTCACCCGTTTCGACAGTGCCGGCATTGTCGCGAAATCGCATTTTTTCAAGTTGCTGAAAGGACACTTTTCCGCCCCGGGAGGTGGGCCAAACCCCCCAAACATTCATCGGGGGTCCCGGCAGGACCCAAAGATGGCAAAAAACCCAACTTTTCCGAGGGGTCGATTTTCACCCGTTTCGACAGTGACGGCATTGTCGCGAAATCGCATTTTTTCAAGTTGCTGAAAGGACACTTTTCCGCCCCGGGAGGTGGGCCAAACCCCCTAAACATTCATCGGGGGTCCCGGCAGGACCCAAAGATGGCTAAAAACCCAACTTTTCCGAGGGGTCGATTTTCACCCGTTTCGACAGTGCCGGCATTGTCGCGAAATCGCATTTTTTTCAAGTTGCTGAAACGACACTTTTCCGCCCCGGGAGGTGGGCCAAACCCCCCAAACATTCATCGGGGGTCCCGGCAGGACCCAAAGATGGCAAAAAACCCAACTTTTCCGAGGGGTCGATTTTCACCCGTTTCGACAGTGCCGGCATTGTCGCGAAATCGCATTTTTTCAAGTTGCTGAAACGACACTTTTCCGCCCCGGGAGGTGGGCCAAACCCCCCAAACATTCATCGGGGGTCCCGGCAGGACCCAAAGATGGCAAAAAACCCAACTTTTCCGAGGGGTCGATTTTCACCCGTTTCGACAGTGCCGGCATTGTCGCGAAATCGCATTTTTTCAAGTTGCTGAAAGGACACTTTTCCGCCCCGGGAGGTGGGCCAAACCCCCCAAACATTCATCGGGGGTCCCGGCAGGACCCAAAGATGGCAAAAAACCCAACTTTTCCGAGGGGTCGATTTTCACCCGTTTCGACAGTGCCGGCATTGTCGCCAAATCGCATTTTTTCAAGTTGCTGAAACGACACTTTTCCGCTCCGGGAGGTGGGCCAAACCCCCCAAACATTCATCGGGGGTCCCGGCAGGACCCAAAGATGGCAAAAAACCCAACTTTTCCGAGGGGTCGATTTTCACCCGTTTCGACAATGCCGGCATTGTCGCGAAATCGCATTTTTTCAAGTTGCTGAAAGGACACTTTTCCGCCCCGGGAGGTGGGCCAAACCCCCCAAACATTCATCGGGGGTCCCGGCAGGACCCAAAGATGGCAAAAAACCCAACTTTTCCGAGGGGTCGATTTTCACCCGTTTCGACAGTGCCGGCATTGTCGCGAAATCGCATTTTTTCAAGTTGCTGAAAGGACACTTTTCCGCCCCGGGAGGTGGGCCAAACCCCCCAAACATTCATCGGGGGTCCCGGCAGGACCCAAAGATGGCCAAAAACCCAACTTTTCCGAGGGGTCGATTTTCACCCGTTTCGACATTGTCGCCAAATCGCATTTTTTCAAGTTGCTGAAAGGACACTTTTCCGCCCCGGGAGGTGGGCCAAACCCCCCAAACATTCATCGGGGGTCCCGGCAGGACCCAAAGATGGCAAAAAACCCAACTTTTCCGAGGGGTCGATTTTCACCCGTTTCGACAGTGCCGGCATTGTCGCGAAATCGCATTTTTTCAAGTTGCTGAAAGGACACTTTTCCGCCCCGGGAGGTGGGCCAAACCCCCCAAACATTCATCGGGGGTCCCGGCAGGACCCAAAGATGGCAAAAAACCCAACTTTTCCGAGGGGTCGATTTTCACCCGTTTCGACAGTGCCGGCATTGTCGCGAAATCGTATTTTTTCAAGTTGCTGAAAGGACACTTTTCCGCCCCTGGAGGTGGGCCAAACCCCCCAAACATTCATCGGGGGTCCCGGCAGGACCCAAAGATGGCAAAAAACCCAACTTTTCCGAGGGGTCGATTTTCACCCGTTTCGACAGTGCCGGCATTGTCGCGAAATCGCATTTTTTCAAGTTGCTGAAACGACACTTTTCCGCCCCGGGAGGTGGGCCAAACCCCCCAAACATTCATCGGGGGTCCCGGCAGGACCCAAAGATGGCAAAAAACCCAACTTTTCCGAGGGGTCGATTTTCACCCGTTTCGACAGTGCCGGCATTGTCGCGAAATCGCATTTTTTCAAGTTGCTGAAACGCCACTTTTCCGCCCCGGGAGGTGGGCCAAACCCCCCAAACATTCATCGGGGGTCCCGGCAGGACCCAAAGATGGCAAAAAACCCAACTTTTCCGAGGGGTCGATTTTCACCCGTTTCGACAGTGCCGGCATTGTCGCGAAATCGCATTTTTTCAAGTTGCTGAAACGACACTTTTCCGCCCCGGGAGGTGGGCCAAACCCCCCAAACATTCATCGGGGGTCCCGGCAGGACCCAAAGATGGGAAAAAACCCAACTTTTCCGAGGGGTCGATTTTCACCCGTTTCGACAGTGCCGGCATTGTCGCGAAATCGCATTTTTTCAAGTTGCTGAAAGGACACTTTTCCGCCCCTGGAGGTGGGCCAAACCCCCCAAACATTCATCGGGGGTCCCGGCAGGACCCAAAGATGGCAAAAAACCCAACTTTTCCGAGGGGTCGATTTTCACCCGTTTCGACAGTGCCGGCATTGTCGCGAAATCGCATTTTTTCAAGTTGCTGAAAGGACACTTTTCCGCCCCGGGAGGTGGGCCAAACCCCCCAAACATTCATCGGGAGTCCCGGCAGGACCCAAAGATGGCAAAAAACCCAACTTTTCCGAGGGGTCGATTTTCACCCGTTTCGACAGTGACGGCATTGTCGCGAAATCGCATTTTTTCAAGTTGCTGAAAGGACACTTTTCCGCCCCGGGAGGTGGGCCAAACCCCCTAAACATTCATCGGGGGTCCCGGCAGGACCCAAAGATGGCTAAAAACCCAACTTTTCCGAGGGGTCGATTTTCACCCGTTTCGACAGTGCCGGCATTGTCGCGAAATCGCATTTTTTTCAAGTTGCTGAAACGACACTTTTCCGCCCCGGGAGGTGGGCCAAACCCCCCAAACATTCATCGGGGGTCCCGGCAGGACCCAAAGATGGCAAAAAACCCAACTTTTCCGAGGGGTCGATTTTCACCCGTTTCGACAGTGCCGGCATTGTCGCGAAATCGCATTTTTTCAAGTTGCTGAAACGACACTTTTCCGCCCCGGGAGGTGGGCCAAACCCCCCAAACATTCATCGGGGGTCCCGGTAGGACCCAAAGATGGCAAAAAACCCAACTTTTCCGAGGGGTCGATTTTCACCCGTTTCGACAGTGCCGGCATTGTCGCGAAATCGCATTTTTTCAAGTTGCTGAAAGGACACTTTTCCGCCCCAGGAGGTGGGCCAAACCCCCCAAACATTCATCGGGGGTCCCGGCAGGACCCAAAGATGGCAAAAAACCCAACTTTTCCGAGGGGTCGATTTTCACCCGTTTCGACAGTGCCGGCATTGTCGCGAAATCGCATTTTTTCAAGTTGCTGAAACGACACTTTTCCGCCCCGGGAGGTGGGCCAAACCCCCCAAACATTCATCGGGGGTCCCGGCAGGACCCAAAGATGGCAAAAAACCCAACTTTTCCGAGGGGTCGATTTTCACCCCTTTCGACAGTGCCGGCATTGTCGCGAAATCGCATTTTTTTCAAGTTGCTGAAACGACACTTTTCCGCCCCGGGAGGTGGGCCAAACCCCCCAAACATTCATCGGGGGTCCCGGCAGGACCCAAAGATGGCAAAAAACCCAACTTTTCCGAGGGGTCGATTTTCACCCGTTTCGACAGTGCCGGCATTGTCGCGAAATCGCATTTTTTCAAGTTGCTGAAAGGACACTTTTCCGCCCCGGGAGGTGGGCCAAACCCCCCAAACATTCATCGGGGGTCCCGGCAGGACCCAAAGATGGCAAAAAACCCAACTTTTCCGAGGGGTCGATTTTCACCCGTTTCGACAGTGCCGGCATTGTCGCGAAATCGCATTTTTTCAAGTTGCTGAAACGACACTTTTCCGCCCCGGGAGGTGGGCCAAACCCCCCAAACATTCATCGGGGGTCCCGGCAGGACCCAAAGATGGCAAAAAACCCAACTTTTCCGAGGGGTCGATTTTCACCCGTTTCGACAGTGCCGGTATTGTCGCGAAATCGCATTTTTTCAAGTTGCTGAAAGGACACTTTTCCGCCCCTGGAGGTGGGCCAAACCCCCCAAACATTCATCGGGGGTCCCGGCAGGACCCAAAGATGGCAAAAAACCCAACTTTTCCGAGGGGTCGATTTTCACCCGTTTCGACAGTGCCGGCATTGTCGCGAAATCGCATTTTTTCAAGTTGCTGAAACGACACTTTTCCGCCCCGGGAGGTGGGCCAAACCCCCCAAACATTCATCGGGGGTCCCGGCAGGACCCAAAGATGGCAAAAAACCCAACTTTTCCGAGGGGTCGATTTTCACCCCTTTCGACAGTGCCGGCATTGTCGCGAAATCGCATTTTTTTCAAGTTGCTGAAACGACACTTTTCCGCCCCGGGAGGTGGGCCAAACCCCCCAAACATTCATCGGGGGTCCCGGCAGGACCCAAAGATGGCAAAAAACCCAACTTTTCCGAGGGGTCGATTTTCACCCGTTTCGACAGTGCCGGCATTGTCGCGAAATCGCATTTTTTCAAGTTGCTGAAACGCCACTTTTCCGCCCCGGGAGGTGGGCCAAACCCCCCAAACATTCATCGGGGGTCCCGGCAGGACCCAAAGATGGCAAAAAACCCAACTTTTCCGAGGGGTCGATTTTCACCCGTTTCGACAGTGCCGGCATTGTCGCGAAATCGCATTTTTTCAAGTTGCTGAAAGGACACTTTTCCGCCCCGGGAGGTGGGCCAAACCCCCCAAACATTCATCGGGGGTCCCGGCAGGACCCAAAGATGGCAAAAAACCCAACTTTTCCGAGGGGTCGATTTTCACCCGTTTCGACAGTGCCGGCATTGTCGCGAAATCGCATTTTTTCAAGTTGCTGAAACGACACTTTTCCGCCCCGGGAGGTGGGCCAAACCCCCCAAACATTCATCGGGGGTCCCGGCAGGACCCAAAGATGGCAAAAAACCCAACTTTTCCGAGGGGTCGATTTTCACCCCTTTCGACAGTGCCGGCATTGTCGCGAAATCGCATTTTTTTCAAGTTGCTGAAACGACACTTTTCCGCCCCGGGAGGTGGGCCAAACCCCCCAAACATTCATCGGGGGTCCCGGCAGGACCCAAAGATGGCAAAAAACCCAACTTTTCCGAGGGGTCGATTTTCACCCGTTTCGACAGTGCCGGCATTGTCGCGAAATCGCATTTTTTCAAGTTGCTGAAAGGACACTTTTCCGCCCCGGGAGGTGGGCCAAACCCCCCAAACATTCATCGGGGGTCCCGGCAGGACCCAAAGATGGCAAAAAACCCAACTTTTCCGAGGGGTCGATTTTCATCCGTTTCGACAGTGCCGGCATTGTCGCGAAATCGCATTTTTTCAAGTTGCTGAAAGGACACTTTTCCGCCCCTGGAGGTGGGCCAAACCCCCCAAACATTCATCGGGGGTCCCGGCAGGACCCAAAGATGGGAAAAAACCCAACTTTTCCGAGGGGTTGATTTTCACCCGTTTCGACAGTGCCGGCATTGTCGCGAAATCGCATTTTTTCAAGTTGCTGAAACGACACTTTTCCGCCCCGGGAGGTGGGCCAAACCCCCCAAACATTCATCGGGGGTCCCGGCAGGACCCAAAGATGGCAAAAAACCCAAATTTTCCGAGGGGTCGATTTTCACCCCTTTCGACAGTGCCGGCATTGTCGCGAAATCGCATTTTTTCAAGTTGCTGAAACGACACTTTTCCGCCCCGGGAGGTGGGCCAAACCCCCCAAACATTCATCGGGGGTCCCGGCAGGACCCAAAGATGGCAAAAAACCCAACTTTTCCGAGGGGTCGATTTTCACCCGTTTCGACAGTGCCGGCATTGTCGCGAAATCGCATTTTTTCAAGTTGCTGAAACGACACTTTTCCGCCCCGGGAGGTGGGCCAAACCCCCCAAACATTCATCGGGGGTCCCGGCAGGACCCAAAGATGGCAAAAAACCCAACTTTTCCGAGGGGTCGATTTTCACCCGTTTCGACAGTGCCGGCATTGTCGCGAAATCGCATTTTTTCAAGTTGCTGAAAGGACACTTTTCCGCCCCGGGAGGTGGGCCAAACCCCCCAAACATTCATCGGGGGTCCCGGCAGGACCCAAAGATGGCAAAAAACCCAACTTTTCCGAGGGGTCGATTTTCACCCGTTTCGACAGTGCCGGCATTGTCGCGAAATCGCATTTTTTCAAGTTGCTGAAACGACACTTTTCCGCCCCGGGAGGTGGGCCAAACCCCCCAAACATTCATCGGGGGTCCCGGCAGGACCCAAAGATGGCAAAAAACCCAACTTTTCCGAGGGGTCGATTTTCACCCGTTTCGACAGTGCCGGCATTGTCGCGAAATCGCATTTTTTCAAGTTGCTGAAACGACACTTTTCCGCCCCGGGAGGTGGGCCAAACCCCCCAAACATTCATCGGGGGTCCCGGCAGGACCCAAAGATGGCAAAAAACCCAACTTTTCCGAGGGGTCGATTTTCACCCCTTTCGACAGTGCCGGCATTGTCGCGAAATCGCATTTTTTCAAGTTGCTGAAAGGACACTTTTCCGCCCCGGGAGGTGGGCCAAACCCCCCAAACATTCATCGGGGGTCCCGGCAGGACCCAAAGATGGCAAAAAACCCAACTTTTCCGAGGGGTCGATTTTCACCCGTTTCGACAGTGCCGGCATTGTCGCGAAATCGCATTTTTTCAAGTTGCTGAAACGACACTTTTCCGCCCCGGGAGGTGGGCCAAACCCCCCAAACATTCATCGGGGGTCCCGGCAGGACCCAAAGATGGCAAAAAACCCAACTTTTCCGAGGGGTCGATTTTCACCCGTTTCGACATTGTCGCCAAATCGCATATTTTCAAGTTGCTGAAAGGACACTTTTCCGCCCCGGGAGGTGGGCCAAACCCCCCAAACATTCATCGGGGGTCCCGGCAGGACCCAAAGATGGCAAAAAACCCAACTTTTCCGAGGGGTCGATTTTCACCCGTTTCGACAGTGCCGGCATTGTCGCGAAATCGCATTTTTTCAAGTTGCTGAAACGACACTTTTCCGCCCCGGGAGGTGGGCCAAACCCCCCAAACATTCATCGGGGGTCCCGGCAGGACCCAAAGATGGCAAAAAACCCAACTTTTCCGAGGGGTCGATTTTCACCCGTTTCGACAGTGCCGGCATTGTCGCGAAATCGCATTTTTTCAAGTTGCTGAAAGGACACTTTTCCGCCCCGGGAGGTGGGCCAAACCCCCCAAACATTCATCGGGGGTCCCGGCAGGACCCAAAGATGGCAAAAAACCCAACTTTTCCGAGGGGTCGATTTTCACCCGTTTCGACAGTGCCGGCATTGTCGCGAAATCGCATTTTTTCAAGTTGCTGAAACGACACTTTTCCGCCCCGGGAGGTGGGCCAAACCCCCCAAACATTCATCGGGGGTCCCGGCAGGACCCAAAGATGGCAAAAAACCCAACTTTTCCGAGGGGTCGATTTTCACCCGTTTCGACAGTGCCGGTATTGTCGCGAAATCGCATTTTTTCAAGTTGCTGAAAGGACACTTTTCCGCCCCTGGAGGTGGGCCAAACCCCCCAAACATTCATCGGGGGTCCCGGCAGGACCCAAAGATGGCAAAAAACCCAACTTTTCCGAGGGGTCGATTTTCACCCGTTTCGACAGTGCCGGCATTGTCGCGAAATCGCATTTTTTCAAGTTGCTGAAAGGACACTTTTCCGCCCCGGGAGGTGGGCCAAACCCCCCAAACATTCATCGGGGGTCCCGGCAGGACCCAAAGATGGCAAAAAACCCAACTTTTCCGAGGGGTCGATTTTCACCCCTTTCGACAGTGCCGGCATTGTCGCGAAATCGCATTTTTTTCAAGTTGCTGAAACGACACTTTTCCGCCCCGGGAGGTGGGCCAAACCCCCCAAACATTCATCGGGGGTCCCGGCAGGACCCAAAGATGGCAAAAAACCCAACTTTTCCGAGGGGTCGATTTTCACCCGTTTCGACAGTGCCGGCATTGTCGCGAAATCGCATTTTTTCAAGTTGCTGAAAGGACACTTTTCCGCCCTGGGAGGTGGGCCAAACCCCCCAAACATTCATCGGGGGTCCCGGCAGGACCCAAAGATGGCAAAAAACCCAACTTTTCCGAGGGGTCGATTTTCACCCGTTTCGACAGTGCCGGCATTGTCGCGAAATCGCATTTTTTCAAGTTGCTGAAAGGACACTTTTCCGCCCCGGGAGGTGGGCCAAACCCCCCAAACATTCATCGGGGGTCCCGGCAGGACCCAAAGATGGCAAAAAACCCAACTTTTCCGAGGGGTCGATTTTCACCCGTTTCGACAGTGCCGGCATTGTCGCCAAATCGCATTTTTTCAAGTTGCTGAAACGACACTTTTCCGCCCCGGGAGGTGGGCCAAACCCCCCAAACATTCATCGGGGGTCCCGGCAGGACCCAAAGATGGCAAAAAACCCAACTTTTCCGAGGGGTCGATTTTCACCCCTTTCGACAGTGCCGGCATTGTCGCGAAATCGCATTTTTTTCAAGTTGCTGAAACGACACTTTTCCGCCCCGGGAGGTGGGCCAAACCCCCCAAACATTCATCGGGGGTCCCGGCAGGACCCAAAGATGGCAAAAAACCCAACTTTTCCGAGGGGTCGATTTTCACCCGTTTCGACAGTGCCGGCATTGTCGCGAAATCGCATTTTTTCAAGTTGCTGAAAGGACACTTTTCCGCCCCGGGAGGTGGGCCAAACCCCCCAAACATTCATCGGGGGTCCCGGCAGGACCCAAAGATGGCAAAAAACCCAACTTTTCCGAGGGGTCGATTTTCACCCGTTTCGACAGTGCCGGCATTGTCGCGAAATCGCATTTTTTCAAGTTGCTGAAAGGACACTTTTCCGCCCCTGGAGGTGGGCCAAACCCCCCAAACATTCATCGGGGGTCCCGGCAGGACCCAAAGATGGGAAAAAACCCAACTTTTCCGAGGGGTTGATTTTCACCCGTTTCGACAGTGCCGGCATTGTCGCGAAATCGCATTTTTTCAAGTTGCTGAAACGACACTTTTCCGCCCCGGGAGGTGGGCCAAACCCCCCAAACATTCATCGGGGGTCCCGGCAGGACCCAAAGATGGCAAAAAACCCAAATTTTCCGAGGGGTCGATTTTCACCCCTTTCGACAGTGCCGGCATTGTCGCGAAATCGCATTTTTTCAAGTTGCTGAAAGGACACTTTTCCGCCCCGGGAGGTGGGCCAAACCCCCCAAACATTCATCGGGGGTCCCGGCAGGACCCAAAGATGGCAAAAAACCCAACTTTTCCGAGGGGTCGATTTTCACCCGTTTCGACAGTGCCGGCATTGTCGCGAAATCGCATTTTTTCAAGTTGCTGAAAGGACACTTTTCCGCCCCTGGAGGTGGGCCAAACCCCCCAAACATTCATCGGGGGTCCCGGCAGGACCCAAAGATGGGAAAAAACCCAACTTTTCCGAGGGGTTGATTTTCACCCGTTTCGACAGTGCCGGCATTGTCGCGAAATCGCATTTTTTCAAGTTGCTGAAACGACACTTTTCCGCCCCGGGAGGTGGGCCAAACCCCCCAAACATTCATCGGGGGTCCCGGCAGGACCCAAAGATGGCAAAAAACCCAAATTTTCCGAGGGGTCGATTTTCACCCCTTTCGACAGTGCCGGCATTGTCGCGAAATCGCATTTTTTCAAGTTGCTGAAACGACACTTTTCCGCCCCGGGAGGTGGGCCAAACCCCCCAAACATTCATCGGGGGTCCCGGCAGGACCCAAAGATGGCAAAAAACCCAACTTTTCCGAGGGGTCGATTTTCACCTGTTTCGACAGTGCCGGCATTGTCGCGAAATCGCATTTTTTCAAGTTGCTGAAAGGACACTTTTCCGCCCCGGGAGGTGGGCCAAACCCCCCAAACATTCATCGGGGGTCCCGGCAGGACCCAAAGATGGCAAAAAACCCAACTTTTCCGAGGGGTCGATTTTCACCCGTTTCGACAGTGCCGGCATTGTCGCGAAATCGCATTTTTTCAAGTTGCTGAAACGACACTTTTCCGCCCCGGGAGGTGGGCCAAACCCCCCAAACATTCATCGGGGGTCCCGGCAGGACCCAAAGATGGCAAAAAACCCAACTTTTCCGAGGGGTCGATTTTCACCCGTTTCGACAGTGCCGGCATTGTCGCGAAATCGCATTTTTTCAAGTTGCTGAAACGACACTTTTCCGCCCCGGGAGGTGGGCCAAACCCCCCAAACATTCATCGGGGGTCCCGGCAGGACCCAAAGATGGCAAAAAACCCAACTTTTCCGAGGGGTCGATTTTCACCCCTTTCGACAGTGCCGGCATTGTCGCGAAATCGCATTTTTTCAAGTTGCTGAAAGGACACTTTTCCGCCCCGGGAGGTGGGCCAAACCCCCCAAACATTCATCGGGGGTCCCGGCAGGACCCAAAGATGGCAAAAAACCCAACTTTTCCGAGGGGTCGATTTTCACCCGTTTCGACAGTGCCGGCATTGTCGCGAAATCGCATTTTTTCAAGTTGCTGAAACGACACTTTTCCGCCCCGGGAGGTGGGCCAAACCCCCCAAACATTCATCGGGGGTCCCGGCAGGACCCAAAGATGGCAAAAAACCCAACTTTTCCGAGGGGTCGATTTTCACCCGTTTCGACATTGTCGCCAAATCGCATATTTTCAAGTTGCTGAAAGGACACTTTTCCGCCCCGGGAGGTGGGCCAAACCCCCCAAACATTCATCGGGGGTCCCGGCAGGACCCAAAGATGGCAAAAAACCCAACTTTTCCGAGGGGTCGATTTTCACCCGTTTCGACAGTGCCGGCATTTTCGCGAAATCGCATTTTTTCAAGTTGCTGAAACGACACTTTTCCGCCCCGGGAGGTGGGCCAAACCCCCCAAACATTCATCGGGGGTCCCGGCAGGACCCAAAGATGGGAAAAAACCCAACTTTTCCGAGGGGTCGATTTTCACCCGTTTCGACAGTGCCGGCATTGTCACGAAATCGCATTTTTTCAAGTTGCTGAAAGGACACTTTTCCGCCCCGGGAGGTGGGCCAAACCCCCCAAACATTCATCGGGGGTCCCGGCAGGACCCAAAGATGGCAAAAAACCCAACTTTTCCGAGGGGTCGATTTTCACCCGTTTCGACAGTGCCGGCATTGTCGCGAAATCGCATTTTTTCAAGTTGCTGAAACGACACTTTTCCGCCCCGGGAGGTGGGCCAAACCCCCCAAACATTCATCGGGGGTCCCGGCAGGACCCAAAGATGGCAAAAAACCCAACTTTTCCGAGGGGTCGATTTTCACCCGTTTCGACAGTGCCGGCATTTTCGCGAAATCGCATTTTTTCAAGTTGCTGAAACGACACTTTTCCGCCCCGGGAGGTGGGCCAAACCCCCCAAACATTCATCGGGGGTCCCGGCAGGACCCAAAGATGGGAAAAAACCCAACTTTTCCGAGGGGTCGATTTTCACCCGTTTCGACAGTGCCGGCATTGTCGCGAAATCGCATTTTTTCAAGTTGCTGAAAGGACACTTTTCCGCCCCTGGAGGTGGGCCAAACCCCCCAAACATTCATCGGGGGTCCCGGCAGGACCCAAAGATGGCTAAAAACCCAACTTTTCCGAGGGGTCGATTTTCACCCGTTTCGACAGTGCCGGCATTGTCGCGAAATCGCATTTTTTCAAGTTGCTGAAAGGACACTTTTCCGCCCCGGGAGGTGGGCCAAACCCCCCAAACATTCATCGGGGGTCCCGGCAGGACCCAAAGATGGCAAAAAACCCAACTTTTCCGAGGGGTCGATTTTCACCCGTTTCGACAGTGCCGGCATTGTTGCGAAATCGCATTTTTTCAAGTTGCTGAAACGACACTTTTCCGCCCCGGGAGGTGGGCCAAACCCCCCAAACATTCATCGGGGGTCCCGGCAGGACCCAAAGATGGCAAAAAACCCAACTTTTCCGAGGGGTCGATTTTCACCCCTTTCGACAGTGCCGGCATTGTCGCGAAATCGCATTTTTTTCAAGTTGCTGAAACGACACTTTTCCGCCCCGGGAGGTGGGCCAAACCCCCCAAACATTCATCGGGGGTCCCGGCAGGACCCAAAGATGGCAAAAAACCCAACTTTTCCGAGGGGTCGATTTTCACCCGTTTCGACAGTGCCGGCATTGTCGCGAAATCGCATTTTTTCAAGTTGCTGAAAGGACACTTTTCCGCCCCGGGAGGTGGGCCAAACCCCCCAAACATTCATCGGGGGTCCCGGCAGGACCCAAAGATGGCAAAAAACCCAACTTTTCCGAGGGGTCGATTTTCACCCGTTTCGACAGTGCCGGCATTGTCGCGAAATCGCATTTTTTCAAGTTGCTGAAACGACACTTTTCCGCCCCGGGAGGTGGGCCAAACCCCCCAAACATTCATCGGGGGTCCCGGCAGGACCCAAAGATGGCAAAAAACCCAACTTTTCCGAGGGGTCGATTTTCACCCGTTTCGACAGTGCCGGCATTGTCGCGAAATCGCATTTTTTCAAGTTGCTGAAAGGACACTTTTCCGCCCCTGGAGGTGGGCCAAACCCCCCAAACATTCATCGGGGGTCCCGGCAGGACCCAAAGATGGCAAAAAACCCAACTTTTCCGAGGGGTCGATTTTCACCCGTTTCGACAGTGCCGGCATTGTCGCGAAATCGCATTTTTTCAAGTTGCTGAAAGGACACTTTTCCGCCCCGGGAGGTGGGCCAAACCCCCCAAACATTCATCGGGGGTCCCGGCAGGACCCAAAGATGGCAAAAAACCCAACTTTTCCGAGGGGTCGATTTTCACCCCTTTCGACAGTGCCGGCATTGTCGCGAAATCGCATTTTTTCAAGTTGCTGAAAGGACACTTTTCCGCCCCGGGAGGTGGGCCAAACCCCCCAAACATTCATCGGGGGTCCCGGCAGGACCCAAAGATGGCAAAAAACCCAACTTTTCCGAGGGGTCGATTTTCACCCGTTTCGACAGTGCCGGCATTGTCGCGAAATCGCATTTTTTCAAGTTGCTGAAACGACACTTTTCCGCCCCGGGAGGTGGGCCAAACCCCCCAAACATTCATCGGGGGTCCCGGCAGGACCCAAAGATGGCAAAAAACCCAACTTTTCCGAGGGGTCGATTTTCACCCGTTTCGACATTGTCGCCAAATCGCATTTTTTCAAGTTGCTGAAAGGACACTTTTCCGCCCCGGGAGGTGGGCCAAACCCCCCAAACATTCATCGGGGGTCCCGGCAGGACCCAAAGATGGCAAAAAACCCAACTTTTCCGAGGGGTCGATTTTCACCCGTTTCGACAGTGCCGGCATTGTCGCGAAATCGCATTTTTTCAAGTTGCTGAAACGACACTTTTCCGCCCCGGGAGGTGGGCCAAACCCCCCAAACATTCATCGGGGGTCCCGGCAGGACCCAAAGATGGGAAAAAACCCAACTTTTCCGAGGGGTCGATTTTCACCCGTTTCGACAGTGCCGGCATTGTCGCGAAATCGCATTTTTTCAAGTTGCTGAAAGGACACTTTTCCGCCCCTGGAGGTGGGCCAAACCCCCCAAACATTCATCGGGGGTCCCGGCAGGACCCAAAGATGGCTAAAAACCCAACTTTTCCGAGGGGTCGATTTTCACCCGTTTCGACAGTGCCGGCATTGTCGCGAAATCGCATTTTTTCAAGTTGCTGAAAGGACACTTTTCCGCCCCGGGAGGTGGGCCAAACCCCCCAAACATTCATCGGGGGTCCCGGCAGGACCCAAAGATGGCAAAAAACCCAACTTTTCCGAGGGGTCGATTTTCACCCGTTTCGACAGTGCCGGCATTGTCGCGAAATCGCATTTTTTCAAGTTGCTGAAACGACACTTTTCCGCCCCGGGAGGTGGGCCAAACCCCCCAAACATTCATCGGGGGTCCCGGCAGGACCCAAAGATGGCAAAAAACCCAACTTTTCCGAGGGGTCGATTTTCACCCCTTTCGACAGTGCCGGCATTGTCGCGAAATCGCATTTTTTTCAAGTTGCTGAAACGACACTTTTCCGCCCCGGGAGGTGGGCCAAACCCCCCAAACATTCATCGGGGGTCCCGGCAGGACCCAAAGATGGCAAAAAACCCAACTTTTCCGAGGGGTCGATTTTCACCCGTTTCGACAGTGCCGGCATTGTCGCGAAATCGCATTTTTTCAAGTTGCTGAAAGGACACTTTTCCGCCCCGGGAGGTGGGCCAAACCCCCCAAACATTCATCGGGGGTCCCGGCAGGACCCAAAGATGGCAAAAAACCCAACTTTTCCGAGGGGTCGATTTTCACCCGTTTCGACAGTGCCGGCATTGTCGCGAAATTGCATTTTTTCAAGTTGCTGAAACGACACTTTTCCGCCCCGGGAGGTGGGCCAAACCCCCCAAACATTCATCGGGGGTCCCGGCAGGACCCAAAGATGGCAAAAAACCCAACTTTTCCGAGGGGTCGATTTTCACCCGTTTCGACAGTGCCGGCATTGTCGCGAAATCGCATTTTTTCAAGTTGCTGAAAGGACACTTTTCCGCCCCTGGAGGTGGGCCAAACCCCCCAAACATTCATCGGGGGTCCCGGCAGGACCCAAAGATGGCAAAAAACCCAACTTTTCCGAGGGGTCGATTTTCACCCGTTTCGACAGTGCCGGCATTGTCGCGAAATCGCATTTTTTCAAGTTGCTGAAAGGACACTTTTCCGCCCCGGGAGGTGGGCCAAACCCCCCAAACATTCATCGGGGGTCCCGGCAGGACCCAAAGATGGCAAAAAACCCAACTTTTCCGAGGGGTCGATTTTCACCCCTTTCGACAGTGCCGGCATTGTCGCGAAATCGCATTTTTTTCAAGTTGCTGAAACGACACTTTTCCGCCCCGGGAGGTGGGCCAAACCCCCCAAACATTCATCGGGGGTCCCGGCAGGACCCAAAGATGGCAAAAAACCCAACTTTTCCGAGGGGTCGATTTTCACCCGTTTCGACATTGTCGCCAAATCGCATTTTTTCAAGTTGCTGAAAGGACACTTTTCCGCCCCGGGAGGTGGGCCAAACCCCCCAAACATTCATCGGGGGTCCCGGCAGGACCCAAAGATGGCAAAAAACCCAACTTTTCCGAGGGGTCGATTTTCACCCGTTTCGACAGTGCCGGCATTGTCGCGAAATCGCATTTTTTCAAGTTGCTGAAAGGACACTTTTCCGCCCCGGGAGGTGGGCCAAACCCCCCAAACATTCATCGGGGGTCCCGGCAGGACCCAAAGATGGCAAAAAACCCAACTTTTCCGAGGGGTCGATTTTCACCCGTTTCGACAGTGCCGGCATTGTCGCGAAATCGCATTTTTTCAAGTTGCTGAAAGGACACTTTTCCGCCCCTGGAGGTGGGCCAAACCCCCCAAACATTCATCGGGGGTCCCGGCAGGACCCAAAGATGGCAAAAAACCCAACTTTTCCGAGGGGTCGATTTTCACCCGTTTCGACAGTGCCGGCATTGTCGCGAAATCGCATTTTTTCAAGTTGCTGAAAGGACACTTTTCCGCCCCGGGAGGTGGGCCAAACCCCCCAAACATTCATCGGGGGTCCCGGCAGGACCCAAAGATGGCAAAAAACCCAACTTTTCCGAGGGGTCGATTTTCACCCGTTTCGACAGTGCCGGCATTGTCGCGAAATCGCATTTTTTCAAGTTGCTGAAACGACACTTTTCCGCCCCGGGAGGTGGGCCAAACCCCCCAAACATTCATCGGGGGTCCCGGCAGGACCCAAAGATGGCAAAAAACCCAACTTTTCCGAGGGGTCGATTTTCACCCGTTTCGACAGTGCCGGCATTGTCGCGAAATCGCATTTTTTCAAGTTGCTGAAAGGACACTTTTCCGCCCCGGGAGGTGGGCCAAACCCCCCAAACATTCATCGGGGGTCCCGGCAGGACCCAAAGATGGCAAAAAACCCAACTTTTCCGAGGGGTCGATTTTCACCCCTTTCGACAGTGCCGGCATTGTCGCGAAATCGCATTTTTTTCAAGTTGCTGAAACGACACTTTTCCGCCCCGGGAGGTGGGCCAAACCCCCCAAACATTCATCGGGGGTCCCGGCAGGACCCAAAGATGGCAAAAAACCCAACTTTTCCGAGGGGTCGATTTTCACCCGTTTCGACATTGTCGCCAAATCGCATTTTTTCAAGTTGCTGAAAGGACACTTTTCCGCCCCGGGAGGTGGGCCAAACCCCCCAAACATTCATCGGGGGTCCCGGCAGGACCCAAAGATGGCAAAAAACCCAACTTTTCCGAGGGGTCGATTTTCACCCGTTTCGACAGTGCCGGCATTGTCGCGAAATCGCATTTTTTCAAGTTGCTGAAAGGACACTTTTCCGCCCCGGGAGGTGGGCCAAACCCCCCAAACATTCATCGGGGGTCCCGGCAGGACCCAAAGATGGCAAAAAACCCAACTTTTCCGAGGGGTCGATTTTCACCCGTTTCGACAGTGCCGGCATTGTCGCGAAATCGCATTTTTTCAAGTTGCTGAAAGGACACTTTTCCGCCCCTGGAGGTGGGCCAAACCCCCCAAACATTCATCGGGGGTCCCGGCAGGACCCAAAGATGGCAAAAAACCCAACTTTTCCGAGGGGTCGATTTTCACCCGTTTCGACAGTGCCGGCATTGTCGCGAAATCGCATTTTTTCAAGTTGCTGAAAGGACACTTTTCCGCCCCGGGAGGTGGGCCAAACCCCCCAAACATTCATCGGGGGTCCCGGCAGGACCCAAAGATGGCAAAAAACCCAACTTTTCCGAGGGGTCGATTTTCACCCGTTTCGACAGTGCCGGCATTGTCGCGAAATCGCATTTTTTCAAGTTGCTGAAACGACACTTTTCCGCCCCGGGAGGTGGGCCAAACCCCCCAAACATTCATCGGGGGTCCCGGCAGGACCCAAAGATGGCAAAAAACCCAACTTTTCCGAGGGGTCGATTTTCACCCGTTTCGACAGTGCCGGCATTGTCGCGAAATCGCATTTTTTCAAGTTGCTGAAAGGACACTTTTCCGCCCCTGGAGGTGGGCCAAACCCCCCAAACATTCATCGGGGGTCCCGGCAGGACCCAAAGATGGCAAAAAACCCAACTTTTCCGAGGGGTCGATTTTCACCCGTTTCGACAGTGCCGGCATTGTCGCGAAATCGCATTTTTTCAAGTTGCTGAAAGGACACTTTTCCGCCCCGGGAGGTGGGCCAAACCCCCCAAACATTCATCGGGGGTCCCGGCAGGACCCAAAGATGGCAAAAAACCCAACTTTTCCGAGGGGTCGATTTTCACCCCTTTCGACAGTGCCGGCATTGTCGCGAAATCGCATTTTTTCAAGTTGCTGAAAGGACACTTTTCCGCCCCGGGAGGTGGGCCAAACCCCCCAAACATTCATCGGGGGTCCCGGCAGGACCCAAAGATGGCAAAAAACCCAACTTTTCCGAGGGGTCGATTTTCACCCGTTTCGACAGTGCCGGCATTGTCGCGAAATCGCATTTTTTCAAGTTGCTGAAACGACAGTTTTCCGCCCCGGGAGGTGGGCCAAACCCCCCAAACATTCATCGGGGGTCCCGGCAGGACCCAAAGATGGCAAAAAACCCAACTTTTCCGAGGGGTCGATTTTCACCCGTTTCGACATTGTCGCCAAATCGCATTTTTTCAAGTTGCTGAAAGGACACTTTTCCGCCCCGGGAGGTGGGCCAAACCCCCCAAACATTCATCGGGGGTCCCGGCAGGACCCAAAGATGGCAAAAAACCCAACTTTTCCGAGGGGTCGATTTTCACCCGTTTCGACAGTGCCGGCATTGTCGCGAAATCGCATTTTTTCAAGTTGCTGAAACGACACTTTTCCGCCCCGGGAGGTGGGCCAAACCCCCCAAACATTCATCGGGGGTCCCGGCAGGACCCAAAGATGGGAAAAAACCCAACTTTTCCGAGGGGTCGATTTTCACCCGTTTCGACAGTGCCGGCATTGTCGCGAAATCGCATTTTTTCAAGTTGCTGAAAGGACACTTTTCCGCCCCTGGAGGTGGGCCAAACCCCCCAAACATTCATCGGGGGTCCCGGCAGGACCCAAAGATGGCTAAAAACCCAACTTTTCCGAGGGGTCGATTTTCACCCGTTTCGACAGTGCCGGCATTGTCGCGAAATCGCATTTTTTCAAGTTGCTGAAAGGACACTTTTCCGCCCCGGGAGGTGGGCCAAACCCCCCAAACATTCATCGGGGGTCCCGGCAGGACCCAAAGATGGCAAAAAACCCAACTTTTCCGAGGGGTCGATTTTCACCCGTTTCGACAGTGCCGGCATTGTCGCGAAATCGCATTTTTTCAAGTTGCTGAAACGACACTTTTCCGCCCCGGGAGGTGGGCCAAACCCCCCAAACATTCATCGGGGGTCCCGGCAGGACCCAAAGATGGCAAAAAACCCAACTTTTCCGAGGGGTCGATTTTCACCCCTTTCGACAGTGCCGGCATTGTCGCGAAATCGCATTTTTTTCAAGTTGCTGAAACGACACTTTTCCGCCCCGGGAGGTGGGCCAAACCCCCCAAACATTCATCGGGGGTCCCGGCAGGACCCAAAGATGGCAAAAAACCCAACTTTTCCGAGGGGTCGATTTTCACCCGTTTCGACAGTGCCGGCATTGTCGCGAAATCGCATTTTTTCAAGTTGCTGAAACGACACTTTTCCGCCCCGGGAGGTGGGCCAAACCCCCCAAACATTCATCGGGGGTCCCGGCAGGACCCAAAGATGGCAAAAAACCCAACTTTTCCGAGGGGTCGATTTTCACCCGTTTCGACAGTGCCGGCATTGTCGCGAAATCGCATTTTTTCAAGTTGCTGAAAGGACACTTTTCCGCCCCGGGAGGTGGGCCAAACCCCCCAAACATTCATCGGGGGTCCCGGCAGGACCCAAAGATGGCAAAAAACCCAACTTTTCCGAGGGGTCGATTTTCACCCGTTTCGACAGTGCCGGCATTGTCGCGAAATCGCATTTTTTCAAGTTGCTGAAAGGACACTTTTCCGCCCCTGGAGGTGGGCCAAACCCCCCAAACATTCATCGGGGGTCCCGGCAGGACCCAAAGATGGCAAAAAACCCAACTTTTCCGAGGGGTCGATTTTCACCCGTTTCGACAGTGCCGGCATTGTCGCGAAATCGCATTTTTTCAAGTTGCTGAAAGGACACTTTTCCGCCCCGGGAGGTGGGCCAAACCCCCCAAACATTCATCGGGGGTCCCGGCAGGACCCAAAGATGGCAAAAAACCCAACTTTTCCGAGGGGTCGATTTTCACCCCTTTCGACAGTGCCGGCATTGTCGCGAAATCGCATTTTTTTCAAGTTGCTGAAACGACACTTTTCCGCCCCGGGAGGTGGGCCAAACCCCCCAAACATTCATCGGGGGTCCCGGCAGGACCCAAAGATGGCAAAAAACCCAACTTTTCCGAGGGGTCGATTTTCACCCGTTTCGACATTGTCGCCAAATCGCATTTTTTCAAGTTGCTGAAAGGACACTTTTCCGCCCCGGGAGGTGGGCCAAACCCCCCAAACATTCATCGGGGGTCCCGGCAGGACCCAAAGATGGCAAAAAACCCAACTTTTCCGAGGGGTCGATTTTCACCCGTTTCGACAGTGCCGGCATTGTCGCGAAATCGCATTTTTTCAAGTTGCTGAAAGGACACTTTTCCGCCCCGGGAGGTGGGCCAAACCCCCCAAACATTCATCGGGGGTCCCGGCAGGACCCAAAGATGGCAAAAAACCCAACTTTTCCGAGGGGTCGATTTTCACCCGTTTCGACAGTGCCGGCATTGTCGCGAAATCGCATTTTTTCAAGTTGCTGAAAGGACACTTTTCCGCCCCTGGAGGTGGGCCAAACCCCCCAAACATTCATCGGGGGTCCCGGCAGGACCCAAAGATGGCAAAAAACCCAACTTTTCCGAGGGGTCGATTTTCACCCGTTTCGACAGTGCCGGCATTGTCGCGAAATCGCATTTTTTCAAGTTGCTGAAACGACACTTTTCCGCCCCGGGAGGTGGGCCAAACCCCCCAAACATTCATCGGGGGTCCCGGCAGGACCCAAAGATGGCAAAAAACCCAACTTTTCCGAGGGGTCGATTTTCACCCCTTTCGACAGTGCCGGCATTGTCGCGAAATCGCATTTTTTCAAGTTGCTGAAACGACACTTTTCCGCCCCGGGAGGTGGGCCAAACCCCCCAAACATTCATCGGGGGTCCCGGCAGGACCCAAAGATGGCAAAAAACCCAACTTTTCCGAGGGGTCGATTTTCACCCGTTTCGACAGTGCCGGCATTGTCGCGAAATCGCATTTTTTCAAGTTGCTGAAACGACACTTTTCCGCCCCGGGAGGTGTGCCAAACCCCCCAAACATTCATCGGGGGTCCCGGCAGGACCCAAAGATGGCAAAAAACCCAACTTTTCCGAGGGGTCGATTTTCACCCGTTTCGACAGTGCCGGCATTGTCGCGAAATCGCATTTTTTCAAGTTGCTGAAAGGACACTTTTCCGCCCCGGGAGGTGGGCCAAACCCCCCAAACATTCATCGGGGGTCCCGGCAGGACCCAAAGATGGCAAAAAACCCAACTTTTCCGAGGGGTCGATTTTCACCCGTTTCGACAGTGCCGGCATTGTCGCAAAATCGCATTTTTTCAAGTTGCTGAAACGACACTTTTCCGCCCCGGGAGGTGGGCCAAACCCCCCAAACATTCATCGGGGGTCCCGGCAGGACCCAAAGATGGCAAAAAACCCAACTTTTCCGAGGGGTCGATTTTCACCCGTTTCGACAGTGCCGGCATTGTCGCGAAATCGCATTTTTTCAAGTTGCTGAAACGACACTTTTCCGCCCCGGGAGGTGGGCCAAACCCCCCAAACATTCATCGGGGGTCCCGGCAGGACCCAAAGATGGCAAAAAACCCAACTTTTCCGAGGGGTCGATTTTCACCCGTTTCGACAGTGCCGGCATTGTCGCGAAATCGCATTTTTTCAAGTTGCTGAAAGGACACTTTTCCGCCCCTGGAGGTGGGCCAAACCCCCCAAACATTCATCGGGGGTCCCGGCAGGACCCAAAGATGGCAAAAAACCCAACTTTTCCGAGGGGTCGATTTTCACCCGTTTCGACAGTGCCGGCATTGTCGCCAAATCGCATTTTTTCAAGTTGCTGAAACGACACTTTTCCGCCCCGGGAGGTGGGCCAAACCCCCCAAACATTCATCGGGGGTCCCGGCAGGACCCAAAGATGGCAAAAAACCCAACTTTTCCGAGGGGTCGATTTTCACCCGTTTCGACAGTGCCGGCATTGTCGCGAAATCGCATTTTTTCAAGTTGCTGAAACGACACTTTTCCGCCCCGGGAGGTGGGCCAAACCCCCCAAACATTCATCGGGGGTCCCGGCAGGACCCAAAGATGGCAAAAAACCCAACTTTTCCGAGGGGTCGATTTTCACCCGTTTCGACAGTGCCCCGGCATTGTCGCGAAATCGCATTTTTTCAAGTTGCTGAAAGGACACTTTTCCGCCCCGGGAGGTGGGCCAAACCCCCCAAACATTCATCGGGGGTCCCGGCAGGACCCAAAGATGGCAAAAAACCCAACTTTTCCGAGGGGTCGATTTTCACCCGTTTCGACAGTGCCGGCATTGTCGCGAAATCGCATTTTTTCAAGTTGCTGAAACGACACTTTTCCGCCCCGGGAGGTGGGCCAAACCCCCCAAACATTCATCGGGGGTCCCGGCAGGACCCAAAGATGGCAAAAAACCCAACTTTTCCGAGGGGTCGATTTTCACCCGTTTCGACAGTGCCGGCATTGTCGCGAAATCGCATTTTTTCAAGTTGCTGAAAGGACACTTTTCCGCCCCGGGAGGTGGGCCAAACCCCCCAAACATTCATCGGGGGTCCCGGCAGGACCCAAAGATGGCAAAAAACCCAACTTTTCCGAGGGGTCGATTTTCACCCGTTTCGACAGTGCCGGCATTGTCGCGAAATCGCATTTTTTCAAGTTGCTGAAACGACACTTTTCCGCCCCGGGAGGTGGGCCAAACCCCCCAAACATTCATCGGGGGTCCCGGCAGGACCCAAAGATGGCAAAAAACCCAACTTTTCCGAGGGGTCGATTTTCACCCGTTTCGACAGTGCCCCGGCATTGTCGCGAAATCGCATTTTTTCAAGTTGCTGAAAGGACACTTTTCCGCCCCGGGAGGTGGGCCAAACCCCCCAAACATTCATCGGGGGTCCCGGCAGGACCCAAAGATGGCAAAAAACCCAACTTTTCCGAGGGGTCGATTTTCACCCGTTTCGACAGTGCCGGCATTGTCGCGAAATCGCATTTTTTCAAGTTGCTGAAACGACACTTTTCCGCCCCGGGAGGTGGGCCAAACCCCCCAAACATTCATCGGTGGTCCCGGCAGGACCCAAAGATGGCAAAAAACCCAACTTTTCCGAGGGGTCGATTTTCACCCGTTTCGACAGTGCCGGCATTGTCGCGAAATCGCATTTTTTCAAGTTGCTGAAAGGACACTTTTCCGCCCCGGGAGGTGGGCCAAACCCCCCAAACATTCATCGGGGGTCCCGGCAGGACCCAAAGATGGCAAAAAACCCAACTTTTCCGAGGGGTCGATTTTCACCCGTTTCGACAGTGCCGGCATTGTCGCGAAATCGCATTTTTTCAAGTTGCTGAAACGACACTTTTCCGCCCCGGGAGGTGGGCCAAACCCCCCAAACATTCATCGGGGGTCCCGGCAGGACCCAAAGATGGCAAAAAACCCAACTTTTCCGAGGGGTCGATTTTCACCCGTTTCGACAGTGCCGGCATTGTCGCGAAATCGCATTTTTTCAAGTTGCTGAAAGGACACTTTTCCGCCCCGGGAGGTGGGCCAAACCCCCCAAACATTCATCGGGGGTCCCGGCAGGACCCAAAGATGGCAAAAAACCCAACTTTTCCGAGGGGTCGATTTTCACCCGTTTCGACAGTGCCGGCATTGTCGCCAAATCGCATTTTTTCAAGTTGCTGAAACGACACTTTTCCGCCCCGGGAGGTGGGCCAAACCCCCCAAACATTCATCGGGGGTCCCGGCAGGACCCAAAGATGGCAAAAAACCCAACTTTTCCGAGGGGTCGATTTTCACCCGTTTCGACAGTGCCGGCATTGTCGCGAAATCGCATTTTTTCAAGTTGCTGAAAGGACACTTTTCCGCCCCGGGAGGTGGGCCAAACCCCCCAAACATTCATCGGGGGTCCCGGCAGGACCCAAAGATGGCAAAAAACCCAACTTTTCCGAGGGGTCGATTTTCACCCCTTTCGACAGTGCCGGCATTGTCGCGAAATCGCATTTTTTCAAGTTGCTGAAACGACACTTTTCCGCCCCGGGAGGTGGGCCAAACCCCCCAAACATTCATCGGGGGTCCCGGCAGGACCCAAAGATGGCAAAAAACCCAACTTTTCCGAGGGGTCGATTTTCACCCGTTTCGACAGTGCCGGCATTGTCGCGAAATCGCATTTTTTCAAGTTGCTGAAAGGACACTTTTCCGCCCCGGGAGGTGGGCCAAACCCCCCAAACATTCATCGGGGTTCCCGGCAGGACCCAAAGATGGCAAAAAACCCAACTTTTCCGAGGGGTCGATTTTCACCCGTTTCGACAGTGCCGGCATTGTCGCGAAATCGCATTTTTTCAAGTTGCTGAAACGACACTTTTCCGCCCCGGGAGGTGGGCCAAACCCCCCAAACATTCATCGGGGGTCCCGGCAGGACCCAAAGATGGCAAAAAATCCAACTTTTCCGAGGGGTCGATTTTCACCCGTTTCGACAGTGCCGGCATTGTCGCCAAATCGCATTTTTTCAAGTTGCTGAAACGACACTTTTCCGCCCCGGGAGGTGGGCCAAACCCCCCAAACATTCATCGGGGGTCCCGGCAGGACCCAAAGATGGCAAAAAACCCAACTTTTCCGAGGGGTCGATTTTCACCCGTTTCGACAGTGCCGGCATTGTCGCGAAATCGCATTTTTTCAAGTTGCTGAAAGGACACTTTTCCGCCCCGGGAGGTGGGCCAAACCCCCCAAACATTCATCGGGGTTCCCGGCAGGACCCAAAGATGGCAAAAAACCCAACTTTTCCGAGGGGTCGATTTTCACCCGTTTCGACAGTGCCGGCATTGTCGCGAAATCGCATTTTTTCAAGTTGCTGAAACGACACTTTTCCGCCCCGGGAGGTGGGCCAAACCCCCCAAACATTCATCGGGGGTCCCGGCAGGACCCAAAGATGGCAAAAAATCCAACTTTTCCGAGGGGTCGATTTTCACCCGTTTCGACAGTGCCGGCATTGTCGCGAAATCGCATTTTTTCAAGTTGCTGAAACGACACTTTTCCGCCCCGGGAGGTGGGCCAAACCCCCCAAACATTCATCGGGGGTCCCGGCAGGACCCAAAGATGGCAAAAAACCCAACTTTTCCGAGGGGTCGATTTTCACCCGTTTCGACAGTGCCGGCATTGTCGCGAAATCGCATTTTTTCAAGTTGCTGAAAGGACACTTTTCCGCCCCGGGAGGTGGGCCAAACCCCCCAAACATTCATCGGGGGTCCCGGCAGGACCCAAAGATGGCAAAAAACCCAACTTTTCCGAGGGGTCGATTTTCACCCGTTTCGACAGTGCCGGCATTGTCGCGAAATCGCATTTTTTCAAGTTGCTGAAACGACACTTTTCCGCCCCGGGAGGTGGGCCATACCCCCCAAACATTCATCGGGGGTCCCGGCAGGACCCAAAGATGGCAAAAAACCCAACTTTTCCGAG
Source organism: Dunckerocampus dactyliophorus (assembly GCF_027744805.1). Lineage (NCBI taxonomy): Eukaryota > Metazoa > Chordata > Actinopteri > Syngnathiformes > Syngnathidae > Dunckerocampus > Dunckerocampus dactyliophorus. The sequence goes on along the minus strand of NC_072835.1, from coordinate 16,678,285 downwards.
GGGTCGATTTTCACCCGTTTCGACAGTGCCGGCATTGTCGCGAAATCGCATTTTTTCAAGTTGCTGAAAGGACACTTTTCCGCCCCGGGAGGTGGGCCAAACCCCCCAAACATTCATCGGGGGTCCCGGCAGGACCCAAAGATGGCAAAAAACCCAACTTTTCCGAGGGGTCGATTTTCACCCGTTTCGACAGTGCCGGCATTGTCGCGAAATCGCATTTTTTCAAGTTGCTGAAACGACACTTTTCCGCCCCGGGAGGTGGGCCAAACCCCCCAAACATTCATCGGGGGTCCCGGCAGGACCCAAAGATGGCAAAAAACCCAACTTTTCCGAGGGGTCGATTTTCACCCGTTTCGACAGTGCCGGCATTGTCGCGAAATAGCATTTTTTCAAGTTGCTGAAAGGACACTTTTCCGCCCCTGGAGGTGGTTCAAACCCCCCAAACATTCATCGGGGGTCCCGGCAGGACCCAAAGATGGCAAAAAACCCAACTTTTCCGAGGGGTCGATTTTCACCCGTTTCGACAGTGCCGGCATTGTCGCGAAATCGCATTTTTTCAAGTTGCTGAAAGGACACTTTTCCGCCCCGGGAGGTGGGCCAAACCCCCCAAACATTCATCGGGGGTCCCGGCAGGACCCAAAGATGGCAAAAAACCCAACTTTTCCGAGGGGTCGATTTTCACCCCTTTCGACAGTGCCGGCATTGTCGCGAAATCGCATTTTTTCAAGTTGCTGAAACGACACTTTTCCGCCCCGGGAGGTGGGCCAAACCCCCCAAACATTCGTCGGGGGTCCCGGCAGGACCCAAAGATGGCTAAAAACCCAACTTTTCCGAGGGGTCGATTTTCACCCGTTTCGACAGTGCCGGCATTGTCGCGAAATCGCATTTTTTCAAGTTGCTGAAACGACACTTTTCCGCCCCGGGAGGTGGGCCAAACCCCCCAAACATTCATCGGGGGTCCCGGCAGGACCCAAAGATGGGAAAAAACCCAACTTTTCCGAGGGGTCGATTTTCACCCGTTTCGACAGTGCCGGCATTGTCGCGAAATCGCATTTTTTCAAGTTGCTGAAAGGACACTTTTCCGCCCCGGGAGGTGGGCCAAACCCCCCAAACATTCATCGGGGGTCCCGGCAGGACCCAAAGATGGCAAAAAACCCAACTTTTCCGAGGGGTCGATTTTCACCCGTTTCGACAGTGCCGGCATTGTCGCGAAATCGCATTTTTTCAAGTTGCTGAAAGGACACTTTTCCGCCCCGGGAGGTGGGCCAAACCCCCCAAACATTCATCGGGGGTCCCGGCAGGACCCAAAGATGGCAAAAAACCCAACTTTTCCGAGGGGTCGATTTTCACCCGTTTCGACAGTGCCGGCATTGTCGCGAAATCGCATTTTTTCAAGTTGCTGAAAGGACACTTTTCCGCCCCTGGAGGTGGGCCAAACCCCCCAAACATTCATCGGGGGTCCCGGCAGGACCCAAAGATGGCAAAAAATCCAACTTTTCCGAGGGGTCGATTTTCACCCGTTTCGACAGTGCCGGCATTGTCGCGAAATCGCATTTTTTCAAGTTGCTGAAACGACACTTTTCCGCCCCGGGAGGTGGGCCAAACCCCCCAAACATTCATCGGGGGTCCCGGCAGGACCCAAAGATGGCAAAAAACCCAACTTTTCCGAGGGGTCGATTTTCACCCGTTTCGACAGTGCCGGCATTGTCGCGAAATCGCATTTTTTCAAGTTGCTGAAAGGACACTTTTCCGCCCCGGGAGGTGGGCCAAACCCCCCAAACATTCATCGGGGGTCCCGGCAGGACCCAAAGATGGCAAAAAACCCAACTTTTCCGAGGGGTCGATTTTCACCCGTTTCGACAGTGCCGGCATTGTCGCGAAATCGCATTTTTTCAAGTTGCTGAAACGACACTTTTCCGCCCCGGGAGGTGGGCCAAACCCCCCAAACATTCATCGGGGGTCCCGGCAGGACCCAAAGATGGCAAAAAACCCAACTTTTCCGAGGGGTCGATTTTCACCCGTTTCGACAGTGCCGGCATTGTCGCGAAATCGCATTTTTTCAAGTTGCTGAAAGGACACTTTTCCGCCCCGGGAGGTGGGCCAAACCCCCCAAACATTCATCGGGGGTCCCGGCAGGACCCAAAGATGGCAAAAAACCCAACTTTTCCGAGGGGTCGATTTTCACCCGTTTCGACAGTGCCGGCATTGTCGCGAAATCGCATTTTTTCAAGTTGCTGAAACGACACTTTTCCGCCCCGGGAGGTGGGCCAAACCCCCCAAACATTCATCGGGGGTCCCGGCAGGACCCAAAGATGGCAAAAAACCCAACTTTTCCGAGGGGTCGATTTTCACCCGTTTCGACAGTGCCGGGATTGTCGCGAAATAGCATTTTTTCAAGTTGCTGAAAGGACACTTTTCCGCCCCTGGAGGTGGTTCAAACCCCCCAAACATTCATCGGGGGTCCCGGCAGGACCCAAAGATGGCAAAAAACCCAACTTTTCCGAGGGGTCGATTTTCACCCGTTTCGACAGTGCCGGCATTGTCGCGAAATCGCATTTTTTCAAGTTGCTGAAAGGACACTTTTCCGCCCCGGGAGGTGGGCCAAACCCCCCAAACATTCATCGGGGGTCCCGGCAGGACCCAAAGATGGCAAAAAACCCAACTTTTCCGAGGGGTCGATTTTCACCCCTTTCGACAGTGCCGGCATTGTCGCGAAATCGCATTTTTTCAAGTTGCTGAAACGACACTTTTCCGCCCCGGGAGGTGGGCCAAACCCCCCAAACATTCATCGGGGGTCCCGGCAGGACCCAAAGATGGCTAAAAACCCAACTTTTCCGAGGGGTCGATTTTCACCCGTTTCGACAGTGCCGGCATTGTCGCGAAATCGCATTTTTTCAAGTTGCTGAAACGACACTTTTCCGCCCCGGGAGGTGGGCCAAACCCCCCAAACATTCATCGGGGGTCCCGGCAGGACCCAAAGATGGGAAAAAACCCAACTTTTCCGAGGGGTCGATTTTCACCCGTTTCGACAGTGCCGGCATTGTCGCGAAATCGCATTTTTTCAAGTTGCTGAAAGGACACTTTTCCGCCCCGGGAGGTGGGCCAAACCCCCCAAACATTCATCGGGGGTCCCGGCAGGACCCAAAGATGGCAAAAAACCCAACTTTTCCGAGGGGTCGATTTTCACCCGTTTCGACAGTGCCGGCATTGTCGCGAAATCGCATTTTTTCAAGTTGCTGAAAGGACACTTTTCCGCCCCGGGAGGTGGGCCAAACCCCCCAAACATTCATCGGGGGTCCCGGCAGGACCCAAAGATGGCAAAAAACCCAACTTTTCCGAGGGGTCGATTTTCACCCGTTTCGACAGTGCCGGCATTGTCGCGAAATCGCATTTTTTCAAGTTGCTGAAAGGACACTTTTCCGCCCCTGGAGGTGGGCCAAACCCCCCAAACATTCATCGGGGGTCCCGGCAGGACCCAAAGATGGCAAAAAACCCAACTTTTCCGAGGGGTCGATTTTCACCCGTTTCGACAGTGCCGGCATTGTCGCCAAATCGCATTTTTTCAAGTTGCTGAAACGACACTTTTCCGCCCCGGGAGGTGGGCCAAACCCCCCAAACATTCATCGGGGGTCCCGGCAGGACCCAAAGATGGCAAAAAACCCAACTTTTCCGAGGGGTCGATTTTCACCCGTTTCGACAGTGCCGGCATTGTCGCGAAATCGCATTTTTTCAAGTTGCTGAAACGACACTTTTCCGCCCCGGGAGGTGGGCCAAACCCCCCAAACATTCATCGGGGGTCCCGGCAGGACCCAAAGATGGCAAAAAACCCAACTTTTCCGAGGGGTCGATTTTCACCCGTTTCGACAGTGCCCCGGCATTGTCGCGAAATCGCATTTTTTCAAGTTGCTGAAAGGACACTTTTCCGCCCCGGGAGGTGGGCCAAACCCCCCAAACATTCATCGGGGGTCCCGGCAGGACCCAAAGATGGCAAAAAACCCAACTTTTCCGAGGGGTCGATTTTCACCCGTTTCGACAGTGCCGGCATTGTCGCGAAATCGCATTTTTTCAAGTTGCTGAAACGACACTTTTCCGCCCCGGGAGGTGGGCCAAACCCCCCAAACATTCATCGGGGGTCCCGGCAGGACCCAAAGATGGCAAAAAACCCAACTTTTCCGAGGGGTCGATTTTCACCCGTTTCGACAGTGCCGGCATTGTCGCGAAATCGCATTTTTTCAAGTTGCTGAAAGGACACTTTTCCGCCCCGGGAGGTGGGCCAAACCCCCCAAACATTCATCGGGGGTCCCGGCAGGACCCAAAGATGGCAAAAAACCCAACTTTTCCGAGGGGTCGATTTTCACCCGTTTCGACAGTGCCGGCATTGTCGCGAAATCGCATTTTTTCAAGTTGCTGAAACGACACTTTTCCGCCCCGGGAGGTGGGCCAAACCCCCCAAACATTCATCGGGGGTCCCGGCAGGACCCAAAGATGGCAAAAAACCCAACTTTTCCGAGGGGTCGATTTTCACCCGTTTCGACAGTGCCGGCATTGTCGCGAAATCGCATTTTTTCAAGTTGCTGAAAGGACACTTTTCCGCCCCGGGAGGTGGGCCAAACCCCCCAAACATTCATCGGGGGTCCCGGCAGGACCCAAAGATGGCAAAAAACCCAACTTTTCCGAGGGGTCGATTTTCACCCGTTTCGACAGTGCCGGCATTGTCGCCAAATCGCATTTTTTCAAGTTGCTGAAACGACACTTTTCCGCCCCGGGAGGTGGGCCAAACCCCCCAAACATTCATCGGGGGTCCCGGCAGGACCCAAAGATGGCAAAAAACCCAACTTTTCCGAGGGGTCGATTTTCACCCGTTTCGACAGTGCCGGCATTGTCGCGAAATCGCATTTTTTCAAGTTGCTGAAAGGACACTTTTCCGCCCCGGGAGGTGGGCCAAACCCCCCAAACATTCATCGGGGGTCCCGGCAGGACCCAAAGATGGCAAAAAACCCAACTTTTCCGAGGGGTTGATTTTCACCCGTTTCGACAGTGCCGGCATTGTCGCGAAATCGCATTTTTTCAAGTTGCTGAAAGGACACTTTTCCGCCCCGGGAGGTGGGCCAAACCCCCCAAACATTCATCGGGGGTCCCGGCAGGACCCAAAGATGGCAAAAAACCCAACTTTTCCGAGGGGTCGATTTTCACCCGTTTCGACAGTGCCGGCATTGTCGCGAAATCGCATTTTTTCAAGTTGCTGAAAGGACACTTTTCCGCCCCTGGAGGTGGGCCAAACCCCCCAAACATTCATCGGGGGTCCCGGCAGGACCCAAAGATGGCAAAAAACCCAACTTTTCCGAGGGGTCGATTTTCACCCGTTTCGACAGTGCCGGCATTGTCGCCAAATCGCATTTTTTCAAGTTGCTGAAACGACACTTTTCCGCCCCGGGAGGTGGGCCAAACCCCCCAAACATTCATCGGGGGTCCCGGCAGGACCCAAAGATGGCAAAAAACCCAACTTTTCCGAGGGGTCGATTTTCACCCGTTTCGACAGTGCCGGCATTGTCGCGAAATCGCATTTTTTCAAGTTGCTGAAACGACACTTTTCCGCCCCGGGAGGTGGGCCAAACCCCCCAAACATTCATCGGGGGTCCCGGCAGGACCCAAAGATGGCAAAAAACCCAACTTTTCCGAGGGGTCGATTTTCACCCGTTTCGACAGTGCCCCGGCATTGTCGCGAAATCGCATTTTTTCAAGTTGCTGAAAGGACACTTTTCCGCCCCGGGAGGTGGGCCAAACCCCCCAAACATTCATCGGGGGTCCCGGCAGGACCCAGAGATGGCAAAAAACCCAACTTTTCCGAGGGGTCGATTTTCACCCGTTTCGACAGTGCCGGCATTGTCGCGAAATCGCATTTTTTCAAGTTGCTGAAACGACACTTTTCCGCCCCGGGAGGTGGGCCAAACCCCCCAAACATTCATCGGGGGTCCCGGCAGGACCCAAAGATGGCAAAAAACCCAACTTTTCCGAGGGGTCGATTTTCACCCGTTTCGACAGTGCCGGCATTGTCGCGAAATCGCATTTTTTCAAGTTGCTGAAAGGACACTTTTCCGCCCCGGGAGGTGGGCCAAACCCCCCAAACATTCATCGGGGGTCCCGGCAGGACCCAAAGATGGCAAAAAACCCAACTTTTCCGAGGGGTCGATTTTCACCCGTTTCGACAGTGCCGGCATTGTCGCGAAATCGCATTTTTTCAAGTTGCTGAAACGACACTTTTCCGCCCCGGGAGGTGGGCCAAACCCCCCAAACATTCATCGGGGGTCCCGGCAGGACCCAAAGATGGCAAAAAACCCAACTTTTCCGAGGGGTCGATTTTCACCCGTTTCGACAGTGCCGGCATTGTCGCGAAATCGCATTTTTTCAAGTTGCTGAAAGGACACTTTTCCGCCCCGGGAGGTGGGCCAAACCCCCCAAACATTCATCGGGGGTCCCGGCAGGACCCAAAGATGGCAAAAAACCCAACTTTTCCGAGGGGTCGATTTTCACCCGTTTCGACAGTGCCGGCATTGTCGCCAAATCGCATTTTTTCAAGTTGCTGAAACGACACTTTTCCGCCCCGGGAGGTGGGCCAAACCCCCCAAACATTCATCGGGGGTCCCGGCAGGACCCAAAGATGGCAAAAAACCCAACTTTTCCGAGGGGTCGATTTTCACCCGTTTCGACAGTGCCGGCATTGTCGCGAAATCGCATTTTTTCAAGTTGCTGAAAGGACACTTTTCCGCCCCTGGAGGTGGGCCAAACCCCCCAAACATTCATCGGGGGTCCCGGCAGGACCCAAAGATGGCAAAAAACCCAACTTTTCCGAGGGGTCGATTTTCACCCGTTTCGACAGTGCCGGCATTGTCGCGAAATCGCATTTTTTCAAGTTGCTGAAAGGACACTTTTCCGCCCCGGGAGGTGGGCCAAACCCCCCAAACATTCATCGGGGGTCCCGGCAGGACCCAAAGATGGCAAAAAACCCAACTTTTCCGAGGGGTCGATTTTCACCCGTTTCGACAGTGCCGGCATTGTCGCGAAATCGCATTTTTTCAAGTTGCTGAAAGGACACTTTTCCGCCCCGGGAGGTGGGCCAAACCCCCCAAACATTCATCGGGGGTCCCGGCAGGACCCAAAGATGGCAAAAAACCCAACTTTTCCGAGGGGTCGATTTTCACCCGTTTCGACAGTGCCGGCATTGTCGCGAAATCGCATTTTTTCAAGTTGCTGAAAGGACACTTTTCCGCCCCTGGAGGTGGGCCAAACCCCCCAAACATTCATCGGGGGTCCCGGCAGGACCCAAAGATGGCAAAAAACCCAACTTTTCCGAGGGGTCGATTTTCACCCGTTTCGACAGTGCCGGCATTGTCGCGAAATCGCATTTTTTCAAGTTGCTGAAAGGACACTTTTCCGCCCCGGGAGGTGGGCCAAACCCCCCAAACATTCATCGGGGGTCCCGGCAGGACCCAAAGATGGGAAAAAACCCAACTTTTCCGAGGGGTCGATTTTCACCCCTTTCGACAGTGCCGGCATTGTCGCGAAATCGCATTTTTTCAAGTTGCTGAAACGACACTTTTCCGCCCCGGGAGGTGGGCCAAACCCCCCAAACATTCATCGGGGGTCCCGGCAGGACCCAAAGATGGCAAAAAACCCAACTTTTCCGAGGGGTCGATTTTCACCCGTTTCGACAGTGCCGGCATTGTCGCGAAATCGCATTTTTTCAAGTTGCTGAAAGGACACTTTTCCGCCCCGGGAGGTGGGCCAAACCCCCCAAACATTCATCGGGGTTCCCGGCAGGACCCAAAGATGGCAAAAAAACCAACTTTTCCGAGGGGTCGATTTTCACCCGTTTCGACAGTGCCGGCATTGTCGCGAAATCGCATTTTTTCAAGTTGCTGAAACGACACTTTTCCGCCCCGGGAGGTGGGCCAAACCCCCCAAACATTCATCGGGGGTCCCGGCAGGACCCAAAGATGGCAAAAAATCCAACTTTTCCGAGGGGTCGATTTTCACCCGTTTCGACAGTGCCGGCATTGTCGCGAAATCGCATTTTTTCAAGTTGCTGAAACGACACTTTTCCGCCCCGGGAGGTGGGCCAAACCCCCCAAACATTCATCGGGGGTCCCGGCAGGACCCAAAGATGGCAAAAAACCCAACTTTTCCGAGGGGTCGATTTTCACCCGTTTCGACAGTGCCGGCATTGTCGCGAAATCGCATTTTTTCAAGTTGCTGAAAGGACACTTTTCCGCCCCGGGAGGTGGGCCAAACCCCCCAAACATTCATCGGGGGTCCCGGCAGGACCCAAAGATGGCAAAAAACCCAACTTTTCCGAGGGGTCGATTTTCACCCGTTTCGACAGTGCCGGCATTGTCGCGAAATCGCATTTTTTCAAGTTGCTGAAACGACACTTTTCCGCCCCGGGAGGTGGGCCAAACCCCCCAAACATTCATCGGGGGTCCCGGCAGGACCCAAAGATGGCAAAAAACCCAACTTTTCCGAGGGGTCGATTTTCACCCGTTTCGACAGTGCCGGCATTGTCGCGAAATAGCATTTTTTCAAGTTGCTGAAAGGACACTTTTCCGCCCCTGGAGGTGGGCCAAACCCCCCAAACATTCATCGGGGGTCCCGGCAGGACCCAAAGATGGCAAAAAACCCAACTTTTCCGAGGGGTCGATTTTCACCCGTTTCGACAGTGCCGGCATTGTCGCGAAATCGCATTTTTTCAAGTTGCTGAAAGGACACTTTTCCGCCCCGGGAGGTGGGCCAAACCCCCCAAACATTCATCGGGGGTCCCGGCAGGACCCAAAGATGGCAAAAAACCCAACTTTTCCGAGGGGTCGATTTTCACCCCTTTCGACAGTGCCGGCATTGTCGCGAAATCGCATTTTTTCAAGTTGCTGAAAGGACACTTTTCCGCCCCGGGAGGTGGGCCAAACCCCCCAAACATTCATCGGGGGTCCCAGCAGGACCCAAAGATGGCAAAAAACCCAACTTTTCCGAGGGGTCGATTTTCACCCGTTTCGACAGTGCCGGCATTGTCGCGAAATCGCATTTTTTCAAGTTGCTGAAAGGACACTTTTCCGCCCCGAGAGGTGGGCCAAACCCCCCAAACATTCATCGGGGGTCCCGGCAGGACCCAAAGATGGCAAAAAACCCAACTTTTCCGAGGGGTCGATTTTCACCCGTTTCGACAGTGCCGGCATTGTCGCGAAATCGCATTTTTTCAAGTTGCTGAAACGACACTTTTCCGCCCCGGGAGGTGGGCCAAACCCCCCAAACATTCATCGGGGGTCCCGGCAGGACCCAAAGATGGCAAAAAACCCAACTTTTCCGAGGGGTCGATTTTCACCCGTTTCGACAGTGCCGGCATTGTCGCGAAATCGCATTTTTTTCAAGTTGCTGAAACGACACTTTTCCGCCCCGGGAGGTGGGCCAAACCCCCCAAACATTCATCGGGGGTCCCGGCAGGACCCAAAGATGGCAAAAAACCCAACTTTTCCGAGGGGTCGATTTTCACCCGTTTCGACAGTGCCGGCATTGTCGCGAAATCGCATTTTTTCAAGTTGCTGAAACGACACTTTTCCGCCCCGGGAGGTGGGCCAAACCCCCCAAACATTCATCGGGGGTCCCGGCAGGACCCAAAGATGGGAAAAAACCCAACTTTTCCGAGGGGTCGATTTTCACCCGTTTCGACAGTGCCGGCATTGTCGCGAAATCGCATTTTTTCAAGTTGCTGAAAGGACACTTTTCCGCCCCGGGAGGTGGGCCAAACCCCCCAAACATTCATCGGGGGTCCCGGCAGGACCCAAAGATGGCAAAAAACCCAACTTTTCCGAGGGGTCGATTTTCACCCGTTTCGACAGTGCCGGCATTGTCGCGAAATCGCATTTTTTCAAGTTGCTGAAAGGACACTTTTCCGCCCCGGGAGGTGGGCCAAACCCCCCAAACATTCATCGGGGGTCCCGGCAGGACCCAAAGATGGCAAAAAACCCAACTTTTCCGAGGGGTCGATTTTCACCCGTTTCGACAGTGCCGGCATTGTCGCGAAATCGCATTTTTTCAAGTTGCTGAAACGACACTTTTCCGCCCCGGGAGGTGGGCCAAACCCCCCAAACATTCATCGGGGGTCCCGGCAGGACCCAAAGATGGCAAAAAACCCAACTTTTCCGAGGGGTCGATTTTCACCCGTTTCGACAGTGCCGGCATTGTCGCGAAATAGCATTTTTTCAAGTTGCTGAAAGGACACTTTTCCGCCCCTGGAGGTGGGCCAAACCCCCCAAACATTCATCGGGGGTCCCGGCAGGACCCAAAGATGGCAAAAAACCCAACTTTTCCGAGGGGTCGATTTTCACCCGTTTCGACAGTGCCGGCATTGTCGCGAAATCGCATTTTTTCAAGTTGCTGAAAGGACACTTTTCCGCCCCGGGAGGTGGGCCAAACCCCCCAAACATTCATCGGGGGTCCCGGCAGGACCCAAAGATGGCAAAAAACCCAACTTTTCCGAGGGGTCGATTTTCACCCCTTTCGACAGTGCCGGCATTGTCGCGAAATCGCATTTTTTCAAGTTGCTGAAAGGACACTTTTCCGCCCCGGGAGGTGGGCCAAACCCCCCAAACATTCATCGGGGGTCCCAGCAGGACCCAAAGATGGCAAAAAACCCAACTTTTCCGAGGGGTCGATTTTCACCCGTTTCGACAGTGCCGGCATTGTCGCGAAATCGCATTTTTTCAAGTTGCTGAAAGGACACTTTTCCGCCCCGAGAGGTGGGCCAAACCCCCCAAACATTCATCGGGGGTCCCGGCAGGACCCAAAGATGGCAAAAAACCCAACTTTTCCGAGGGGTCGATTTTCACCCGTTTCGACAGTGCCGGCATTGTCGCGAAATCGCATTTTTTCAAGTTGCTGAAACGACACTTTTCCGCCCCGGGAGGTGGGCCAAACCCCCCAAACATTCATCGGGGGTCCCGGCAGGACCCAAAGATGGCAAAAAACCCAACTTTTCCGAGGGGTCGATTTTCACCCGTTTCGACAGTGCCGGCATTGTCGCGAAATCGCATTTTTTTCAAGTTGCTGAAACGACACTTTTCCGCCCCGGGAGGTGGGCCAAACCCCCCAAACATTCATCGGGGGTCCCGGCAGGACCCAAAGATGGCAAAAAACCCAACTTTTCCGAGGGGTCGATTTTCACCCGTTTCGACAGTGCCGGCATTGTCGCGAAATCGCATTTTTTCAAGTTGCTGAAACGACACTTTTCCGCCCCGGGAGGTGGGCCAAACCCCCCAAACATTCATCGGCGGTCCCGGCAGGACCCAAAGATGGCAAAAAACCCAACTTTTCCGAGGGGTCGATTTTCACCCGTTTCGACAGTGCCGGCATTGTCGCGAAATCGCATTTTTTCAAGTTGCTGAAACGACACTTTTCCGCCCCGGGAGGTGGGCCAAACCCCCCAAACATTCATCGGGGGTCCCGGCAGGACCCAAAGATGGCAAAAAACCCAACTTTTCCGAGGGGTCGATTTTCACCCGTTTCGACAGTGCCGGCATTGTCGCGAAATCGCATTTTTTTCAAGTTGCTGAAACGACACTTTTCCGCCCCGGGAGGTGGGCCAAACCCCCCAAACATTCATCGGGGGTCCCGGCAGGACCCAAAGATGGCAAATAAAACAACTTTTCCGAGGGGTCCATTTTTGCCATCTTTCGACTGTCGCAAAATTACATTTTTTCAATTGCTGAAATGACACTTTTCTGCCCCAGGAGGTGGGCAAAACCCCCTAAACATTCATTTTTGCTGTCGCAAAATTGCGTTTTTTTTTCAACTTGCTGAGACAACACATTTCCGGTCAGGGAGGTGGGCCGAACCAAACACCCATTCATTGGGGGTCCCGGCAGGAAACAAAGATGGCAAAAAAATGACATTTTTCTGACGGGTCAATTTTCTGCCGTTTTTCAGGTTAAAACGACACCTTTCGTGGGCCTGCGATAGCATAAATCAAAGAGGGCACAGCAGAATCATCTTCTTTCAGCATCACGGTGCCCATCCATCTTCCCATTCGGACTTTGGGACTTTTTGTTGCATTTATACCTCACAAGTTCATATCACAGCCTGCTGGGAACTATCACTCTCACCGTTTTTGGCACATGCAGTATATCCTGTTATAGCCACTTAATCCGTCTCAGAACAGAAGCATATACGTATTACATCAAAAAACTGCCTCCTGAACAAATATTCCTGGGCAGCAAAAGGTCAACAAGAAGGCCAAGCTATCCAAGATGGCCTCCAGATGTCACATCCAACCCACCTTGTTATGCTATCTTTGTATCTCAAGCTGACCTTTGAGTTAATTTCCCAAGACCTTGTGGTTCTTTTTGGTCCGGCAATGATAGGAACTTTTTTTGACAAGGGTTAGGGTTGCTAAATCCAACAATTACAACCTTTCAACAATGAAAACTTGACATACAGTTCTGATAAAACTGGTGATATGTTAAATCTCTTGTGAGGTTTAAAGGTTGCATGTTATAGTTTTTTTTAAGAATTTTTAAATCCACATACATTTTTTTTTTACTGTTTTGTAAAGGTCTACATCCAGGGTTATTGTTATTGTTATGGGACACAACCATATTATTTTTGTGGGAGGTGGGCCAAACCCACCACACATTCATCGGGGGTCCCGGCAGGACCCAAAGATGGTAAAAAACAGCACTTTTCCAACGGGTCAATTTTTGGCCGTTCGCGTATGTTGCGAAATCGCATTTTTTTTCTAAGTTACTGTGATGACACTTTTCCGGACTGGGAGGTGGGCCAAACCCAACACACATTCTTTGGTGGTCCCGGCAGGAAACAAATATGGCAAAAAATGGCACATTTCTGACGGGTCAATTTTCAGTTTCTTCAGGGCCGTGGCTGTCGCAAAATTGTATTTTTTGAACTTCCTAAAACGACACCTTTCTGGTCAGGGAGGTGGGCCAAACCCACCACACATTCATCGGGGGTCTCGGCGGGACCTAAAGATGGTAAAAAAATGCCACTTTTCCGAGGGGTCGATTTTCAGCTACGAGAGTAAAGTCGTAATATTACGTGTCGTCGTGCCATACGTGTCAGAGGGAAAATAGAGCATCGCTCTTCAGGAAGGACGGAAACTTTCCTCTTGCTTCAAGCAAGCCTTTATTTTTTAATGTGGCAGCAAAATAGAGCAGTTGAGCACAAACAGATTAGCATTTCTCTCCTTTCTCACGTCCGCCTTCCTTACCCCGCCCCCTCCACATGCCCAAGGCCAAAGGTCCCATAAGTCTCCCCTTTTCATTGCTGTCTCAGGCAATGCTTGTAAAGTTACAATTTCTGTCTCAAAAATTAACGACCTACTTCTCGTAAATGTACGACTTTCTCAAAATCTCTGATTATTTAAACACTGGTGGCCCTGATACTCCGTTGTACGCTATAGCCAGAGCCTTGTTGAATTTTGTGCTCAAGAGGTTAAACAAGAGAATAAATAAGTTGTATAATAGTGTATTGGAAGCGTGTTGTCCACAACTAGCCTTGATGCTGGTATTTCAACAGTTGAAAAGTGCATTTAGTAAGACCTACTGGGAACACGCCGTTTTGCTCATGAGCTGTGTTTGTCCATGTCTGTCTCCCACAGTGTTTGTGTCTCTAAGAAGCGCTATTGTAACTGTGCACTTGTTCAGCATAACACATGCCATATACCACATACAACAACGTAACATTAAGGAGTGGCACAGAAGGGCCCAAACGTTAGCATAAACTAGCATGGCTATATGAGCACGAGGCAGGCTCATCTAGCATCATGTCCATGAGGAAGGAGGTTTTTCCCTTCATGATGTCATGACAAAAGTCACTTTTGCATAAAGGGAACCTTTAAGTAACCAAATAAGCTTCCTTGTCTGATATTTTCAAAGATCCAGAGGAGCCGAGTCACAATGTGCTAACTGCCGCGATAATGCACACAAACCTCGCAACAGCGGCAATGCATCTTTGTAATTCTTCACTAAAAAGACCATTCTAAAGGATGGCGGCCTTTTAGCAAAATCAAATTTAGCTTTAATTGGATGACGGCTCCCTCGCAGGCTCCCCGGGGACATCGGAAACGAGTGCAACACGCACACAATCAGAATAATAGCGGGAACAAATTAGAGTGGGCTATAATGTGATGAGAAACCACTGTTTATACGTTTGAACCGTGCTGTTCAGGCTTTTTTGGAGAGACGTTGCAGGATTCAGGTGTGATGCCAAAACATTTTTGCTGTTGTTATTTTAGAGAGTTAGTTTAGAAACTTTACTGAACTATTGATTCTTGTTACACTTCCTGTCGCCCGTCCATTTGTGTATGTGATGAAGACGCTCGCATCTTCACCCGCGATTGAGCGCCGTTGCCATCTTGTTTACATGTGGTCCACAGCGGATCATTTAAATACACATAATTAATACACATAATCAGAATAAATCTGTTTGTCCATTCACATACACACATATGTTCATGATCTGTCTAATCCATTCCCATACTCTCAGAAGGTAAATATCTGTCTGCATTTAAATACAAACATAATCGGAATAATTCTGTTTGTGCATTCGCATATTGCAGTGCAAACTGTTCATTTACAGTTGATTGAATGATTTATTGTGCAATGATGGGGCGGCTTCTTCCTCCCTTGTTTGGCTTCCTAATGTGATTGACGGGCCATCAGGAGAAGGAAGGGCATCTGACTGGGCGCTGTTGCAGTCCATTGACTGTTGTCTTTGGCTGCAAAGGTCAGAGGATACAACGCGATGGGACACCTGCTGAAGGTAATCATTAATGAGCTTGCCGTCCGAACTGTCAGCGAGACCCCCCCCCGTCTTTACCAGATGTGTGTTTGTGACTAGTGGGAGGGGCCAAATGTCATTACAAGGCGAAAATGCACTAACTGGTACACTTTTTTCTGTTGTTACTGCCGTCGTCAGTCAGATGTGTGGCCTTTTGAGGATGACGCCTGGGATGCCACCGCGGTGAAAAACATCCAATTTACTGTAAAGGTTTTGTGTTTTGACGTTGCCGTGACAGCCGTCTGTCAGCTGTTAGCAGGTTGACGCCTATCAAGGGCACAGTTTCAATACCAGCTGGTGTTGCATTTCTAATAGTATGTTGATTGACAAATGTATTTATAGTCAGGTTTTCATTAGCCTGGTCATTCACATACACACATGATGTAAAAATTGGTCATTGACGTGTGCACATCTGTATGTCCATTCACGTACACGCATTAGGTAAACATACAGTACATCTATCCATTCACATACACATATAATGTGTGTACATGTCTGTACATTCGCACACTTAAAACAATTTCAAACTTAATCTGTCATCTTAATCAGCTCCCTCACTATATTGCGTTTTTTTTTGTTTTTTTTTAAATAATGATCGCTGTTTTGCGGTTGACTATGGCCTATTATTAGTGAAAAAATATTGAAAGACAAGTTATATGAAGTATTCTGGTCACTAGGCATCAGTAATGTTAGGCAACATGACGTTAGATTACAATTTACAATAAGAAAGTTGAAATAGTTGAAAAATGAAAAAGAAAAGCAGAAATGAAAAACAGCTTTAATTTTACAAAAGTAAAGTCAAAATGTTAACAAAAATTGTATTCTAATGAGAAAAAAATTCACAATTTTACAAGACTAAACTCAGAATATGAGGAAAAAGTCAAGTTGAAATAGTAATAAAATGAGAAACAAAATAAATAAATAGTTTACAATAAATTGCATTCTCAATTTTTTTGGTCTCACTCCCATTTCTTCTTTTTGCATTTTGAAGCTGTACTTAGAACCTCCTTCAGATTCAAAAGTGCAAAATGAAAATTCTTGCAATTTTTCAACTGGTCTTAAAATTTTGAACAGAGCACATGTTGCAAAGTAATTGTGTTTAGATGTGTTAGTTATGCTAAGTTATTGGCCTCAACTATTGTAAAGAGGCCTTAAATGCATACAAATTTACCTTCCAGTACATTTTGACCACAGACCGCCTGCTGACTCTGTACGAAAATTGCTGAGAACTTCACAGACTATTGAATTACAATTGCGATTTCTCCCTTTAATGCAAATCGGTCTCCTGTCCTGCAGAGGAGAAAAGGTGGGGAACCAAATTGGATCGAATGTAATTCAGTTGACCGAGCAGGGAATGAATCGATAATGCTGAGAAATGCTTTTCAAAGCAAAGGGAGGAGAAGGGCCCGCCTTCACAAGGAGGCTACTTCTCTTCAGAAGCATGAGTCGAGCCTCCATGCTGATGCATTTTAGACAAGTTAATCAAGTCTGACTATACCTGCGCTTCCACACTTGACATCTTAACTTCAGAAAAATGTATTTGCATTTGGATGTGTTGCTCCCAATGACCTTTTCATTGACTGCAGGTTTGCACCCTCATTTGTCATGCTATGGCTTCCACGCTAGTTACCACCCTGAGCACGTCACACTGTGTACAATACACACAGACGTAGAACCTCACCACTTAGAATGCAAAGAAAATAGTTGGTATCGCATTCCTTTTCCCCAGTCCAATACAAGAGAGAGTCATCATATTGTGAATGCACACATCATGCACGAATCCAAATGACAGATGTTTTTACCAGCTGGACAATTACAAATACCTTTTAGCCGCTCAGAGGCCTGAAAAAAGTCATTTCTGGAAAAGGACTCAATAATATTAATGGTGAAATGAGTTCAAGTTTAATTAATAGTGAAGTCCTCCTAGATCGAGTTTGACCTAAACTCAGTAACCCATTGCCCACCTGTCTGTTCATTCACATACACACATAATGTGAGAAAATTCCCATAAATATTTAAAGTAAAGGCTAGTCATTCTGTCATTTACATACAGATGTAATGTCAATATCAGCCTGTCCATTTAAATAAACACATAATGTTAGCCTGTCACTTACATTCCGTCTATCCATTCACATACGCATGAAAGGTAAATAATTGTGTAATTGTAATTACAGTAAATGCACACATATGCTTAAATTTGCATGTCTATTCAAATACACTCATAATGTTAACATCAGGCTTTTCATTCACATACACACAGATAAGGTAAACATCTGTTTATCCATTCAGATACATATAATGTCCACATCAGCTAGTGTCTTTAGAAAAGGGGTGCTCAAACTTTTTTCCACCGAGGGCCACATACTGAAAAATGAGAGGATGCAAGGGCCGCTTTGATACTTTGCAAAGATATGCTAAGAAGTTATATACTGTATATTGAAAAAAAAACTGCATCTCAGCTTTGTTATATACTGTAGGTGAAAAAGTGTATTATTAATATGAATTTTGGTTTTTGCTTTTTTTTATATCTAAATATATTTAAATATTTTTTCTTCAATATTTCAGACGCAGGCTACTGAAATGACATTATTTTTCCCCATAATATTATGACGTTATTCTCTTAAAAATACTTTCTCTGGTAAGATTGCAGCTTTTTTCTGCTCATATTTTGACTGTATTCTGGAAAGTTACTGATGATTTTTCCATTTTTGCTGTTGTTATTTTTTTTTTTTACAGTTTTTTTGTTGTTGTTAAATTGTATTTTTAGAATGTGCTACAGACCAATAAAAAAAAAAAATTGCAAATTGCCCCTGGGTCACACTTTTGACACCCCTGCTATAGACACACACATGTGAATAAATCAGTATGGCCATTCACATACACACATCATATGAATGCATTTGTCTGTCCATTCATACAGGCCATGTGCTAATATAATTGCCCCAGCAGACAGCTGGTGCGACACAAAAAAGTATTTGTCTCATTGCGTATTATAAATCCTTGTGCAGTGTGCAGGATAAAGAGAATATGTATATAGATATCAGGAAAGCGGGGATCCATTAGCAGGGCATTAGCATTTTGTTTGAACAGTCCCTGGCTGCGCCTCGGCTTGTTCCAAGATGAAGGTTAGCGGGGGACGACAGAGCGGAGAGGGGGGACGCGCAGTCAAACAGATGAGGCGATGCAGCAAGCAAAAGGAGGAAGAGAGAGGTTGGAGGGGAGGGATGAAAAATAAGTGTTTCATCTTGTCACAGAAAGACGGGGATGAAGGAAAAGGAAGGAATGACGAGTCGCAGAAGGTGTGCTGCAGGCCAAGGCAATCACAAAGTGACATCCAAGTTTTGGGGAAGAAACACGACCTTATAAAGGCTGAGAGTGATTGGTGGGGAAAGGCTATAATTAAGGCTCCATTAAGCGATACTAACGCTTAATTAGCATTCGATGTAATTAAATCCACTGTAAAGTGGAGCAAACATACTGGGAATAAACATCCAGATGTTGGTGGGTTGATGTCATTTTAAGACCAGGGCTTCAACTTGAAGATGTACTAATAATAATAATAAGTAATCTTTTTTGTTTCATTAATAATATGAATGTACCAGAGTTCTAATGGCATAAGGCAATTCAATCAAGTGTTGTGGTTTAAAAATCCACAAACGTGTGGATGAATCGTACAACCCAACATACTGTAGCGCACCTAAGACGGGTTGTGTTACCTATAATAACACCGCTGTCCCACTTGTACACTACTGACAAACACAAAATGTGTTGAAAACGAGCATGTCAAAATGCGTGGCTGGAGCTGACAAGCTACACAGTTAATGTGAAGATCTGTCTATCCATTCACATACACACATAAACATATTTCTATACAAATCCACACAATGTCAACGTCAGCATGTCCCTTCACAAAAACACTTGACGTAAAGATTACTTTGTCACTCACATACAAACAAGGTAAACGCCCTTCTATCCATTCCCATACACACATAATGTGAATGCATTTATAATGTAAAGATGATTCGCATGCCCTCACATATGGTAAATATCATCTATCATTCACATCAGGCAAATATTCATCTATCATTTGCATACACACACGTGAATACATATGTCTGTCCATTCACATACACATAAAAAGTGGAAAGATTAGTCTGCTAACATTTGCTTCCCCACTCCGCAATCTCCACTGTTGATCCATTCACATACACACCTAAAGTGAATACATATGTACAGTATATCCATTCATATAAGCTTTTAATGTAAATATCTGTCCAATTGATCACATACAGACAAAATATCAGTGTTATTATATGCAGTGCATGTCCATTCACATACAATTTAACAAAACAGCTGAGATTTTAAAGGAGAAGGTGGGTGGCAAGCTTAATTAAAATGGTTGTGGGGTGCTGATCTTCTGATAGATGGCTGCTTAAAAAGGCTTTGGAGCTGCTGAATAAGAAACCCTGTGGCTGCGTCTGGGGATGCTACATCAATGCTTCTCACGTAACCTGCACAAAATAGAATGGGCTGACTGGCTGCAGGGTTGGTGGTTGACGAGGAGGGAGGTCTTGTATTATTTGGAGTAAATGCAGACTAAAAAGTGAAGCAGGGAGTAATATCTTTTGACCACCTGGAAGATTTTCCGCGAGAGAAGGAAAAGTTAATCTAGCCTGTGGAGGGAATGAAATATTGAACATGACACACGAGAGGCCGCGTCTGTCAGACATCACAACCTTCTCACCCTGCGTGAATGTGTTGAACTTCACAGCCATTGTCGCCATTCTCTTCACGTATGAGCACTACATGAAACGCTCGCTTATGTGGCGAAAACTTGGGTTTGAACCACTTTATTATCCAAGCAAAAGAAACCACAGCTACCAATATAGCATATTTGAAGCTTTAAATTCAGTATTTAGTTGTTAGTAAGGCAGACAAGTAAAGGTAAGCTAATAAAGATACGCCAATGTGGAGCAGAGATAAATTCAGATACAATTATACTTTAATTTAGAATGTTCTCAAGCTCATCTAAAGCAGAGATGACAAAGATAGCAGCATGCAGACAAGAGGACATCAGCATGAAATTACAAATCAGCAGGGATAATCATAAATCAGAACACGCTGCCTACATGTGCATAAATATTTAAAATAGACACAATATATTTTAAAAAATCTTAATTGTGAGTTTTAATACATGTTATTATTATTTTGTAAATATACAAAATTATATATTATTTTTTAAACGCTATTAACATTTACAGGGACATTTTGTAAAAAAAAGTTCTTCAATTTCCTGTTTTACTTTGAAAGTCCATCTGCCTGTATTTCTATACTCCAATAGTTTCACGCTCTCCTTTTGCCCCGCCTTCTCTGTCACCTTAGCTGCGCCACTTTTAAGGCCCCAACTTCCCTGTATTGACTAACAGGTTTGTTCTTTTTGTGTTGCTATGTCATATTTCGTGCTTTTGCTTCTCTGTTGTTTATTTTTGTTATGGTGAGTTATTGTGCAAGACTTGTTGACCTCCATTTTGAATCCTGAGCATTTAGCTAGCCAGCCAGGACAGATCTGTACAATCATATGTAATCTCCACTAAAATAAAAAAGAAAATAATTTAAAAAATTGGTGAATAAACCAAACAAAAAGACATTAAAGCAACATTAAGTGTAAGATGCTCAAAGAAATCAAGCTAACAAATGTTATGTTTGGTCAAGCTAGCATACCACAGGTGTCCAAAGTGCACCCTGAGGGCCATTTGTGGCCCACGGCTATTTTTTTAATGACCCACGGCACATTCTAAAAATATACTTAACCAAAAAAACTAAAAAAGAACAACTATAGCAAAAATGAAAACATCAGCAGTGATTTTACATGAATAAAGTCAAAATATTAAGAGAAAAACGTTGTAATTTATCGAGAAAACGTTTTGCGGGAATAATGTTATATGAAAAAAAAATGTGGTCATTTTAGTAGCATAAAAATATTGTAATATGTTATTTTTTAACGTTTTAACAACATTTTAACAACAACATTTCCTTATTGTTGGGTGATTTTGCAAACTTTATTTGTAATATTATTACAATTATATTATTTGCTTGTACAGAATAATATTTGAGTGATGGACAAATGTCTACTTGTGTTTGCTTTTTGTACATTAAGTTCCATTTTGTGTTGAGCTTTTTAAAAAAAACAAAAAGTTGCATAAAACAAACTTATTATCCAGTCTCATGTTGATAGGTGGATTAAAAACTTTAAAATGAGCTTTCAAAGGTACACTTACTAAACATAAAAATGTATTTCTATCTGCAAATAATTTCGATTAACACATTAAATCCCAGGCGTTTTTCAAAAGACAACCCCTTTAGTACCGGCCATTTTAGACAACTTGATGTGATCAACATGAACAGTCCTGGAACTTTTCTGACACACTTCGTATGTCCATCCATCCATCCATCCATCTTCTATGACGCTTATCCTCATTAGGGTTGCGGCTGACTTCGGGCGAGACCAGGGTACACGCTGGACTGGTCGCCAGTCAGTCACAGGGTAAACAACCATTCACACTGACATTCATACCTATGGACAATTTAGAGTCAACCAATTTTCCTAACCTGCCTGTTTTTGGAAATGTGGGAGGAAGCCGGAGTACCCGGAGAAAACCTACACACGCACGGGGACAACATGCAAACTCCACACAGAGATGGCCAACGGAGATTCAAACCCAGATCTTCCCGATCTCCTGACTGTGTGGCCAACATGCTAAACACTAGGCCACCATGCGGCCCACTTCGTATGTCTCTTTGCAAAAAAACCCAAAAAACAAACAAAATAAACGAGGGTTAAATGGCAACCCTGAATGACATAATTAGAATATGTGCAGAGTGACGCAGAAGCAGAAGGTCACGGCTTTGACCATAGCCGTCAGCCGCTAATAGAGGTTTACAATCACACACACACATAAAAATAAAATAATAAACAAAAAAAGGTCACTCTATTGTGTCCTGGCCAGGCAAGCAACTCTTTGAAGGGAGCAATTACGCTATTGGCTGCTGGCAGGGACCTGACTTATTTCTCCTGCGAGATGACTGGTCGCATTTTTCGGTTCGGGTCCAATTTGCCATCATTCCGTTGCCTTGCATGCTGTTTTTGGCCCTATTATTACGACTGATGTGGCTCCCAGTTCAAAAAGCTAATTACAATAATAGCTAGGGATAAACAGATAAATGAGGAGGCAGAGCGAGTGTTTTGTAATACAGGATGTAAACCTCCCACGGTGTTCCTCTGTGAAGCCTTTTAAAACACAGATGACTGTGGAAAAATACAGTACATATTTGACGCTAGAGCTATCTTTATGTTTTTATAAAACACTCAGCAGTGTACCTGTTTTTTGTCACTTCTGCAAACAACATCAGACATATAAACCTTTCATGACTATGCCATATTGTTATCATAAAAATGATGGAAAAGTGTATTTTTGTATTATTAAAAAAACGATTATCGAATAATCACTGTAGTGTGATTTCCATTGATATTGTGGACAATTTACTGTACAATTACCATCCTCCATAGCTTTCACAATGTCATGTAGGTTTGTTTTTTTTCTCCTGCATTAGATTGCATGATATTAGCTCTATCCGTGATATCAGTGATATTATCGCTATTGTCTCTTGGTATCGTATAATGAGTCACCAAGCACTAATCGATATTGAGAGCTATCGTAGTTATTTGCAAAGTATCACTTTGTATCAATGCTGTCATGTGATATTACCATTATCATTGTGGTCAAAATATCATTGCAAGTTCATAACTAGAAAAGAACTCCGAGAGCGCAGACCTCCACCAAGCGCCATAGTTCCACCCATATTGTGATTTACACCCTAAATATTACTCTTACATTTATTTGATGCATATATTTAGATTGTTTGACCATGAAAACATATAATTAGCAATTGGATTCCTAATGATATCAATATTAGTTCAATAGTTATTCACAAAAATCGCATTTACCGTAATGGCGGTTTTCTTGTGGCTCTAACTCCATAGCTTTTGAAGGTAAAACATATCCGTTGACACACTCCAGATTCCACAGCGTCTTGGTTATATATATATTGGTGTTTATTGCATGTTTATAGCTGTTTTTGTTTTTCCATTACAGCATATGGATTATGGTGTCATTGCTACATCGTGTTATCGTTTTGTGAATCAGTTTGCAAATTCTCTTACTAAAATACTGTATTGTGATGTAACAGAGGTGTGTTTTTATCACAGTCTCTAAATTGTGATATTGCAATAATTTGCCAACAATGACAGTGATGACTGTACAGTGTTACCTGATGATTCCCACCCCTAATGGATACCGTTACGTTTCATAGATGTTTTTCATCATTGTTATCTCACAATTGCTGTATTGTGATATTTTTATTATTATTGTTTTGCAAGTTACTCTACAATTGCCACACTTAACGCATAGCCTGAAGTATGGGTTATTATTTTTCTGTTTTATCAACTTGTCAGTCTGCAATTCCCACCCCTAATAGATATTGTCAAGTGTAGTTGTTTTTCCATATTGTATAGCAATTCTTGTGCAATTCTGCAATTCCCACCCTCTGGTACATGCTGTGACCTGCAGTAGACATTATTTTTGCAGTCTGTAGATAATTGCATAATTACTGCATCTTGATATCATGATCATATTACACCATCACTTATCATATAATTATGATTTTATAGTGATATTATAAAATTGTTTCCAATATATCACGTCAACACGGTCATAACATTGATATCGCTATTCCCACCCCAGTTCTTATTGTGGTGCAATTATCATATTACCACTCCATCCACCCACATTTTCTATGGCGCTTACCCTAATTAGGGTCAAGGGGATATGCTGGAGCCTATCCCAGCTGACTTCGGGCAAGAGGCGGGGTACATCCTGGAGTGGTCGCCAGCCAATCGCAGATCATATTATCACTGTATAAGGAAATTTTTATTTAAAACATTAGCCAAATATAATATCGCAAGTTACTCTGCGATTCCTTCCCCGGGAGATATTATGATGTTTGACGTTTTATTTTACCCCAATATGTTAATAATCGCATGATCACATTATATCATTATCCTTTTCCTATATTATCGCAATATAGGAATGTGAACAACTCGATTGTCAGATAATTGCCGTATCTTGATAACTGATTATGCTGCAGTCCCAAAACCATGGAATCAAATCAAATACATCTCTGAATCTGAAGGTGTTCGCAGGTTTGGGAAGATATTCCGAGCATGTGTGGGGAGAGCCAGAGGCGCTTTAGGCGAGATAGCGCTATCCAGTAATCAGGGGACTAACGAGGACTTGTTTAACCACCCTCCCTCGGACCTGCTATAGAGCGTGATCCCGCATCACTCCTGACAATTAACCACCAAACCCTTGCGCCAAAAAGCTCTTTTTTTTTCCTCCAATGATCTGTCATTGTCCTTGCTGCCGCCCAGTCTGGGATTATTGATCCAAGGAAAACCACTCAATCGTGACCATGTGGCTTCTGCAGAGTCAGCAAAAATCACCTCCTATGTAACACCCACACACGCCGTGCTTGAAAAATTGCAAGCTTCCCAACACATACAAGACACTGGCTTTCAACATGTGTGCTTGTTTATCACAATGCATTATCCAATAGGCATTGATCTTGCAGGGAACAACTGGCAAGCGTGGATTTCATTCCAACATACTGTACATGGGAACAATTTATTGCTGCCCGACAAGAGCAAACATTTAAGCATGCACTGCTGCGATGCTAATAGTTGAATCATTTACTGGAGGGAGACATAAAAGGAAAAAGAGCTGGTGTAAATGTTTTTATTTATCTGTCAGGTATATTTAAGGGTGCTGTGACGGCCTGCTGACCTGTTCGGCTTTATTAATTTTCTGTTGGCAGCTTTAATTTGCTCCCAGTCCTGGTTCTAATGATTATTTTAATGATTTGCTTCATGAGATATTTATTTCTTGGCTGCTTGGTAACATAAAAGTACAAGGAAGTAGAATCTGTGTCGGCAAATAAGGCAATAATGTGTCTGGAATCATTTTGTGGTCACTTAACTGAAGGAAATGTCCACATAAGTCACATTTTGGGTTGCTCGGCATACAGTATATATTGATTGGTGAAGAGAGCAAAAGTAAAAAACATCTATCCAAAATAAATTTTGCCCAGATAATCCATTTCATGCATCTAATATGACATGTGCTCCAATCCTGCTGACTAAACACCTGACAAAGGAGTCAAGATTTAAAGTTGAGGTGCACTGAAAACTTGCTTATTTCTTGCAGTGTTCATCCATCCATCCATCCATCCATCCATCCATCCATCCATCCATCCATCCATCTTCTACCGCTTATCCGAGATGGGGTCGCGGGGCCAGCAGCCTTAAGCAGGGAGGCCCAGAGTTTCCTGTTCCCGGCCACTTTGTCCAGCTCCTCCCAGCGGATCCCGAGGCGTTATCCCCGACCCGGAGATGGCGCTCCACCCTATTCCGGGTGGGAACGATGGCCTTGGACTTGGAGGTGCTGATTCTCATCCCGGCCGCTTCACACATGACATGATTTTTAGATATCAATAAATACAGTAATAACTAAATAACACTCATATTTGATCCTATAAGTACAGCTTAGCTTCTTGCTTTGCAGCTGGTGTGCGTTCGAAGCAAAACAGAAGACGTACAAGGCAATTGCTGACAATTGCTATTGGATTTCCAAAGTTGACGTACTTCGTCAGTATTATCTGTGTCGCAGAATATGTGTGCGTATTTTGCAAACAGCACATTAGTAATGATTTCCACTGCAAATCATTGTACATTATGCAATCACAGTTCATATCAGAGTCACTTATTAAAACCATGATATTTGTGTCAGGTTTTTGCGTCCTTTATATCGTCATTTTATCATCAATATACCTAAATAATGTAATAACTACTGCCATGGAATTTCCATTTTACCTGCAACTAACAATTTCAAAATATACAAAGAATAGAAGACCTTTGTAAAGATCTTTGCAGGTTCAGAGAATATGTCATATACAGTAAAATTATTGTAAACCATACAAAAGCACAGCTGGACAAAACGTTGAGGAAAATAAATTAATAGGGCTAAATTACCTTTCACTATGAGCACACAGGGTGTCATTTATCTTCAATATTCTCTCCAAAGACTGTCGGGATTCATTAGTTAGCCTTCATGTGCTCAAACAGGTGAACATATGGAGGGAGGCCATGCATAAATTACCCACATGGACTGATATCAGTGGAGTTTTGATGGCATGAGTACAACACTCGCATCTCACATCTACGCCACTCAAGAGGCTGAAACTACAAAGATGAAATAAAATAGAAGAAAAATAGATGTTTGCGGTATAGATTAAAAAAACAACAAACAGTTGCAGCCAACTTGTTAAAAATACAGTGGAACCTTGGGTAGCATCCGCCCCGGATAGCGTTAACATCGAATATTTACGCCACAATTTTGCCTCGGTTTGCGTGCATTCTCCAGTTAGCGTATAATATGGCACGAGTATTGTCGCGTTATTAATTCAAAGCGTGAGCCCAACTGTGTTCCTAATGTATTTTTTTTTCCCATCACTAAACGTTTTTACTAGCATCTTATTAGCCAGCTAAACAAAATGGCAACCGGTTGCCAACCTGTTGCCAAAGACACGATGTGGCAGTGAGATCAACCACCACCACCTTCCTGTTTTCAGTCACGTCAAGAATCACGTCTTCAATGAAGTAACCTCGAACTTTAAACCTTCTTACCTTAAATGTTCACTTACCCCTTTCATTCATCATTTATATGTATTTCTATGCATTTCAAATTGTTTTCTGCATGTCAAACTATAATTGTAAATCTATATGAACTTGTTTTGTGTTAACATTTTTGAGAGCCAACTGCTAATGACATCATAGACGGGTGACGTAACACCCGGTTCCGGTTGCCATTTTGTTTAGCTAGCTGATAGGATGCTAATAAGGAAAAAAAAAACATTGTTGGCTTTCTGGAACGAATTAATTGGATTTACATTATTTTTTAGGTGAAAAATTGATTCGTTGACGTCCATTTTGTTAGAGTTGGACCTTCTGGAACGGATTAATGACGCTAATCAAGGTTCCACTAAATATAAAAAAAACAAAACGATTTGGTAGGATTTCACCAACTGGCAATCGTTGATGTTCTGTGGAGGACTCCATTGTCTGTACTTTCTTGTCTAAAATTGTCTTCAACTAAACTAAAAGTAGACTCTACCACCATATATTTGTAATAACTGGCAACAATTGCAGGCCCTATGCTTAGCTTTGGAAAGGTTAGTCCAAAACAAAAGCCAAAAAAAAGTGCTTTTGATTTGACAACATTTGAACCATATTGTCCTTGACATTTAGGTGAAAGTCCTAGTTGTTTGACTGCACACTGCCCTGTTTGAGAGTCTGGTATACTTTCAAGGGTATTCCGGGAGTTCATTTGTGTTCCTGGCCATACAATCTCCTCTAATGTACTCCACAGAAGTGATTATTAGCGGGACAAGGGTCCAAGTTTGTTACCAAGCTGTAAAAGTCAAGGGTACACAAATAGTACCTTTCAGTATGCCACCACACTGACAAGCCCTTCCATGCTCCCTCCTTTTCCATTTTCTGTGCCCCATGGAGCACTGTAGGACACAATTGGGGGACATCTGCCATTGTCACTCTCGTCACCGTCACGTAAGCCCTTGTCCGACCCCCAAGGACGAGCGCACTCAATAACTGTCCCCGTCCAGACACGGTAAGCCTGTGCTGCAATCCCTTAAACCCCTGAACTCTGACATGCTTCAATGAGGTACATGAAGTATCCTCCTCTGGGAGATTAAATTGAAAGTCTTTGCCACTAAACTCCTGATTAATTGGATTTTTCTTTTTTTTTTGCTGTCCCCCGAACAGTTGTGCGTTGTCGTCAAGCTAAGCGATAGCATCGGTGTGAGACGTGACACTGCTTCAGATCAGGGAGTCTTTACAGATAATGACCGTTCTATTCTCAAGTTAAAACTAAAAGCTGTATTTGTTTTTCTGTCCCTCCCGTGCTTTTGGATCTGCTTATTTTACTTTAAACTCTGTTTGTTTGCTTTGGAACGCCAGATAAATGTGTCACTTTCCCTTTTTTGCCGGGCTATTGTCAGTCATTTTCCTCCTATCTGAGTTCTCCACGCCGCTTCGTATTTACCCTTCACAATCCTTTCGGTTTTGCGTTTCCGACGTCAAATTTTACAGTGTGACAGTCCCAGACAGCCTTTTCACGCAGATTTATATGGGACTTTTATCATTTGTTTCAGCCGCTCACTTTGTCACACGCAAACGGCGTCATTAATCAGTGTTATGACAGCACAACTTGGCTGCAGGGGTGTGCGATGTGCTTGTGCGCGTGCCCGCCTGCGATATTTATCTGTCTTTACATTCTGCTTTTCTTGGTGTTTACTTTGACTGCGTGCAAATGTTCCCCCTCAGGTGAACTGAACATGTTGGAGAAAAAAAAAACAAACAAAAAAAAAACCCTTACTCTTCTGTGTGTTTGACTCCACTGAAGTCAATTCATGAAAGTCTATGCAGTCAACATTTGCTCTGCTATGGATTTTTAGCAGTGTCCAACCCTTACAGCCAATTCGGACTTCTGGACAGGAAGAGTGCCAGGAATTGGGGTTCGGCTAAGTTAATTGTTAAGTGTGACGAATTGATTGTCTACCAAATTTGAGGGCACTACTTCCTGCAACAATCAGAGGTCCTGTTGATTTGCACGTATAAGGCGGTAGTATCCCATGAACAATGTGTAACTATAATTTAACGACTTAGGCTACTTCTCATACTACCAATAAAAAAGAAAATAACCTTAACATAGTTGCAACATTGCTTTTTTCAGTATCCTAAGTATGAAATGTAGCTAATGAAAGATATAATAGAATCATGAGAAAAAAAATTAGGACACCCCACAATGTTCTAATTTTTTAACGTGAATGATTTGTGGTGCCCCCTATGGGTTGTGCTCAAAACACTTTGGAAGACAACTTTTGTGGACACACCGACCAGCTCTCGTTCTCACAAACCTCTGGCGGACCGCGGGTGTGGGGGTCGCAATTGTACATTATAGCTATCAAATGTTATTTATTTATTTATTATGTGATGTGTAAAACTAAGCCAGGAACATCAAATTAAAAGCACAAAACTGATACCACCATCCCCCCGTACAAGCCTGCAGTTTGTTTTTCAGAGAGAAGATTATAACATTGCTATTTGGTGTGTGTCACAACAGCCTAGCATGAATTAACTTGAGGTTGATGACATCATCAACATCATCTTACCTTTATGCATTCTCACATAGTGTCAGCATTTGAGACCAAATATGAGATGAAAGAAAAACGCAAAATCTGTGCAGCGTGGGAGAAAATTAGATGGTGCGTTCAAAGACCATCGGACAAAGTGGGATGCTCGCCGCTTGCAACAAATGACATGCAAAAACTGTGGGATTTCTAACATTATATTATTTTCAAAACATAAAATAATGGTCCATATTTCCAAAATTGACACCCATTTACATAAAATCCGATGTAGTTATTTACAAACCTAAAAATGCAAGTTTTTTAAATTTTTATTTATTGCAACTGAAAGTTTACCAGTCTGTGGGTGGGGCCGAATCGGGCCGCATCCCAGTGGTTGGGGACTCTTATGCTAGTATACATGTAAAACAGATATCCTCAAAGTTTTATAATCATTGGACAAATGTTCAACAACTTTTGGGCAATTAGTGGCTAACTCCCGCCCGTCCCCTGCAAAGACAGCCATGTTTTTTAACCAATCTTGCTCAAATAACACAGTAACTTGCTTGTCAGTCCTTTCAAGATTTGTACCAAATTTCACTGTGATTTGACTAAACACCCTAAAGTTACAGTGGCTGTTTTGTAGAGGGTAGACTCATGTTTTAACAAATAGTCATCCGTTTTCAGGTAAACGCAGCCAATATATAATGTTTAACCAGCGGATATAATGTAGAGGACATTTATTTGATTAGTTATGTTATTGTTTGAATGCATCTGTTGTACTAGAACGTTGGTCTTATGTTTTTCATTTAATATTTAGTTATGCCCTGCCAAGCAAAGTCTTTATGGAGAAAACAATGTTTATTTACCAGGTCAGCTTTTTTGGATTTCATGCCACATTGCCTCAACGGTTTAGTCCTTAAGTGCTTCATACAGGAGCAGAAGTCAGATTGTAGGCCTGATTCCCCTGAGAGCTTTACTGGATACGCACCTCCCGCTATCTGACCTCTTATCATTTAATACTTTTTGTGTAGGTCTCCGAATTAAAAGATATGTCTCATCCCCTTCCTTTGCGGAAGATTCCCATTAATTTTTCAACCCCAGTTATCCGCTAGGTTTTTGAAGCGTGAGATCTGGTGCGGGTTCGCCCCCAAATATGCATATTTGCATTATCTTGCTATTGTTGTGCTGGCTTAATTATGACGGAGAGAAAATAAATAATTTGGGAAGTCATTTGGGAAAAGTGACATTTCTGATGACGTGACACGCTCCACAAATCAACATGTATATCAGCAGCAAAGCCGCAAAAGGCCTTGCTTCAAGACCAGTCGATATCTGTCAACAGAAGCGTCCTTCAGCTCAAGCTAGCCTCCTGAAAACTGGTATGTCACTTGGCCCCGGGCCTTCCATTATTAGTACAATGCTGTGAGTATGTTTGCCTGATATTTGCCTCTTTCGTTCACTAGAACTCTTCATATCGAGCTGCATGTATGACCTCTGATTATTTTGCATTTTAAAAAAAAGACTTCTACAAGATAGTTTGCAGGACTTTTCTTAGATTTTTCTGCATCCTGAGCTAGCTGGGCATTCAACTAAAGCGCCTTGATTGAGTAACTGGGAAAATGAACATTCACTATTTATTTGAATAGAATTTTTCATATTAGTTTTACCAGAGAATACCAAAATTCATTGCAGAAGGAGGGCATGCACTCCTTTTCAATTGCTTCAAGATGCGATTAATCAACAATCAATTCCACAATTTCAATTGAATTGATTAAAGTGCATATTGTTTTCCACAGCCCATCACAGTAAAGATTTACTGGTCCGGTACAAACTATAAATCCCTCCCGCTTAAATAAATCAGTGGAATACAGCTGTCTCTCGTTTATCACGGTTAATTGGTTCCAAACCCGACCACGATAAGTGAATTTTCACAAAGTAGGATTCAAGATTAATAAATGGAATATTTTTGTAATTAAAGCATAGAAAACCTGTTTATGACCTTCTAAATACTTTTTTTTTAACCTTTATTAGAGCTATAGACATGACATAACACCCCTTTACACTCCTATTATTCTTTGTTTACATCACATTGCTCAACACTAATGCTCAGGCTACGGGATCACTGCAGGGACACAAGAGACAGCCGCCACTCATAGCATATAGCAAGCTACTGAGCTAACAAGTTAGCCTTATTCTAAACTTAAGAAAGGGTTTCAAACAGAGTGGGGAAGAAGGATAAAGTAAAAAGGCAAAAACTTACCACATTCAATACATTTTTGCAAAAACGCTATAGACTGAGGGAGCGATGATCGAACCACGATGTAGAGAGGTACGACTGTAATGTCAACGAAGTAACCCTGAGGTGGGGCTTGACTCCACTTTTATCACTTTAAATTGCATCTCTTCAGTGCGGCGCGGGTGTTTGACTGGCAAGGAGCTTTTAAAATAGTCGTGATGAAAAGTGAAATTAATACAATACCAGCACCAGCACTGTAGACAGCTACGGGATTATCTCTTTACCTACAAAACGTCCTCACTCCAAAGAATACCACAGTCCATCACTTACATTCCCATGCAGAATAGACTGTTAAGATTATAATCCATGTTTCATCACTTCGGATGCATTCAAGGTGTCATGCAGTCAATAAGAGAATAAAGTCGCCTTTTAGCTACTGTGAAATAAGCACAAATATCTGGCAGTCAATGCAGCGCAACAGTTTTACACTTACACTGGCAAGAGTTTGGTGACGCAACACACACGTGCGCACATTGAAAAAGACATATACAGGTGTGGTTATCATAACGATGTGCACAGCAGCCCACACAAAGACCACCTGCCAAAGTCCACGAGCCTTTTGGTGAAGAAATCAGCTATTGCTTACTTGAAAACACTTTATTTTTTTAAACTATTTGAACAAATATGTAATATTGTATATAATGTACTGTAGATTTTCAAACTGTGGTGCAAGTACCACCGGTGGTATGCAGACAAACTACTGACACTCAGGAACGCCAGAGATTAAAAAGATACAATAAAAATGAACCTTCAGATTGGGAGACGACCACTCTCTGCCACAGCTTTCTTAAAGATCCGCATTGATGTGGAATCGTGGCCACTGTCTGTCATTCTTTTGATGGCAGCTCCTTAAAAGGCTGCATGGATGTGGAACCATCACCAACTTTCTAGTCAACTCTCTAGAGTGTGATTCACCTGCCTGAGCCCTGCCTCGTTCACTGCCCAGCCTTCCCTGCGCTGTCCACTGAGGATTCCCTGCACCCCATTCACAAACACTGTCTGAATAAATTCTAAATTCTTGTCTCTTGCCCACACTGAAGGGTCTGCATTTTGGAGTTCAGTCCCTGATCCCTGTACCATCCCTTGACAATTAACCGTGATGGTAAGCGGAGGTACCAAAAGTGTTGGTACTTGCATAGAACAATTTTTGTAGTTGAACTTTAAACATTTTTCAAGAAAAGACAATTTAAAATAAAGATTAAAAAATAAGAAAATGATATTATAAATGCTACTTATTCCAACCAAATTGACTATGATAGTAAAATATGACATAAAATAGAACATACAAAATACTATTTTATTACGACAATTTATTTTGGTCAGCCAATTCAGTGAAATAAATTGTATTATTTCTGTTGATATTTATGGGTAACATATACATTTTTATCGTTGATTTGTGTTTATTTTGTGTGACGTCATACCAGTAAGACTTCCTGCATCTCAGCTTGTGAGACATAAACAGCCAGTTCACCGGAAACTTTGACATCAAGGCCCAAGGCTCAACCATCTCGAGGCGCTGTTGGAAAGCCAAACAGATTAAAGCAGTGTCATTTTGTGTTTCGCATTGTTGGCTAAATTAATGAAGATGTTGTTGTTGTAATTAGGTCTACCTGTTTGGTTTTCTCTAATGAATGGTTTTCGTTTAGTCAAAAAAATGACGTATTTTTGAATTAGGACTTTGACTTATTTTATAACATTTTTTAAGGCCTTTTTTTAATTACTTACGATAAACTATTCTCACTATAATAACTGTTTGTTTGGGAGCTCGTCATGTATGCTGTGTCAATGTGATCCGCCATTTTTAAGTTGGTTCCTTGTGTGACGTCACAGCTTTACACAAACTTGAAGAAACCCGCCAACTTGAAATTAAATTGCAGCTTACAACATTTTGGAACCTGTTGACATACATGTACAGAGGTACTCTACACATCCCCAGTATGTGTCTAAAGAGAAAAATCATGTTTGGGATAACCGTTATTGTTTTTTGCATGTGGTTGCATGTAAAAGTTCTGAAGATTTGACATTAAACATATATACTTTTTAAAAAACATTTTTTGTTATTGTACTTTTTGTTACTTGAGTGTGTGGGCATAAAATGTAGCCTGAGTGTGTGCTGTAAAATTTCTCATGTATGCATAGAGAAGTGCATAGATTTTCCATTGACTTCGAATGAAAGCTTAAGTCTAACTCAGTTGCTTTGTTTGGCTCATAATTTTCCTTCAGACTCTCCTCTTTGTTCGAGCCTGGTAACACGAGTCAGTCAAGCACTGATACAAACATGTTAATTCTAGGCTTATTTTTGTTTTTTCATCAAAAAGAAAAGTGCCCTTCTGAGTGTGTTTTGATGAAATTGCTGAATGAATGCTTTTGAAGGTTGACTGTTTTTGTATGTGGGCAGCCTAAAAAAATGAATGTTCTGTTTGGAATGCACAGGCGCAATTCTCGACCTTTGGATCCCATCTTTGTAGGATACATTTACAGGGCCTCCTACAGTATTGTTTTTATAGGAACACATTTTATTCAAGAAGAGACTTGACTTGACCTATTTTGGATGCAAAACAAGCGGGCGAACGCAAGGCAAGGAAACATTTCAGAAAAATTGTTGGATGTTAACTGAAAACCATTCTAACTGGGGCAGGCGTTAACCGAGGTACCACTGTAATCACGCTGTACACTGTAATGAGTTTTCAAACAGCCTCTTGCCTATTATTGCTTGCTTCCAAGTAACGCCTCGTCCCCTTCGCAGTTTAGGGAAATGAACGCCCTGACTGTAATTTACGGGAGCTCACGCGCTATAAAAGCACAAAAAAACCCAGCTTCATTTAGAAAAAAAAACTTCCACTGACTTCTTGTCAAATATTTGCATTTTCAGGCTCCCAAATGGCATTGTTTTGTTTTTAACTGCAAATATCGTAATGACTCCTACTACCAAATTAAATGAATAAAAGAATTTTCTTGCTTGTTGTTCAACACAAATCCACACTAAACTCTCATTTACAGTATTTGTGAGGAGTTTTTTCTTTTTATTATCGTATTACCGATAATGTTTTTTTGTATTTTTTATTTCGCTGGGGAGTGTCCATAAAAGAAGATTTACACCACGGATCTGCCCTACATCCTATTACAGGAGGCTGTTTCACAATGCTTTGTATCCTGTACAATAATACAAACCTGAATTAAAGACATCGCCGATGTGTTTTATGGTGTGATCCACAAGCTCATCATTGCAGCTTTCCACCACTCGGCTGCACTGGTTGGTAAAATATGAGTGCAGAATGAGCTTTTTGCAGTGCAGCAGGCAGATGAGGAAGGAGAAAAACCTCCTCCCTGCTGTGTGTCATGGACTGTTTTGACTCCAAGGCACACTGATTCATTATCTGTGCAATTACGCAACTTAATTGCGACGGCTAGCGGCAAACTCTGCCTCCCTACTGTCCATCTGTCAAACATCCTTGAGCTGATTCCATACCTTTACTTTTGAATGGAGGATGGGAAGCTGTCAGCTGTATGTCGTTTCTTCGCGTCTATCTGGAAATGTTAATTTTATTTTATTTTTCTATTTACAAGTCTTTCTTGTGAATGTTGTGCACTCTGACCTCAGGCAGTTTTGCAAAGTTGCCAAGGACATATGGCGTCCTCCACGTGCTCTATCTCTTTAGCCAGTAATCGCGGTGACAAACACCTGCTTTAGGAAAATTGCTGCAAACTTGGTGCAGGGTTATTTTCAGCTTGTAAACAGCGGAGGAAATTGAGTTTTGCTAAAACAATATTTGGCTAATTCATTACATTAGAACACACATTTTCAGATAGCACGTTATATGTTTTCTCATTCTCTACAAACATAACCCAAAATGCCTTCTCAATCTTGCTATAACAACGGGTGGCGCTATAACCATTTACCGTTCTTTGGATGGCGTTGCTATCGAAAAAAATAGTCAATGATGACACAATTTCCAAAATTTTCAAATTGTACAAAAAATTAAAGCAATTTATTTCATTACATCAATGAGGAAGATCGAGGAAAGAGCCCTGATAGAAAGTACAAAGCATATAATGTAAATCAGTTGCTGTGCGTATCAAGAAAGAGTAAGTGAAAGCTAAGCATGTGTGAGAACCCTGTTGCGTGTTTGCCTCTCAGTATTTTTCCATGAGTCAAATCTATGTGTTACACAACTGTGATTGTGCTATGTGAGTGTATGTCAAGAAGGACTTCTATGCACTGAGCTAATAGACTGAATCTAAAAATGTAATAATAATATTTAACAACATCAATGATTAACTGTGGGAAATAAGTTGAAAGAACTAGGAATGTCCCAATCCAATTTTGATATTGAATATTGGGCCGATATCAGCCCCAAAACATCAAAACAACAGTGTTTGCTGGCATGCAGACAGAGTAGAAAAGAGCAGGAGGAATGCCAGCCGTGTGGCAGTAAAAAGACTTTGTGGCTGAGCGCAAAATTTGTCATGCACAAGTTTCACGGGGTGGCACACAACTGGGGAAGTTTAATACGACGAACCTCATCTTGCATATGAAGCGGCATCACATAGGCAGCTCCCATGGGACCGCAAAAAGTCATCAGCGAAAACAGAAAAGAGTGAGTTCTTGTCGGTGGTGAGTAATGTCAGCTTTAAACACTTCACTGTCACCTCGAACCTCGCTATATTATTCCTAGCTGCCACTACATTGTGGATGAAACTATACACCACATGCATAAATAAGTAAATGAGTGAGGTTTTCTCATACCTACTGTTGCGGACTATTGCTCTCTGAGTAAGATCAGTCGATGAAGCCTTTTCTAACATTCCACACTACAAAATAAATAATAAAAGTATGTATGATTTCTGTTGGTATCATATCAATAGCAGTATTGGTCGATAGTCAAGGCTGCAATATCGGTATTGTATCGGATGTGAAAAAGTTGTATCGGGACACCCCTAGAAAGCACCTTAATATAAGGGGTATAAGGTATAAGGTAGGTAAAAACAAATGATATAATTATAATGGTTCAATCTCTTAATTCCCAATAAACCAAAATGTTGTTGCACAGATTTTTGGCAAAATTTCCACAAAACTTCAGACAGCTATGAGCACAACCTCAGCATACTGAACAAGAACTCTGCGCATGTATGTTGCTTTTTCTTTGGCCTTTTTTGCACTGAATGTTACTGAAGTAAGCTGATTCATGTACAAAGCAGTCAGCCTCCAGTTTCACCGTACGTATTGTGACTTCACATCAAAGTGAAGGTAGACAGTTTTATTGCATTTTTGCTTGCAGTGGTTACCTACTTAGGCTTTTATAAATATTTAAAAAATTCGTTGCGTGAGGCACATTTGCGGCTCAATTCACATTACACCCTATTCATTATTCATAGATTATAATTTTCGTTTTTTTTTCATTTTTGACACAGGTTAACTTATTTTTACACTTGTATGACCATTAAGAATGCTAAAGGTTTACACTACCGTTAAAGTTTTCATGATGACGACAGTGTTAGTGAGCCAAAATGCAGTGGGATGTAAAATTAAAGCAGCTTTAAAAAAATAGCAATTTTAGATGGATATGTGGCCTTAGTCTTATAGAAAAAAATACATAAAATTAAACTAAATAAAATGAATGATAAAATTTGCCGAATGTCGCTGCGTTCGAAATGAAAGGGATTTGAAGGCTGCACGCTGCTTGCCTGCATGTTTCCTGACCACGCCGGAACCTTTTATCCCAATAAAAGGAGCGGCCTGCCTCGATTAGATGGCGAAACCCTGCTAAGATTTGGCAACAGGGAGAGGCGGTGAGGGGGAAAATAAGGAGCTGAAAGTGCTTCCTGTCTGTTACTAATAGCTGTTTCCTAAAAAGCGACTTGTTTGTTTTATTTATGGAGTCATTTCTACAAGACTGAGGGTTGCTTCCCTTCTCAATTATTTTTACATTTTTAAATAGCAGCTAATGTGAGTGTTTTGTGTTACTTCGGACTATTTAAAGCCCTCATTGGCCTCTATCCTGTATTGCTTTAAACTCGTGTGTAATAAAGAAGACGTGCCTACTGAAATGCGGATCTTTGGCGCAGCGAATGCATTTAGTTGACGCAATCACTTTCAAAATGCACAACTTGAAAGTTGCATTGCATTTCAATGCGTGGCGATATCAGCCGGATGCACAAACACACTGACATTATTCATGAAGGTGAGCAAGGAAGCCGTGATGAATGTGCAGATTTCTTGTACAAGCAAACACAAAAACTCATAAATAAAAAAAAAAGAGAGAGTAAGAGGAGGAGGAGGAGGAGGAAGAAGAGACATTGAAGCAACTTCAGTGAGTCGGAGTTGGTTGAAAACTCTCTTCACTTCAGCAGACTCCACAAGCTCCACAACGGCCATCAAAAGAGAAACGAGAGATCAATCATTTGGACTTTTAATGAGCTGCGTCCATTTTTAAATGATTTTAGGATGTTATTGCTGAAGCACGTTCTGCAGGCTCATCATCATCATCATGAATGAAGTTGGCCAAGGTGACTACACTGCAGTACGTGCTATTGTTTTTTTTTTTATTCGAATGACAAATCACACAGACAGCATACATTGTTCATGATTCACTATTAAAATATAATACAGTAGCAGTAAGCATAGAAACAGAGACCAAATGAGTTGGATTCTTTTTGTTCTTCTTCAACTTGCTGCGAGGCAGAGCTCATATGTTACAAATCGCGTACAGCCAGTGATTGGACCCCAAAGCGAAGAAAAATGTGTAAAAACAATGTTTAATAACAAAAGGTTCCATCCTGGTCATCTTCCGAAGGGGTTCCGTTGAGCATGCCGCCCCGGCTGTCCCCCGGA